>NC_090277.1:59041878-60241878 GCF_040414725.1 Anabrus simplex
TCCGTCCTCCCACTCATACTGAAAAATCACACAGTAGAAAAATTATATTATGTACAGAAGTTCTCATTATATATACATCCTTTTTACCCCTTTACAAAATTTCTCTGGAGGTAGTTCTTTTATCTGTGGTGGAAGTTCATTCCACAGCCGAGCAGAACGATTAAGGAAGCCACTTTGATATGATACTGTTCTTGCAAATGGAGGGAAAAGGGACACACCTCGACCTCTTTGAGCGGAACGATAGTCCAGCTCTAAGCGGTTGAAAGGGTTTATATGAATGTTACCTGCGAGGGATTTTCTCAGGAAAGCAATATCTATTTGTTTACAGAGGGTTATTATAGGGGGCAGTGACCTTGCTGTATTCAGATGACCGTGTTGAGTAATTAGTCATTCTGCTCGGCGTTGAAACTCCCTCTAGTTTCATCATGTTCTCCACTGTAGTAGGGTGCCAGGAAAGACAAATAGGCTGTCTGAACTGCTTTCTTCCTGGCTCCCAGTAGAGATCTGTATGCTGTGGACTTTATTTCCTGTACATGCTTGTTCCATTTTAAATTGCTGCAAATGTGAATGCCAAGAAATTTTATTGAGGTGCAGGGCATCAGGTTCTTAGCACACAGTGAAATTTGGTGTTGTGACCGTGATCTTGCTCTAGTTAAGCGTATATATTTACATTTCTGTACATGTATAGATATTCTATTTATTTTGCACCACAGAGCCACATTATCCAGATCTGACTGTAACTTATGTACGTCGTTCTCACTGCGAATGGCTCTGTAAATGATGGTGTAATCAGCGTACTGTGCCGTAGAAGACGATACACAACCTGGCAGATCCAGTGTAAATATCGTGTACAGAAGCGGCCCTATCACAACACCTTGAATCACGCCCGAGGTGACTGAGGTTTGTTTTGACCTGGCCCCACTGAACACAACGCTCTGCGTCCGACCTACCAGCAATGATCGAAACCATGCCTGCAGTCTGCCCTGAATGCCATACTTGTTAAGTTTTAACAACAGTCGTTGATGAGGTACCTGATCAAAGGCCTTACTCCAGTCGAGAGTTACGCAGTCCACTTGGGATATATTAGGCTGGTCCAGGGAATGTTGCCACTCATCAATTACTGTTGTTACAAGTGTAGTACAAGATTTCCCAGGGAGGAATCCATCCATGTTGGTTGTTATTCAACAGGTTTCTCTCATTCAGAAAATCCAGCACATGTTTAACAATTAGGCGTTCCATGCATTTACATAAACCAGATGTAATAGAGACTGGGCGATAAGTTGTCTACATTTTTCTCTGTCACCGTCTTTGAATACGGGAACGACATTTGCTGTCTTCCATTCTTCTGGCACAGTCCCACTGTTCATTGAAATGTTAAATATTGCACAAAGAGAAGGTGCTAATGCTTCTGCACAGCGATGGAGAATTCTGGCCGGCACTTTGTCTGGGCCGTTCGCAGCATGAGGTGTAGTTCTCCGAAGACTTGTTGCGACGTCGTTAGCAGTGAAGTACAAGCTGGTTAGGGACGGAAACGGAGGGGCTGTCCTTGTAGTGAACTTGTCTTCATCCTTGTCAGCAGTGGTGAAGTTATTTTTAAATTTACTGTTAAATGTGTCTGCTATTTCTTGGGAGAGGAAACTGATAGACCATTGTACTTGAAGACTGTTGCCGCTTTTGCTTCTGATGAAGACCCATAGCTCTTTACTATTGGAACTAAGGCTGTGGATATATGAACTGTAGGCATCACGGATTAATGATTTGAGTTTGTTCCTAGCCAGTCTGTACTTCTCCCACCTACTGTCAATTGGGTTTTCCTTCCATTTCCTGCATAGACGATTTCTCTTTCGAATACCCGATGTTATCTCTTTAGTGATCCACGGTTTTTTTCGCTTATTAGAAATGGAAACTTTCAGCACAACTTGATCGACACATTCAAAAAATACTTTTTCCCCAGTTTTTCCAGATCTCGTTGATATTTATATCGCCGGTGAAGGGTGCGAGGGGAATATGAAGTTTTTTGATAGAAACCATTACACCACAGATGCGTATTTTTATTGTTATTATTATTATTATTATTATTATTATTATTATTATTATTATTATTATTATTATTTTACATCGTTATGCCCTACTCAGGAGCACGGTTGAACTTGCTTAGCTGATGTGTTGGCCTTCTTTTCCTCCCAAAATCTCTTCATCCTCTCGCTGAGCTTCTTCCTTCGTTCTTCTGTCCACGTTATAGTGGCTCTGGTGTTGGGTTTGTCTTCAAAGTGGTGATTGTCGATTTTGGTTCTGAATTTACATCTGTCCTGTATAATGTCTTCTGAGATGTTGATTTCCCGGAGATCTGTTTCAATTTCACGAAGCCAGCTGTTCTTGGATTTAGACGAAAGGACCAGGTTGAAAATTATTTTAGTTAGCCTGTTAGTGTTCATTCTAATAATGTGTCCATAAAATTTCAATCGTCTTTTCGGAAAAGTGTGAGAATTTTTTTTCAGAATGACAATACATCTCCTGGGATGTTTTTTTCTCCATATTCAATCTATACAAACTGGGCCAAAAATTTTTCGTAAAATTTTCCTTTCTTGTTTGTCAATGTCTTTGGTTAAAGATCCACCACCAATGATTAAGGTTTCTGAGGCATATAACGCTTCAGGTTTGATCACTGTATTATAGTGTCTAAGTTTTGCATTCCGAGATATTGATTTTTTATTATACCTGTTCCAAGTGATCCTGTATGCTTTCTGTAATTTGGAAATTCTTTCTTTATTTGCTTCGCGGTTTAAACCAGAGGGCTGAATAATTTATCCCAAATATTTAAATTGGTTCACTTGAACAATTTTGCCAAATTTTGTTATTATTATTATTATTATTATTATTATTATTATTATTATTATTATTATTATTATTTCAATCCCATGGTGTATGCGGGAGCTTATGCGCCTCTTCCCCTGATGCTTTGGGTTCGATTCCCAGCTAATTTTAATTCTCTCTCCGCCTCGTGAGAAAAAGCAAGGGGCTATATGATACGAGAAGTGGCGAATCGGTCAAAAAAGCAAAGTTATATGGTCGAGAACGTGACCATATTTACCACGTGTTGCTCCAAAACCTGCACATTGTCTGGGCAGCAGCCGTTTTGGCAGACAAGACGCTTAATGGAATGTTGTGCCATAGGTTGATTATTAGTATCAACATTTACTTTTTAATCCATGATTGTAATCCTGCTGTTACTACTACTACTACTACTACTACTACTATTAATAATGAAATGAAATGGCGTATGTCTTTTAGTGCCGGGAGTCTCCGAGGACATGTTCGGCTCGTCAGGTGCAGGTCTTTTGATGCGACGTTCGTAGGCGACCTGCGCGTCGTGATGAGGATGAAATGATGATGAAGACGGCACATACTCAGCCCCTGTGCCAGCGAAATTAACCAATGATGGTTAAAAACACCGACACTTCCGGGAAACGAACCCGGTACCTCTGTGACCAAAGGCCAGCACACTAACCATTTAGCTATGGAGCCGGACACTATTATTATTATTATTATTATTATTATTATTATTAATAATAATTAATTATTATTAATTATTATTAATAATAATAATAATAATATTTTTCTGGAGCCTCTCACGCTCTTTTATATTTTGGCCGGATGCCGTTCCTGACGCAGCGTAACTTTTGAGAAGAAATTCTCAACCCAGGTTTGACCGAGATTCGAACCTCAGCCTTCGTGGTGGGAAGTTATCAGCTATTCCACTGAACTAATCACGTTCTCCAATAATAATAATAATAATAATAATAATAATAATAATAATAATAACGCCGGGCTGAGTGGCTCAGACGGTAGAGGCTCTGGCCTTCTGACGCCAGCTTGGCAGGTTGGATCCTGGCTCAGTCCAATGGTATTTGAAGGTACTTAGATACGTCAGCCTCGTGTCGATAGAATTACTGGCACGTAAAGAGCTCTTGGGCCTTACTTACGATGAATTCTAGTACTGAAGATTCTCTCTCTCTCTCTCTCTCTCTCTCTCTCTCTCTCTCTCTCTCTCTCTGTCTCTCTCTCTCGCTCTCTCTCTCTCTCTCTCTCTCTCTCTCTCTCTCTCCCACATATACTTTCATCCGTCCTCCCACTCATACTGAAAAATCGCACAGTAGAAAAATTATATTATGTACAGAAGTTTTCATTATATATACATCCTTTTTACCTCTTTACAAAATTTCTCTGGAGGTAGTTCTTTTATCTGTGGTGGAAGTTCATTCCACAGCCGAGCAGAACGATTAAGGAAGCCACTTTGATATGATACTGTTCTTGCAAATGGAGGGAAAAGGGACACACCTCGACCTCTTTGAGCGGAACGATAGTCCAGCTCTAAGCGGTTGAAAGGGTTTATATGAATGTTACCTGCGAGGGATTTTCTCAGGAAAGCAATATCTATTTGTTTACAGAGGGTTATTATAGGGGGCAGTGACCTTGCTGTATTCAGATGACCGTGTTGAGTAATTAGTCATTCTGCTCGGCGTTGAAACTCCCTCTAGTTTCATCATGTTCTCCACTGTAGTAGGGTGCCAGGAAAGACAAATAGGCTGTCTGAACTACTTTCTTCCTGGCTCCCAGTAGAGATCTGTATGCTTTGGATTTTATTTCCTGTACATGCTTGTTCCATTTTAAATTGCTGCAAATGTGAATGCCAAGAAATTTTATTGAGGTGCAGGCATCAGGTTCTTAGCACACAGTGAAATTTGGTGTTGTGACCGTGATCTTGCTCTAGTTAAGCGTATATATTTACATTTTTGTACATGTATAGATATTCTATTTATTTTGCACCACAGAGCCACATTATCCAGATCTGACTGTAACTTATGTACGTCGTTCTCACTGCGAATGGCTCTGTAAATGATGGTGTCATCAGCGTACTGTGCCGTAGAAGACGATACACAACCTGGCAGATCCAGTGTAAATATCGTGTACAGAAGCGGCCCTATCACAACACCTTGAATCACGCCCGAGGTGACTGAGGTTTGTTTTGACCTGGCCCCACTGAACACAACGCTCTGCGTCCGACCTACCAGCAATGATCGAAACCATGCCTGCAGTTTGCCCTGAATGCCATACTTGTTAAGTTTTAAGAACAGTCGTTGATGAGGTACCTGATCAAAGGCCTTACTCCAGTCGAGAGTTACGCAGTCCACTTGGGATATATTAGGCTGGTCCAGGGAATGTTGCCACTCATCAATTACTGTTGTTACAAGTGTAGTACAAGATTTCCCAGGGAGGAATCCATGTTGGTTGTTATTCAACAGGTTTCTCTCATTCAGAAAATCCAGCACATGTTTAACAATTAGACGTTCCATGCATTTACATAAACCAGATGTAATAGACTGGGCGATAGTTGTCTACATTTTCCCTGTCACCGTCTTTGAATACGGGAACGACATTTGCTTTCTTCCATTCTTCTGGAACAGTCCCACTGTTCATTGAAATGTTAAATATTGCACAAAGAGAAGGTGCTAATGCTTCTGCACAGCGATGGAGAATTCTGGCCGGCACGTTGTCTGGGCCGTTCGCAGCATGAGGTGTAGTTCTCCGAAGACTTGTTGCGACGTCGTTAGCAGTGAAGTACAAGCTGGTTAGGGACGGAAACGGAGGGGCTGTCCTTGTAGTGAACTTGTCTTCATCCTTGTCAGCAGTGGTGAAGTTATTTTTAAATTTACTGTTAAATGTGTCTGCTATTTCTTGGGAGAGGAAACTGATAGACCATTGTACTTGAAGACTGTTGCCGCTTTTGCTTCTGATGAAGACCCATAGCTCTTTACTATTGGAACTAAGGCTGTGGATATATGAACTGTAGGTATCACGGATTAATGATTTGAGTTTGTTCCTAGCCAGTCTGTACTTCTCCCACCTACTGTCAATTGGGTTTTCCTTCCATTTCCTGCATAGACGATTTCTCTTTCGAATACCCGTTGTTATCTCTTTAGTGATCCACGGTTTTTTTTTTCGCTTATTAGAGATGGAAACTTTCAGCACAACTTGATCGACACATTCAAAAAATACTTTTTTCCAGTTTTTCCAGATCTCGTTGATATTTGTATCGCCGGTGAAGGGCGCGAGGGGAATATGAAGATTTTTGATAGAAACCATTACACCACAGATGCGTATTTTTATTATTATTATTATTATTATTATTATTATTTTACATCGTTATGCCCTACTCAGGAGCACGGTTGAACTTGCTTAGCTGATGTGTTGGCCTTCTTTTCCTCCCAAAATCTCTTCATCCTCTCGCTGAGCTTCTTCCTTTGTTATAGTAGCTCTGGTGTTGGGTTTGTCTTCAAAGTGGTGATAGTCGATTTTGGTTCTGAATTTACATCTGTCCTGTATAATGTCTTCTGAGATGTTGATTTCCCGGAGATCTGTTTCAATTTCACGAAGCCAGCTGTTCTTGGATTTAGACGAAAGGACCAGGTTGAAAATTCTGTTAGTGTTCATTCTGATAATGTGTCCATAAAATTACAATCGTCTTTTCCGAAAAGTGTGAGAAATTTTTTCAGAATGACAATATATCTCCTGGGATGATTTTTTCTCCATATTCAATCTATACAAACTGGGCCAAAAATTTTTCGTAAAATTTTCCTTTCTTGTTTGTCAATGTCTTTGGTTAAAGATCCACCACCAATGATTAAGGTTTCTGAGGCATATAACGCTTCAGGTTTGATCACTGTATTATAGTGTCTAAGTTTTGCATTCCGAGATATTGATTTTTTTATTATACCTGTTCCAAGTGATCCTGTATGCTTTCTGTAATTTGGAAATTCTTTCTTTATTTGCTTCGCGGTTTAAACCGGAGGGCTGAATAATTTCTCCCAAATATTTAAATTGGTTCACTTGAACAATTTTGCCAAATTTTGTTATTATTATTATTATTATTATTATTATTATTATTATTATTATTATTATTATTATTAACAAGTACGTCGCAATTGGGAAATATCATTGCGGCAATGATCATTTACAGTAGTGTGATAATAAAGTAAAATTGAAAGATAACAACAACAACAACAACTGCTAGTACTATACAACAACTACAAGAGTACAACGAGCAATGCCATAGAAAGAAAATATAACTAGAAATACTGATAGTTTAACATTCTAAATCCAGTTAAAAGTATTTTTTACTGCGTTTATTCGTCCACATTACGTACCTTATAATTTCTCGTTTCCCTGCGCCACCTTATATTTCCAGTGCTTAACTTTGTAAAATTATCGGAAAGAAGAATTTTTTTTTCAGATACTTCGTGAGCGTTGGCTGGAAGGTAAGTACTGATAAAGACTAATAAAATATCAAATGCACTTTCCTAAGCCTGGGGACGAAAAAAAGCAAGGAAGGAAGCAAGAATGTGGAAGGATTAGTACACGACAAAGCTAGTTACCTATTCAGGCTGCTAGAGAGAAGTAGTATGGAACAGAAGCACCACAGAGTCCTACAATATCCTTAAGTGTACGACGGAGGGCGGTCGGAATGGCAAGCAGACCGGCAAGAATTCAATTCACTGAACCTCTGAAAAGAGACAGCGAGCTGGAATTCACGCTACTACGAAATCACGGCTGTCTTATGTTTAATAAGATATGACGGATCATTCTCTTCGACGAGAATAGGTTTAATGAATGAATAAATAAATAAATAAATAAATAAATAAATAATCCCTTTAACATAACGTGAAATATGTTCTAAATTCGGGAGATAGTGCTTTCGAAGCCCACTGTCGGCGGCCCTGAAGATGGTTACCGCGGTTTCCCATTTTCACACCAGGCAAATGTTGGGGCTGTATCTTAATTAAGACATGGCCGCTTCTTTTCCTCTCATAGCCCTTTCCTATCCCATCGTTGCCACAGAACCTATCTGTGTCAGTGCGACGTGAAGCAACTTGTAAACAAAATAGAATTATTTAATAGTTACGTCCTGATTACAAATATTCGGACAGCAATTAAGATGATGCAATGAAAGTCTTTTTTTTTTTTTTTTTTTTTTTTTTTTACAGAACAGGTGATTAGAATTTTAACATGGGCTGCGGATCTGTCTGGAATTAGTGTCATCAGTTTCCCCAAAACAATTGTAACTATCACAACCATTGTTCGTCCATGTATTCTAGGTCAGTTGCGTCATCTTGTTCTACTCCTCAGTCCAGAATTAAAATCCTTGAAAGATTGGGCGGAAAACGAACCCTTGGAATAAGAGACAGGTACTTTACCATTACACCACAGGGCTAGCAAAAATAACAATTAGTTTAGTATCTCACGCCTGGAAAATTCTAACACGTATTATTTACAGAAGAATGGAAAGATAAGTTGAAACTGAGTTGGGAGAAGATCATTTTGGCTTCAGAAGAAACGTAAAAAGACGCGAAGCAATCCCGACTTTACGCCTGTTCTTAGGGCATCGAATTAAGAAGGGCAAGTCCACATGCATGGCGTTCGTAGATCTAGAAAAGGCATTTGATAATGTTGATTGGACCAAGCTATTTGAGATTTTGAAGATGATCTGGATCAGATACCGAGAAAAAAATAATTATCTACAATCTATATAAAAATCAGTCTGCACTGATGCGAATCGAGGACTATGAAAAAGAAGCAGCAATCCAGAAAGAGGCGAGGGAAGGCTGCAGTTTGTCTTCCCTCATTTTCAATGTTTATGTAGAGCAGGCAGTACAGGAAATCAAAGAAGAATTTGGAAAGGGAATCACAATCCATGGAGATGAAATTACAACTCTGAAATTTGCCGATGATATTGTTATTTTATCTGAGACTACAGAAGATCTGAAGAAGTTGGTAAATGGTATGGACATGGTCTTGGGTGAGGAGTACAAAATGAAAATAAAATAAGTCCAAAAAAAGTAATAGAGTGCAGTCGAACGGAGTCAGGTGATTCAGGAAATATTAGATTAGGAAATGAAGTCTCAAAGGAAGTAGATGAATATTGTTACTTGGGTCGTAAAATAACGAACGATGGCAGAAGTAAGGAGGACATAAAATGCAGGCTATCACAAGGAAGGAAGGCTTCTCTTAAGAAAAGAAATTTGCTCACTTCGAATATTGATATAGGAATTAGAAAAGTATTTTTGAAGACATTTGCTTGGAGCGTGGCATTGTATGGAAGTGGAACATGGAGGATAACTCGCTCAGAAAGAAGGAGAAAGAAGCTTTTAAAATGTCGTGTTACAGAAGAATGCTGAAGGTGAGATGAATAGATCGAATCACGAATGAAGAGATACTAAGGAGATCTTTGTGGCTAAATTTTACGAGAAGAATATATAGAATGATACGGCACATCTGAAGACACCCAGGGCTTGTGCAGTTGGTTTTTGATGGAAGTGTATGTGGTAAGAACGGTAGGGGTAGACCAAGGTATGAATATGACAAGCAGATTAGAGCAGATGTGGGATGCAGCAGTTATCACTATCACTATCAATACTGATCTGCATTTAGGGCAGTCCTCAGGTGGCAGATTCCATATCTGTTTGTTTTCCTAGCCTTTTCTTAAATGATTGCAAAGAAATTGGAAATTTATTGAACATCTCCCTTGGTTAGTTATTCCAATCCCTAACTCCCCTTCCTATAAACGAATATTTGCCCCAATTTGTCCTCTTGAATTCCAACTTTCTCTTCGTGTTGTGATCTTTCCTACTTTTAAAGACACCATCCAAACTTGTTCGTCTACTGATGTCCTCACACACCATCTCTCCACTGACAGCTCGGAACATACCACCTAGTCGAGCAGCTCGTCTCCTTTCTCTCAAGTCTTCCCAGCCCAAACTTTGCAACATTTTTAAACGCTACTCTTTTGTCGGATATCGCCCAGAAATGAAAAAGTTAGCACCACAGGATAGAGTGGCATGGAGAGCTGCATCAAACCAGTCTATGGACTGACGAATCAAACAAC
Organism: Anabrus simplex; assembly: GCF_040414725.1. Lineage (NCBI taxonomy): Eukaryota > Metazoa > Arthropoda > Insecta > Orthoptera > Tettigoniidae > Anabrus > Anabrus simplex. Next base: position 59,051,819 of record NC_090277.1, read on the forward strand.
AAAAACAATAATAATACTAATAATTAGGCCCTCTATACAGCGGAGTGTCTTGCAATGAACAAAAACTTGAAATGAAAGAAAGAAAGAAAGAAAGAAAGAAAGAAAGAAAGAAAGAAAGAAAGAAAGATATGAAGGATAATCATGGGCCCCTTTCAAACACAAAGGTGAATACAGAAGAGGGCACAACTACGAGCCCTATTTTCACGCAGAAAAGGTAACCGATACGATGCTGAAGTTGTGGTCACGTGACAAGAATAAGAAGCGGATCTTCTTCTGCTTCCAAGGTAAGAAGACGAAAGTGACCAGGTTCAGTGAGGTAGAATAAGTTCTACTAGAGATGGGCATCGCACATAATGATATACTGGAACGCAAACCACTTAAAGAAAAAACTTCAAGACCAGAAGAGTTTTCAAGAAAAGCCGAAGCTAAAAACAGGGAAGACGTGTACCGGGCAAATGTCGAAGCCCAGGGGAGGAGACAGTTGAAATGACATGGTCTTTAGTTGGCCGAAACGACATGAATGAATAATTATATTAGTGTTATATTTACGACATCCAGAATGTCTTTAGTTTCTTCACAAGTAAACGAGCCTTACCATTCTGTAGTGGATACATTCATTTGTCATTCGATTTATCAGAAAACGTTATCTCCCCTGTGGATGATGTGAAAGGATGCATTATATGTATCATCCTGCATATCGTAAGAGGCTACTAAGAGGAGAACAACGAAATAATCTATAATCACTCTCTCGTCTTGTAAGCCGAAAGAAATATCCATGATTCTAATGTTAATTTTTACTAGCTGATGTACCCGTGCTTCGATATGGAATTCTCAGAAAGACTATCTTTCTGGTTTTCCCAACTGAAGTCAACATAGGTCATTACAATGACGGCGTTAGGAATGTAGCGAATAAAAGCAATCTTATCATATAAAATACACGATCAAATGAAAAACCGCACATTTTCTCACTTTTGACGAACATTACTACGGTGCCGATCTAACTAACAATCCAAACTTCCAGTGCTGGAATGACCAGGCGTCTGCCATTATTCCATTAAATGTGCAAACTGCTCATTCCAATCGGTGCCTCCCTTACGGATTGAATAGCTGGAATGCTATGATGATCTAGTGTGTTACGTACCAGTACTATCAGAAAATCTATGATCCAAAGGAATGCGATGCTAAAGAAAAGATATATCTAACTCCCCATCTATTTCCCGCCAATATGCAGGTAGGCTGTTTTACTCGGTACGCAGCAGTAATCCCATCTATCGGAGATGAGTGGCAATAGTAGACACGAAGCAGATCACAACAAGCAGTGGTCAATAATATCAATTTTATGAGCTTTCTCTATTGTAGGCATTCACATTTTTCTTTCGACTCTGTGATATTAGGGCGTCTTATAAAATTGTTTATAGCATAGACTGTAGTTCCTTATTCCCCGACTTTACAAGCCGATTTGCATTAAATTCTGTTTACCCTTTTCCGCGTGACTCGGCGCTGATATGGACTTAGCAACGAAAATACAAATTCATGAATATCTCTGTGATCATAGCCAGCACGGTAAAAATGTATAAGACATAAATGATTGGATATTTAATTCTATATAACTTTAATTATGCAGTATTTATCGATAGGACCACCAATAACATAAATATTTGAGAATTAAACTTAGGCCTACCCTAAACTACCACTCCACTCAACGAAAATAAGATTATTTATGGCCTAGATTTTAGCGACTTATTCCCTGACTTAATATACCGATTTTCATTACATTCTCTTCAACCGTTTTCTCATGGTGCATGACATACCTGCAGACAGACAGAAATTACGTAAAATTAAAAAGTGCATTTCGTTGTTATTGTGGAGACGACTGCTACAGAAATATCATTATTTTTAAATTCTGAGCAATGTGCAGACAAAAGTCTTATTTATATATATATAGTCTATACACCGGTTATCATAGCCGGTACGGTAAAAATGTACCTATAAGACATAAATGATCGGAAATTTAATTTTATGTAACATTAGTTATGTAGTATTTATCGATAGAGCTACTAATAACATAAATAATGCTTTGAGAATTAAATTTAGATACAGATTTTCCGTCTTGCTGAGAAAATGTACAAGTGAGAATTATTTCTTTTGTTATTCATTTATGTGTAATTGTAATTGCGAGCTAGCTTATTATTGAGGAAAAGGAGATGATGAAAATGACGAAGAAAGAAGGAACATTGCCAAGGTTGCTAAGTCTTGGCGGAAGAGAGAGCTTATCAAGAGGGACGTAGTTGTCCTGGACGAGGCAGACCGCAAGCAAAGAGGATTTGTGAACTCCCAGCCAACTTGTTCTCCTACCTGCACGGCCAAATCCCTACACAATCGCCTTCGTTAATACTGTGGAGATTCTGCTTTATACAATATTTAACTTGTAAACCTACTGCCGCATTTCAGAGTACGTCATCCCACCGATGTATACAACCCGCATCTTTGGGCAGTAATAGGTTAGAATGCAAACTAATTTGGTTATTAGGAATTGCCGACTAGCCCGTGTTTCCGTAATGTAGCGAGAGTAACATAAATTCCAGGGGTTATCTTGGGCCGTGCTCTATAATGTTCATGCAAAACTCATAGCATAACCGATGTGACTATACGTGTTAACCGCTTCAGTAAGTTTACATTTTAACTTATTTTTGCCTGAATATCTGGACATTTTTATATTTTTAATTAATTTTAGAAGTAGGAAGCCATTGTCGACTTAGTTAAATGTAACTTAAAAGTTTTCCTGACTGTAGAACATACAACTTCAATATAAATATTACACTACAACATATCTGTAAAACACACTTATTTATTTTGCGTGTCCAGGATATCAATTTTACATAGAGAAATCTGTAAGCATACAAACTACATTACTAAATGTAATGTGATGACCAAAATTCAGCAGTCTTGATGGCCTTATCATTAAATTAAAATTAAATTGTTCATGCTGCTAACTTTCAGATCAACAGATGTTGTGGGTCTTGCAAATCACCACACTCGCAAATATCGTCTTCAGTGATGTATCCCCATTTCTTCAGATTCACCTTGCATCGGGACACTCCAGTTCTCAGCCTATTTAACGTCTTCCATATAGCATACGGCAAATGATAGCCCGTGGCAGGTATCTCCGTAACATTCTCCCAATGCTGAACAGGTAACGATTCTCACCGCAATATGATGATGCTAGATGATGTAATTGCCACCGTTGACTTCAGGAAGCTCTCTCTTGATCTAAGCCTTAATAACAATAAATAATAATAATAATGTTATTTGTTTTACGTCCAACTAACTACCCTTTCACGGTTTTCGGAGACGCCGAGGTGCCGCAATTTAGTCCCGCAGGAGTTCTTTTTACCTGCCAGTAAATCTACCGACACTAGGCTGACGTATTTGAGCACCTTCAAGTATCACCGGACTGAGGATCTAAGCCTTGGAATTTGTTGTTTTTGTCTGCACAGGGGGTATGTCTCGGATCGTATTCCTGCTTCTTCTTCTTCTTCTTCTTATTCTTCTTCTTCTTCTTCTACTTCTTCTTCTTCTCCTTCTTCTTGTTCACTTCCGCAACTGTTCTTCTCCCCGGTGCTATTCCCATGATTTGATATATTTTACGGATAGTAGTTGGCCTCACACTAATTAAGAAGAAATACAAATTTGGGAAATTCAACAAACAAGGACATGTATTGTTCTTAAAAGAACATCATCAGATTCTATCAGTTAACACTCAGTATTTGGAATATTTCAAATGATTTCTGTCCAAACACCTAGGAATTTGAAATTTGGAACTGAAGTCGAGTAAAGTGGAGACAAAGCTGAACTTCATGAAGTTAACTTGCCCTATCTACGATTAATCCTAATACCTAATACATTTAGTTTCCCAGCCATAAAAATTTAACCAAAGAAGGATAAAATCCTCGTTCCGGCCGGAAATCGAATACGGACCAACTCTTCCAAAGGCCAGCCAACTAACCACTAAGCCATAGAGATGGACTGATAATAATTCGGCTATATTTTACGGGATGAGAATGAAAAAGTATGGATGACTTAAATACATCTAAGACTTCTGCATAGATTCACTCACAAATCCCAGTTCATAATTGTGAAGAAATGTTATTTTTTTTTATGTATCTCATGGAAAGAGGAGGAAGGATTACGAAGTCAAGCAAGTTATTACAGCACATCCCGCTTCCCGTTGTGGCACAGAAATGAATGTACGCTCGCCTTAAATTATGTGTAAGTGCGCTGAAACACAGCCGACTGCAGACAACGAACGGCTATTGAAGAACGCATTCCTCTGGTACAAAATAAGCTTTGTACTCGGTAAATGATGGCTCTAATTAATCTAGGGGATTGTGATGGGGGTGCAAGGAAGGAAGTATGCCAGGAATGCGAGAACGAGAAGCTGGATAAACAAGGTCTTAGTATTATCTAGAAAGAAAAGCAAGAAGTAACATTTATATTACTTTTCTTAAAAAGAAAGAAAATAGTTCCTCTACGATGTTTCGGCCTAAAAAGTGGGTAATGTTAGGTCTTAAATCTATCGTTATCAATTTAATAGTAAATTAAGGAATCGGAACACCTGTTAATAATACTAATAGTAATAATAAGAAGAAGAATATGGACGTCAAAGGTGTGAGCATCGGAAATTTGGGATGTAAAGTCAAAGTGAAATGTTTAGCCTTAACTGATGATCTACCAATCATTACTAAGACCAGAGATGAAACCAGATCATTCGATCAGTCAATACTGATCTGCATTTAGGGCAGTCGCCCAGGTGGCAGATTCCCTATCTGTTGCTTTCCTAACCTTTTCCTAAATGATTTCAAAGGAATTGGAAATTTATTGAACATCTCCCTTGGTAAGTTATTCCAATCCCTAACTCCCCTTCCTATAAACGAATACTTGCCCCAGTTTGTCCTCTTGAATTCCAACTTTATCTTCATATTGTGATCTTTCCTACTTTTATAAACGCCACTCAAACTTATACGTCTACTAATGTCATTCTACGCCATCTCTCCACTGACAACTCGGAACATACCACTTAGTCGAGCAGCTCTTCTTCTTATTCTTCCCAACCCAAACTTTGCAACATTTTTGTAACGCTACTCTTTTGTCGGAAATCACCCAGAACATATCGAGCTGATTTTCTTTGGATTTTTCCAGTTTTTGAATCAGGTAAACCTGGTGAGGGTCCCATACACTGGAACCATACTCTAGTTGGGGTCTTACCAAAGACTTATATGCACTCTCCTTTACATCCTTACTACAACCCCTAAACACCTTCATAACCATGTGCTGAGATCTGTACCCTTTATTTACAATCCCATTTATGTGATTACCCCAATGAAGATCTTTCCTTATATTAACACCTAGATACTTACTATGATCCCCAAAAGGAACTTTCACCCCATCTACGCAGTAATTAAAACTGAGAGGGCTTTTCCTATTTATGAAACTCACAACCTGACTTTTAACCCCGTTTATCAACATACCATTGCCTGCTGTCCATCTCACAACATTTTCGAGGTCACGTTGCATTTGCTCACAGTCTTGTAACTTATCACTGTATAGAGAATAACATCATCCGCAAAAAGCCTTACCTCCGATTCCACTCCTTTACTCATATCATTTATATATATATATTAAAAAAAGGTCCGATAATACTGCCTTGAGGAATTCCCCTCTTAATTATTACAGGGTCAGATAAAGCTTCACCTACTCTAATTCTCTGAGATCTATTTTCTAGAAATATAGCAACCCATTCAGTCACTCTTTTGTCTAGTCCAATTGCACTCATTTTTGCCAGTAGTCTCCCATGATCCACCCTATCAAATGATTTAGACAGGTCAATCGCGATACAGTCCATTTGACCTCCAGAATCCAAGATATCCGCTATATCTTGCTGGAATCCTACAAGTTAAGCTTCAGTGGAATAACCTTTCCTAAAACCGAACTGCCTTCTATCGAAACAGTTATTAATTTCACAAACGTGTCTAATATAATCAGAAAGAATGCCTTCCCAAAGCTTAAATACAATGCATGTCAAACTTACTGGCCTGTAATTTTCAGCTTTATGTCTATCACTCTTTCCTTTATACACAGGGGCTACTATAGCAACTCTCCATTCATCTGGTATAGCTCTCCGACCAAACAATAATCAAATAAGTACTTCAGATATGGTACTACATTCCAACCCATTGTCTTTAGTATATCCCCAGAAATCTGATCAATTCCAGCCGCTTTTCTAATTTTGCAGAGATTAAACAACTGCAGGCCTCCAGATATCGTACGAATCAACCCAGTACACGGGAAATGGACATAAGCATGACAAAAAAACTCCGCTAGAATTGGACAAAGGCACAATTTCACGGGTTTCAACTTTTAAATACCTTGGATAAATCATATTACCATCGGGACTGGACAGTAGGACCAACATAGAGAGAGTAACTTAACTCCATAAGGCGTACAGACCAACGTGGAGAGTCATATCACGTAATGCAAAATTACGATATTACAAGACAGTTGTTTTGACGGAAGCTTTGTACTGTACGCCTCACAAACCATATCCGTTGGAGTTCATTCAAACATTATAGAAATTTTTAAAAAAAGAGAGGAAAATTCTCCGGAAAATGTATGGTCACACGAGGGAAAATGGAATGTGGATTAAGAGGAGAACAGCGAACCTCTACTCATTAACTGACAGGTTCACTGATGCTGTACGCAAGAGATGCCTGAAACTCTATGGCCACATCTGTAGAATGGACAGCGACACACTCACAAAAAGGTTATTTAAAGTAATCAACTCAAAGGAGGTCAAAATAAACTGGCTAGAAGAAATTAAGGCGGAGCTTCAAGAAATTAGTATCACAGACATCATAGAAGATCTTAAAGCCTTCAGTAAAATAGTAGCCAAGTACCAGCTCATGGAGAAACCTATAAAGAAATCTGATAGGAAGTGGTCCACAAAACACAAGATGCAACACAGGGCATTCATCAAGAGATTTTGGAAGCATAAGAGTGGGGGGGGGGGGCATCAGGCCAACGAACACGTACAAACGCGCGCCCTTTGAATGGGCATAACGAAGAAAGAATTAAAGAAATAAGAAGGTTACAGAAGGTTTAAGATGCAAAGGATTTCTACCAGTACTAAGTGTACCGCGGCACGAAATTGGAAATCGAAGCGAGTATCGTATACACTGGAATACCTTTCTAGCTTTTTTCTTTAAATCAGGAGTATATTTCTCTAGAATTCAAAATTATTCAGACAAATCAGTGTTTCTTGATGGTTACGGTCCCGTACCTGTGAGCTTACATTCTGAGGACGGTATGTTCGATTCCCAACATCGACTACACTAAAGATAGTTTTCCGTGGTTTCCCATTTTCAAATCCGGCAAATGATAACATTGCAGGTTTCACTCAATTAATGCCACGGTCGCTTCATTTCCAATCGTAACACTTTCCTATCTTTGCGTCGCCAGAAACCTTCAAAGTGTTAGTGACTGCAAGTCAGTAGCAAAATGATGACAGCCACTGTATGCTAAAAATACACAAAATCGATTACGACACTATCTTTTTACTTGCGAACTTGTGTATCATAACTCTTAAGACTTGAGTTGACTTGACCGGGAGAGTTGGCCGTGCATCCGAGAGATAGTGGGTTCGAATCCCACTGTCGGCAGCGCTGAAGATGGCCTTCCGTGGTTTCCCATTTTTACATCAGGCAAATGCTGGGGCTGTACCTTAATTAAGGCCACGGCCGCTTCCTTCCCATTCGTAGGCCTTTCCTGTCCCATCGTCGCCATAAGACCTATCTGTGTCGGCGCGACGTAAAGCAAAATAGCAACAAAAAATTATGAATTGTCTTGATGAATAAAACTCATACATTTAAGACGAATACAAACACCCAACCCCCGAGCCGAAGAAATTCATCAGACGAAGCTAAAATCCCTTACCCGGCCCGGTATCGAACCCGGAGCCTCTGTGACCTAAAAGTCCGTTCACGTTTGACGAGGCAATACTTCACGGAATATTGGAGGTAGAAAAGTAATAATTGACACACAGGATTGGCATGAAATGAGGTTTTATTGACACCAAAATAAAATACACAAAATGGCCAACAGGTGGCGCTGGACAGCATCGCGTCAGGTACAAATGGCCACAAATGCTTGATATAACATAGGGTTTTGGCACCAACAACGACACAAACTGGCCAACAGATGGCGCTGGACAGCAACACGTCAGTGATGTCGCATGAGACCCTTGTACGGTATAAAAGGTGCTGTCGTGAGAGAGGGCGTCAGATGCGTCTGCATTCGCGGCATGTCTTGCTTAGCCTCCCCGGTCCCCTGACATCAATCCGTGTGATTATTGGTTGTGGGGCCACCTGAAGTCGCAAGTCTGCCGCGATCGTCCGATCCCATTAGGGATTCTAAAAGACAACATCCGACGGCAATTTCTCACAATACCTACGGATATGCTGTACAGTGTTGTTGACAACATCGTCCCTCGGCTAAAGGTATTGTTGACGAATGGCGGCTGACATGGCGAGTATGAGTTATAATAACGAACATCGTCTTTGTTAAACCTCGGTTGTTAAGCTAATTATTGCGTGTGTGTCGTATGAAGCCTCATCTGTTAGTAATTTTATGTACTTTACTTTGGTGTCAAGAAGACGTCATGTGATGCCAATCATGTGTGTCAATTATTACCTCTCTATCTTCCAGTATTCCGTGAAGTAGTGTTGCCTCGTCGAATATTAACGGACTTTTGGTACACCCTGTGTATATAGAAGTGTGTGTAAAAATGAACCCGAATAACAAGATCGACACAGTCGGAAATTAGATCCCAGGTCTCTCAGAACCGAACGATAATGCGTTCACCATTCTACCACGGAGATGAATATTAGTGACACAACATGTTACTCCAAAAATGTAGGAACATTCAGTAAGTGTCACAGCAATTTTAACTAGACACCAAACATGGTAACCCTCCGAACCATTCCCTGCCGCAAGCGAAGACAAGAAATCCGGATATGACAGTCAATTCGTAACTCCCCCACTTCCTGTTTCAGTTCGAAAAAGACACAACCCCCTGTGGGAACAGAGGAGGAAAGATAAAAGGGACAGATGGCCGGTAACAATATTTTTTCTCTCCAGATTGATTCGTTCAGCATTTCTGCGTCTCTCTTCGGGATACGGTTCCCTCTCTGGTTGCTGGTCAGTATTTAATCGCAGCTGACCGTCATAAAATGACTTTACGACCTCGTTGGACAACTAGGAATATGGACCTGCTCTGTCTCCTGCACAACGTAGCATTACCTTATAAATATAAATTGAAAATTTATCATATCTTCAATCCAACTTCCTCATTAGGAAATTCATAAAAATAACCTGATATTATTGACGTATGTGGTGCACACCCTTAATAGTTGCCTTTCGATCTAGCACGGAGTTTTAGGCAGTAATGGGTTCGAATGCAAACTTACAGGAGAGAGTAATAAGTAGACTCTGGGCTGCACAACGGTTGTGCTATAAGGTTTGCATAAACAGTAGGGGTTGGCCCATCAGAACCCCTAGAGTTTATGGTACTCTCGCTACATTATGGAAGAAAGAAATAGACCTTTCCTAATAACCAAATTAATTCTTTCTCTGTCATATTTAATTCCAGCAACACTCTCCAATGTAATTTCATTTCATCTGTCATCACGCGTGGAACACCATTGGTCGCCTTTACTTGCGAGTAGTACCACTATGTTAGGTACACAATAGCTTTGTGGTCAGTAGCAGCAGAGAGTGGTTCACTGTGGGTTTCCAGTACCTGTGATCAGTGCCAGTTTATTAGGAACATCACGGGCTTACCTTGCCTGTGATTTGCACTATTATGTGAGGAATATCACGGGTTCGAGCGTTGCCTGTCATTAGTGCCATTATATCTCCATGGCTAAATGGTTAGCGTGCTGGCCTTTGGTCACGAGTGTCCCGGGTTCGATTCCCGGCAGGGTCGGGAATTTTAACCTTAATTGGTTAATTTGGCTGGCACTGGGGCTGGGTGTATGTGTCGTCTTCATCATTTCATCCTCATCACGACGCGCAGGTCGCCTACGGGAGTCAAATCAAAAGATCTGCACCTGGCGAGCCGAACTTGTCCTCGGACACTCCCGGCACTAAAAACCATACGCCATTTTTTTTCAGTGCCATTATATGAGCGACACCGTGGGTCCGCGTTGCCTGTGACATTTACCAACTAGGTGAGGAACACCACGGAACAGTACGAGTCCCTGTGATTAGTACACCTATATGAGGTACACCATGGGGCTTTGTTGCCTACGGATGGTGCCGTTATGTGAGAAACACCATAGGTCTGCATTAGCTGTGCGACGTACGATACTAGTGAGTAGTACCATAGGGTTTGGAACACTGTGAGTTAACGCTATTTCTGATCAGTACCGCAACTTGAGAAGTACCATGGTTCTACTTTACTAGCGATAAATACCATTATGAGGGGCCATTGAATTGGATATTGAACCCCTTTAGACAACAAGCATTATCAATTCAGGATTGTGCTCTGGAAGCAGCCCCTTGGTCAGTAATATAGTTTCTGTGAGGCATTACTTGTCGGATCCACTGATTGTTTTAAATTCATATTCATCCATTCATTCATCATCATCACGTTTTGAATTCTGATCAGTGGATGAAATTTTGACTTTTTAAATTGCCATTGCATTTCGTCTCATTTCGTACCATTAGGGGCTGATGACCTAGATGTTAAGCATCATCATCATCATGCTCACTGAATTCAGTAGTATGTTCCATGGCTAGCAGGTCCTTGGACAGGAATGCGATATGATAAAGGGGCCTCAGACACAAACAGTTTGGGAAACCCTGTCCTAGACTGTTACTTCCTTAAAATATGGAGTCTGATGATGATGATGATGATGATGATGATGATGATTATACAGTATATTTCCAATTATCCTCAGTAATTTGGGATTGGCGTGTTCTGGATAACCAGGAATACGGAGATTTTATTTATTTATTTATTTATTTATTTATTTATTTATTTATTTATTTATTTATTTATTTATTTATTTATTTATTTATTTATTTATTTATTTATTTATTTATTTATTTATTTATTTATTTATTTATTTATTTATTTATTTATTTATTTATTTATTTATTTATTTATTTATTTATTTATTTATTTATTTATTTATTTATTTGGACCGATTACTCTGTGTGTTGTTAGAACTACGGTTGTTAGCGTTTTTCTCCGCCGTCTCTGTTGTCCGAAATGTCCTGTTCCGCCCTGGAGGTAGTTGACAGAGTTTCTTTTTGTCTCAGTTGATTTGCGGGTGTTCATTTAGCTAGACCGTATTCACGCCTGTCCTGTAAGAAATACAGCCTGTCATCCATTGAAGCACGCGGTGTCCTGCTTGAGGTTCCCCGCCGGTTTTATTTTGATACCCTTGGCCCGAACGATGCATTTTCCTGCATATATTTCCCTTCAGAAAAGACTCATATCCCATCCCGGGCGTTGTTGATTTATTCTGAATTGTACCTGTTGTTTTCGAACTTGATATATGGACGATGATATTGTAGTTCACTTTCACCTCACCAGTTACTTCCCAGGGAACTCTATTATTTCTGGTGAGGTCAGACTTTTAAAAGAAAAATCCTAAAAATCAACAACCAGTACTAGCAACGCTCGAAGAATTAAGCCGCTTAATGCTTCAACAGCAAGACTTGGATTGCAAATCCAAACAATTGTATCTTGAGTGCAAATATCTAGTTACTATATCCGGTGAGTACACATTGGAGGTTAGAGCCAACACCTGCCAAATGTGTGCACCATTTACCATTACCTATAAAATAATACGGGGTTTTATTTAACTATAAAGCGGTTCTGTTGTTTCTTCCTCGCTGCCCCGAACCGCCGCAGGTTTGTTTTTGTATGTCGCATATGTTATTATATGGGAATAATACCTATTCGCAATATTTTAAGGAACAGCTAAGAATCCTTCTTGAAAAAAACAATCTCAGTGGAGCAAAAGTGAGAAGGAAAACAAGTGAGATGGTCTTGAAATAAAATATGATTATAATTTTTAGGGTCTATTATTTGTTTTAAATTTTCTGGATGCCGATGGCCTGGAACTTCGTCCTGTGGGAGCTTTTTTTTACGTGTTGGTCAATCAGTCGACATGGGGCTTGGCGTATTTGAGCACATTCAAATATCACTGGTCTGAGCCGGGATCGAACCTGCCTACCTGGGCTCAGAAGGCCAGCACTTCTTGCGTCTGAATCAACCATTCCAGCTCCAGGAGTTGAACCAGTCACCCTATGTAGTCAAGGAGCCGTACAAAGAAATGAAGTGCAGTGGCATATTGTAAATAACCCATGTACAGATATCTAGATACTGTATATTATAATATAAGAGCTTTGCCTGTACATTGTTCTCAGTTTAAAAAGAATGATATTTCTGTATCGGTCGCGTCCACAGTAACAAGGAAATACACTTTTTTAAAAATATTTCCGTCATGGCTGTTTACATGTATGTATATATATGTATGTATCACGACAAAGTGGCTGAAGAGAATGTAATGAAAATGGGTATGTAAAGTCAGGGAATAAAGCACTACAATATAGGTTATAAATAATTTTATTCGCGCTGAGTGAAATGGTAGATTAGGGGATGGCCTAAAATGTCATTGTTAAATATCTATGTTGTTAGTGGTCCTGTCGATAAATACTTCATAACTGATGTTATATAGAATTAAATTTCCAATCATTTGTGTCTTATACATTTTAACATACCGGCCATGATAACAGAGATATTCATGAATTTCGATTTTTTGTTCCGAAATCCATATCAATACCGAACCACGAGAAAACGGGGAAACACAATGTAATGAAAATCGAGGAATGGGGCACTAAAATCTAGGCTGTATATAATTTTATTCGCGCTATTTGGAATGATGTTTAAGGGAAGGTGTCTAAAACCTGATTTTTAAATACGTATGCCATTGGTGCTGTCGAAAAGGGCTGTATAAAAAGTTGAAAGGAATACAATTTTCTGTCATTTATGTCGCATACCGACTATGATAATAGAAATTATGAATTTAGACTTTTGTTGCTAAATCCATACCAAAGCCGAGCACTGATACCATGGAAATATAGTTCAATCGTCTTAACTGCTTGACCATCAGTTCATATCGACAAGGAAAATTTGAAGATGATTATAAAAATTAGAAAAATATCGTAAAGGAGTGATCATTTGAAGAATAAGAAAAGAGGGGTCATGAGAGGAAAAAAGAGTGCCTTTACATTAAATGCTCTAATATCACAGAGTCGGAAGAAAACTAAATTTGTATGCCTACAATTTCGAAAGCTCATAAAACTGATCAACAGTAACATTATATTGACCCTTGTTGTGGTGTGATTTCTCTCTTGTGCTGCCACTCACCTCCGGTAGATGGAATTACTGCTGCGTTCCGAGTAAAACAGCCTGTCTGAGTATTGCCACGAAGTAGCTGGGGAGTTAGACAACATTGCACATGCTATGTGATTGTCCCGTTAAACGTTCACAATTGAATTAATTGATAACTTGCCTCGACCTTACTTCTAAGCGAAACAACAGCTATAACACTCCCTGTGGATGATGGACACAGACGAAGAATACACCCACAGTATCCCTTGCCTGATGTAAGAGGCAGCAAAAAGGGGTGAAAGAGGAATTGGAACCATGGGATTATCTATGATTTGTACCATTACGTGTGGAACACAATGGGTTTAGACGTCGCATGTGATTAGTACCGCTATGTTAGGAACACCTATGAACAGTACCACTATGTGAGGAAAACCATTGATCTGCGTGACCCATGAGCAGTACCACTGTATGGGGAACACCATGGATCTAAGTTATCTGTGTTTAGTACCACTATGTGAGGAACACCATGGATCTACGTTATCTGTGATTAGTACCACTATGTGAGGAACACCATGGGGCTGCTTTACCTGTGAGCACTACCACTATATGAGGAACACCATGGATCTACATCACCTGTGATTAGTACCACTATATGAGGAACACCATGGATCAACATTACCAGTGATTAGTACCACTATGTGAGGAACACCATGGATCAACATTACCAGTGATTAGTACCACTATGTGAGGAACACCATGGATCTACATCACCTGTGATTAGTACCACTAGATGAGGAACACCATGGATCTACATCACCTGTCACTAGTACCACTATATGAGGAACACCATGGGTCTACGTTGCCTGTGATTAGTACCACAATGTGGGGAACACCATGGATCTACGTTACGTGTCATTAGTACCATTATGTGAGGAACACCATGGGGCTGCGTTATCTAAGAGCGGTACCACTATATGAGGAGTAGCATGGGTCTACGTTACCTGCGATTAGTACCACTATGCGAGGAACACCATGGGGCTGTGTACCACATTGTGAGGAACACCATGGATCTACGTTACGTGTCATTAGTACCACTAGGTGAGTAACACCCTGGGGCTGTGTTACCTGTGATTAGTACCACTATGGGAGGAACACCATGGGGCTGCGTTACCTATGAGCAGTACCACTATGTGAGGAACATCAAGGTTGTGCTTTACCAGTGATCAGTCCCATATGACAGGCCGGTGACCTGGATTTTGGACCCGTATGGAATAAGAGCATCATCCCAGAAAATAAGGTATTGTGAATTGAAACCACTGATTGTTTTGGATTCATCATCATTCATTTTAAATCCTAGTCAGTGAATACATTTTGTTTTAATGATCGTTTCATTTCGTTACACCTCGTACCATTAGGGTCTGATGACCAAGTTGTTAGGCCCCTTTAAACAACAATCAACGTCAACAGCTACAACTAAGTTTTCTCGTCTATACAAGAGAGATCATTCAGTAACACGATGTTTGGTCATTACATGCAACTCGCGTCTACGTCCAAGTCACTGCTGTAAGAAGGTATACGTATAAAGTCGTTAAATTATTTAGCTAAAAGCCGTTCCAGCTTTAATAGAAAAGCGATTAAGTCGTGATGCGGCCCGCTAAGAGAGGGAGGTAAGAGATTACTCCCCTGCAATTACAGAGAGGGCTTGACTTCCCTTGTTCCATTGTCTTAACTGAGCAGTACATGCCGAGAAGAAGGCCGTCGCAGAATATCGTGGAAAATTGGAATTTTTATGGCACAAGATTTTATGGCCGTCGTTTAAGAGAACGGATACTGTCGCAGAAGAAGGAATAAGCGATTCCATGGCCTCCTTCATCTCCTCAGAGAGTTGCGTACTTACGCGCAACTAAAACGAGGAAAGATGAATTAACTATTTCATGGCCAGCTGCAGTTGTGAGAACTAAGCTAGTTCATGGCCTTTGGATGGAATGATAACGTTATGTAAAGCAGTGCCCACTTCCCTGGATATTGCGGTAAGGGGACCGATGATTCAAATTTCGTGATTCCCTTACAAAAAATCGATTTTCGGAATTATTGTTAAAAAATAACACCAACCTTTCTATTAACAGAAAATGGCAGGATGTATAGAGTTCCGCCATTTTTAAACGCCATACGGACAGTTTTAATGGCCTGCCGTGTGGATGTCTCTGCCACGCCCAACTCACACTGATGGCACTTTATCGAAAATTTCGGCTGTATTTTGCCGTTTCCGTCTGAATTTGGCTCCAAGGTTTGATAAATGACAGCGGTATAGTGTCAGCGCTTTATGGTGTCCCACTGTTTACCCCATAATATTCAAAACTTCAGATGCCTTCTTCTCAGCTTTTATTTTTTCAGTACTTTGCTTCAACTAACAAA
The DNA here is from genome assembly GCF_040414725.1 of Anabrus simplex. Taxonomy (NCBI): domain Eukaryota; kingdom Metazoa; phylum Arthropoda; class Insecta; order Orthoptera; family Tettigoniidae; genus Anabrus; species Anabrus simplex. The sequence continues at coordinate 59,067,696 of NC_090277.1, forward strand.
ACATACTTATTTGTTGATTGGAAGCAACGTTACATACATTTTTCTACGAGAGTATATTATTGTCCTCTAGAAATTATCAAACCAGGAATTCAAGAATTTATATTCTGATACATATTTGAGGAGGAATTCATTTTACGCAACTTTTGTTTATATAATATGCATATAAACACCATTAGCAAATTTTGAAGTCACAGAAAACCAAAATTGTGTCTCAGGAAACTTTTTCTCTGTAACTCATAACTAAATATTTTAAAAATGAGGATTGAATCGACCCACTGCTTTGAAACTTGGTATAATGGGTGATATTTACTTCATAAACATGGTCACAAAACTTCATGTTGATATCTGTAAAATTATAGAAGTTGAAAATATTAAGATCCATGGAATCGTGAACTGAAATAAATTGTACATTATTGATGATCTGTGTAGAGGGGAAGGTAGAAGGGAAACATGACTTACGCAGAGAATATTTTCCTGGACATAAAACTTCTTTCAGTGCTTCGAGCTCCACGATACGGCGAATCTAATGCGAAGGAGACAAAATTTGTATATCGTTGATTCCAATCCATCAGAAATAGCCGAATTTTCGAAAAGCGAATATATTGTATGGTATCGGTATTTGAAAAATCCATGATGACACATTCAGTGTTAACCCGGCAACGTTAATTACAAACCCGCTATAGCTTGCAGAAGAGAATTTCCGATTCTCGGCCATCTAGTAGACCAAAATGGAATGTCGAAATTTATTCACAAGCACCGGGTTCAAGTGCCTGCAAATGGTAGCCGGGGCCTTGCCATGATGATGATGATGACGATGATGATGATGATGATTTATTCATTCGCTGGGGTCATGGAGGACCACGTAGACTCTCCTTACATTTGGCAGTGAACTTTGCTTTATTTTGGGACCAGAATTCTTTCATTCTTTCTGAGTGGGCCTGCTTGCGTTTCTCTGTCGAAGCGACACAGTCCTTCGTTTCGGTTCTGCATCTCGGTTTAGCCCGTTCGTCACTTTTTAAAAAAAAGACCTGCATCAAAAGCGCCATCCGGTTTATTCTGTATCACTCGAAAGTATTCTTTGTTGTTTCTTAACCAAGGCATCGTGATTTTAGGTTTTGAATCAAACAAGTGAAAGATCTGTTTGGTCATCCTCTTTCTGTCCATTCGTTTGACGTGACCGCAACATCTTATCCGTTTTTCGCGGATCATGTCTGTAATTTTCTTTATTTTGTTACAGACTTCCCTGTTGGATTCCATGATTCTGCGCTCAGTTCCTTGAAGTGTTCTTTATTGGCATTTAGGGAAAGTGTTTCAGCTCCATACATAACTGCTAGCTTCGGACCCGTTTCATAGTAACTTATCGTACTATTACGTGCCTTTGCGTCCCACTACGTACTTTCTACGGTTTTGAGAGACACCGAGGTGCCGGAATTTACTCCAGCAGCAGTTCGTTTACATGGCAGTAAATCTACCAACACGAGGCTGATGTATTTGAGCACCTTTCAATACCACCGGACTTAGCCAGGATTGAACCTGCCAAGTTTGGGGTCAGAAGACCAGTGCCACAACCGTGTGACCTATTCAGTTCATATTATTATTAATCTATCCCGCAGCATGCTCATCGAGTTCTATAAAAACAGCCCGAATGTTTCTGCATTAATAGGTTAGAATGCAAACTTTCTGAAGCGAGTAACGAGTATAGTCTACCTTCACAACGATTATGCTACGGGGCTTGCATAAACATTAGGGGTAAGGCCCATCAGAACCCCTATAATTTATGTTACTCTTGCTACATTATGGAAGAGCGGGTGGCCGACACTTTCTACTAACCAAATTAGTTTGCAGTCTAAGCTGTCACTGCATAAAAATCCGGGCCTTATCTATAAAGCTATATAGTTAGGTATTATTTTCTACAAATCGAGTGAGAAATTGTGACAGCTCGTCACATTTGCCCAGAGAGACGGAGGCAATTCCTTTTGCTGACTCTTGCTTTCATTTCCACTTGGGGAACAACGAAATACGACCTACCTCAAGAAACTCTCCTTCTTGGAGCAATAATTGAAACTTCCTCCTTCCTTCCCTTAACTTCCATTCTACTGCCGTCGCTTTTCTTGCCTTTTTTTCTTCGTTCTTATTCATCTGAGTTCCAGTTGAATAGTGTCATTTGTGCGAGGGTTAGCGCCATTGTCCTCAGAATTCAACACTCCTGCTATACTAACCCACAAACGATATCTTTATAGTCAAGTATTTAAAGTTTACAGTTAGCGGCAGTGTTTCTCTATCAGATGATCTAATTTTATGGGTCCTTGTAACGATCTCAGATTATTACTTGTTGGACTTTGTGTTTTACAGTTTCCGTTGAGGTTGAGCCTTCCTCGTACAAGAATTACAACACGCGAATACTGCACTCCCCTACAACGTACTACACAGGTGATATTGATGTTTGTTGTTTAAAGGGGCCTAACAGCTAGGTCATCGACGTCTAATGATACAAGGTGCAATGAAATTAAACTATAATTAAAACTTCAAAATGTATCCACTGACCAGAATACAAAACGAATACGATGAAAATTTACCATGCATCCAAAACAATCAGTGAATCCAATTCACAATGCCCTCCAAAATCCAGGTCAGCGGCCCCTCATTACATGTACTAATCACTGGTTAAAGCAGAATCCTGGTGTTCTTCCTATAGCGGTACTAATCTAGGTAGCGTTATACCTCTAATATCTAAAGTTAATTTCTGACAGTTCTTGGAGGGAGGTCCGTTTACTGCCTGCCGGGGCGAGATAAAGGGAGTGGGGGTATGGTTTCCATGGAAACGAGGGTGGGGCGATTGCGGTTGCCATGGAGATAAATCTTCTGGCCAGCTCATCTTGCTTGGAGTTGCCACGCCTCTCACTTCACTTGTCTCAGCATTTCAGTGGCATTCTATTTCTGTTTCTGTTCTGTGGTCGTTAGTAAGTATGCAACGGTATTTTAAATACTAATTACGTACAATCATTGTATTTCAATATATATTTCGAGTACGATGAATACTCCTCGAAGGATAGGGAGGTGTTTTATGTCCTATACTTATGCCAATAAGGTGTACAGAAACAAAGTATAGGACAAAGGACATGTTGAAGGATTTTTCAGGCTATAGGTACCATCCTTGTTAAAGAATAATAATGTTATTGATTTCCGTCCTGTAGCGCTTTCATATTCCGCCGGACTGAGCCAGGATCGAACCTGCTAAGTTGGGATCAGAAGGCCACCGCTCTACTGTCTGAGCTTATCAGTTCGGTTCCTTTTAAAGTTAACGGAACATGAGACCAAGTCAGTCACAGTCTGGCCAGGTAATCTACAACAGAACGCAGCGGTCTGAATGAACGAGGGAACAAGTGAGCCAGAATCGAGGGCTAAGAGAAAGGAATGCTGGAATGTGGCAACATCGTGAAATGGCACGTGCAATGCTCCTTCCTCCGCCTCTGTCAGATTTCATCTTTAGATATTAGAGGTATAGACTCATTGTGTTGCTCGCATGTGTACACTGACTGAGCAAATGTCATGGGATAGCGGAGCACTGAGGCGCACCACACGCCCCCTGTGCTAGCAGCAGTTGTATAGGAGACCTTGTGAGCAATGGCTGTGCATGTGACAGGTGTAACATGGAACGTCGTCGTGAGCTGACACCGCTCGAACGGGGTATGGTGGTCGGTGCCCGACGGATGTGAAGTGCAATTTCAGAAGTGGTGCAGGAATTTGGCTTCACACGATCAACCGTGTCCAGGGTGTGTCGTGAATGGTTGAATGCGGGTGTCACTGTCCACAACAGACGAACGACCGTCCGGCCAGCCACCCTCAATGACCGTGACCGGTGACATCTGAGACGGATTGTCAATAGTGACAGACGGGCAACCGGCTCAATTCATCACAGACCGTGCTAGACACGTCTCCCAATGGACAATCCATAGGTACATAGGTTCTATGGGGCATAGGAGCCGGCGCCGCACACGGGTGCCACTGTTAACCCAACATCATCGGGCACAGCAACGCGCATTTGTCACCAGTTACCAGGGATGGACACTGGAACAATGACGTAACATGATATGGTCGGACGAATCACGATTTCAACTGCACCATGCCGATGGGAGGCACCGTGTATGGCGCAGACCAGATGAAGCGATGGATCCCGCCTGCCTCGAAGGTGTGGTCCAGGGTGCTGGTGTCTCTGTTATGATCTGGGGTGCATTTTCCTGGTATGGAATGGGCCCCCTAGTTGTTCTGGAAGAGTGAATGGTACGCGGTATGTTGAGCTGCTCGGAGACCATCTCCACCCATTTTTGGCCTTCCAGCGCCCAGACGGTTCTGCGGTGTTTCAAGATGATAACACGCCGCCACATCGCTCTCACGTCGCCCAGGAATGGTTCCAGGAACATGCAGCGGGGGTCCGGCGACTGCCATGGCCACCCAGCAGCCCCTATATGAACCCTATCGAGCATATCTCGGATGTCCTGAAACGCAGGCTCCGTGCCATGGATCTTGCACCCACGAACTGACGAGCATTGGCGGCCGCAAGTAGTGTGCCACAGGATTGAATGTCGTACTCATCAGGTAGTAGTAATTAGCGTCAAGCATAAATATGCAACATAGAATTGAATTACATCCTACAAAGTTCAATAAGTAAGTGTAATAAGACGTTGCAGTGATGAATTACAACACTTGGTAGGTCTGCTAACGTGTTTAACGTAGTACATTAATGGCACAGATACACAGCCAGTATGGTATGCAGAGAGAACGTGATGGTCCCCAGTGGATAAAAAGTTAGAATAGAAAGCAGTAGAATACTAACAGAACAGATAAATTAATTTAAGCATAAGCAAGAAATATGAGTTTTTCTATAAATTAGGACACTAACATAATGAAGCCAGCAATAAAAATAATAACAGCTCTGAAACAGTAGTTATAAAGCAAGAATATGCCACATTAACAAATTTCAGTTAGATAGAAAGTAATACATCCAAGAAGTAAATATAAAGTTGTAGTGGCGCAGATATAATCGCGGGATCGTAGAAATACATAGTGATGAAAGAACTCCAAAAAAGTGGAAAAGAAGCAAAATGATATGGTAAAATATGAGGAAAGGGAGACGAGGGAAGTAAAAGATGGATGCTAGGAGGAAGAGATTCTACGCGGGGTAGCTTATTTGTAGAGAAATCCTAGTGTTCAGCAACCAATAGGTATCAGAAGCACGTGAATAGGTGTATTTAGGTAACGTTCCCCCGTCCTTAGTATAATCCAGTTGTAAACTTAAGTTAAAAAGGAGAAATCTTGCATAACGATAGTTAACACTGAGTAGCTCAGGCTCTGGCCTTCTGACCCCAACTTGGCACGTTCGATCTTCGCTCAGTCCGTTGGTATTTGAAGGCGCTCAAATACGTCAACCCCGTATCGGTAGATTTACCGACACGTAAAAGAACTGCTGCGGGACTAAATTCCGGCACCTCGGCGTCTCTTAAAATTCTAAAAGTAGTTGGTAGGACCTAAAGCAAATGACGTTTATTTTTATTATTATTATTATTATTATTATTATTATTATTATTATTATTATTATATCCTGTTCGTGTGATCTTGGTTGATCGTTCGATCTCAGAATCCCGTAATTCTGTTGATAGTCATACTGTAATAATGTCCAAAGGGTACATCATAATTAATAGTTCAAACTGAAATATCGGAAGTACACAACACCAGAAGCAGAAAAAGAATCTTAGTAAACATGGGCCCGCAAACAGCTTTCTGCGAGATAATTAAGAATTCGTTGTTACCATCCACCACTGACTTGTCTGCGTGTCGTTATCTTAGTTAGGAAAAGGTTCCAATACAACATTAAGAAAAGTTATTAGGATACCTCGGATTTGTAGGTGTTTATAGGTTAGAATGCAAATTAATTTGGTTTGTAGGAAGTGTCATGCAACCCGTTGTACAATAATGTAGGAAGAGTAGCATAAATTCAAGGAGTACTATAGACTGTACCCCTAATATCTATGCAAATCTCATAGCATAACCGTTGTATAAGGTACGGTATATTGTTACTGGCTTAAGTAAGTTTGCATTCTAACCTATCAGCACCCAATAATACGGACTCTAGTTATTAGATACTTTGGTAGCAGCGCAGTTTTTTAATGAATAAAAAAAGTCGACAATTCTAACACTTCCATTAACGACGAGTAATTACACTGTACAGTCACTGTAACACGTAACTGTAACATACTGAGTACTCGTTCATTAAAATCAACTGCACGTCTACCAAAATATCAACTTTTCTTAATGTTGTATTGGTACCATTTCCTAACTAGAATAGCGTTTACACACAATCAAGTCAATGGTGGCTGCTAACAACGAATTCTAAATTTTCTCGGAAACATCTCGTTTGCGGACCCATGTTTACTAAGATTTTGCTTTTGGTATCGTGTATTTACAGCTGTATCAATGTGCGCTATTAATTAATAAACGCCCTGTATACTGCATCCTGCGGTATGTTCTTTTCCCTCCGTGTCCTCCCTGACTTTTTTAAGCCAATTAATGTGTGTCTTCCTTCTCTCCATTTATTCCAGAATTCTCTCAGCCGTTCCCTCTGGTGACATTCTTTTGATGTGTCCGTAGAAAAAAGGTAGTCTTCTCTTGCTAAATAGTGATGTGATTTTCTCTGTATTTATGTGTAATTCCTCACTTGGTCTCAGTCGATATTCTTGTCTCACTTTGCTAGTCCCTAGTATTTTCCTCAATATGTTTCTGTCTTTTATTTTCAATGTTTTCGAGTAAGCCCTTTTTTTTTATTGAAATGCATTCGATCGCATAATAACGACTGGCTTTATAACACTGTTGCAATGTTTGAGTTTTGCAGTTATTTTCATGTTTTGTTATATACATTGCAACTTCCCATTATTATTATTATTATTATTATTATTATTATTATTATTATTATTATTATTATTATTATTATTATTATTATTATTTAGATAGATTGAAAATTTATTTATCCCGGCAAAGTTACGGGCAGCTATTAATCTCTTACATTTAACAAGTGTCAGAATTAGGATGAGAAATAATTGCATTACATTATTAAGTAACCTACCATAAATCTAAACTATGTAGAACTGTTGAACTACAGCTAGCAGTAGCTACTTGTACATTAGAATTACAAAAGTAAGGGGAAAGAGCACAATATTACAGAGAATGAGTGCAGTTTTCAATACATACACGTAAGTCGTAAAGGTCTAAATGGGCAAATTTTGACATTTTCACATTTTTACATTTAATGAACGTGTGAATCATTCTCTTTAATGTGGCATTTATTTCATTCCATTATTAGAGTATTTATTATTTTAAAGAATTTATTTCTATTTCAAGGTACGTTTAGTGCAATGCATCACTGATCTGAGGGCTTTTCACTGTAGAACAGGGCCTCTCAGGGTGCATGCACTGTGCACGGTGCAAAAGACGACTTCGCTTGGTTGACCGGAGTGCAGACCCCCACTCCTCGATTTGGAGCAATAGCGCTGTCTCTCTCTTTCCCCACGCCTGTCTCGCTCTCTCCCCCTGCCTCCCTCTTCCTCACTTGCTCCATAGCGCTCTATATCCGAGCCGAGCTTAACCGAGTAGCCCAGAGACGAAACGTTGGTCTGAGCCGAGCCGAGTGTAACCGATGCACAGTGCACGGAGCTCTTGCACCTCGATTTGCACGCGTGAGTGTTTGGGCGTTTGAGGGGCCCTGCTCTAGAAGGCTGTGGTTTGGCGTGTTTTGAAGAGAAATATCTGTTTCATTAATTGGACACACTGCTTGATCTGAAATGGCAAGATTCACTGTCGTTTTGGCGGAGGAATTTGAAGCTTCTATTCTGCAATAGGTGAGCTTTACCGAAACTTTTCCTTTTAATTGCAGTTTACTCAAAAACACGTTTTCTGAAACAAATGCTCCCTTTTCTCAGAAACCACTGGGTGCATTTCCATGAAATTTTAACAAACGTTTGTGATACGGTTGTGGTAGTGTGTATCTACTTTGGATAACATTTCTTGAATAGTTTATTTTAAAAATAAATGCCTACAGAAAAGATTAATATTGGGGAATATTTTTTCAAATCATAATTTTTTGTAGCACATATTTTAAAGTTTTTCCAGATCAGTGTATGAAGGTAAGGTAAGGGTTATTCTACCCGAAGGCAGGTTCGAACCTCCGCAGAGGTGTTCTTGAGCCGGAGTTTACGTGCGGTAGGGTGGCCAGTTCCTTTCCGCTCCTCCATTCCCTTAACCCCCACCAACAGCGCGTGGCAACCCATCCAACTACTCACCACGCCCAATGTTGCTTAACTTCGGAGATCTTACGGGATCCGGTATTTCAACACGGCTACGGCCGTTGGCAGTGTATGAAAAAGACGTAAGTTAACATCATATTAAAAATCATCTTTTTACATTCATTGGCTACTGAGAAAAAGACTTACTTATTCAGCTATTTTAACGTTCACGAGATACAGCTTTACGACTTCCCTTAAACACTATAGTTGTAAAAATTGTCTTAAATTATCTGTGAAATAAAACTCTTGTCCTTTGAGTATCCACACAAGTTGATATAGGTACAGGAGAGGGATAAAGTAGATGAGTGGGGGAGGAGGATTTAAAAGAAAAGAGGATGAGGAAGTTGGAAAGTGATCGTGTCTTGCTGCCTTAATATTTGTGTCTTTCTATCAGATATTTTGTGCATGCACTTTTAAATTTCTTGGGCACTTTGCATCAAAACTATAAAACTTGACACATTAGTGGCTCTAATCCAATGTCGTTGCGATTTGCTAATGGCTTACAGAACGAGAACATATTCACTGCAACTTCAATGTATATTTTTTAACAAAATGGCCCATTAAAAATATGGAGCCGATATTGATCGCTAAAGCTTAGCGAAGGAAAAATGAATAAATCACTGTGCAACGAGCTGGTTTAATTCATTATCTGTTGGACCACTTTTCATTTGCAAATACGGTGTTTACTTTGGCGCCTACTAACTCTCCTCGTTACTATTTTATGTTATTCCGGTTTGGTGGTTATTAACAACACGTAGCACTTTTATTTGCACAGTCTTCAGGTCTCCCAAACTGTGATAGTGAGTACAGCGCTCTGGGCTGCTGTCATTGTGAGTGTGATTGCTGAATGACATTATCAGCGACTTCGCATAAACGTGTCTGTGGTTCGAATCCCAACCATAGCAACCACTGTTCGTCTATGTTCACTAGGTCAGCAGCGTGATCTTCTCGCTGTGCGCTTTCTCCTGTGACTCCGAGCTTGAGAAAATCTCGTATCTATTGAACCCGTTCTAATGTACAGCTCAGAATTAAAATCCTTGAACTGGGCGGGAAATGAACTCAGGCCCGTGGAATAAGAGACAGGAATGCTACCTCTACAGCAGAGGACTTAATAATAATAATAATAATAATAATAATAATAATAATAATAATAATAATAATAATAATAATAATAATAATAAGCCTAATAATAATAATATTTTCGCTGTGGTAGGTAGAGGAAAGGCATCCAGGAACAAGTCAATCTCTTTGGTCAAGTCGGATCTGGAAAAACTAGGGATCCCGGGTGAGTCAGTACATGACACCCCACGTCCCCCCTCCCGACCGTTTGGGCGAGCTATCCAGCGGGGAGTTTTTCCATCACTTACTAGTAGGAAGAACACAAGGACCAGCAGACTAATGTGGACGGAGAAAGGAAAGCTGGCTCACAGCCATAACATGGATTACTGGTAGAAGAGAAAACAGAATGCCCAAGTAAGGAGAAAATACGAGCCCTGTGCTCCTCACTAGGCCCAAACGAGTAAGAAAAATAATAATACATGGATGAGAATCTCCGTAGACAACAATTTATTACAAACACCAAGAACGCTCCAAAATTTTTGGCAACAGATAATGGTCCAGTGAAAAGAGTAATGAAATTCAAATGTCTGGGAGAAAAAATTCAAGAAAATGGTTTAGACAAATCTGCAGTAGAAAAGATGGTAAGAGCATATGGTATCACAAAGATTATTTATAACAAAAATGTCTATCTAAAATCTTAAAATAAGGCGCAACACTACAGTGGTGAAACCGAAATGCCCATATGCAAGTGATGGTACGAAACTATAGATTAGACAAACTTGGAGTACTAGAAATAAGAATCATGAGGAAATCTTAGGCCCTTTGAAAACAACAGACGTATGAAAATTAAGATTTAATGGTCAAATATACAGGAACATAGAAAACATAACGGAAACCATAAGAAAAAGGAGATTGCAATTTTTTGGATATATTTACAGAATGGATGATTTCAGATTAACAAACAGGACTTTCAAGTACCTTTGGGACAAAAAGGCAACAACTAGCTAGATTCAAGAAGTAAATAAAGACTCGGAAAGAAATAATAAAATAATATAACAGAAGAATAAACTATGTACAGAGAGATTTTTAGGAAGAGGTTAGTAAATATGGAAGGATTCCAAGGAAGATTGAACAAGAAACCTGGTGCGAAGTGGACCGAGAAAAGAAACAGCATGGTGAAAGGATGAAAGAATATTGGAAGGAACGGAAGAGAAAACAACAAAGTGTGAATAATTGAATTGAAATTGTCACGTGAAATCGTGGTTTTGAAGGATTTCGTGCACGTATTCCTTAAAACAAAATACGTGGTTTTTTAGTTTTTTTATTTTCCGACGTGTTCTGTCACATTTACTTTGCTCTAAGGATATTTTATTTCGTGTCCCCCCCATCTCTCTCTCTCTTTTACTTTGTTGTTTGAGGTAAGTGCTAGGAAAATGAAATGTTTTGCTAAATTCCTTGAAATATGCTGTACTGCCGGGCTCATCAGATTTGACGTTGTACAAAGGGCTACTCCTAGAAGTTAGTGGGTAACTTAAGCGTGAGAATGTTTGCGGAGGGGAAATGAGGGTGAGGAAGGAGTGGGAGGTGGTCTCAGCTGGTGTGAAGTGTAGCAGAAAGTTGGGGCAGACTGAGAGGACACACAAATGTCACCACCAGATGGTACTCTCGTCAACCTTAACACATCGAGATACAAGGAGCAAGCACACTGCTACACTACCAGTTGAATAGCAGTCCTGCCTCTATTGTCACTGCAGACAGGGCTTTATTGAGTTTATAGCAATCAAGGGAACACAGCTGAGTCTGGCATAACTTACATCTAGTAGGTACCCCTCTTACTCCTGAACCAAGCGAGTTCTAGTACTTGCAACCACTGAGAGTCCTATCTCTAAATGGTGTTCATTTGAAAGGAGGACAAGCCCACGTACCTTGGGTTCATAGATTCAGAAAAAGCATTCGATATTGTTGATTGGACCAAGCTATTCGAGGTTCTGAAGGTGACCTGCATCAGATACGGAGAATGAAGAATTATATATAATATACAAAAAAATCAGTCTGCAGTGGTGATAATCGAGGACTTTAAAAAAGAAGTAGTAATGCACAAGGCTACTGATTGTAGCCCCTCCCTTTCAAACTTCATATAGAATAAACCGTAAAATAAATCAGAGATAAATTTGGAAAGGGAATCACAATCCAAGGAGAGGAAATTTGCTGGTGATATTGTTATTTTATCTACGTCTTCAGAAGATCTGGGGAAATTACTGAATGGTGAAAATAAATAAATCCGAAACAAAAGTAATGGAGTGCAGTCGAACGAAGTCGGGTGATGCAGTAAATATCAAAAACTACGAGAAGAAATCGTTTATGAAGTAGATGAATATTGTTACTTAAGCAGTAAAATAATTAACGTCCAAAAGGGGAGAGACCCAGCTTAACACGGGGAATATAGGCTAATATTCATTCGATTGTCATATATGCTACAAAAGTCCTTGACAAATGCTGCACACATCCCAGTATTGGCACGCTTCAGGGCAATCATAAGCAACTTCAATAATGTCAAAATTCTAATTATAACATTTTCAAATTAAATGTTTAAAAATGCTCGGTTTCCTTTATCACTCTCTTACTGTTTCACGGATAATTATGATTTTTTTCAGGGTTTACTCCCATAGAGTTGTACTGCAATCTGTACCTCATTCACATCAATAGGATTTATATTAGATTTTGTATAACATATTTATTTACAAGAATATTAATATGTTCAAGTGCTCGGTATAAAAACTCGGCAAAAATATCTAAATCAATGTTAATGTTTGAGGTTAATTTTATAGGTGGAGGATGCTTACACACTTTCAAAAAAGGAAAATTACGAAAATTCTTATGAACTTGGAATTAATATGGGAAACAATGATATAATGTTAAAAAGGCGGGAAATTTCGAACATTTTGTTTTAAAATATTATAATTATTAGAATTTTGACATTATTGAAGTTGCTTCTGATTGCTCTGAAGCGTGCCAATACTGGGATATGTGCAGCATTTGTCGACGACAATTGTAACATATTTAACAATCGAATGAATATTAACCTTCTTTTCCTTTGTTAAGCTGGGTCTCTCCCCTAAGAAAATAAATTTTAGACACCTCGAACATTGATATTGGAATTACAAAGATGTTTTTGAAGGCTTTCGTCTGGAACGTGGCATTGTATGAAAGTTAAATATGGACGATTGCTGTCTCAGAAAAAAAAAGACAATAGAATCTTTTGAAATGTGGTGTTACAGAAGAATGCTGTAGGTAAGGTAGGGAGATCGAATGACGAATAGTGAAATGCTGAATGGAATTGGTGAGAGATCAGTTCGACTCACTTTTATGAGAAGAAGAGAGAGAATGATAAGAACACATCTTAGATACACAGAACGTTTTCATTTGTTTTCTACCGGGAGAGTTGGCCGTGCGGTTCGGAACGCGCAGCTGTAAGCTTGCGTTCGGGAGATAGTGGGTTCCAATCCCACTGTCGGCAGCCCTGAGGATGGTTTTCCGTGGCTTCCCATTTCCACACCAGGCTGTACCTTAATTAAGGCCACGGCGGATTCCTTCCCATTCCTAAGCCGTACCTATCCCGTCGTCGCCATAGGACCTATCTGTGTCAGTGCGACGTAAAGCAAATTGCAAAAAAAAAACAAAAAAAAAACAGTTGTTTTCTGAGGGAAGTGTGCTCGTAAGAATGTTAGGGGTAGATCAACGTGTGAATATGACAGATTAGAGCAGATCCACTGTAGGATGTACAGTAGTAGTTATGTCGAAATAAAATGATTAGCACGGGAATTTTGCATCTGATCAGTCTGTAGATTGATGATTCAAACAACAGTTGAAATACATAAAATGTATTTCCTTACACAAATTTTCTGATTACTCCCAGCTCTGGAGATATGTTTATCTCAAAATTTGTTTCTATATTCAACATCTAGGACAGTTCGCGGCGAGTGTGTTCTAAAAGAGTGGAGGTACACCCATTTCATTGACAAAATTTAGATAAACATCCATGTATTAACTGGTCAAGAAATTTCTGTGATAACATACTCTGTTCTTTCTTCGTTTCCGACGTATAACATTTATTGTAGTTTCAGGAAGTGTAAACTTCCCCCAAGTGGTATTCACAATGTGGTGATAACAGAAACAGGAGAGACACACATACACACGTTCAGTAAGAGGATAGCCGGACTAACAGGTACTTGGCGAGCTTGTCGCTCTCTATCGATTTTGGGATTATACTCGAGGTACGACACGGAACAGGACCGGGTGGGATATCGCTTGACCACAACCACTCAGTGGACACCATATCCCTCCCTTCAACATTCCTCCAGCCGGTTTACCATCACGTCTCTGAAATGTATGGCTCTAATATCTGCCACTATGTCACGTGACACGGTGACGAATTTAGGTGTGCAGGACGGGTGTAATAAGTCCTTCTGCCCTAAAGGTAATAGTTATTTATGTTACAAGTGAGTTGTTTGCAGAATTTCGAAAAGAATGACGTATACATAATATTGGACACCGGAGTTTTATGCATTAATAGGTAAGAATGCAAACTAGACCGCTTTTCTGCAATGTAGTGAGAGTAACGTGAATTCTAGGGGTTCTGGTCGGCCGAACTCCTAACGTTTAGGCAAAACTCATAGCATAACGGTTTTGTAGATTAGACTATACTTCAGTAAATTTGCATCCGGGCTCTGCGTTACCACTTCAGTGGATGTTGAATACAATATTTTTTTACATACTACGGTGAATTTACTTATGTATATGTTAAAAGAGTTTACTGAAAGTAGTTTTTGGCAAATCCGTCCGTCCATTTTACTGGATTAATTTGCTTCATCTTTGTTTTATTCTCTCCAGAATTACCTGCCGGTGAATAATGAGATATTGATAGCTATGTTCATCCAACATTGAGTGATCAAAAAATCAAATCCTTAAATGATCACTTCAAAAATTGCACGTCAAGGCTTACCCTAACCTGCAATATATTTTGTACTTAGCAGGTTGCTAAGCGACGAACACTTTTAATACTCTGACACATGTGATTTTCATCCTTAGTAATGTCATTATATGCAGCCTTTTTTGATTACTACCTGTCAAGCCAGAGATTATATACTTCCTCTTATTACGGAAGAATTCTATTCCCTGCTAGATTCCCTTTTTACATTTAGCAGCTTCCAAATATATTCAACAGATGGCAGAGCATTCCTAATAACGTTCATGCTGCTAGGAGTGGAGAAAAATGTCTACGTACAAACAGACCCCTTAATGACATATGCCTTAGACATTATCTGAGAACACCTATCGAAAAATAATCTAGGTACACTAGACAGAGTGACGGCCATGTATCTTAAAAAAAGTTCTCTGTCTGGCAAAAAGCGCCCGTTGTAGTCTAACATATGAGCTCACAAGATAACCGTTCTATATAGAAGAATTGCCATTAATAATATTATTGTCTTCTACGACACAATACCAGAATTTACACCAAGAACTGCGGGATAAAAAAAGTGAACATATGGATAGATTTTTATCAGACAGACGGCATGAGGGGGTCAGAATGAATGCATTCTAACTACAAACTGCGGCATACCATAACTTGTTTTTTAATAAATGGTCATAAAAGCAACGAAAAGGGAAGGCGAAACAGTATGACTACGAAAGGTGTATCAAAACGAATTATCTGACCTATTTGTAACGCATGCTGCGGTGCATCACAGGTCCTCTAGTTTTAAATTAAATTTTATTTATAAATAACTTTTTTTTCTGATTCCTCACGACGCAAATCTTCTAGGTTCGATCCATTCATTTACGTTTTCTTGTATCCATCACTGCTGGAAGGGTGCTTAAAACTGAGGCAATCGTTCAAGTGGTCCTGTAGAGCGCCTTTTTTTTTAGCAAATATACTTCGCTTTAAAGATGAGAATTTTAAGAACCCATAATTTCGTGAATTCAATGACAAATTATCTGAAGTGCTAGAAATAAAATTATAATTTAGGGAAAAAAATTAATTTTGAATAATCCAATAGTCTCGCTTAGTGACGCTAGCCACTGAATGTCTCAATACAGAAAAGAACACGGTGATGCGTCATTTTGTTTGTAAACCTTGGCTTCGTTCCACCCCAATGAGAAAGAAAATGCCAGTAATTTCCGTACGACTGCATTTTTATGTAGTAATTGTAATTTTAATATTATTTTGTGATTGACTAAAATATTTTACTTAATGCTATAACGTAATAGACTGTTTTCGTACTGTGAAGAGTATGGAAAATTACACTTTACCGACTGTATTACTTTCCGCATTTTTGTATTGCTTCTCCGCCTGATTGCAGCACCGTAGTTCCGTACTGATTCACAGCAGAAATGGTTTCCTTGTATTCCCAGCTTAAATAATCTGCCACCATCACCAAGTTGACTAATATACAGGTCAATCCAAGACCGGATGACGCAGGCGTAGCAGGGGGAGAGGTGATACTCCCACGTGACGCGTCCCAGGTGGCGGATAGGGGCGTCCTAACCGGCTTGCCGGCGGACTTGAGGGAAATAAAATACCTCTCGCGGACCAAACACACAACCCCTGTGGGTGAGGGATGCAGACGAAGAATACACCCGTGGTATCCCCTGCCTGTCGTAAGAGGCGACTACAAGGGGCGACCAAGGGATGATTGAATTAGAACCATGAAACTACTCTTGATTCGTACCATCATGCGGGGAACACCATGGGTTGCATGTACTTGCGAGTAGTATCACTAAATTGGTACGAAATAGGTTTGTGATTGGTTGCAGTAAGAAGCCTGGCCTGTTGGATTCTAGTACCCGTGCGTTGTACCCATGTGAGCAACACCGCGGGTCTGGGCGTAGCCTGTGAGTTGTACCGCTATATGAGCGGCACCGTGGGTCAGCGTTGCCTGTGATTGGTACCAACTATGTGAGGAACACCACGGGAATAGCGGCGCCCGTGACTAGTACACCTAGGTGAGGAACCTTACCGGTTTGCGTTGGCTATGAGTGGCGCCATTGTGTGAGAACCACCATAGGTCTGCGTTCCCTGTACGAATTGCAATACTTGTGAGTAGCACCATCTTTTGTGGACCACCGTGAGTCTTCGCTGCTTTTGTTCAGTACCCCAAAATGAAAAATACCATGGTTCTACTTTACTCGCGATATGTACCATTCTGTGGGGCCTTAGACGTCAATTTATCACCCCTTCAGACATCAAGTCTCATTGTGCTTTATAAAAGGTCCCTTGGTCAGTAATACTCTTAATTAACTACCTTCTTTTTGAGTCTGATCCACTGTTTTTGTTTGTTTGTTTGTTTGCTTGTTTGTTTTTTGTAGGGTTCATGTCCATCCATTCATTCTTCATGACATTTTTATTTTATTTTAGTCAGTGGATGAATTTGAATTTTTTGTTATTTCATTTCGTACCATTAGGGGCCGATGACCTCGATGTTAGGCCCCTTTAAACAACAAGCATCATCATCATCAAGACCGGATGAACATGTTTAGGACTCTGATAGCTTAGTGGACTTTTCGTTGCTTCAAATAACATTAATTTTTATGTTTTATGTTTTATTACCACAAAACTCCATGCACATACTTAATATCACGGTCTCTCAAACGGCTTACATCTTACGCGTGCAAACCGAGGCGCAGAGGTTCTGTACACAGTGCATCGGTCCGACTCGGTTCGGTTCGTACCAGCGTTTTGACTCGGGGTGACTCGGCTGATTTGAGCCAGGCTCGGCTCTACTCTGCTCGGTTTGTGGAACGCTGCAGAGCCAGACAGGCGGAGCGAGCGAGAAAAGCGTAGGGAAAGAGAGACAACGCTATTGCGCAAAATCTAGGAGTGGGTGGTCTGCACTCTGGTCAACCTAGCCAAGTCGTCTTTTGCACCTTGCACCGCGCAGTGTACCAATGCATGCACTCTGAGAGGCCCTGCCTTATATCTTTCGTAGCAACATACAATAAAACACAACACGGTCGTTGCGTGAGTAAATCACCTACAACTTGCGTGGTGACATATCCAAATTATTTATAATTAAATATTCAGTTTGAAAAATCTACATCAGGTGATTTTAATGCATCCCAATTGTTTTTCCCTAGTGCTCTTCCCATCAACATTAATAATTTATAGAAGTTTCGAGTTCGAAGTGTCCACCATGTCAACCACATGTTCAGCTACAATATTATTGTATTGAATTTCCACGATTATGAAGGAAACAGTTTCGCGAGCAAGGTTTTAATAAACTTCTCATAATACTTGAAGGTATTACAACAGTGAGAGCAACATTACGCGCAGCAGTTGGCACGACTGTATGGGATGTGATTACCCGAGTGGAGTGGTACTGTAGAGTGCTGTAGGCAACAAGCAGGCACTTGAGCTGTATGTTATATCCACCCCCCACCCCCACCCTCACCACTTTCAGCCCAGGCGAGCAATGCCGCTGACAAATGGCCGTCCATTACTTAGTAAGCGTCGCTCGACTTTGAGTGAACGTCGCCGATTTGACACTAGCTCTCAAAGCTCTTTGCTTCCTTTCCTTTCCTTTTCCCTTAAGTTTCGCTGCCATACTACTGCCACCACTTCAAGAATGCAACAAATAAGAAGAGTGAGTGAGAGAAAATTTCTCCTTTCTACTTCAATAACACTGCTAAAAAAATTGCCTTGCTAATTTTGCGGAAGAATCAAAACAACTCTAGATTTTTAAACAAATACCAGATGTAACAGAAAATGGAACTTCAGTTACACAGCATTCATGTGTATATTTTTCGTATACGCTACATTTTTAAGGGGCCGACTTTTTTCTGTTACAATTGAACTGATTTATACATTCGCTTTGTTTCTTCACAGACGACCAACATTATGAGAAATTGCGTGCCGTTCGGTAGAGCAAGCAGACTTAAAACCTGCAATCAAAAATGTTAAAGGGACCAAGAGGTGACTCCTCTTGCTGGGGGAAGCAGACGAAGAATACAACCACGGTATCCCCTTCCTGTCCTAAGAGGCGAATAAAAGGGACCGCAGGGGCTCTCATTTTTGGAGCGTGGGTTGACTACGACGGGGCCCTTATCTCAGTCCTGACATTGCTTTCACTTTTTTTTTGGTAGTTGCTTTAGTCGCACCGACACAGATAGGTCTTATGGCGACGATGGGACCAGGAAGGGCTAGAAGTGGGAAGGAAGCGGCCGTGGCCTTGATTAATGTACAGCCCCAGCATTTGCCCGGTGTGAAAATGGGAAACCACGGAAGACCATTTCCAGGGCTGCCGACAGTGGGGTTCGAACCTACTATCTCCCGAATACTGGATACTGACCGCACTTAAGCGACTACAGCTATCGAGCTCGGTGCTTCCACTTTTGATGGGATCATCACTTTCATCTACCCTGCCCGACCTGCCTTGGTGAACTCTCGTTCTTTTCCGACTCCGGCAGTATTAGTGCATTCGAAGGAGTCTTTCATTTTCACGCCCTTCAGGCCTCTTGTCCTTCTTTGTCCGGTACTTCATTCTTCGAAGTGTTCCCCAGCCTATCGTAAGAAGCCAATAATAGGGAGCGACTAAGGGATGATACTTTTGGAACCATTAGATCATCTGTGATTAGTACCATTACACGATGAACACCATAGTTCGACTTTACTTGCGATTACTACTACTACTACTACTACTACTACATGTGCCTGATTGTGGTCCCTCTCTGAGCAATAATCACTACTATCTGAGGAACTCGTACCGCTACGACCTCCTGTGATTAGCATCATCGGGGAAGGATTACTATGGGAATAGTACCATTACATGAAGAACAACATGGTTTTGTATTGCCTGTGATTTTAATGCATCCCAATTGTTTTTGCTTAGTTCTCTTCCCATCAACAGTAATAATTTATAGAAGTTTCGAGTTCGAAGTGTCCACCATGTCAACCATATGCTCAGCTACAATATTATTGTATTGAATTTCCACGGTTATGAAGGAAACAGTTTCGCGAGCAAGGTTTTAATAAACTTCTCATAATACTTGAAGGTATTACAACAGTGAGAGCAACATTACGCGCAGCAGTTGGCACGACTGTATGGGATGTGATTACCCGAGTGGAGTGGTACTGCAGAGTGTGTAGAATGTGTGATACAACGTGGACCTACATTGTCTGTGATGAGTACCACTATGCGAGCAACACCATGACTATACGTCGCCTGTAATTAATGCCACTTTATGAGTAACACCACGGATCTAGCCGTCGCCCATGTTTAGTACCTCTATGTGGGGAACACCATGGGTCTTCGTTATCTGTGATTAGTATTACTATAGAAGGATAATCATGGTTCTCCTTTACCAGTGATTAATACTATTATGTGGGGCCGGTGATCTGGATATTCGACACATTTGAACAACAAGCATCATCCCAGAAAACAAGGTATTGTCAATCGGATCCACTTCTACCATCACACGGCGACTTTCTGCACGTATCAGTATCCCACGAAAACGTGAAAGGCGAACTTCCATGCAAGAAAACTTGTACCCGTTTCGAAACGTCAAAGAGGTTGTGTGGGTAACATACACATGCGCGCCACTAGCCCAAAAACTTACATTAAATGTGTTATATCTCGGAATTCATTCTGAGTAGGGCATATATCCCTTCGAATTTTTTTTGCGTCAAATTATCTTTTCTGTGATATCCCTGAATACTGGCCATTCCTCCTGGGACATTCTGTATATTGTTTGTGTATATTACATGCCTAGCATCTTGAAATCTTAATTCGATGGCGGGAATTGAAGATGGAAAACGTTCCGGCAAAGGCATTCCTGTAAAATGACACACAGGGCACTCTATTTGTTGTACACGATAGTACTTTGAACGGGAGAAAGGTGTAAATAAAGTGTTAGATACAACTGCAGCTGCGGTTAGAGTAAGCAAAAACACTGTCTTTAAAATAAGAATGGGCAACTGACGAAAGGGAATTTTCTTCTTTTTTCTTCTTCTGCGCGAATGGGTCACTTAGGACCACACAGAATCAATATTTGTTGAGCTTTGCTCTTTGCCCAGTAGTTCATCATTTTCATTCATTGTTGTGATTTCTGTTCCTCAAACCAAGTACGTCGTACTGGTTTCTTCTCATCCTCCTCAAATCCCCTTGTGTGAACAATTTTCTTGATTACATTTCTATCCTGGAGATTTGGTGTACATAATTCAGTGAGGTCTTTCTCTACTTGCGTATACCGTTTTGATCTCGTACATTTGATTTGCAGAAATTTGTGTATTTGATAAATAAGTCTGATGTTATTCATTCTTTGAAATGGCTTATAAATTGAAGTGAATTCTCAATGTATCAGTTAGTTTAGAAATCTTTAAATATATTACAGAGTTGGGTTTGGGGCAATATATTCCATTTTTAATTCTGAGTCCTAAGATTTTTCATCATTTTCCTTTGTTGAATTTTTACCAGTAATTGTTCTTTTAAGTTTTTGTTATTTAAATTGATTATTTTTGAAGCATAGAAAGCTTCAGGTTTGATCACTGTTAAGTCATGACGAACCTGAGGCTACTCTTCCCGGACAATCATTTTGTTATAAATATTCTTTGTGTGTTGAGAAACAACTTCTATTTTCTGTATATTTGAAGCTACAGATTTATTTTTATTTTCATTACATTTATTGACTTTGATCAATATTTTTCTTACCGCAAGTACTAATCCTTGTTATGCATTATTTATGCCAATTTTTGTATTTTACTTTGAATATTTGCTTGAAGCACTACAAATAGCAGAAGAAAGAAGGAATGCAAAAATCAAAGGGGAAAGATCGAAAATGTCTAAATTAAATGCAGAGTTTCAGAAACTAGCTAGAAGAGATAAGAATGCCTTTTTGAATGAACAGTGCAAGGAAGTTGAGGAAAATAACAGACTGGGTAAGACAAGAGATCTTTACATAAGAATTGGAGACATCAGAGGGAAATTCCAGGCTAAGATTGGAATGATAAAAGATAAAAATGGAAAAGATCTTACTGAAGCAGAGGAGATTAAAGAAAGGTGGAGGGAATATGTAGGCAATTTGTATAGGAAAGATGGGAATACTCCTGATGATGAAGTTACTCTGTTGTCAGAGCCAGAACCAGATATCTTAGAAAGTGAGGTCAAGTGGGCCCTAGAGAGTATTGCAAACAATAAGGCAAGTGGTTATGATGGAATCCCTGCAGAACTGTTCAAAATCCTAGGAGAGGATGCTGTGAAAGTGCTACATTCAATATGTCAGCAAATATGGAAAACCCAGCAGTGGCCAAAAGATTGGAAAAACTCAGTGTTCATCCCAATTCCAAAGAAGGGCAGCGCTAAAGAATGTTCAAACTACCGAACAATCGCACTTATATCGCATGCTAGCAAGGTTATGCTCAAGATCCTGCAAAATAGGCTTCGGCAGTATGTAGATCGAGAACTACCTGAAGAACAAGCCGGTTTCCGCAAAGGCAGAGGAACCAGAGATCAAATTGCTAATATTCGCTGGATTATGGAGAAAGCAAGAGAATTTCAGAAAGACCTATACTTATGCTTTATTGACTATGCTCAAGCCTTTGACTGTGTCGACCAAAATAAATTGTGGCAAGTACTCAAGACTATGGGAGTACCAGATCATCTTATTTGCCTTATGAGAAATCTCTACTCTGATCAGGAAGCTACGGTGAGAACCCTATATGGAACAACTGAATGGGTCAAGATTGAGAAAGGTGTACGTCAAGGCTGCATATTGTCACCTTACTTATTCAACTTATATGCAGAGTATGTGATGAGGAATGCCAAATTAGATGAAACAGAAACTGGAGCTAAAATTGGTGGGATACATATAAATAACCTTAGATATGCTGATGACACCACCCTGTTGGCAGAAAGTGAAGAACAACTTAAGTATCTACTAATGAAGGTGAAAGAAGAAAGTGCAAAAGCTGGACTAAGGTTGAATGTCAAGAAAACAAAGATCATGGCAACTAAACCTATCACCTCCTGGCATATAAATGGTGAAACAATGGAGGTTGTTCCTAGTTTCATCTACTTGGGCTCCAAAATAACTGCTGATGGCGATTGCAGCCATGAAATTAAGAGACGCTTGCTCCTTGGGAGGAAGGCAATGGCCAACCTTGATAACGTTTTCAAGAGTAGAGACGTAACTTTAAGAACGAAGATTCGTATAGTGAAGGCTATGGTCTTCCCAGTAGCAATGTACGGAAGCGAAACCTGGACAGTAAGAAAGGCTGAGCGCCGAAGAATAGATGCATTTGAACTATGGTGTTGGAGAAAACTCCTTAGAGTTCCGTGGACTGCGAAGAGATCTAATAAGTCCATATTACACGAAATCAACCCAGGCTGTTCACTGGAAGGTCAAATACTCAGGCAAAAACTAAAGTACTTCGGTCATATCATGAGAAAACATGATTCACTGGAAAAGACCTTAATGCTGGGGAAGACTGATGGTAACAGGAGAAGAGGGCGACAACGGATGAGGTGGATTGATGACATCAAGGAAGCCACGGCTCTCAATTTAGAAAGACTTCGGAAAATTGTATACGACAGGAAGAAATGGCGCACTTTGGTCTATGGGGTCACGGAGAGTCGAAAGCGACTAAACGACTAACAACAACAACAACAATTTACTTCGTCATGAAGACTCCTTTGTTGAGTAATACGACGTGGCAACAAGGAGCATCTCTTTAACGTCAATCCCATTTTAGTTCGCGGGGACTACAATAATAATAATAATAATAATAATAATAATAATAATAATAATGGTAGTAGTACGTGTCTAACTGTTACGAATGTTACTCCTTCATTTCCTTTTCAGTCTCAATCTCTTTTGGCCATGAGACCTATCTGTGTCGGTGCGACGTAAAGCAACTAGCAAAAAAAAAAATCTCTTTTGCTTCTCGAAAGCCTGACGCGTTTTATTTACGGCCTGCTCTGAACAAACATTTCTGTGTAGAATCTCGGCCAGTTTCGTCATTCTTCGGATAGTTCCGTACGTCCTCAACTCGGCATGTTATCACCGCTGTGAAAGGGGAGTGAAATAAAACTGTCTGACCCAGACATTCGTTTCTCTAAAATACGATCTTAAGTTTAGAGGAAACATCTATCTTCGAGAGCGTAATCTCTTCTCCGCTTCGGCTCGAGTTTTGGATGCATTTAGTGTCACTAGCAAATAATTATCCGCGGAGAATAATATCCAGACCAGAAAATGTGAACTCAGTAGAAGAGTGGATTTTCAATACACACAAAATTCGAAAAGTCTTCATAATGACGGATGATTTATTTCAAGTTTTGAAGTTACGACAATTAAAATAAATCAGTAGCTTCAAGAATTCTGAAAATTTGAATTGCTTTTCAGCACACCAAGAATGTTTATAACAAGAAATGCTTGTCTTGGAACAGTAAAATTCGGCATTACTTAACAGAGATCAAATCTGAAGCTCTTTGTATTTCGAAAACGCTCAGTTTACATCATGAAAATGAGAAGGAACAATTAGAGATTATAGAAAGGAAAATCATGAGAAAAATCTTCGGGCCCAAAATTAAAAATACAGTACTCCAAATCCAACTCGAAAATGTATTTAAAATTGTCTAAACTTACTATACAATAAGACTGTCACGAATTCAAATTGGAAAGAGTGAATAACACCAGACTTACTTATCGAATACACAAATTTCTGCAAATCAAACGTGCGAGATCAAAACGGTATACGCAAGTAGGGAAAGACCTCACTGAATTAGGATCACAAAATATTCAGGATAGAAAGTTGTTCACACAAGCAGATTTGAGGAAAATTAGAAAAAACCACCACGACGTACCTGGTCAGATGAACAGAAAAATGAAAATGAGAAAACCATTGGGCAAGGAGAAACGCTCAACAAATGTTCATTCCTCAAAGTCCTAAGGGACCCATTCGTGCAGAAGAGGATGGGGATGATATTACTCTTTTGGTTTGTTTTACGGAATAGAACGTTGGTATTTTCGCTTGTTTTGTCTTCCGCCTTGTTGTAAGACGTATTGCCATTATGTCCAGAGTTGGAGTCTGCTCTTGTTCTGGAAGTCATTCTTCATTCTTTAAAGGTTTATTAAATTTTCATAAGTAAGTGACTCTTGGCGGAGTGATATTGAGAAGGCCTAACTAGGAAACGTCGTATTTCTCCGTATCAAGAACCTGTACTTAATAAAAGATACGAAAAATATACTTTCCAGTGGTATTTCCTATCAGTAAATAATAACGAAGGTACGGCTATTACGTTTTTCATAAATTTACAAATACCTTAAAATAAGAATTCTATCTAAAACATATACGAATATAGGACGTTTCTGTAAATCCTACAACAGTAGAGCCTGAATTTTTAGGCATTATTAGGTTACAATGCCGGCCCCGTGCTGTAGGGGTAGTATGCCTGCCTCCTACCCAGAGGCCTCGGTTTCGATTCCCGGCCAGGTCAGGGGTTTTTACCAGCACCTGAGGGCTGGGTCGAGGTCCACTCAGCCTACGTGATTAGAATTGAGGAGCTATCTGACTGTGAGATAGTGGCCCCGGTCTCGAAAGCCAAGAATGATGGCCGAGAGAGGATTCGTCGTGCTGACCACACCACACCTCGTAATCTGCAGGCCTTCTTGCTGAGCAGCGGTCGCTTGGTAGGCCAAGGCCCTTCAAGGGCTGTAGTGCCATAGGATTTGTTTCTTTTTCTTTTATTACGTTAGAATGCAAACTTACTGAAGCGGGTAACAAGTAAAGTCTACCCTGCACAACACTCGTGCTGTGAGCGTTGCATAGACATTAGGGGTTCGTCCCATCAGAACCCCTATAATTTACATTACTCTTGCTACACTACAGAATAACGGCTATCCGACACTTCTTAATAAGCAAATTAGTTTGAAATCTAACTTATTTCTAAACTATTATTGCCTAAAATTTCGGGGTATAAAGATCACTTTCGAAATTACAAGAAAAACGCGAAAGATCTCTCACTCGGAAGAATAACAAGGAATAATGAATCATAAAAGCGGGCATTGAACGTCTGGGCTTCGGATGCTCTAATATCACTGAATAAGACTAGCCTGGCTGGTGGCCATGATCGTGAAGGCGTCAAGTCCAAATGCTCTGACATCGTGATTTGGTTCGAGTCCTGTTGTTGAAAACAATTTCACCATTAGAAATTTGGCCGGCAGGGAAGGAGAGGTTGTGGTATACAAGATTACAAGCCAAAATCCTGGATGCAATTCCAAACCTCTTCTCGATATTCATATGCAGTAAAAGGATATGACGCTCTTGAAGGAAATTCGTCCGTTGGATGGCAATATTCAGTCTTGAGCAGAGCCCTTTGTGTTATTCGACAGGAGTAGGCTGTGTGCCAACACCCGGTTTCACCCTCTCCCCCTCCGTATCATCTTAGTGGCCTTATTTGCCAAACTCACCGTTTGAGTAACAAGTATAGCCTATCCTGCACAGCGGTTATGCTGTGTGTTTTGCATAAACATTAGGGGTACGGCCCATCAGAAACCCTAGAGTTCGTTTCTCTCGCTACGTAACTGAAGAACGGTTTAGTCGTCACCTCCAAATAACCCAGTTATTTTGATGTCTAACCTATTACTGTTAAAATATCCAGGGTCTAATCATCATGTTCATCATCATCATCATCATCATAATCATCTCATTGCCTGGTGCGCAGGTCTCCCCTGAGGATCAAGTAGAAAGACATGCATCAGGCGAGCGTGCCCTCGGACACTCTCGCCATTAAACGCCATACAATAAAATAAAACTGAACCGGAAGAAAACGAAATGTTATGGCCTACAGTGCCTTACTTCCCTTGAATTTATCAACAATAACGAGACTTGCAATGAGGCATAAAGGTCTCGAAGTGACTGAGTGCGAATCGACCAATGATTTAACAGTTATTGGTGAATATCTCCGCAGCCAATTGTCGCTAAGACAGAAATCTCAACGTTTTACCGAAACAAGTTGGCCAACACAGATCTCGCGGTCCACTTTGTTGAAGGAAGGCTACTCAGGTACAACTGAAACCCGAAATATCCTGGGATCGCGCTTGATAGAACGCTCAGTTACAAACTACACGTATTAAGAACAGCTGCCAAAATTCAAAATCGAAACAACACTGTGCGGTACATCATGGGGATCCTCTGCATCGACACTCTGTACTTCAGCTCTGGGGTTGCCTCTTACCCTGCAACTTGGATGAATAGTACTTGCACAAAACGTATTGACACACAGCTCAACCATACCATGTGTCTTATAACTACCACAATCAGACCTATACCTACTTTCTGACTAAGTGGAGGGAAAGTTCTCTTATACGGGAGTTTAAAAAAAAACTACAGAAAAATCCTCACCTCCTTGTTCACACAGCCATCTCCTCACCCATCCCTGTAAACTTCAAGAATTTTAGTTGACAACGTATTTAATACTTATGGCAGATAAGTGCTACGACGGTACAACTCAAGATGCCGTGCATATCGTCCAAGCCACGTGGCTTTGAATTGCCACGCAAGATCAGGTCGGTTCATAACCGAATAAGAACTAACACTGGCTGGTGTGCCGATTTCCTGCGCAAGTGGCAGAAAATAACTTCTCCAAGTATTATCTGTGGCACTGAAAATCAGCTGTTCACCATGTAGTTGAAAAATGCCCTCTGAGAGTTTTATATTAATACCAAGCGAATCGGCTGTGCTGTTAGGGGCGCACAGCTGTGAACTTGCATCCGGGAGATAGTTCGTTCGAACCCCATTGTCGGCAACCCTGAAGATGGTTTTCCGTGGTTTAATTAAGGCCACGGCCGCTTCCTTCCCACTCCTAGCCCTTTCCTATCCCATCGTCACCGTAAGACCAAGGCTATCTGTGTCTGTGTGACGTAAAACAAATTATAGCAATAATGATGATATTGACGTTACGTCCTACCAACTACTCTGACGGTTTTCGGAGACGCCGAGGTGCTGAAATTTAGTCCCACTAAATCTACCGACACAAGGCTGGCGTAATTGAGCACCTAAAAATACCGCCGGACTGAGTCAGAATCGAACCTGCCAAGTTGACTTCAGAAGGCCAGTGCTTCAACCGTCTGAGCCACTCAGCCCAACAAAATCCTTCGCCTGGCCAGGAATCGAACCCGGAGTCTACGGGTAAGATGCGGCCCCAAACTCTGTGAGAGCTTGTCCTGGCGATCCAACAGAGTTCCTGGTTATGACGGAGGTATCAACAGACTACATTCGTGGCCTGGATATTAGTTTGTAATTTGAAATAATTGAAAATATTAAGTTTTAGTGATGTATTGTACACTACGAAATGAAATAAACAAATCAACAATAACGCTACACCTCATAGTATTAGTTGAAGTGTGCTTTGTCTCTTGTGTTGCCACTCATCTCCGGTAGATGGCGATACTCCTCTAATTACAAAAACTTATCAACCCGATGACAAAGGGTCTTAACTTTCTTTTACGTGGATGTCATACGAAATAAATTAACCCGTGTATTGCGTGACATACCCACTGCTTCCCTTCTGGAGCAAATTAAAAATTATGTCGTTGTTTTTTCGCATGTCTATTGCAATTATCATTATTAATAATGTGTCTTCGTCCCCCTCTGTGTCCGATAATTCGATCCCCTCATTTGGAAGTATTTAACCATAACCATGTTGTACTGCTATCGAATGCGGTGGCGTGCCCAGGGAACATTAGCTGGAGCGTGACATTTCCTAGTTTAAGAAGGAACAACCCGTGCTGTGAGCAGGTGTAAGGCTTGAGATTGCAGTAATAGCCTTTATATTTGCTTTCTGTCTGGATTCTATTTATGTTTCTCCGTTCTCAGTTTAAAAGGGCGCTCTCATACCCGCCAGCAGTTCAACAATCAGCTGTCATAGAATGAGCAGACGTTTCATTTGGGAGATGGCAGGTTTGAATTCTTTTTTTTTTTTTAACGAGTTGCTTTACGTCCCACCGACACTGATAGGTCTTATGGCGACGCTGAGATAGGAAAGGGCTACGAGTGGAAAGAAAGCGGTAAAGAACATCCCCAGCATTTACCTGGTGTGAAAATGGGAAACCATGGAAAACCATCTCTAGGGCTACCGACAGTGGGGCTGGAACCCACTGTCTCCCGGATGCAAGCTCACAGTTGCGTGGTTTTAACCGTACGGCCACCTCGCCCGCTCTAGCACACGTGCAGTAAATCGTAATAAATTTTAAAATCACATATATAAGCAGGTATTACTAATAAATGGATCCGTTATGGTCCAAGTAAAAGGAAAGTTTTTTCGCCTCTGTGCTGTAGTTGTTAGTGTGACCATTTGCCACCCTCTGGGGCACGGATTCTATTCCCGGCTCTGCCACGAAACTTGAAACATGGCACAAGGATTGGAACTGGATCCACTTAGCCTCGATAGGTGAACTGAGCGGAGGGGTGTTACATTCCCACCTCAGCCATCCTCGAAGTGGTTTTCCGTGCTTTCCCACTTCTCCAACCAAATCCCTACATGTTACCTAACTTAAGGCGACGGTAGCTTCCTTCCCTCCTCGTTGTCTGTCTCTTCCAATCTTCCCCATCCCCCTCAACCATCTGTTCAGCAAAATGAGGTGAGGTCGCTTGAGCGAGATACTGCTCCTTCTCTTCAGTTGTATCCCCAACTAAATGTCTCACTTTCCAGGACACTGCCCTTGAGGTGGTAGAGGGGGGATCCTTCGCTAAGCTCGGGAATAAAGCAATCCTGGAGGGTAAAAGGATTAAATATATAATAATAATAATAATAATAATAATAATAATAATAATAATAATAATAATAATAATAATAATAATTGTTACGGGGTTACCCGTGGAACGCAGAGGTTAAAGAAGGTGCCGGGATGAATGGGTCTAACTACTATGTCAAGAAAGAATTTAAAACTGAAATGGAAGGTTATATTTTTGAAAAGCAACAACTTAACAAATTCTCACTTAGTGAGATAATAATGACAAAAATAGAAAAATCCAAGATTACAGTACTCTCTTGGGCTACAAGCCCCTAGTTAGTTTTACAATTTTTGAGTTCCCAGGTCAAATTTACCAAAACAAAATTTACACAAGGGCAAAAATCCTCCATACATTGAGCGCTTCTCCCAATTCACAATAACAAGGCTCCCAGAGTCATTTTTACAACACTAGAAAAGAGCTGTCGTGCTCTTAGTTTTCCAAGCCTATTCAAGGCGATATCAGAAGATTACAATCACTTGCCATCAAGGCACAACTTACAAATTTGAAACAGAGGTATCTAGTACCCAACCTATTGGGCCGTTGCGGAAAAGAACAGGTTAAGTAAATGGCCCGAAACACAAATTGAATGGAGGCGAGTACTTGCACTCCAAAATATGCATTCTTAAAACCTAAGGGGCACTAGGCCGATGAAACAGGGGCTATTCCCAAACTATGGAGGTGACTCCTATAAGAAAGCAATTTACCACATTACAGAATGAAAAACAGCAATAAACGTAGTCACCTCAAACCAAGATGAAAGGGAGCTCGAGAGGGCACATCACTCTCTATCCCCGATTTACAGTTAAAGATTTCTGAAATGTTTACATGAGCCGAAGGGAGATTTACATTTTAGAGGAGTTGGTTACATAGTTAAAGTTTCGAACCTTTCCCTCGGGTTAAACTGCGGAGCTAGCAAAAAAGGAAGATGTTAGATGGCCATTACGTTGCTGAAGAACTGTTGTCTGATGAAAGAGGCGCCTCCCGCCTCCTGCTTGACACACACACTTAGTTAGATGACGATCAAATGGCCAACAGACGAGAAGAGCCGTAGTTTATTAACCCTCAGGGAAGGTTCGAGATCATTCATGAATAATCAAGACACACCCACCGAATTTTATTGGTTGAGTTCAAAAGTAACAAGAAGCCAGTGATGGGCGGAAAATTAATTACAGAAATTAGGGATTGGCTAGATTCAAAACTGGCGGAAAGAAAAGATAAATATTGCCAACCCAAAAATAAATGAACATCAATTAGCAAAAACCTTGCGAATACAAAACTTCTTCAAAAAGTTCTTTCACTTCGCACCAGGGTGTATGGTCATAGTTTTGTAGTGACATCTATGCAAGAACGTCCAAACTTCTTGATGAAGGGAAACAAAACAAGTAGAAATACAGTCAGTCCAGCAAACTTTAAAATAATAAAATTTCATCAGATTTCTGTAGTGACATCTTCTGAGTAAAGGTTTAAGTAGGTCTAGTTTCAAGTTCACAGTTCCTCCAGTAGAGGAGTTCTTTTTTTTCTAGGCGCAAGATTTAAATGTGCGGCGTAGAGGTGTACCTCCCGGTATAATAATAATAATAATAATAATAATAATAATAATAATAATAATAATAATAATAATAATAATAATAATAATAATAAAAGGAAGGATTTGTTGAAATGTCCTGCCTTTGCTTATAATATAGCAGTACTTTAAAGGAAACAAATTACATGCACAAACAGTGGTGGAAACTCTGCAGGACATAGAGATTGAAACCGGTCTTCAAATTTCGTACGTATAAACAAAATATATGTTAAACAGACGCAACGGAGAAACGTATTCAAAGTGTTTATAAATTTAAATATCTGGGAGAATGGATCCAGTCAAATGTAATCGATAATATAGTCTACAAAGAGAGAATGATGGACATGGCTTATAAACTCACTCAAATTGATTCGCTTGGGCATTCTGGCAGTGAACGGTCCTATCCAGTAGTCGATATAAAAACTCTCGAACCACTCTTTCCATGTTTCATACATTTAAAAACGATGCACTGTGACTACACATGCAATTCGGAGAAAGAAGATGCACATGCTAGGAATGGGGGAGTGGGATAAATCACACTACTCCGTAGTAAAGTCAGTAGGTTTGAACAATGATTATCGATTCATCTCGTATACACACGTACAAAGAGATCGGCCATGATTTGCATTCCAATCGACTAATTCAAATTCACTGGAGTTCCGGAAACGTGGTGGTAGTCTATATATGTATGTGTGTGTGTGTGTGTGTGTGTGTGTGTGTGTGTGTTGGGGGAGAGCGTGCGTATAACATTGAGGAGACCTGTGTATGACTGGACAAAGCGTGCTGCTGAATTGCATTATATAGTTATATAACTCATTATAAAATGAGATATTTGTTCAACCGTACTCGTGCTATGAGTTTGTTTTATCCTGCTTCAATGGGCGTCCCACAGTCCCATTTGGAACACTATTCAGTTCTAGCAGTGTGATAAAAAGTTAGTGATCGGTGAATTTTGGATACTAAGTTGATAACTAACCAAACTAAACACTATGGCGCAAAGGTCCCGCAGGGCCCTGGCCTATCAAGTGACTGCTGCTCAGCCCGAAGATCTGCAGATAACGAGGTGTCGTGTGGTCATCACGAACAATCCTCTTGGCCATTATTATTATTATTATTATTATTATTATTATTATTATTATTATTATTATTATTATTGTTATTATTATTATTATTATTATTATTATTGGCTTTCCAGCCTGAACCAAGCGTAAAGGCACCACACAGAGAAAGCTACCCAACCTTACGTTAAAAATCGCTCCAATGAAGTTACATGGAATGACGCACACAGACTGCTATACTAAGCTGTGCTAACATAAGCCATGCCAAGCTGAATTTTACAGGTCGCCAAGGAAGCGATTTTCATAGCTTCACCCCCTGTGGGTGGAGGGTGCAGACGCAAAATACACCCACGGTATCCCCTGTCTGTCATAAGAGGCAACTAAAAGGGGCGACTAAGGGATGATTGTAATAGAATCATGAAATTCCTTTTGATTAGTACCACCACGCGGGAAACACCATGGGTCGCTTTTACTTGCGCGTAGTACCAATATGTTAGGTACAAAATAGGTTTGTGATTAGTAGCAAACTAGAGCTCGGCGGCTTTTATAGTATCTGTGACTAGTACCACTTCAGGAACGACACCATGGTCTGGCTCTCCTATGATTAGTAACCACAATATGAGGAACACCACGGGATAATGCGAGTCCCTGTGGTTAGTACACATATTTGATGAACACCATAGGTTTGCGTTGTCTGTAAATGGCGCCCCAATGTGCGTAACACCATACGTCTGTATTACATGTGCGAATTTCATTACCTGTGAGTAGTGCCATACTGTGCGGAATACCGCGAGACTGCGCTGCTTTTGATTAGTAGCGCAACATGACAAATACCATGGTTCTACTTTTCTAGTGATAAGTACTATTATGAGGGGCAGATGACTTGGATTTTGGACTCCTTTGGACTACAAGCAACAGTATTGTGCTATACAAGCAATCTCTTGGTCATTAATACTATTGTTTTACGTCAGTTTTTGTGAATCTGAGGCATTGCGAGTCGGATCCACTGATTTTTTTTAAAATTCTTCATATCCATCCATTCATTTTTCATCATCACGTTTTGAATTGTGGTCAGTGGAGGATTTTTGACTTTTTATTTTCATTACATTTTGTCTCATTTCGTACCATTAGAGGCCGATGACCTAGATGTTACGCCCTTTTAAACAACAGGCATCATCTTTCATAGGTTAGCGCATGCGCACCATAATTTTTTTTGCCTGGCGTCGAGCAAACAATGGTTTAATTCAGTACGTGTATTATTCTATTACTTAATTGTCTCTGTGTTTGTTAATTATCATAGAAAACATACGGAATAAATTTTTCCTTGGGTTGCAACCTAATAGCTATCAGATTGCCGAATTTCAAGTTCCTAGCTCACTTGGAAGTGGGCAAACATTAATGACAGTCAGTGAGTGAGTGAATGAGTCAGTTAGCCTTGTGGCTTTATATATATAAGATATGATAGAGCCAGGCAATGTGCACGCTAAATAGTGCAGGCTTTCGTTTGGAAATTAATTGCGAGCAAACGGTGCGGTACAAAAGTATTCTTGTCTGTCACATACTTAAAAATAACCATGAAGGACAGCTGTCGACAAGAAATGAATTAAACTCCGGACATTGATTGTACGTGTCATTTATTGCTGTTATAGAACGTAGGGTAAAATTGTTTATAATCTGGGTACTTCATTTTGTCTTAACATCATTCTCAGTAATATAAGGAATTTCGTGAAACTATTCCTGATTTAGGTGAGGATAATTTTTAATTCATCATTTCCACGCAATGCTTGAATCAAATGATGGAATTCACCATGAATTATTCTCCTTCCAACCTCACATATACAGAATATTCTCCAATTTCTGTTTTTCTCTTTCTTCATCTTCCACGACAGAGGCCAACAAAAGAAGCCTCTCCTTCAAATAGTCCTCCATCTTTAAACAGCTGCGCAACATAGTTTATCTTAGCTTTTTATTTGTTTCATAGCATAACATAGCTTGGCATTGCTTAGCATAACGTACCTTATCTTAGCTTTGTATGTGTGGTGGCCTTTACTCGTCTTTATCCGGAACAGAAAATACGTGCTTTTTCGTTTGTATGGTTTAGATTGTGTTTGTAATATTAGCCGATACGTGTGAATACGCAGGGCCCTTAGTTAGGCTTAAAACAGGGATTTGGAATGAAAAAGAAGAGAGCTTATTTTCAGAAATTGGCAGACATTATGTTCCGAAAAAGAATTCAGAATGAGTCTGAAATAGAAGCATAATTACTGGATAGTGTTGATGAATACTAAAACATTAGCGATAATGGTTTGGAAAATTGAAATTGATGCTGGTGAGTGTGAGAACAACATAAATGAAAGGGAGATTCAGATGATGACAACCTACGTATTATCGTTGGAATTAATCATCAGAATTTGATAGAAAGTCAATAATTGTGATGAGAAAAGCATAGAATGGTATA
This sequence comes from Anabrus simplex, assembly GCF_040414725.1. Classification (NCBI taxonomy): domain Eukaryota; kingdom Metazoa; phylum Arthropoda; class Insecta; order Orthoptera; family Tettigoniidae; genus Anabrus; species Anabrus simplex. The sequence continues at coordinate 59,101,951 of NC_090277.1, forward strand.
AGGTCACAGACCAAGATCCACCGAGCTCGATAGCCGTAGTCGCCGTAGTATCCAGTAATCGGGAGCTAGTGGGTTCGAACCCCACTGTCGGCAGCCCTGAAGATGGTTTTCCGTGGTTTCCCATTTTCACACCAGGCAAATGCCGGGGCTGTACCTTAATTAAGGCCACGACCGCTTCCTTACAGTCCTTTCCCATAAGACATATCTGTGTCGGTGCGACGTAAAGCAAAATAGGAAAACAAAAACAAAACAAAAAGATCCAAGACTGCAAACAATTCTACTTCACAACATTAAGTTTCAATTTTCTTCCTATTTCGGCACACACATTATAATGTTGGTACTGTGCAGTCTCTCGGCTGCTAGTTTTAGTTGGCCGCCATCCACGGTTGCCAGGTAACATCCGGCCATCCATCCATACTTACATCACAGCCTGCACGGTCGCTGTAGATCATTCCATGTTAAGAAAACAGTATTGCTCTTATGACAACAAGGGTGCCATATCGGAGATTATTTTCAACAGCATCAATGGGAAAACTGTAGCATATACATTGGTGAAACTCGGTATTTAATTTCAAGACAAAAGAAGGAAGAAACTAAGCCGAAAATTATTTTTAGGAAAACAAGGATACAAGGGTTTTTAGGTTTTTAGGTTTGTACAGCAACAATAGTAAACTACAGTATTGAAATTCAAGGCAAATCGAGTGAGGAAATAAACAGATAAGTTTTGGAGGGTCGGGAGGTTGGGGGGGGGGGTGCAATTAATTGCAGTTAATAAACTTTCCCAAACAACGCCGGGTACTACTATACCGCCCCGCGAAAAGTATGGTAAAAATTAAGCGCTTGTGAAAAAAGCGCTTAAGAAACAACAGCATGCATAGATCAAAATCACCGAGCTCGATAGCTGCAGTCAGTATCCAGTAATCGGGAAATCGTGGGTTCGAGTCCCACTGTCGGCAGCCTTGAAGATGGTTTTCCGTGGTTTTTCACACCAGGCAAATGCCGGGGCTGTACCATAATTAAGGCCACGGCCGCTTCCTTCCAACTCCTAGGCCTTTCCTATCCCATCGTCGCCTTAAGACCTATCTGTGTCAGTGCGACGTAAAGCAAATAGCAAAAAAAAAAAGATAAAAGTCATAGTTACTTTCTGTATCAGTACAAGTACCGCTGCACATCACAGCATCAAAATCTTCAGTAACATCTGCTGAACAGTATGAGAATATTAGAATACACACACACAAATAAATAGTTGACTTCTCTTCAACGCGTTACATGTAGCAGAACAACTCGGAAGGAAAATGAAGGCAACAATGCGATGGCTGTTCCCGTCATTGTATCTCCTCCCTGCGAATGTATTTATGAAATAGAGAATGTTAAGTAGTTATTTTAATAACTCACTGGCAAAAACCTGCTTCAACCATGTTCTTTCCTTCATAATACAATTTAAAGTACATTATAATATTTATGAGTGTCTAAGAGAGGGTGTGTTCACTCTTTGTAGCCCCATAAGACCATGGAATGGTGTATAGGTTACTCTTCCGTCTCACATTTTGTCCATCTTCTAGATGCCGTGCCCAGTTGGCGATCAGTACGTATAGTGTTCTGTCTTTACCAACACGGTAGAGGTGTTCGACGGTTCTTATTCCAGTCCGGTCTTGAATTTTCTCGAGATTTGACGTTATTTTTCAGCCACTTCCTCGCATATCCTTCACTACGTAATACATCACCCAGGTTCGCATTTTTTTCTACAGTTAATGGTGCACAGGATCTCTATTTCATTACACAAATTTTCGGTTGGCCCCCGCATCTGAGATACGTGTGTCAAAAAATTATTTGATTCCTTAAATTTTTACAACCGTGTTTGAGTTGTAGCGCGAAACTCTATCCCTATTTTTTGTTATCATCGCGTTTTCAGTAATTCCCCCGGTATAGGAGATAATTTAATGACATATTTACATAACAAGTCCAGAGTTCTAGCCCTTCAGGCAAGCAACACTATGTTGAAAACATCCTAGGGATATGAGCCACGAAGGTTAGGTAAATAAAATATAAGAAAGTATAAAAACATATTCTTTATTTATTCCTTAAAATAATCCTTTTCTTAATCATCGTTACCCGGTCGAGTAGATTAGCAGTTGGCCTTTTATCTATTACTACGAGCGCTAATGTGTGTCATTGTAGAGTTACACTTAAGCCCTTATAACTGCATTCGGTGTGGTTTTCAAAAACACAAAAGATGCCTGAAGGTATTCAGTCAAGGAACCCATTACAGAAATAATTGTTTAATTAATTTGGCTAGAATTTGGATCAAAGAGAAGAAGAGTAAAGAAACAAGCGATTTTTGGTTGTTTTTCTGGAACTGCATTTTCGCCGGAAATGATTTTCTAATTCTTTTTAGTTTGATAGATCTATGCAGGACTCATAATTTAAGACCTTTCCGCGCCCTTTAGCTCTCCAACTTTCGGCACAATTGAGGAAATTGTGTAATTTTACGTTTTTCGTAGTATGGGGTCCCTATTTTATCTGTTAAGAAATGTTTTTTAACATTAAAAATAAATATTACATATACAGAAATTTTCACTCAAATTTCGGTAGACTCACTGTAGACGTTCAAAGTAGCTCTCTGAATTTCATAATTCTAGCCACATAAATTCTGGGACATAGAATTCATCTAGTGGCGAGATAAGTTTAACCAACTCCACATATGCTAATCCGGTAATGTTGAACTTACTAACTAAAAGTGTATTCGCATACGCGCGCGTGAATGTTTTCGTTTGTATATACCTCTATCTCCGGGGATTCGAATACCGGACTCTTGTATGAATAGCCTAGGGACAGAGTCAATCATGTTAGTTGGAGTTATTGCCTCCCTTGGGCACCGCACTGCGCTATGAATATGTAACCAGCACGCGGTGGTAATTGTTACCGGGAGGTTTCATCCCTTCCTCAACATAACTCCACCCCGTCAATAGTATGTACGTTTGCTAGTGGGCAAGGTAGACCACCCACCCCTCATCTCCCTCATAATTAAACAGACAACTGATCAATGACCAGAAGGAATGCTAATCATCCGACATGTCAGCTGAGAGATTGAATTGGATTCCCTTCGGGGGTAATATGATTACTGTATAATCCATCCCTAATAGGTCTAATTTTTATGTTATGTAATGAGAATAACATACATTCTAGGGCCCACAACTCGTTACAAATCTAATAGCATTTAGGGTAATTAAAAACAATACGGGTCCCAGGTCGCTTCCTTGTGGAGAACTCCTTTTAATGGCAGTTATTTCTCCACAGTATGCTATCTGCTTATAGTCTTGACGTATTGAAATAAATTACCCGTTAGGTGCGGTGACATTTCAGGCAAAATCTCTTGAACTACGCAACCTTTCCAAACGTTTCATCTACCAGTACATCGGACATTTTCAGTAACACATTGGTCTCAATCACAGATTTTTCCAACTCATTTGTCAGCTGTGATAGGATGGATTTTTACTTAGTTCTTAAATATCATTTGATGAGGCAAAGTATTTAGGTTAATTAATTGAGCAGAAAGTGATTAATGGCCATAAGGAAGAATGTATTCGATGTGTCAGTGGAGAGATCAAATTATGATCCGTTGAGGTCAATGTAATTATCTCTACTACGGTTACGGTTTCTATTCACGCTTTGAATACATCATATCTTAATTTCTAAAATGAGACATGTAATATTGAAGTATACGTATCCTTAATTAGCTGTGAGTGCTCCCCCACTTAGGAAAAGGTGAAGGCATTTGTACTATCTCTTTTGGAGCACGGTGCTTTTAAATGTGTCTCAGATGTTGATAAAGAAAGGAATTATTGAAAATAAAAATACATCCTACTATGTTTTAAAAGAATGTCTTACTCTACATCCATTTTCTAGAAAGGGTAATATATTATATTTGCGTGGCAACGTTGGCACATCCACGATACGGATAACCGTGATGCGAAAATTGTCGCATGCATACATGAAATAATTACATTTGAAAACCTAATAGCATTTAGATAAATTAAAAACAAAACGGGTCCTATGTCGCTACCTTGTGGAACACTTTTTAATACAGTATTTCACCAATTAGTAATTAATAATAAAATCGTATGGTACTTTCCGTTTTGCTCTTCTGTTGGCTGACCTACGGATGGGCTTTACGTAATTTTGCCGGGGTAAACATCTAATAGGTCACCATGCATCTTTTACATACCGACTCGTACAATATGGTTTGTCTGAATGGAATTTTTCCGCCCTTTAAATAATCCGACTACCTCTGCTAGCTTTGAACCCAAGATCTGGGGATACGGAGACCGGCACTCTACCATTGATCCATAGACAGAGCTATCATCAAATAATTACCCTGTTTCTTAGATCAGTCAAATAAATTTCCGGAACATCCAGTGGAATTCATGATACTGATAAATATGATTATTATGTTGATGTGATTACGGAGTAATGATCATTTATTCAGGCAGAGAATGACATTTTTTGTTCTTCAGTTAAATTGCGTTGTATGTGTCTCAAGGGAGCAGCCATCTAACAGTTTATTTTCCATTTAAAACTGGGACAGCTCCAGAACAAGATGCTATTAGCACTAGAGCCCATCAGAGCAGATAATGCTGTACAAGTGCACTTTGTTGTGTGTGCCACCCAAGTGGAAGTAGAGTGTACCGAGACGGAAAAGGGTTTCGAACTTCGTTTAAATTCAAATGTGATGTTCTCTTCTGTGCAACAGTAAGCATATATATACATTTAACATTTAGAATGCACATAAGTTAACTTCTTTAGTAAATGTTTTCATGAAGTAATTGAGCCATGAGTTTAATTCGCTTTCGTTGTACACATCTTCAACTTTCTGACACAACACCCACTGTGAATATGACACGCTGGATGTTATTCTGTTCTGCACAAATATTTTAATGTTCTCTGTTCATTGTGTAAGGGGTTGCCTTGTCGACGCAGTAAATGCGTGCTGTTTGCACGACGATGGTTCCATTCCTCCTATGGAAAGTTTAAAATCTAGTGGGGTGGAGTGTCTGTGCTTTCGTCCTCAAGAAGTAGTGGAAGGTAACCCTTCTACTATTCGTAACAAAGTAGGATAGACAGGTCAGCTCTAAGCCTGGCTACCCTAATCCTTACGAAGTAGCAAAAGGTTACAAAAAAAAAGAATCCACAGTTGCTTTTAGGCAAGAAACTCACTGTTGAAAACATCCTAGGGATATGAGCTACGAATTTTAGGTAAATAAAATGTAATAAAGTATGAGAATATATTCGTCGTAGCCTTCGTAGCTCTGGCAGCAGCGCGCCGGCCTCTCACCACTGGGATCCATGGTTCAAATCCCGGTCACCACATGTGAGATTTGGCCTGGATAAAGCGGAGGCGATACAGGTTTTCCTCCGGGTACTCAAGTTTTCCCTGTCATCTTTCATTCCAGCAACACTCTCCAGTATCATTTCATTTCATCTGTCAGTCATTAATCATTGCCCCAGAGGAGTGCGACAGACTTCGGCAGCCAGCGGCACAATTCCTATCCTCGCCGCTAGATGGACGCTTCCTTGATTCCATTCCTGACCTGGTCGAAGGACTGGAAACAGGCTGTGGATTTTCAATACATTCTTTATTTATTCCTAAAAATTACAATCCTTTTCTTAACCATCGCTATCTGGTCGATTACTATAGCAGTTTACCTTTTTCTGCCACTACGAGTTCTTATGTGAGTCAGTGCAGAGTTTCAATTAAGCCCTTATAACAACATTCGGCGTGGACATTTTTCAAATATCAAGAAACACCTGAGGGTAATAGAACCAAGGAACACATTACTGAAAGAGTTATGTAAATAAGTTAATTTAGCTAGATACAGGACGAATTGGCCGTGCGGTTAGAAGCGCGCAGCTGTGAACTTGCATTCGGGAGATAGTGGGTGCAAACCACGCTGCCGACAGCCCTGAAGATAGTTTTCCGTGGTTTTCCATTTTCACGCCAAGCAAATGCTGGCTGGGGATGTACCTTAATTAAGGCCACGGCCGCTTCCTTCCCACTGCTACGTCATTTCTATCCCATTGTCGCCATACGACCTACTGTATCTGTATCGGTGCGCCGTAAAGTAAATTTTACAAAAAAATAGCTACTATTTGAATCAAAAAAGAAAACCAGTAAAGAAACAAGCGATTTTAGGCTGTTTTTTTTAGTTTGATAGAGCTATCCAAGACTCACAATTTGAAACCTTTCAGGCCCTTATCCCTTGAAGCTTCGGCACAATTGAGGAAATTGATTAATTTTTTGTTTTTCATAGTATAGGATACCTGTACTCTCTTTTCAACATTAAAAAACCCTCTTCCGTTTGCGCAAATCAAATGATCATAAATATGTCTCCCGGTTATGTCCATCCATCAAGGGCTGCTAATTTCAGATGACCACCAGTCATAAGACATAGCCTGCACGGTTGCTAGGTAACAGTGCCTGACTATGCATCTGTGCCGTACATCATCACTACCTGCAAGGTTGCTATGGTTACACTTCCTTCACACACATATTGTCGCCTCACGTTACAAAAATTGTCGGATGACTCCCAGTCATAATACATAATTATATCAAAACTCAAATTATAATAGCCCAGCAGGCGATACGTCCAGTACGACAAGGCCTAGCTAAAACTCAACTAAAGACTTGGTTGTCTGTCTCTAATTCAAATTTGACATGTTCCAGATTCAGGCGGAACTCCTCCAGGGCAAGCAAGACTGCCAAACCCTCTAATTCATAGATATAATACTTGGCCTCTTGAGCCGATAAAGTCGTAGATGCATAGTCAGTAGGCTGCCTTCCGAGTTCCGATTGCTGAATAAGGACAGCGGCAACCGCAGATGACGAGGGATCGGTTTGAACAATTAATTTCTTAGAGAAATCAGGCGTGGCTAACACCGGGGCGTTGCAAAGAGCTAAGACCTTCAAAAGCAGCTTGCTGCGACGGCCCCCATTCGAATTTATCACCTTTCCTACTCCGAAAGAGTCTCGAAACAGTTCAAGTTTCGGCTGTACAAAACCCTAATTCAGGCCGTTGTAATACATGGCTGTGAGACGTGGAGTGTCCCAAAGCACGATGTTCATAATCCCCTCGTGTTTTGGAGAAACGTTTTGCAAAAGTTTTCGGTCCGATGTTAGACGCAAACACGGGTGAACAGAGAATAGGGGAACTCTACCAATATGCCAACGTTGCAGGGACCATCAGACGCAAGCTACTGCAGTGGGCTTGTCATGTTGCTAGGATGGATGACTACAGACTGTTACGGAAGCTTCTGGATTTTATCCCCACAGGAAGGAGATCCTCGCGTAGGCCAAGAAAGAGGTGGACTGATTGCCTGCAACAGCCAGCCGTAGGTATGGACGGATGGCGATGGATAGAACACGATGAGGGAGGAGATTTGTAACGCCGCACGTTCCATTTGACCTGATCGTGTACAATAAAATCAGTATGCGTCAACTCAGTACTATTAATAAGTGGAATAGAGTGGTTAGCTCTGCACCCAACCACTTTGGATCAAGGATATAATCTGATACGAATTTCTGATGTAGACCGAGTGAATCCCAAGATCATGCCCCTCCCAAAACGTGGAAGTCTCCTCGAGAAGACGAACTGTGAGCCCATGCAACCTCTGACATATGATCGCCAACATCCAAATGTGGGTATGCACAGGAAGACGAACATTTACCATTGGACTGTGCAGTGATCGAATCTCCGAGCCTGAACTCAGAAAGTCGGCGTTATACCGTCTGAGCTACTCAGCTCCGTTTCAACGTCATTAACTGATATAATACTCTATACACTTGCCAGTAGGTTTGCATTATCTGTTTTGCCATTATTTTAGCTTAATAATTGGAAAATCATTTAATTATCAGAATAAATAGACCAGAATCATCACGTTTATGCAGTTAGACGTTATGTCCGGGAATTTTGCTTTTATTCTTGTTATTGCTTAAGTGTGGAAAACCTTTATTTTTTAATTTTATATTTTCAATAAAATATTCATTAATCTAAAAACTACATCAAACTCTTTCCATTAAGTGAATTTCCTGCCCACATTACACTGGAGAGAATTGCCGGTAATAATCTTATTAGACGGGATGGGAATGCGCGCTGTGTTTGTCTTTTTTTCTTCCATTGAATAGAAAATAACGGCTAATGCAACAAGTTTTAATAATCTAAATTGCTTTATACGACTTCGGGAAACAATCAGAGTTTTGTAATGATTATTTCCCTTGGCGAGTGGAGTTCTGTTCTTAAGAATATAGTCCTTCCTTGATTAGCTCTGCACCTTTAAGTTACGTGTTATATAAAGTCAGCAGACGAAGCGAAACTGAGTGAAATTTCGCCGACAGGATATTATTTTCTTAGATGTCTTGAAGCATACAATCACAGTGTCTCTTTGGATTTAAGCAGTATTGGTCACGGTCATTATCTGGGTAGATGACCGCGTGCTATTGGTTTGTCGACTGGAGGGGAGTTATCATCGTATTCCAGTTGAGATTCATGATTAGTGATAGTTTGGTTCATCTCGTGAATCGGACGTTGAGAACTGTGTAATGTAATTGCCGTTTCTCACGTTCTAAACGTACGATGATGAAATCAATTTATTGAGTTCTTCTTGTACCATATCCTCATTGGATGTCGTCTATCATCAGGGTCATTTGGTTCTTTTTTAATTTGTTTTACGTCACACCGACATAGATAGGTGTTATGGTGACGATGGGTTGGGAAAGGCCTAGGAATGGGAAGGGAGCTGCCGTGGACTTAATTAACGTGTGAAAATGGGAAAATTAAAATTTGTATTAGTAGTAGTACTACTAGAGCCTCCGTGGCTCAGACCGCAGCGCATCGGCCTCTCACCGCGGTCACTTCATGCGAGATTTGTGCTGGTCAAAGCGGAGGCGGGACAGGTTTTTCTCCGGGTACTCCGGTTTTCCCTGTCATCTTTCATTCCAACAACACTCTCCATTATCTTTTCATATCATTTATCAGTCATTAATATCACCTTGGGAGTGGCGACCCCATTGTAATACTGTAATAGACTATATCTGGTTCATTCATTACATCCCTGACCCGGTCAAAGACTGGAAAACTGGTTGTAGGTTTTCATTTTCAGTAGTACTACTATTTCTATAGAGACCGTTCGATCCCAAGTTTCATGGTAATCTCATTTTCCCATGGGAGACAATTCTTTTCTAAGGCCAGGGAGATTTTCAGTGGATCTCTTAATATGTCAGGAAGTGCACAAGTGAATTGTAAGTAGCAGATAGTGACCATCTCTATCTGAGATTTATTGCTTTATTCAAGCTCTTTGATCTGGTGAGTCACAGTGAACAATAAATGAGACGGACGGAGCAATCGGCAGAACGTAGGGTGGACTTTACGACTCGCTCTATAACGACTGAGCAAATGACGCCTCTGGACGTACTTCTCCCTTCCTCACATCTAGGTACTGTTGGTGGAGCTTCTAAAATTACGTTTGTATTCATAAACGTGGAACTAGTGCTGGCTGTGCACATTAAACATGGGCAGCCTTATTAACTACGGCTCCATTCTACAATATTTGTTATTACAGAATTTTCCTTTTTATTTTTACTTTAGGAAAGATAGAATGCTGACCTAATTAATTTTCTGCTACAAAATGTCTTTGATGTTCTTTTCATTAGTTAGTCGTTGCTGGTGTATAGCTCTGCCAGTCCGTTCCATTTGCCAGTCCCGTCCCGTTGTGAAGCACGAACTGCTTTTTCTGTACTGTCCGCCTTTACAGCGTGCATTTCCCGTCTCATCCTGCATCCCGATCCTGCACTTCCAGCATGATAGGGCGAACGGTATTGAATGGAATAGGGCTGAGCGCACATTGGATCCATATTTGTTTCGTACGATGAACATTGGTTGCGTGCACATTTGATGCGATCGTTCAGTATTCGCTTTTGTCTTCCACTATCAACAACATGAATAACCTATTTAGATTGTAAATTCTCTTCTGAGACGCACAAGACGTAGAACTGAGTGTGTTAATGAAATATATCTGGAGTTCGTAGATCTTGAAAAGGCATTTGATAATCTTGATTGGACAAAGCTAGTTGAGATTATGAAGGTCATTGTATCAGGTACCGAGAACGAAGAATTATATACAGTCTGTATGAAAATCAGTCTGCCATAATAAGAATCGAGGGCTTTGAAAAAGAAACAGCAATCCAGAAAGGAGCATTGTTTATATAGAACAGGCAGTAAAGGAAATCAAAGAGCAAATTTGGGAAGGAAATCACAATTCAAGCAGAGGAAATCAAAACCCTGAGATTTGCTGAAGATATTTTTATTTTATCTGAGAATGCATAAGATCTGGAGAAATTGCTGAATGGTATGGACAGAGTCTTGGGTAAGGAGTACAAGCAAAAAATAAGTCCAAAACAAAAGTATTGGAGTGCAGTCGAAAGAAGTCAGGTGATGAAGGTAATATTAGATTAAGAAACGAAGTCTTCAAGAAAGTGGATGAATATAGTTACTTGGCTATTAAAATAACTAACGATGGCAGAAGTATGGAGGACATAAAATGTTCAAATGTATCCTGAGATTTCAAGTCAGAATAGCAACCTCAGGTTCACTGAATAAATAACTCTGATTGTAACTTTCAGAATCGTAATTATTTTGACTACGAAACAATCAGGATCGTTTTCTTATCTCCACAACGTTTGCTCTTTCCGGGGATGATTCCCAGTTTCTGTCTCTCTTCCCTTTTTCCCTTTTTCGAAATATATTTTGTTCTCTAACTTGAGCGATTTTAGTCTGTGCGTGTTTAGAAGCTTCTCCGATTCGCTACAACTTAATGTCGCAAGCTGAAGTTTGTCATTCAAACAGTTCCATTTGCTGCTCATATAATCACAAGATCGAGGCATGGCTGTAATAATAATAATAATAATAATAATAATAATAATAATAATAATAATAATAATAATAATTAGAACCCATATTCTTTTGCAGTAATAGGTTAGAATGCAAACTAATATGCTTATTAGGTGAGGTAGTCCAGACCGCTCTTCCGTAATGTACTGAGAATAACATAAATTGTAGGGGCTGTGATGGCCCGTACCCCTAATGTGTATGCAAAACTCATAGCATTATCGTTGTGCAGATTAGACTATACTTGTTACTCGCGTTAGTAAGTTTGCATTCTAACTTATTACTGCAAAAAATTCCGGGCTCTAATAATAATAATAATAATAATAAACCGATGAATAAACACACGGTGGGCGTCCTGTAGCTACAAGCTTTCATTTGAAAGTCGGTTGGTTCAGAATACCTACGTCAGTAGCTTTGAACGTAATTTTTATAGTGTGCATTGTCGCACCAGGAAAATGCTAGAAAAGTACCTTACTTAATTCCAGAGCTGCTGTCTCCAATCTTAGCCATTTCGCATTCCAGGATCGTCGAAAACTTGCACGAGTAAGCAGGACGTTTAGGCAGAGAAGAGAATAAATTTGTTTCAAGCTGGCATTTTCGTTCCAGCGTTAATGACAATTTCACACACTGTCTCGGAACGATAGATGAAATTCGAAGATATATCGACTACTAAAACTGGCGATGCCGCTCAAAAGTGGTTTAAAAATCTCCAAGAGTGAACTTCCGTTTATTTTATTCGTTATGTCCAACTAAGAAGTGTTCAATATATAGTTTCTTCTCCTCTTCACAAAATCTCTTCATTCGTTTATTCATTCACTGATTTTCCTCTGCATTATTCTGTCCTTCCCATATATTTTTGTTACGTTCCTCTGCAAATTTCTGTTTCATTATAACCTAGAACCCGGTATTGTGGGCAGTAATAGGATAGAATTCGATTTTGCTGAGGCGAATCACAAGCTCTAGCCACAGTACAGTCCAGCTATGGGATTTGCATAAACAGTCGGGGTACAGCCTGTTAAAACCCCTACAATTTGTTACTCTCTGTACATTACGCAACAGCAGGCTAGCCGACAATTTTCCCACCAGAAAAATTAGTTTGCATTCTAACCCATTACTGCCTAAATAACCCGGCTGATGTTAGAAAGTATTAGAGCCAGGGTTTTTATGCAGTAATAGATTAGAATGCAAACTCGCTGAAGCGGGTAACAAGTATAGTCCATACTGCATATCTGTTATGCTATAAGTTTTGCATAATCAGTAGGGGTACAGCCTGTTAGAACTCCTAGAATTTATGTTACTCTCGCTACATAACGGAGGAATGGGCTAGACAACAGTTTCTAAAACAATTAGGTTGCATTCTGGTCTATTAGTGCCTACAAATTCCTGGTCTAGAAATACTAATAGGCATATTAGAATTAATATTATTAATTAATAATTTTATTGTTTATTGTAACGCTGATAATTTTAATCACCAACGTACAGGATGTCAGATACGGACAAAATCAGACGCTGTCGAGTCATCTTGATGATATTCGTTTGGTAATTTGATGTTTGTGTGCGATCTAAGGACCACAATCCCTGGATTGTTATTAGCTTACTCTCTGCCCTATACGAGAACATATGCCATCAGCAGTGTGTGCGCTTTTTTTTCCTCTTTTCATAGAGACCAAGTTAAATCCCGTGACATGAGGTATCTTGGACTTTTGTTCAGATTTACTGAAATTCGCGACTGAAACGCTGCTTAGCTGCCCCCACAAATGTATTCTTGTTCTTTGCGTGCGTTGTGAAAGCCCGTAACCCCTACCTGAGAACATACAGTACCAACCAAATGGTGTCATATTTCAACATCTTGGACCTGAGTAAACGTCTACAGTTCAAAGATGTCGGCTTTCCTCACAGAATTGTTAATTGTACTCCTAAATGCACATCTTTGTTGCCTCACTTGCCGTTACACCCTAATCCACGTAGAACTTGAAATAGACCACTTTTCCATATTCCCTGTGTCTATCGCCTTCCCACAACAAGAAACTCCTTTCACGAAACTGACATGTTCAATCCCTGTCATCTCTTCAGAACCAACCTGAAACATATTCTGAAGGAGTAAGCTGTAGTTTTTCTGTTGACAACCTGGCCAGAACATTCCTAGTGGCATGGCCATTATTATTTACTGTATGTTTGTACCACCTGTTATTTATTTAACACGTTGGGCACCAATATCTTCTTTTTTTAAATTGCTCTGTGGACCGACACTTTTTACCCCGTGCAAGTAGACGCCCATGTCCCAATAATAATAATAATAATAATAATAATAATAATAATAATAATAATAATAATAATAATAATAATAATAATAATAATATGTAATTTACTTTGCGTTCCACTAACTACTTTTACGGTTTACGGAGCGGCCGAGGTGCCAGAATTTAGTCCCACAGGAGTTATTTTACATGCCAATACGAGGCTGACGTATTTGAGCACCACCGGATTGAACCACTCAGTCCGGCGATGTTATTTATTTTATTTGTTATTTAATTTCTAATAAACTTCTTAATACTAAGTCCGTTCTTAGTTAAATTTTATTATCTTCTATTGTTTTACAGTCAGTGTAAAATGGAGTACTTCGTACTTCTATTCTTTCATGAAAAATTAAGAACTAACAACTGTTAAAAGAAACTCTATGTGTTTCCTGTTAGCATACTAAATAATGTTTCTTTTCCTTTTCAGGTAAGTGACTCTTTCTGGCCAACATAATCCTTCTGCCATTGTGTTCCTATTATCGGCAGTAATAAGGTAAGAATTAGTTACAGTGAATGCACCTTTCATTAATGCTTCTGACATACTCGCACCGGAGTGTGATTTTTCAGTCTACCGTAGCTTACAAAAACGTAACCATAATTAGGGCTCGAATTTTTACGCAGTAATAGGTTATGTTGCCAACTATGTTGGCTAGTGGGAAGTGATGTTCGTAAAATCACGAACGTTGCCATGATTATAGGGTGGAGCTATCTTTACAAATCTAAAAAGAATTTAGTACAATCTGTGTTTCTTACGATATCACGGAAAAAATGCCTCAACAGACGTTTCCGAAAATCAGTAGGCACTTAACGCCAGGGATACCCGAGTTGTACTCTACGTTAAACGATATGTTATTACTACACAATGGCGTGGGAATATTAGCCTTTTGAACTAAATTACCTTTAGTGTCTGCTTCCTGCTCCACTCCTAATTAATATCTGCACTAGGAACAGCTGTAGGAAGTGAACACTGCAAAGTGAACACACACATAGTTATGTTACATGAAATATATTTACAGTTGAATAGTCGCAGGATTATTCTACGTGATGCATTATATCCACAAATTGTTTCGTTGAATAAGAACGCAGGTAAATTAGGATCGCCAGCTGTCCACTCACGCCATGGATTTTGAGAAGCTTCACCACCTCCGGTTTCATTTTCATTATAACTCTGTTCACTTTCAGTTAAATTATTCATTATTAAATCATCGAAGTCATTTGGTGCTTCATCAACATCGTTATCATTGTCCACGAACTATTCTAAAATACCAACGCCCGTGAGTGAAGATGAAGCAGAAGCCTTGTTTACATTCATTCTTTACCAGTAAACTTTCATAAACATTCGAGAATAACAGAGGTTACAAAGTCACAACGATTCCCGCGAACTATAGCAAGTAGGGAAAATGTTCTCTCCAAGATCGTTAGATAACTCTACAATAGTGGACCACAGCACAGTTGTCATATTAACGCTGGTAGTGCATGATATTGTCATGTCGAGTAGAACTAGACATAGGGGTGCAAATCTAATATTTTACTGTCGAGTCCCCCTGGATATAAAAGTGCAAAAGGTTAAGAGAGACAAAACTGGAAATTTCGAAATCCTTCCCTAAATTTAGATATATCGAAAACTGGCACATAATTACTATAACCTAGCTTTTTAGACAGTAACAAGTTAGAATGCAAATTATTGAAGCGAGTATTACGTATTTTACATTTTACAAAACACCAACTGCGGTGAATTCTGGAACTACGACCATTGGCAGAAGAATTCGAACACTCAGAAAGCGCGCTCTTTGCCAGAAGTCGCCACCTTTACGAAACGCCGACTGCGGTGAATGCGAGAACTACGAGCATTGGCTGTAACATTCAAACAAAACCACTCGGGTTCTTCCTCATTATGATATACGCATGAAATCTATAATTTGTAGTTTTATGTGTAATAAATTAATGAAAGTGCTATCGGAATTTATATAGACTGTACATCGAGAGCATTTGAAAGGTCGATTTTCGTATCTCACATTGAAATTATTGTTCCTACCAGTAAGGATCTGCAGAAGATTTGTTTGTTTGTTTGTTTGTTTTTTTGTTTCTTTGTAATTCATTCATTTCACTCATATGCCAAAGTAATGCCCTAAATATGTGCAATGTTTTCCATTGTTTCCCATTTTCACACGAGGCAAAGTCTGGTGTTGTACCTTAATTAAGGCTAGGGCCGCTTCCTTCCCACTCCTAGCCCTTTCCTCTCCTATCGTCTCCTTAAGACCTATCTGTTTCACTGCGACGTAAAACAAATTGTAAAAAAGAAAAAAATTGTTTAAGTCCTGCATTTATCCAACATTCCATCATCCACATAGAGGTGACACTCGCATTGAGTTTAATTTCAAAGCTCATGTGAATCACTTTGTAATACGACATTAGTTATATATACAGCCCGGATTTTTATCCAGTAAAATGTTACAATGCAAACATACCTAAGCGAGTAACAAATATAGAGTAATCTGCATTATGGTTATGCTATGAGTTTTGCATAAACAGTAGGGGTTCGGCCCATCAGAGCCCCTAGAATGTATGTTAATCTCACTACATTGTGGAAGAACGGTCTAGACGACACCTCCTAATAGCCTAATTACTTTGCATTCTAACTTATTACTGTATAAAATTCTGGGGTCTAGTTACGTAACACAAAAATAAACCATCTATCTGTATCATTTTTGTATCTCTTCTTTTCATTTTCATAACGTTATTATTTTCCCCTGTGAACTGGGCTATGTTTCTCTATCCTGTCAATTAAAGTCTGCTCTCTAGAGCCTGCCTCTTGACACTTCTACACCTCGCTCCTCGAACTCGAGAGCTGTGACCTTTAAAGACACCTTAGAGTGTCAGCAGAACACGGCACTGCAATAGTTGGTCGGGGCTATTGATCACTATCCTGCTGCACTTGCCCAATTTAATGATTTATCAGCTTCCATTGAAATTTTAATTGTATCTATCTTGTCTTGAATTTCAGCTAAATGTTCCTCTTTCAGCAGGGATTATAATAATAATAATAATAATAATAATAATAATAATAATAATAATAATAATAGCGTAAAACCCGATACATGGAAGAATCTCCTCGATACTTAGACAATCTCTGATATATCAATTTGACAAAATCCCTCAGGTAAATAATTTCAAATGCATAGGGTAATAATATAACCAACCGGGGAAAAATAATTTCAAAATTACAAAAAAAAACTATAGAATCACATGGAACAGGTACAACAAAAAATAAATGTCTCGGAACTTTAAATTAAAACACTATAAATAAACCTGAAGCATTATACGCTTCAGAAACGTTGAAGGAATACATCAGGCCTGTAAAGATTGTCACTTTCATCCTCCACGGAGAATACCATAAGCCAGTCTTCCATAGCAGAACATTTCTACAGTACCGACGACGAAATCCTCTTTGACCAGGCGAAGGTCATCGCACCTGTAAAAGACTTGTATGTTCGACTGGTAATGGAAGCCATAGAGTAGAGCTGCGCCCAAATAACATCAACAGGGAAGACGGCTTCAAGTTATCAAACACATGGAGACCTGTGCTGCAGAAATACATGCATGTCACCACCATGGAACAGCGGGGCGTACTCACGAAACTGTCGACAGAGGGCGGTGAATCACAGCACGACGATCCTAGAGTCCAATTAGGGGGGTAGGCCGTGGATATTACGTTCATGACTTCCACGTTCCGTCGAATTTCTTTGCTCACAGAACTTAATATGCCCTGATGAAGGCCAATGAAATTTGGCTGAATGCTCGGCTTCATTAAATAGATATATATAGCGGCTTTAATCCAGTATTATTTAATTTAATTTATTTAATTTACATCGACACAGCCGACTGTTATCTTCAGTTACGCAGACTACCTGCATCTCCTTCTTAACCTTACACCTTTCTGTTTACATTTTAACCAAAGTTTTTCAACCCCACGCTCCTTTTCAGCAGTCCATCCGCCGAAATGTCAGTTTGCAATCTAACCTATTACCGCGTGAAAATCCGGGCTTTAGTTATAAGCTTCACTAGTATTAAAGAAATATTCTTTGTATGCACTATTTTACGACTGATGGACTTGACGCCATTTTCGAGATACATTTACCAACGACGTTTTTTGAAGCGTTTTCTTTTTTCATTTTTTCAGTATACCAATTGACTAATAACGCATGAAGATGCACTCGTTGATCGAAACTAGTACCGACAATGTGTTTCAGTGAAAATATAACACATGCATGAAAATTTAGTTTCATTTTGGCATTGTATGTACCGTATGTATTGAATAGGTGGAACAATTGACGTATTATATTCATATTATTCATATTATTATTATTATTATTATTATTATTATTATTATTATTATTATTATTATTATTATCGTTGTTCTTTCGTTTCGCCCTTTTTGGGGTACGTTGAATCAATCATTTCTCTGTGTGTTTTTCATTTCATAGTGCCCAATATTTCTTCATTCTTTCTGATCTTCGTTTCCTCTCATCTTCCGAGATAATAGGTTTGTCTTGGAACCTCATATCGAATAGTGATTCTTTTAATTCTACGAGCTCGTTTTTCAGTTTCTTTAAACCAGCTGGGTTTTGTTTTGCGATTGCGGAAGAAGTCAAAGATTTGTTTTAATTTTTTTTTAAATTTCTTCTAGAGTGCTTCAATCTTGATGTATAATTTATTATTATTATTATTATTATTATTATTATTATTATTATTATCATTATTATTATTATTATTATTATACTCCCGTGTCCACGGGAATGTGTGGTCGGTACTGCTGCTTAGCATTGTCACTAATTCTCCAGTGAATCTCATCTCTTGGACGGCCACGTCGATATTATATTGAATCATTTAAATTCGTGCTCATTGTTTATTAATATATGGTCAATATCTTGTTGAACTGCGATACATCACTCGCCTTGTCTGTCAATCTTCTGACTGACTGCACTTGATGCCGCTGGACGTCACGCTTCAATGATCACTGTTCATTGCATACTCATCTACTAGCCCATCATCAGCAACATAACACTATTATTTTGTTTACAATTTTCCCGTTGTGCCTACGAGGGTGAGTCAATAAATAAGTCGCAAAATTGAATTGAGACAAACATAATCAAAGTTGCTTGACTTCACGTGGAAGACAAAACCCTTGGATACTTTCTTACAATTATTTTTTTAATGTTACAAATTGTTTTACGCTGCACCGACAGAGACGGATCTTAGGTGACTATCATGCACTAACAGCCTCTGACTGACTGAATGCCTGCGAGATGTACGACAAGCATACTGTGAACCATGGTAATCATTGTGGTATCAATAGCATACCGTACATATCATTAAGAAGTTGACTGTTTTTTTTTTCTACTTGCTTTACGTCGCACCGACACAGATAGGTCTTATGGCGACGATCAAGAAGTTGACTGAAAGGCAACACCTGATCATCCAGAATGTTTAGATAAACACGCTGGTTCAGTACACAGTTATTTCACTTTTCCACATATTCACCCTGTACATTCAGGCACTTATCCCATCTCTTTACAAGTCCTTGAAAGCCAGCAGAAAAGAAGTCCTTTGGTTGCTGTCGTAGCCAACATGTAACCTCATAGATTACGGCATCATCTGTATCAAAATGATGGCCACCCAAATGATTTTTTAGAGGCCCAAACAGATGAAAATCACTGAGGGCTAAGTCAGGACTGTACGGTGGATGCTCCAAGCGCTCCCCATCTCTGATGCTTTTCCTTCCATCGTTAAACTTCTAGATCCATTTGAACACAGCTTTCCGTGAGAAACAGTTTTCACTATAGACGGGATGCATTTCGTGATGCACTTGTTCTGTGGACAGTCATTTGGCCCACAAAAACTCACAACTACACGCTGTTCTTCTCGTGTACAGTTATGCAACACATGTACCATCGTGCACTAACAGCCTCTGACTGACTGAGTGCCTGCGAGATGTCGCACGACAAGCAGACATATGCTGCCATCTGCTGGCAAAACCTGCGCGCATAATTTCAAATGGTATAAGGTACACACACATTTGCGACTAATTTAATGACGCACCCTCGTACTATATACCATGGTAATCATCATTCATTTCTGGTTCTTCTTTCAGTCAACCCAGTATTTCATCCTTCGGGAATAATCATCCGATGCATCTTGTATTCCCTAATAAATGAGCTCATCGGACAAAAAACTAGTCACACCTGGAGAAATCATTAAAGGCATTATTCAATACCGTATAATGAATCCACAAAGTTGTGCAGGTAGTTCGCATCCAGGTGAAGCCAGGCGCTGAGTATTTGATCGCGCAATTCCACCAAATTGTGGGGAAGCTGATGTCGACGTTTTACTCGCTGTTCCAAAATGTCACACAGATTTTCAATGGTATTGAATTCAGTTGATTTTGCATGCCAACCCCATGAACTTTCCTGTTGTCATCTTGAAGAATCGGGGCATCAGTAGCGTACTCATAATGCAGATTTTGATTGAAAGGCAACACCTGATCGTTCAGAATTTTAAAACATGCTGGTTCATGTTAGTTCTAGAGGAGATAAAGGCAAAACTCAGTGGACCAAGTCAGTCTCACAAATTCTCTTTCATTTTTTACTGATATAATTTTCGAGATAGAGGCTACAAATTAGGTGACTTTATATCCGTGGCTAGGAATAATTGGAGCAGTTAATTAATAGGGCGATACACATACACGTTCCATATTTGCCACTCCACCTAACAAGTATGTATGTGGAGCGGTCGATCTGAAATCTGCATATCCACGACCGAACAGACGGCATGTAAACCGGATTAAATTCCATATGTTGGCAAGTGAACTGAATTAGGTGTCACACATCTCATCAGGAAGTTGTTGTTCTAATCAACTAAAATCTAGGTATGGTGACAAGGAAAATGTCGATAAAATCTTATGTTTGATTTAGGGTTGCAAGAAATTGGCGATAATCGTAACACCGGTCGATCAAATGAGCCGCTCATTTACTAAACCTGTTATGTCCGTATGAACAAAATATTCAGCATGAATTGATAAACGGGACTGTTTAATTTTTCTAAGATGGTAATGAAAATGTATCTTACGACGAATTCCCTAGAAAGTACACTTTATGTAACTCTGGTATAAAGAGTTTTCGAGCATTATCTTAACGACAACAATATTAGCAACTTTTACTAACAACGAAAGCTATTCAGCTTCCTCGGATAGAAGTTGGCCTGTAGACAAAGCATTCCGAACACGGTTATAGTGTATCTTGTAATTAGATTGTAAATAAGATTTATATATGTCAGTTATAACAATAATACGAATAATTCCTCCAAATTGTGGGGATTCGAGTTTTACCCTCTGTTCCAAAATATCCCAAATATTTTCAATGGCGTTCAATTCAGTTGATATTTTATGGCACTGCCGGCGTAATAAGGTGGGAGAGTGTTCACAAAACCAATCACATCTACGTCCAACTTTCCTGTTGTCATCAGTAGCATACTCACAATTCAGATGTTGACTGAAAGGCATCAATTATACGAATAATTCCTCAAAAACAGCAACAGGATCCTTAACAGCTACCAAAGGCACCGTATTCAGAAGTCGATTGTCTAGCCTGAACAGCTCACAGAACTGTGCAAATATGGATATTATCGTACCTATAGCTGCAACCATAAGACCCGCTTATTATACACATTAATTTATATTTGGCATTGTGGTATGGAATATTTTCATAGTCGTTGCATTTCACTTTATGAATATCCGTTAGTGGAGTTTCAGGTGCCTCAGTTCTAACTGTAGGGCCAATCATAAAACAATTGGTCGAGCCGGCTGAAATGGCTTCTATCCGCTTGCAGCGTACATTGAGCACAACTCTATTTCCTCGTGAACTTTATACTAACGATCCCTTAGGGCCTCAGTGACCAAGGTCCCAATACGGTTATGGCAGGCATTTCTAAGGATTTCACCATGTTTGAAGGCATAGAAGACGTGTGAGACAGATTTATCTCACTGGCAACGGCGACAATGGTTCACATCTTTTTTTCTGCTTTGCTTTATGTCGCACCGACACAGATAGGTCTTACGGTGACGATGGGACAGGGAAGGGCTAGGACTGGGAAGGAAGCAGTCGTGGCCTTAATTAAGGTACAGCCCCAGCATTTGCCTGGTGTGATAATGGAGAAACCACGGAAAATCATTTTCAGGGCTGCCGACAGTGGGGTTCGAACCTATAATCTCCCGAATACCGGACACTGGCCGCTCTTAAGCGACTGCAGCTATCGAGCTCGGTGGTTCACATCTTGGAACATGCCTTGTAATGCCCGGACTTGGTAAACATGAGCTATGATCTTCAATGAATTTTTCTCCACTCCTTACTCGATAATCCTCACCCATCTGTTGTATTTAGGTTTCTGGTGAAACTATATTATGTTCAGTGGTGGGGTTGTTATCCAATACCCAACACTGTGCATTAATATAACAACATTTGTGCATTACCTGAACTGATGTCTACTGATTTAATGTCGCACTCACACATCTTTTACGGCGAGGTAAGGATAGGAAAGGGCTTGGACGGGTGCATTAAAAATCACTGCAGTCGTTGATTACTCGTACATATATTCACTAAATAACACATACAGTATAACAACACATAGAAATAAGTACACCGTAATTGTCAGTTGATAGTTTATTCCATCAATAGGAATCGTTTTAAAACCCGTTACTTTGAACTCGCACGCTATTGACGACACAAAACCAACATTACAACTGAACTACTACCGGATCACAACATAAATGAACTACAACTGACTCGGCACTCTTAATAGTACATGCTGGATTCTGCAATGTACATACAGAAATCCTTGGTAAGTGATTGTTCTAGAATTCTCTTGAAACAGTCAGCATTACGGCGAATTATGTAAGGATATCTAGAAGACGTATAATTGCAATAAAGATGCCCAAGATGTATCAGTGTTTCAATGTTCAACACACATACAAGTAGAAATTTCCTGAACAACTTTCAGCACATAAATGATATTCAAAACTGATAAACATAACCTAACCTACAATGCACGAGCTATATACACATCATTAAACCTAAACGCGTACATAACCTAGCCTGTAAGATGTGAAAAATTGTCTTCTTCCTATCTTACGTCAAGAGAAGGTAGCGGCTGTGATCTTAATTAACGTGGTGTGAAAATGGGAAACTACGTTAAACCATTTTCACGGCTATCAACGCTAGGTTTTGAAGCGATCATTTCTTGAAGTCGAGCTCACAGCTACATGACCCTTACTGCGCAGTCAACTCCCTCGGAGTTTACTTATCCATTTCGGTAATGGAATATATATTTTTATAAACTCTATAAAATCGTAGTCTTAACTCGTTTCGAGAAAATATTTACGAGTTTCCCCAACTGGACGACTGAGATATGAATTCTACTGTGTTAAAATTTCATTATATTCACGTGTATCTTATCAAAACAAGACCATTTTTCTTTTCTTCATAGCCTCCACCGATGTCTATACACAATCTTTCCAATCTCACTGGTAGGTTTTTTCACATTTAAAAGAAGTTGGGTGCGTAGCCAACTGCACACTAAGTTGTGTACCTTTTCTTTATCGGAGAATATACTTCCAAGTAATTTTTAAGGGATCCAAACAAAAATTATTTCTATTGAATGGCAACCACGGGGTTACAGATCTGAACCTTATGCTAACATCGAAACGGGAATTCTATTTAGACAAATGGGGATACCGAAGTAAGTTTTCCTGAATGAACTAATATATTCAAGGGTTTTTTCTGTAAATGCCTACATAACATGCTTTGAACTTTCTGTCTTTGAAAATACCCCAACCAGACACGATAGCATCTGCATAATGTGGTACAAGGAACGCTAACTCCATTACTACGGCAGCGCCACTAAATTACCGTATCTGATTTTCAGATTATAGTTAACTCGTAATCGAATTCTTTAAACTCCTGTTAATTCTTCGTATTTTCATTGGAAGTTCCTCACTTATTACCCCGGGGTCACTATAGCATGACACAGATTAAGTTTCTAGGCTAATACCTACTGTAGATTCCTCTCAACTGTGCTTGACCTTATTAAATTCCCTAGTCTAGTCAGCAAATTTCTTGGTGTACCGGTACCTTGACGAGAGTTTGGACAGCACTGGGATGGCGGTGGGCCTATGAGCGGGCACAGATAACAGGAGCGCTCTGGCCTTGCCTCGCCTGAGTTCAGCTTTAATTTAATTAAATGCTGAAACTTGCGCCGCCCCTGCCCGATATGTGAGCCAACTAACACTCGGGGGACGCGGGTGGCCTACCTACCCTCAAAGCATATGCAAGAGGAGAACTAACTCTCTCTCTCTCTCTCTCTCTCTCTCTCTCTCTCTCTCTCTCTCTCTCTCTCTCTCTATCCAGACTTTACACACCACAGGGAAAATATCCGATATGCTCGCTCATCGTCGTATTACCAGCAAGGACATTTTGAGGTACCAAATGGCAGTGTGATTGCAGGGTGTCCTACACGACAGGAGAATCCACTTATACGTCAAAATATAAGGGGTGTTCTAAATGGATCAAGTCATATATGTGACCGCCTCCAAATTCCAGACCTTCGTCAACAGCTGCTTCCGAAGGACTTGGAACATCTGCTGGCCGGAAGTGATTACCAGCTATAAACTCTGGCTAATGACAAGGAAAATTGGGATGTTCATACAGACCAAGCGACGAAAATGAAAATGGACTGAACATAATATGAAGAAGGGAAATGAAACCTTTGCTAGACAGAGGTATTGTACTGTAGCCCGCGGTGTAAGGGGAAGAAAAGGAGGCCAAGACACTTGTAGTGATGATCTGTCCACACTGGGGCTATGGAGGAGAAAGACCTGCAATGAAGAAATGTTTTTCCAAGACGACCTAGGTAAAGGATTTTCAGGCAGTAATAAGTTAGAATGAAAACATATTTAACCAAGGGGCAAGTATTTTCTACCCGCACAACGGTTCTGTAATGAGGTTTGCATAAATATTAGCGATTTGAACTATTAGAACCCCTAAAATGTATGCAACTCACCATACATATCTGTAGAGCGGCTACGTGATACTTGCGCCTTGTTCAGATACGTTTGCATAGAGATGATAAGCTTATGTTCATTCCCTACGTCCTACGAGGTGCAACATGAAGTATGTCTAAATGGACCGAAAATCCGTGACAAAATGTGAAAGAGCCCCCATCTGTAAAGGCATTTTTCGTATCAATCAGGAGGGGTTTAATTAAACAACCTTCAGTGGCTATGCTTTCTTATTAGCTCCATTTACTCATCCATTGATATAAAATTTTATCAGTTTTATCAATGCAGTAAGCTCGGTTCGTTAAAGACCCAATGCCCATCTCACCATTGCAAAAACATCTTCAACTGTGTATCGTTTCCGTTAATTTTTTATGCTCGTTTTGAAGGGAGCTATTCTTTCTCTTCTCACGAGATTATTCAGGCAATTCTACCCATCTGGCATATTTCGACTGATAAGTGGATTCTTATCGGGTCGCTGTATAGCCGGGTGGAATCACTACGCATGTTCGGTTTTGAAATAACAAGACACGTCCTTATCGTTCGGATTCTGCGTAAAAATCCACAGTTCTAGCCCTTAAGGCAAGCAACTCAATGTTGAAAACATTCTAGGGATATCAACAACGGATTTTAGGTAAATAAAATATAACAAATAATAAGAATATATTCCTTATTTATTCCTAAAAATTACAATCCATTTCCTAATCATCGTTATCCCGTCGATTAGATTAGCAGTTTGTCTTTTTCTACCACTACGAGTGCTAATGTGAGTCAGTACAGAGTTTCACTTAATCCCTTATAACTGCATTTAGTGTGGATATTTTTCAAATAATCACAAATGCCTGAGGGTATTGAACCAAGGAACAGATTACAGAAAGCATTATGTAAATAGGTTAATTTGGCTAGGATATGAATCAAAAATACGAAAAAAGAAACGAGTGATTTTCGAAATGTGTTTCGTTAGTTTGATAGAGCTTTCCAAGACACGATTTGAAACCTTTCCGGGCCCTTCATCCCTTCAACTTTCCGCACAATTGAAGAAACTGCTTAATTTTACGTCTTTTGTAGTATGGGTGCCCCTACCTTGTCTCTTAAGAACGAGTAGAACTGTGTATCATTTGCGTTAATAAATTAATGCTCATTTTGAAGGGAGCTTTTCTTTTTTATCCTCATGAGGTTATTTAGTCGATTTTAACCATCTGTCATATTTAGACTTATAAGTGAGTTATTTTCGGGTCACTGTATAGCAGGGTGGATTTATTAAAAAGGAAGCCATATTTTCCAGTGTCGGATCATTTAAATGTAACCTAAACACTTTTCAGTCCGTCGAACACACAATTTCAATATAAAATAATACACTGTAACATATCTGTAAAAAAACTTTACTAAACGAGGAATAAAAATACACACTATCAAACACAGAATGACACTTCGTTCTTAAATGAACATCACCAGATTCTATCAAGTCAGTTTCAATATTTAGTTCCATTTAGCCGGAAGGTACCGTATCACTAAATCAACTCCTGTTCGAATCACACTCAGTGCATGCTGGGTTTTCGAAGTGAAAACACAGGTCCTTATCGTTCGGATTCTACATGAAAACTGGTGGCCCCGTGATTGTGATCACGATATCAACAATTACGAAAACCTAAAATGTCGAGGAGGTAACTGCTAAATTATTATGTATCTGCTAGACGCTGAGGCCTAATTTATATAAGCCCACATGGAAATGCCATATTTTGATTGGGTGCTTAGTGGCAATGTTCTTCAGCCAATATCTACAGTTTTATTTTCATCATGAATAATTATGCATGCAACTCTTTCGTGAAATGTTTTGCATGAATGGAAATATTTAAGCATATATACTTGCGATACAGGGGTGCGAAAAGGTACGCTGCGCAAGTTCCATACATATTTTTATCTACTGGCATAAACATACCAATTCTGTGGAAATAAACACGCCTTCGAATTGATTCCCGGATGCGCATTTTGAACCTATGATCTAAGAAAGCGTTTCATGTGGTTTCCTCTTTGTTTTGCATGATTAATTAGTGCAGTGTAGCGTTGTAGAGAATGGCTTGTAATGTGGAAATAAATCGGCCTCATTTCCGTTTATAACTTACTGTGAACATCCAAAAATTAACTTTTAAAGACAGCATAGTTACATGAAAAAACTGCATTGGCACCCGATACTGCAATGTTCGAGGTATTGTGCGACATAATCACCACGAGAATTGAGACACTTGTCATATCGTGAGATCAACTTTTGTATACCGGTGTCGTAGAAGTCTGCCACCTGGGAATTAAACCAGCGTGTGACATTCATGATCAGCTCTTCGTCCGTGTGTAAATGCTTCCGGAGGACATCAATTTTTTGAGTTGTAAGAAAGGATGAAAAATCACTGGGAGTAAAATATTTACTGTACAGTGAACAATTAAATACCTCCCAGCCGAAATCCTGCTGAACAGTTGCTGAACGCCGGGCATTGCCATGGATCATCAGAACACCTGCATTAAGCATTCCACGCCTCCTATGTTAATGGCACCTCGCAATTTCCGTAGATACTTTATCACAGACCGAACCTCGCAGGCGGCGGGAGAAAGAATACGAGCCACTGCTGCTGCGCTACTGACACCAGGCGAGGCTTGCGGTATATGATTGCTACGTCATAGGTCTGTCGCGCATGCTCATATTTCCTGCCTATGTTCGTTTATTTTGCAAGAAAAGACATAGGGAAAATTAATTTTTGGATGGCCTATGTATATTTTCTTCTTTCTCTACGTTTGAGGAATGTATCCTATAAGTTTGGCCGTATTATTGTTACACCCTGTAGACAGGAAAACGAAAGAGACCACATTGCTAGTTTTGATAGGAGTGAGTTATGGATATATATACAGGGTGGTCTGAAACAACATGCTCTGGGTATATGAACGTAAGAGGAGGGTTGATCATGGCGAACAATAACTTGCAAGAAATAACTCCATATCTGTCACCGTTGCATTTTATCAGCTGCTGAAATTATCCAATCGGATCGCTTCGCGGCCAATTTCAAATAGACTTTGCAGGCAGTGTTGCTAAATCTGCACTTGGCTTAAGACCACAGTTTTTTTTCAACCGGTGTCACCGTACCGTACTTGCTCTAGCACGATCCCGTCAACTCGGAGGACTGTATTCAAACCCCTCCCCTGACGGAGTTTTATTCTTCGACTGGTGCTCTCATGCTGGTCTCAAGCCACTTACAGATTTAACAAGACCACTTCTCAAAACCCATTTGAATTCGCCGGCAAAGTGATCCGATTGGCTAACTTCAGCAACTGATAAAATTACAACCGTGAGAGATATCCGTTTCTTTCATATTATTTATCAGCATGAGCAACCCTCTAACGCTTATTAAACCCGGTTCACGTTGTTCCCAAACATCATGTATAGCAAAATGCCTTCATACATTTACAGCATAACTAGACACTGGATTTTTAGGCACTAATAGCTTAGAATGCAAACTACTTTGGTTATTGGGAAGTGTCGTCTAGCCCGTTCTTCCGTTATGTAGCGATATTAACATAACTTGTAGGGGTTCTGATTGGCCTACCCCTAATGTTCATGCAAACCTCACAGCATGGCCGTTGTGCAGGATTGCCTATACTTGTTACCCTCTTTAGTAAGTTTGCGTTCTAACCTGTTATTGTCTAAAACTCTGGGCTATAATAATAACAGTTAGGAATGTAAGACAATTTTTTGAATTGATCATGGAATGAGGATATTTTTCCTCTCCTGACAACGTTCAGATATATCTGGACTGTCCGGTATTTTGACTTCCACTGCTGACGACAGAGCCAGTGATAGTGATGCGGAAGATGTTTCACTTCCTTATGCATTATTGAGTAGCAGGCAACATTTCAATTCCTCAACGGCGCACGATTGTCCCCTCGTAGCTGTGCTGGGTTTTATTTCTTACTCAAGCAGCACTCGACCGATTTGGCAGCGATCTACGAATGGTAATGTCTTTGAGTGCGACGTTATGTAGAGGGAGCTTTGAGCCCTCCAACTTCACCATCGTTTAGAATGGTGGAGAAATCACAATCTGCTATTGTGTTACAGATAAGTGTATGATGACTTCTGACAAAATTGGAATGATGGAGATATATAAATTACCTATGAATTTCTACGCCATCTTGTCATCCGTTTTATGAGGAATAGTGGCCTGTTTTACAGTTTTTCAAAGTAAACGTTTCATGTATTTATTAAATTTATTTTATTGTTAACTATTTTTAGTTCTGTATCTCTGTTTTTAACTTTTAATTTGATTGAAATACATTATTTCATTTCAAAGCCAATGCCTAATTCCATTTTCATACATAATATACCCACGGTATACCCGCCTGTCGCAATATGCGTCTAAAATAGCCGACCAGGGGTTGATGTAACTAAAAGCATGAGAATAATTGTGATTAGTACCACTACGTGAGGAACACCATGGGTCTAAGTTACCTAGGAGCAGTACCATTATTTGCGGAACATCACGGGACTGGGAGGTGCCTGTGATTAGTACCATCGTGTGCATTCCACCAATGCAGGCGAGAGGGCGCTCGGCTGCACAGATTAGGGTCTAGCGGGAATAGGTGCCGAGCGTTGCGATCGAATGGTTTTGTTCCACTGTGTTTATAATGGGTCTTCGTTACCTTTGATTACCGGTAGTACCCTTATGTGAGGAACACCAATGGGTCTGTTACTGATGAGTGGTAACATTGTGCGTGATATATCATGAGTCTACATTACCTATGATTGTTACCACCATGCGAGGAACACCATAGTAAGTTCTTTTCTACCAGTGATTAGTACTATTATGAGGGGCCTTTGACCTGGATTTAGGACTCCTTTGGAATAGACCCCAGAAAATTAGGCATTGTGAATTGGATCCACTGATTGTTTTGGATTCGTGTTCATTTCTTTCATCATTCTTTATAGATTATATTCAGTAGATACATTTTGAAATTTTAATTATCGTTTCATTTCTTTACACCTCGTACCACTAGCGGCCGATGACCTAGCTCTTAGGTCCCTTTAAAAAGTAAGCATCATCATCTTCTATGCCATTGCCTTCTAATTATTGTGCTGCAGTTCAGACATCGTTCAGTTTTACTGTTGGTAGGTTTCATGGAGTACTTGCTGAAAGATACAAAATGGAAAGATAGGGATTCAGATATGTGGAAACTTACTAAAGCGTTTTACTATTTCAGGATGTTCGGTCCACTCCGCAAGGCCCATTAACTGTCACTTCCATTAGATATCCAATGCCCACTAGAAAATTTAGTTAACATTCCATCATCGTCCATCGCGCATACACTTAGTCCAGGTTATTTCAGTTTACAATGACGTCCACTAAATGAGCCATAAATAAATATACTGCTCCAGCAAATCAGGGATAGCCTGGTCGAGGGGGTAAAGACTTGTTCGTTTCATACAGGACGACGTCGGTTCAATTCCCAGTCAGAGAGTCGGAAATTTTAAGGTAATATTTTTCCACTTCCGGAGGTTCACATGGCCCTGAAGTTCACCAAAAATGAGTATCAAGTTAATTCCTGTGGACAAAGGTGGCCGGGCTTAGGGCTAACTATTCTACCCCACCAAGTGCCAATGCTACGGATAGTGGAAGCCTTTATTTTCGAACCCTCCCAGGACCTTCATGGCCTGTACAGAGATTGGATTGATTTATTTATTTATTTATTTATTTATTTATTTATTTATTTATTTATTTATTTATTTATTTATTTATTTATTTATTTATTTATTTATTTATTTATTTATTTATTTATTTATTTATTTATTTATTTATTTATTTATTTATTTATTTATTTATTTATTTATTTATTTATTTATTTATTTATTTATTTATTTATTTATTTATTTATTTATTTATTTATTTATTTATTTATTTATTTATTTATTTATTTATTTATTTATTTATTTATTTATTTATTTATTTATTTATTTATTTATTTATTTATTTATTTATTTATTTCGCACTACAGGATTTCTAATCCCAGTTACAGTGGCAATGTTTCACATCGCTCTAACAACCTAATACCTAAACTATTCTAATATATTTACGATGAGAAAGAAACAATATGTCATATTTGATCCTTACAAGAAACAAGTAGATAAAAATAATTTCGTATCTAAACTAGTCTAATAATCTAATATCCGAACTATTCTAATATTATATTTGCAATTAGAAAGAAATGATATTTCATATCTAATCTAATTTAAACTTTGCATGAAAGAGTAATTTTAAAAATTTCCTTTGCTTTGCTTTTTGGAAGGCGATCAATGATTGTTATAATGTTGACTGTTAAAAATGTCACTGATCATTAGAGCCCAGAGTTGTAGGCAAATGATAACTTACTAAAGTCAGTAACAAGTATAGGCTACCCTGCACAACAGTTATGCTAAGAGTTTTGCATAAATATAAGGGGTACGGCCCAGGAGGTCCCATAGAATTTATAATACTCTCGCTACATAACGGAAGAACGGGCTAGATGACACTTCCTAATAACCGAATTAGTTTGCGCTCTAACCTATTACTGCATAAAAACCATGTGTGTGTGCTTATCACCATTGATTTCTGCATGATATATCTTCAATCTTTAAGGTACAGCCCTCAACGTGTGTTTGATTTGCAAAATGTTCTTCGTTCACTGGCGGCCCTCCTACAATCTCAGAGATGTCTTGTTCATTTTGCTACAGTTCATCTCTCATTGGATGTATGAACCTCCACACCGAAGGATGGAGAACAGTCAGTCATCTGTTACACGAATGTATTTTAGCAACCCTCCACGACTTTCCAGATCCTCTCACATGATTTCTGCAATATCGTCGAAGAACGTCTTCCATGGGATCAAATGGCAAATCGAACAGCATTGAAAATTCATTCCGTACTTTGCAATATTCTGTTGCTAATCTCATTGATAATAAGACACCAGCTCTATGGGTACCACTGGAATAAACAACTTTTTATTTAATGTTGAAAACTTTTCTCAGCAGACAAAGTAGGAGTCCCCATACTTCGAAAAACGTAAAATTAAGCAGTTTCCTTAATTGGTCCGAAAATTGAATGTCTAAAGGGCCTGGAAAGTTTTCAAATTGTGAGTCTTGGATAGCTCTATCCAACTAAAACAAAAAAATTCGAAAATCACTTCCGGCCTAAATGCGGTTCCGGAAAAACAGCCTGAAAGCTCTCGTTTCTTCACTCATTTTCTTTTTTTATTCAAAATTTGTTTTTTTGAAAAATGTCCACATCGAATGTAGTAATAAGTACTTAAGTGAAACTCTGCATCGACTCACACTAGCGCTCGTAGTGATAGAAAAAGGCGAATTAGTAATCTAATCGACCGGATAACGATGATTAAGAAAAGGATAAATAAATAAATAAATAAAGAATATATTCTCTGACTGCATCAAATTTTACTTATCTAAATTCGTAACTCATATTCCTGCGATATTTTCACCATTGAGTTGCTTTGCCTGAAGAGCTAGAACCGTGGATTTTGGTATTTATATTTTGTATTTGCGAACCATGTCAAACCGGAGACTTAGCCGAAATGTGTACAACTTGCAATTTAATATCTTCGAGCTGAAAATAAGGTGCAGTGAGTATAATATGAAAGTTAGCATTTTCTATGGCTAAAGTCGAAGAATAGGTCTCGTATCTCTGAACTAACGTCCGGCTCCATAGCTAAATGGTTAGCGTGCTGGCCTTTGGTCACAGGGGTCTCGGGTTCGATTCCCGGCAGGGTCGGGAATTTTAACCATCATTGGTTAATTTCACTGGCACTGGGGCTGGGTGTATGTGTCGTCTTCATCATCATTTCATCCTCATCACGACGCGCAGGTCACCTACGGGTGTCAAATCGAAAGACCTGCACCTGGCGAGCCGAACATGTCCTTGGACACTCTCGGCACTAAAAGCCATACGCCATTTCATTTCATTTCTGAACTAACGGAATAATCTACGCTATCGCTTCGGAACGGGTCTTGTATGTTACAAGTACTGAACTCGAATGTGTAGAATGATTTGCCTTGCTATAAATATCACAGTGTGCTAAATAATCATATCTCTCTTAAGCCCAGATAGTTTTAACCATTCCCTACGAGTAGAGTATGTACGTATTACTTGGTTAGATTAGTCCAGCATTATGTTTCAAGTGGTATTCACAGGGACTTTGTCCGTAGTCGGTGTTTACGTGGCGAAAATTATTAGGACTGTTTATTGTAATTTCCTTAGAAGAATATTTGAGACTTCAGAAAATTTGATTCTTTGTAAAGGATGCCTAGAAGAGTACTAAATAAAAATTAAAAAGGCATGACTCAATAAGGTTTCGAACCGTAATTCCTCCCTTAGCTTATCCAGGAACATCTAACATGCCGAATTCCGCGCAGCTATATGCTGCTTGAACGTCTAGCTCTTATAACTCTGTATTCACGACGAGAGCGAAAGTTCTTGCTTCGTAAAGTTGCTGATGTGTTACAGCCTTACGGGTGAGTTTTATGGCTATTGAACGCTTGAATGGTAGTAATTACATGGCGTAAGCTATCACATATGCTGTACAGCATTTGCACATTATAAAATACTGTGAAAAACGCGCTTCTATCAATTTCGATGTGATGAGACTATACAAATTGCGGTGAATTGACATGTCTGTAATTGGTCCTAACCAATCACGTTTTCTGTGATCCCGTGACCACCCATCTTTATCAAAAGAAAATGGTCTCTTGAAGCAATCAGGTGCGCAATTTTCTACCGACAGCTAAAGGTGTAACTATGGTTTTTACAGTACAGTAACATTTCATAAAATCTGACTGGAGTATTGGACTCGATCTACATAAAATAGTAGTGTTTCTGAGATGGGCCTCACTTACTGCCTCTTGTACCGGTTTTTCATTGTGCGGGGAAGTCTATATGGGACTAACTGCACGTAAAATCGCTGTAAGATGTTGCGCAAGATAGGAATAAGAGACATTCAATACCTAGCTGGTTGCATATGTTTGGAAAAAAATAGGGCAGCTGTACCACAAGGTGTATTTAATGTTTATGCTGATTAAACTTGTCATTGATTGTGAATTGGTGATATTATGAAGATGTAAGATTAAAACGTGTTATTATTATTGTTGTAAACGCTGGATCACATACGTGTTTAAAAACTTGCAGTTCTTTCTGAAAAAAAAACTGGTCAGTATCGATCACTTGAGAATGAAGCTTTGCAACAGAGACCTGTCTCTGCTTTTGATATATTTTTTCGTGATGACAAATGTACAAAGGAACATATTGAAGAAGAGAGAGCAGAACTAATAATGTATCCGTTGGAGTAAAAGAAACAGTACTGACAGACGGACGATTGGCAGGCGATAACATAGACAGGCGTTCAATAGCTGACCGGACCAGACCTGTTACCATGGAAACCCTCTTATCGCTGCACCATTGTTAGGACAGAGTCTTCGGTCTGTGTGGAGTCAGTCACACAAGTTTGTTCCTAATTTAAAGTGTGCCCTGTCATGTGGAGATTCTTCACTACGAGAGCTCTTGAATTGGTAATGTTCGTAATATAAATACTATGCCATGCTATTGAAAATAATATTCATCCTCTAGCCAACAGTAAGTCCCATGTTAAATTATATGCAAAGACAGGACTCGCAACATCCACAGAACTTTGTCGCCCATCCTCTCCACTGCAGTTCTCTCTACTACTTGACCTTCGTAGCTGTGTAGACGTTTACGCGGTTTTAGCATAGGCGTGCAGGTATGTGCTGTTTCTGCAGAGTTAAATCTGTCGTGATATACAAGCTCCAGTGCCACTAAGGGAAAATATATCATGGATCATGTATAACCATGCTATTTATGTAAATATTCCTGCGAGAAAATTCTCCTGGAAGGAGTTTAGCAGTTGATGTCTTCTGGGAGGCCATTTCTACCTACACATTTTCAGAGGTTGTTCAGGAATGTTTACCGAGTCTTGTAATTTCGAGAACACATGGTCTCTTGTAAATCATTACCCATTAATGTTTCATTTCTTCATTTTTTAAACTCTATTACATTTGATAATACTTTACTTGGGGATATTAGGTTGCTTAACGTTAATAATTTGCTGACGCGTTTCGATCCTGCGACTAGGATAGTCTTCAGAGCAATAACAAATAGCGCATTGTCAACTGTCACTCCACAGTAACCAGACTCAAGGTAGAGAGGCCATGATAGAAATATAGTTCATTCCAAGGCCTCCACAGTCAAGGAAAAAGACTTTGAAGAGTTACCTGTGAACGGTAGCAATGATCTACTCAGTATATAGCAGTCACCTTTGTTAAAATTATTCTCGTGTTTAGAAATTTCTATCGCCTCACAAATGATTGTAGGTATAAAATGTTTCTCTTCATAAATGCCAGAATTTGCATCAAAAATGATTTGATGGTCAATATGTATGTTATGTTCCAATCGTGGACACCTTGTCTCCATTGGATAAAATCCTTCCTGGTGACACTTTTAATCTGTTTCACATTGTCCTCGGCACCACATATTTCAGTTTTCATGATACAGTATATGAACAAATGGATGGTGTTGCCATGGGATCGCCATTGGCACTAGTCATCGCTAATTTCCATATGCAAGATTTTGAACAGCGTTTTCGTCAATCTCGCACGCTCAAGCCTTCCAGCTGGTTGAGATACGTCGATGACACTTTTGTTATATGGCCCCTTGGTCAACACGAATTATCCATATTTTTGGATCACTATACATCTAAACATAAAATTTACCATGGAGACTGACCGTGGAGGATGTTTGCCGTTCTGGGATGTTTTGGTTTCTAGGAAATCAGACGGAACATCAGGCCATTCGGTTTCCCGTAAACCCACCCATATTAATAGCTATCTTCATGGATCCTCTCATCACCATCCTTGCCAAAAGAGCGCTGTGTAACACCCTTATAAGCCGAGCAAGGGAGTTTTGTGTGGAGGTTAAATTAAACGGTGATCTTTAGTTCCTAACCTGAACATTCCTGAACAATGGCTACTCAAAGAAACAGATTGACTAAGTCCTATATCCTAAGCCAAAAGAGAGATTGTCAGGCTATTGTCGTCCTCCGAGTCTGGCCTTCTTGCCATATGTACAGTCTGTCAGGGACAGGATTGGCAATATTCTCAGAAGGCACATTATCAAGACCATTTTAAATCTAATATCATCATAGGCAATTGCTTGCGATCTTTCAAAGATCCAATTTTTTTAACTGCATTGGAATATATATGATCCCTTGCTCCCGTGGATCGGTTTATGTCGACCAAACATGAAGGAAGGTAGTCACGAATGTTAAAGAAAATCGCACTCACTTATGTCCTCGCCAGCCGGAGAAGTCTGCTGTGGCATAATGCCATACATAATGTCCATCAAATCATTTTGATGCAACTTCTGTCATTTATAAAGAGAAATATTGTATACCTAGACTCATTCGTGAGGCGATAGAAATTGCTAAACACGCGAGGAATTTTGACAAAAGTGACGGTTATATACTGACTAGATCATAGCTACCCTCCTCAGTTAACTCGTCAACATATTTCTCCTTGCCTGTGGAGTCCCCGGAATCAACTATATTTTAACACGGTCTCTCTATCTTGAGTCTGGTTACTATGGAGTGGCAGTTGCAGAATCGAAACGCGTCAACAGATTATTAACATTAGGCGACCTAATATCCCCAAATTAAGTAATATTATGTCATTTAGTGGTCGTGAAAATCTACGTATTTCGATTACATTCCTCCTTTCCACGGAATTTGTTTAGTTTCTGGAACTAAACTACCTTTCCATACGTTTGTCCGGCGAGGTATCATTATACGAACTGTCACGGTACTCGATGTTGTCATAGTGGATGGTGGTGGTGATTATTAAAGAGGAAGTATAACCTGGCAACTATCCTCTGCCGTTGTAGAGTTCAGCACCTTGGTGAGATTACGAACTGCAAGGTAAACATTACGCTGAACACAGAGTACCGTGACATTCAAACGACACAGTGCCGAATAAACGTATGGAAAGGTAGTTCAGTTCAAAGAACAGAACAAATTATGTAAAAACCAAAACACAGGTAGTCGAGTTTAATAAAAGGAAAATATTATACCATCACCGCTACCCACATGGGGTTGTCTCTTCCACTAACTACTTTTACGGTTTTCGGAGTCGCTGAGGTGCTGGAATTTTGTCCCTAAAGAACTCACGTGCCCATAAATCTATCTATCCGGCCCCGCGGTGTAGGGGTAGCGTGCCTGCCTATTACCCGGAGGCCCAGGAATCAATTCCGGCCAGGTCAGGGAGTTTCACCTGCATCTGAGTGCTGGTTCGAGGTTCACTCAGCCTACGTGATTACAATTGAGGCGCTATCCGACGGTGAGATGGCAGTCCTGGTCTAGAAATCCAATAATAACGACCAAGAGGATCCGTCGTGCTGACCACACGACACCTCGTAATCTGCAGCGGTCACTTGGTAGGCCATGGCCCGCCGGGACTGCTGCCCCATAAGGTTTGGTTTGGTTTTATATATATAAATCTACCAACACGATTCTGGCATATTTTAGCACCTTGAAGTACCACCGGACTGAGCTAGGATCTAACCTGCCAGCTTAGAGTCAGAATGCCAGCGTTCTGCCGTCTGAGCTACTCAGCCCGGTGTAACAGATTCTCGGCCAGGTCAGGGATTTTTACCTGCATCTGAGGACTGGTTCGAGGTCCACTCAGCCTACGTGATTAGAATTGAGGTGCTATCTGCGTTTTGCTGGGGTTAGGACTTCATATGAATTCGATACCTCCTCATTGTGGTGACATGGTCTAACCATGATACCTTCTAATTTGTGTAATATGTCCACATTCGAAAGATATTGTCGAAGCCCTTACTGTCAATACTTCCACAGCATGAAAAGCACCGATAACACAGACCACTTGACGGCTTGCTATTGATTTTTACATAGAATTTTTTTTTTAAATTGTAGAATGGGTAGGAGTATGACGCTTGCGAACCCTGCTATGTATGCATGTGTTCGTACGAAAACATCGAAATAGTACGGCCCCTGCTAGGTATGCAATCATTTCTACGTGCAAGTTATGCCTGTAACTTTACGACATTTCAAATTCGAACACGTTCGCGATAAGAAGACTGCAATGTAAACAGTTAATTGATTGTAAATGGATAAATGTTCTAATAAGCGCGGAACTGATTAATGGCAGGTACATTGCAAGTGTTATCTATATGACTCTTCAGTTTACGGCGTGGTGTAGTGCACGCGTGTGGAATGGACCATCCAATCAATTGCCTTTATTACAAACGTAGCGGAGTATTAGCAGACCTGTTAATTAGCGGCACAGAAGGTAAGAATGCTCTTTATTACCTCGATGATCTCGTGTGTGCTGACCGCTCGGCAACATTCCGAGCGAGACTCTTGTCCAGGTATGTGGGACCAACATTCGTCAAATATTTGCCTCCCTTGTAGATTATCACGCGCCAACATCATGAGGCAACCGATACGGAATTTATCATGGAATCGTCTTCTCTACTGAATCAACATTGCACCAATCGTTCATCGCCACCTATCGGCATGGTGATAATGATGATGATATATATTTTCAAAAGCTGAATTATGGACTTAGAGGAAACAAACCTCATCGACGACATAGAAACCAAATTTGGGGAAATCCACCCTGCTCAGAAATTCCAGTATCAGGAAGAAATTCTCACCGCAACGGAAATGAGAAAGAAACTACAAATAGGAAATGGTTCTAGAACTATATCAGGAAACCTATAAATCTAAGTCCATATCCATCCGAGCAAAATTTGAACATTATTGTACGGTGTTCGAGCATAGCGTCTATATGGGGCGGAAATCATGACGAGAGTAACGGACCCAGTCATTGAAATTCAAATATTAAGATTATATAACTGTTTCGACTTGAGTTTAAAATGTTGTGCTGTAAAAAATAAAAATAAGAAGCTTATTCGTTTGTATGTCTTTATTTTATTTTGTTATTTTTAAATTCTGTGTTAAAATCAAGATGAAGCATGTGAATTTCAGTATTTTAATTATTTATCGTATGATGTACACAGAAAGATTATATAAATAAGTATGCAATACATACACAATATATACAAACAGAAGCCTATAGTTCCAAATCAAGTCCATTGATCCAAGTATTTTAATGATTCACTGATGATGGAACTAGGATATCGAATTATGAATTAAATATTTTTTATTGAAATTAAACACAATGTGTTACAACTTGTTATTATTTTTCTTTTGATACATCACTTCGTTTCTACCAGTCTTTAGCAAGTGTGCTGATGAGTTGTGTTTGTTCAGTACAGTAGTTCATCGGGTGGTACCTAGGACAGGCCATTCCGCAGAGACGGCAGATACATTCTTCGTGTGGGGCGTGGAATCTGGTGGTCAGGCATATTTTATCGTGGAATCCGTGGACACCGAAGCATGTGTATACATGGCGTAGTTTGAATTTTGGAGCCTTCCATTCATTTTTCTTCATTACTTCTGTTCCATAGAAACCGTCAGGTGTCTTCTGGATTTTCCGTCTCCTTTCTTCAAGGACGGCAGTCGATGCGGCGGCGGTGTCTTGGAGTAGGAATGTTTGTTTTGATGTCTTCCAGAAAGAATGTTTCGTCTGCCATTATGTATGCCATTCGATTCTGTGTAAATGTTGAGATCTGTACGATCCGTTTCAATTACCTGGCCTTTATATTTTCTATTTCTTTTTCATGTTTGCAACAGTTAGTTTGTGCCATATTAATTGTATCCCATATATAACTACCAGGGCAACTTTAAGATTGAATAGTGCCATTGCAGTGCTCATTGAGAGGTTTTGCGGCTTGGGGATCTCGTACATTTCTTTTGTTGTTGCCACTGCTTTTTCTTTTATACGCAGTGTGAAGGTTGCGCCTGTGGTCTGCAGTGTGATACCCAGGTATTTAAATGATGACACAATCTCGAGTTGTTAATTTCAGGTACTGAAAACGTCATAGGTTACCAGTTTTCCTCCCCTTCTAAATTTTATAACTTTTGTCTTAGTACTTGATGGTTAGCGAGGTTTTATCCGCCCAATTAAATCATTTTAATGTGTGCTGATAAAGATTGCTTATAATTTTTGTAAGTGTATCAAGTGCATCAAGCCATCATCACTGATTACAATTGCTTTAATTTTTTGTGAATATTATGACTATTCTTTAAAACTACTTCGGAATTTAAAAATCCAGATCGTAGACAAACCCAAAATATTACAAAACAATCCATTCTTCAAGACTATTTCCAAATTTAAGAATCAAGCCGTTCTTGTGAACATGTTTTAAATAACTTTTTTTTCATGTTCAAAATATCGAGACCTCATCAAAAATGGATGATTCTTGGAGGCAAGTTTAAAATGTCAAAAACAATTCATTCGTTTGGACAAATTGGAAATGTCAAAAATCAAAAATTTGTTTGAAATTTCAGATGAAAGCCATTCCAGAAGACAAGTTCAAAATTCTAATTTTCAATTTTATATTATAGCCTATCATTCTTATAGATAATCTATAAATTATATCAAAAATAGATTGTTGGAAGAATGTTTGAAATTTCACACAAACGCCATTCTAGAAGAATTGTTCGTACAACGCACCAAGGTGACCGAAGCTCGATTCCATAGCAGTGCACGGGATTAATGAAATGCCATGTCCCTTTGATTCGGATTTCATGTGAGACTTTACGTCCGGGTATACGTCTACAGTAACGTGGAATTACAAGCTAACTGTTTTTTAAGACAAGGTCCGAATGTCAGAAACAGTAAATTTTATGAGCAATTTCGTTATACTTGATGAAGGTGAAGATAATTATGCAGAGGAATACTAAAAGTTTATAAATCGAATGCCAGAAATTTTGCGGTGGAAATGTGCGAGGTGGAGAAATGCGAATAAATGGGGTAATATTTTGTCATAATTCGCATCGCTCTTACCGCTAATAGCAAGAAGCCTAGCTTTCAAGCTGCCTTCTGATGCTCAACTTCTTATAAGTAACTAAGTAAGAAACTCTTAAAAGCACAAGGCATTTAACTTTCTCTCAGTTAGCGCATAAAGGGAAGTAAGTCATTTTACCCAGCTTCAAGGGAATATCGAAAGCACACTTTGTCTTGTCTTTTAATCCCCGCTTCCCACCCCTCTACCCTCTTCCATTTCTCTCGCTTTCTGGCTCTCTCTCTCCCGGGCATTTTCCCTAAAGAGAGTTATCATTCCGTTCGAAAACTTGACATCACGAGAATGAGCATTCATATTAATGTTATTGTTATAGCCTTAGTTTAGATGAGTGTTTTTGAATTATTTGTTGTTCTTGGTGAACACGCCTTTGTCATTCAACTTCGGATAATGAGAAAAGTGTTTTCATTGCGGAACAGCCAGTGCTTAAAATATTCATAGTATCCCCTTAGTATTCTATTTTCTTTATAAATACTTACAGTACGTCTAATATTTCGTATTTTCATTTTATTCATTCCTCGATAATAGTAATTAGAAACCTTTCTACCGGACAGAGTGGCTCAGGAAGTTGAGGCGCTGGCCTTCTGAGCCCTACTTGGCACGTTATTTGAAGATGCCTCAAATACGTCAGCCTCGTGTACATAGATTTACTGGCACGTAAACGAACTCCTGTAGGACTAAATTCTGGCACCTCGGCGTCTTCGAAAACCGTGAAAATAGTTACTGGGACATAAAGTCAATAACATTAATATTTCATTATTAGAGACCATTCTGAGCATGAATAAAGATAAAACAAGATGTTTCTCAATTCTTTCTTTCTTTCTTTCTTTCTTTCTTTCTTTCTTCCTTTCTTTCTTTCTTTCTTTCTTTCTTTCTCCCTCTTCCACGTTTCCTTCCATCTCATGGGATCTCCCGACGTTTCTTGGTTAATGTCATATTATCCTAGGTCTCGATTTTCATTTACTCCTATTTTGTCACCTTGTCATTGAGTACTCCCATTCACTTTCGTCTTCCTCACTAATTATTTATTTATTTACAGTTGTTCATCTTGTTGTTGTTGTTGTTGTTGTTGTTGTTGTTGTTTGAGGCTTCAGTTTACAGACTGGTTTGATACACCTCTCTATGCCTCCCTGTCCTGTGTTAATTTTTTCATGTCTGCATAACTACTACATACTACAGCTGATCTACCCCTACCGTTCATACTGCCTACATTTCCATCAAAAATCAATTTAACAAGTCCTGTGTGTTTTAAGATGTGTCCCATCGTTCTATCTATTCTTCTCGTCATATTTAGCTAAATCTCTCTCTCCTCTCACCAATCGATTCAGTATCTCTTCATTAGTG
Organism: Anabrus simplex; assembly: GCF_040414725.1. Taxonomy (NCBI): domain Eukaryota; kingdom Metazoa; phylum Arthropoda; class Insecta; order Orthoptera; family Tettigoniidae; genus Anabrus; species Anabrus simplex. Next base: position 59,143,670 of record NC_090277.1, read on the forward strand.
ATTCTAGATTTTCATCTCACGTTCAGTATTCTTCTGTAACACCACATTCCAAAAACTTCTATTCCCTTTTCCTGAGCTATTTATAGTCATTATTTCACTTCGATACAAGGCGACGATCGACAAGAAAGTCTTCAAAAACATTTTTCTAATTCCTCAATATAAAAATCGATATTTTGGTAATTTTGATGAAATGTTCTTATGACCAAAATTGAAAGGATTGAGTTTCCTTTTTTTCTGTCACGAAGTTATTTCGCTAAATTCAAACAATTTACACTGTAATAATGCTCCGTTTGCCAATTGTAATTTTATATTTAAATCCCATTTTTCCTCATAATAGTTTGCCAAATATAACCAAATTTGTATGGTGTATGTATCAGAGCTATATTAAGAAACCTGTGTATGAAATTTTTTATTGCAGATTTTTTCAAGTAGTAGGGATTTTTTAAGTCCAAATTATATCTCCATACATAAATTATGTACAGCAAAATCGATAAGTAGTGCTCTTAAAAGAAGTATCATCTACCTAATTACGAATTTACATTAACATGTTAATTTAATTTCATGAAAAAATGGAATTGAAAATTTCAAAAACAAAAATTTATTTTGGAAAGCTATGCATTGTATGTGAAAGATATGTTCGTGATATCTCTACTTTTATATCGGCGACATTCGCACAGAGTTTCGTGAAAATCCGTGCATTAAGTAGAAATATATTTTTATCTCCGGAGTGTCGCCTTCGGAAAGGTCTTCCTTGCTTGTGCTAGTCTGCATAGTATGTCCTCGTGACTTCTGTCATAGTTAATAGTACTCATCTACTTCCATTTAAGACTTCATTTCCTAATGAAATATATTAACAGTACCAGTTACTGTGACAAAAACTAAAGCATTGTTAAATTCATACCGTCATTATTGTAGAAGTCTTCCTGGAGAACATTCGAGGAGATTTTCTTCTCAAGACGCGTAGGAAAGTTCTCGGCGAAACGTTCAGAAATTCACCTGGTTTTCTTCGTATTACCATCAATATCAATAGGATTGATTCACTCAGTAAACAGCTTCACGCTACAGCAGAAATGGAATGAAGAATGGTTCACCATGGCACCTCAACAATGGCAACGTGTCATGGCCCCCGGGATTCCAGCTACCCCGTCAGTTACGGGCCCTATTAAATCGCATGCGCGCTAATCATGGACGCTGTGCTACGTTGGCATATAAATGGGTTTGGAAACCATTAGCTGCCTGCGACTTTGGGAATGACAGTAAGTAAATCTACCATGTCGTCCTTGACTGTCCTCTCAGGTGTTATCCAGTCGAGAGACAAGATTTTATTGATGCGACACCTGATGTAGTTGAAAGGCTCAGGAACCTGGACTGTAATTTATAAGAGTTTCTGGAAAGTGCCGTCATGAACTCGTTTTTCTCATCTTTGTTTACTTCCCATGATGATGATGATGATGATGATAACGACGATTATACTTGTTGTTTAAAGGGGTTAACATCTAGGCCATCTGCCCCTAATCGTACGAAATGAGAGAAAATGCAGTGACAATTTCTAAGTCCAAAAGTGAAATCAGAACGTGATGATGCAGAATGAAAGGATAAATATGAATGTACAATAATCAGCGGAGCCAACTCATAATACTGAAAGTTAAAAATAATAAAACAATCCATTCACTGGCTAGAATTCGAAAAGATGATTATCAACTTAAAACATTCTGTGGATCCGACCCGCAATGCCTTCCCAGAAACTATATTGAAAAATTAGTATTACTGACCAAGGGACTGCTTACAAAGCACAATTCTGAATCTAAGATTCTTGTTATCCAAAGGGGGACCAATATTCAGGTCAACGGCCCCTCATAATGCTGCTTATAGCTAGTAAAGTAGATCCATGGTATTTCTCAAGTTGCGGTACTAATCAAAAGTATCCTAGACTCGCGGTATTCCACATATTATGATACCACTCACAAGTATTGTACTTCGCACAGCTAACGCAGACCTGTGGTGTTTCTCACATAATGGTGCCACTCGTAGGCAGTGAAAACCCATGGTGTTCCTCACATAGGTGTGCTAATCACAGGGACTTGTACTATCCCGTGGTGTTCCTCATATAGTGGTACTAATCACGGGTACTGTGTACCCATAGTTATCCACCCACTATTGCTACTAATCACAAACCCATTGTGTACCTAACATAGTGGTACTACTCGCAAGTAAAGAGGAACCGTGGTTTTCCCCGCGTGGTGGTACTAAACACAAGTAGTTTCATGGTTCTAATTCAATCATCCCTTCATCGTCCCTTTTAGTCGCCTCGTACGAGGGGCAGGGGATACCGTGGGTGTATTCTTCGTCTGCGTCCCCCACCCACATGGGATGTGTTGTGTTTTATGGGAGTCAGGTGCTAAATAAAAAAATAATACAATAACTACCTAAGAATCCAGGCTCTAATTATATACATTGTATTAAGCATAGAACCATCCTAACCTGCTAATCGGAAACGTATATGTTGTTCTCAAACTCTCCATTTGCTTTTGAGACATCAGGGTTTGGGAATATGGAGCAGTTTTATGACTAAGACTCCTTGAAACAGAATCTTAACTTCAGCTATACTTTCCTGTCATTTTCTTACACGGTCTGGAACACCATAAGGTCATTCATTCATTATCGTGTGTAGTCTGTTAAATTGAAACTGCTGCTCTTGTGTGTTTAGCAGGCGGTCCACGGGTTTAAGATGTGAGGGTGCTGTTTGTAGTGTGATTAATGGATGTGTGTTTTTATTGCCTTCACTGAAGGGGAGAATTGTGTGTGTGTTCTGGTGTTAACAGAAACAAAATGAACATAAGGAAACTATTCACCAAAACTTGTACAGTTATATTCCTATGAGTTGTAGAGCACGCACATACTGTATGAGGGATTCCGCAAAATATTCGATGCGTAGGAAATATTTGCACGATAGTTTGTTTCAGTATTTCATACCTTCTTTCTCTGTTCCGGACATCTTCAAGCCCGCCCTTCCCAAACGTATCCATTGTTTCTACTGGCTACATGCACTCAGATTTAACAACAGTTGATGGTTATGAATTTCATGTTTTTGGTCCGTATTGAACTGAGAATAATATATAAGTAATAATAATAATAATAACGTAAACGTTTCCACCTTTTCAATACTATAATATATTCACAAAATTACAAATTATACGGTGCTAGTTTCGACCCATCTAGGGGTCATCATCAGCCGTATTGGAGCAAAGATCATTTGTGGCGAAATCCTAAGACTATTAACTATTACCATAACATCTCATTTCACTTGTTATTATTTAAAATAACATTGTCTTAGGATTTCGCCACAAATGATCTTTGCTCCAATAAGGCTGATGATGACCCCTAGATGGGTCGAAACTAGTACCGTATAATTTGTAATTTTGTAAATATATTATAGTATTGAAAAGGTGGAAACGTTTACGTTATTATTATTATTATTACTTATATATTTAACAACAGTGTCTAGATGCCTTAGTTTAACTCCATATAATGGTACCATCTCTTTATACGTGTTCCTCGTCAATTTAAATGTCATTTCACCCACGGCATCCCCTGCCTGTCGTAAGAGGCGACTAAAAGGGGCGACCAAGGGATGATCAAATTAGAACCATGAAGCCACTTGTGATTAGTACCACCACGCGGGGAACACCATGAGTCGCTTTTACTTGCGCGTAGTACCACTGTGTTGGGTACCAAATAGGTTTGTGATTAGTAGCAAACGAGAGCTCAACGGCTTTTACAGTACCTGTGATTCGTAGTGCCGGCCCCGTGGCGTAGGGGTAGCGTGTCTGCCTCTTACCCGACAGTCCCGGGTTCGATACCCGGCAAGGTCAGGGATTTTTACCTGGACCTGAGGGCTGGTTCGAGGTCCACTCAACCTACGTGATTACAACTGACGGTGAGATAGCGGTCCAGGTCTAGAACGCCAAGAATAACGGCCGAGGGGATTCGTCGTGCTGACCACACGACACCTCGTAATCTGCAGACCTTCGGGCTGAGCAGCGGTCGCTTGGTAGGCCAAGGCCCTTCAAGGGCTGTAGTGCCATGGGGTTTTTGGAGTTTGTGATTCGTGGTACTATATGAGCGTCACCATGGGATGAGGGAGCCCATGGTTCTGACTTGCCTATGATTAGTACCCACTATAGGAGGAACACCACCGGATAGTAAGAGTCCCTGTGGTTAGTATGTGATGAACATAATAGGTTTGCGTTGCCTGTATCTGGCACCGCACTGCGTAGATCTGTAATACATGTGCAAATTTCATTACCTGTGAGTAGTATCATAATGTGTGGAATGGTGCGAGTCTGCGCTACTCTTGATTAATACCGCAACATGACAAATACCATGGTTCTTCTTTCCTAGCGCTAAGTACCATTATGAGAGGCCGCTGACTTGGATTTTGGGCCCCCTTTGACTACAAGTATCATCGATTCAGTATTGTGCTATAGAAGCAGTCCCTTGGTCAGAAATACTATTGTTTTATGCCAGCTTCTGTCCATGTGAGGCACTGTGGTCGGCTCCACTGATCGTTTTAAATTCATATTCATCCATCCATTCATTCTTCGTCCTCACGTTTTGAATTGTGGTCAGTGGACGTTTTTGGGCTTTTAATTTGTCATTTCATTTCGTCTTATTTCGTACCATTAGGAGCCGATGACCAAGATGTTAGGCCCCTTTAAACAACAAGCATCATCATCATCAATTGTAATTTCCATATTTTTTCTCATCCGCTATTTAATGGCATTCTTTTCGGACCCTACCTTTTGCAAATTTTCTCCCAATACTTAAAGATCTTAACTCTTTTTACCTTCAATAGGCAGGTTCGATTCTGGCTCAGTCCAGTGGTATTTGAAGGACATCGGCGTCTTCGAAAACCGTAACATTATTATTATTATTATTATTATTATTATTATTATTATTATTATTATTATTATTATATATAATTCGCTGGGGCCATCAAGGACCACGTTAAGTCTTGTTGCATTTGACACTGAATGTGGCCTTCTTTAGAGCCCAAATTTCCCTCATTCTTTGTGAGTGGGCCTGCTTACGCTCCTCTCTCCAAGGGGCACCGTGTCTTCTCTTCGGTTGCTCGTCTCGGTTTAGCCCCTTCGTCAATATTTTCTTGCGAAAGAGATCTCTTTTAAGGGCGTCTTCAGCTGAGATATGTAGCATTTGCAGGTCTTCTTTGGTATTTCTAAACCAGAGAATAGTGGTTTTCGGGTTTGAATAAAAAAAGTGAAAGATTTCTTTAGTTAACTTTCTTCCGTCCATTCTTTTCAGATGACCGTAAAATCGTGCCCGTCGTTTTCTGATTGTGTCGGTAATTTTCTCTATTTTGCTGTAGACTTCCTTGTTGGATCTCTTTTGATGGATTCCATTTCTGTACTTTGATCCCAAGATTCCTCTCACAATTTTGCTTTCTCTTTGCTCCAGTTCTTCAAGGAGTCCTTTGTTGGCATTTAGAGACAGGGTTTCGGCTGCATATAGAGCTACTGGCTTCAGAACTCTTTCATAATGACGAATCTTGGTGTTTTGGGAAAGGCATTTTTTGTTGTAGATTGTGCGGGATGTTTGGTAGGCTATTTCCAGTTTGCGTACTCGCTCCTGAAGTGCTTCTTTGTCCAGTCCATTTTTCATGATGATCTCACCCAGGTATTTGAAATTGTCTACTTGGGTGATGTCCCCGTATTTTGTATGGAGTTTTGGTGGAGCCTCATTGATGTCAGTCATTACTTCTGTTTTCTCAAACGATATCTGCAAACCAGTTTGTTCGGCAATTTCCTTTAAAATTTCAACTTGAGCTCTAGCGGTTTCTATGTCGTTTGAGAGAACAGCAATATCATCGGCAAATGCTAAGCAGTCTGTTGCGATCCCCTTGGATTTGGTTCCTATTCTCAATGGAATGTAGTTGGTTTCCTGTAATCTCACCCGCCAGGTTCTGATGATCTTTTCAAGAACACAGTTGAAGAGTATCGGGGATAGCCCATCACCTTGTCGGACTCCTGTTTTGATGTCAAAGGAATGCGAGAGACATCCGTGACTTCACCTTGGATTTTGTATCGGTCAGGGTGGCTCTAATTAATGCCAGCAGTTTCAAATCAACTCCAAATTCATTTAAGATGTTTAGCAGGACTTCCCGGTCAATAGAGTCGTACGCTTTCTTAAAGTCCACAAAGACGGACACATACTGCTTGGACCTTAGTGTACAATATCTCATGATCGTTTTGAGATTTTGGATCTGTTCAGCTGTTGAGCGACCTTTTCTGAACCCTCCTTGGTATTCACCTATTTGATGTTCGACTTGTGCTTCCAAACGCTCCAGGATGGCAAGTGATAGAATTTTGTAAGTCACGGGTAGCAAAGATATTCCTCTGTAGTTGTTGATGTTCTTCATGCTGCCTTTTTTGTGTAATGGATGGATCAAAGCTATTTTCCAATTTTCGGGTGGGGTCTCCTTGTTCCAAATTTCTTCTATTTGCTTTTGCAAGATATCAAGTGATTCCTCTGGGGCATATTTCCATAGTTCTGCTACTACTGAGTCTTCCCCCGGCGCTTTGTTATTTTTGAGACGGGCAATGTGGCGCTTTATTTCATCTCTGTCCGGTGGTCTGGAATCTGGGTACCTGAGTAAGGGTTCCTTGGTCTCAATGGCGCTTTGCGGTTTAGAGCAATTAAGTAAATTCTTGAAGTAATCTGCCAGAATGCTGCAAGTTTCTTCATTTGACGTTGCCAGTGTGCCGTCCTCTCGCTCAAAGCATAGATATGGTGGTTTATAGCCAGTGAGTTTGCGTTTGAAGGCTCTGTAGTACTCTCTGCTTTCATTCTTCCTAAAGTTTTGTTCTATCTTTTCAATGACAGATTTTTCGTATTTACGTTTCTCAGTTCTGAACACCCTAGCTGCTTGGGCACGTTGGGTTTTGTAGGTTTCCCAATCATTTTCTGATTTCGTATAGTAGTACAGTTTCCACGCATTGAGTCTTTCTTGGAGGATTGATTCGCAGGTATCATTCCACCAGGCATGCTTTTTGCTTCTCTTGATTTCTGCAACGTCTTTGGCGGCCTCAACAAGGAGACTTTTGGCGTTGTTAAAGTCACAGTCATTTGGTCTAGCCTTCTCCTGGAACTCCTCGACCCTTTGCCGAAGTTTATCATTGTCGAAGCATGTGATCTGTTTGGTTGTCTTCCTTGTGTTTGCGGGAATTAGTTTGAATTTGATAAGAGACATATAATGATCTGAGGCCACATTGATGCCTTTCTTTACCTTGACATTCATAATCTCAGGGCTGTTTCTCCTGGAGATTATTATTATTATTATTATTATTATTATTATTATTATTATTATTACATTCGTTTTGGTACTCTATGTACCTCGCTTAGGTTTTACTTTAGCTTCTCGTCTTCCTGTCTCTTCTGCTCCCAAAACTTCTTCACATTTTGACATCTAGCCTCCCTCTGTCGGTCTGTCAGAGTTTCTTGTTGTCTCTCTAGTTTCTGAAATTCCCTGTGTCTGTCAATTATTTTCCGGAATTTTTATCTGTCCCAAATTCTTTCGGTGCTTAGACCTAGTTCTGTTAGATCTTGTGTGGTGCTCTTGGATTTCCTAGTGTACTCCCATATCTTAGCCGACCTGTCGTTATTCTTCCGATGGATGTGTCGTCTTCAGTCGTCTCTTTCTCATTTCGTCAGTTAGTTCATTACTCTATTTGTATATTTCTTTATTCCTTCTTTTCTTCCAGATGTCACCTGGCTTCCTAGGATCTAATATCTTATGTAAAATTTTCCCTTCTATCTTCATCTCCTCACCTTCCGGCTTTCTGCTGTGGGTTAGGTATTCCGATACGTACAGTGTTCTGGCCTTATTAATGTATTGTAGTGTCTTAATTTTTTTTTCTTATTGACAATGTTGTTGTTTTTTGTTGCATACGGTTTTTTTAGTTTGTAAGCTAATTCAATTTTTCTTATCCTACTTTTATTCGCTTAATTATCAAGACCATTGAACTCTATCCACTTACGGAGATAATTGAATTTGGAAACTTTATTTATCTTCCCGTGTTCCGTTTTCCATTTCCATATTATTATTATGATAAGTAGAGCCCGGAATTTTATGCATTAATAGGTTAGAAGCAAGTACGAGGTATAGTCTACCTTCACAACGATTGTGCTATGGGGTTTGCATAAACATTAGGGGTACGGCCCTTTAGAACCCCTATAATTTATGTTACTCTTTCTACATTATGGAAGAGCGGGTGGCCGACATTTTCTACTATCCAAATTAGTTTGCAATCTAACCTATTACCGCATGAAAATCCGGGCTCTAATTGATAAGTATTGTTATTATTACCGTCTCGTCTCCTCTTCTGTAATCACTATAATCATATCTTCCCATATCGTATTCGTATATTTTCTCGTTCTCTTCTTCTCTTTAGTATTTTGTTCGCAGTGAGAGTAGCAGACGACCTGTTCAGCAAGTTTTAATTCGCCCGTCTTGTATAAATACCTTATAACAGTAATTCCCACAGGTAATATGCTACCGCCCTAAATCATGCATTATACACCGCTGTTACTCGGTCGCTCGGGACCTTACTTCCGCTCGAATCGCCCAGAACTTCACTCCTCTGGAAACTTTTGGAAACCAGCAAGTTAAATTTTCCCAACATCAGAAGTAAAAAACCCCAAGTTTTCTCCCTCTCTCTTACTGGTACAGAAAAATAATTCTGAAGAATGAAGAATTAATTGAAATGAAGTTTTTTTCCCCCCTGTTTGGAAGTTAACTTTCTTGTGGTTTGTATATTCTCGGGATTGCTTCTGTTGATCTTTTGAAATGAAGTTTATATATCCTATTAGCTTATACCGTAATGAAAGTCAGAAACGCGGCGTTTCTCGACGTAAATTCTGCCCAGTTGGGGAAAGAACAACGTTATACGGCGTACGATTTCTTATCTCTACTACTACTGCTGCTACTACTACTCGGAGTATTTAACATACGATTATGTTCAATGTCTCAGTTGACAGATAAAAGGGAAGGCTACGTGTTGCAAAATATAAATTGAAAATCTGAAACATAAGGTTCATGAAATAAGGTTTGAAATTAAGGGAAAATATGTGACGTCACACCCATACTCTGTTATAAGATGGCGCTCTGTTGTTATGCCCGTTTACAGAGCGCGTTGGAACTTGTTAGCTTGATGATGGTTTTCCTTTCTTGTTCTCTTCCTCTCAAAATCTCTTCATGAACTTGCTATGCTGTTTCTTGCGTTCTTCCGTTCTTCCATCCATTACTTCCCTGTGGTTCCTTTAGCCTTTTCCGTGAACGTGTGCTTTGCAACCAGTTTCCCAAAAGCCATGCGATCGCTGATGATATCTTCAATGATATGCATTTCTTTTAAGTCCTGCTTTATTTCCTTTAACCAGCTTATTTATTTATTTATTTATTTATTTATTTATTTATTTATTTATTTATTTATTTATTTATTTATTTATTTATTTATTTATTTATTTATTTATTTATTTATTTATTTATTTATTTATTTATTTATTTATTTATTTATTTATTTATTTATTTATTTATTTATTTATTTTTATTTATTTTTATTTATTTATATTTATTTATTTATTTATTTATTTATATTTATTTATTTATTTATTTATTTATTTATTTATTTATTTATTTATTTATTTATTTATTTATTCGGCAAACGGAAACAGCGAGATGCCGAATTACATAGTTCCGCAGTGAAAAACATATTCTCAATGGAGTACCACAATGCAAACATTAAAAAAAATAAGTCGAGAACAATGAGAAAAATCACCTAATTACAAAAATAGAGGAAAGAAATAAGTAAAATTAAAGACTGGAAGTAAAACGAAGAAACGAACTTACGCCTAGGCACAGTGAGATAAATACAGTTATAACACATAAGTAACGGTACAGTACAGTAAAAAATAAATTAATAAATATTACATTATGTACAATACAGGAGACAGCAATCAAAGGAGATAAAAGGAATATGAAGAAAATGAGTTGGGTTATGTTAAGGAAGAATCGATTGAAGGAAGGATGCGAAGAAAAAACGTCCCCAAATTCCTGTCAGAAGGTAAATAGTCAAGCGGTTGGTTATAGCATGATATGACTTTTTAGACAGGTAAATATTGTTTGAATTTTCAGTTATTAATGCTTTAACATGACAGACTAATACATACAAAGGAATTGTGCAATGTGGTGTTGTTGACGACAATATTCACTTTGCTATTTATAATTTACAAATTTCTTAGAACAGTATTAGTATACAACAATTGGCTATTTTCATAAATTTGTGTGTCTTATTTAGTTCGTTGTCCTGCTGTCTTTAAATTTCGTGGTAATCTGGTGTAGTATACGATTGGCGTTCGATACGTAATGCAACACAACAAAACATTGAAATTTGTTTGGGACATCTTTCAGTATTCCCGGTTCGTCTCGTAGAGTTCATTGATTTCCGATAGGTGGCAGCACTACAACTATTCACCAAAATGGCGCCTGTAACGGAGGTGCATACCAAACAGAGAGCAGTTGTTGAGTTTCTTTGGGCGGAAAACCATGGCATCACAGATGTTCATAGACGCTTGCAGATTATCTACGGAGACCTGGCAGTGTCGTTGGACGAAGCGTGTTTCGTCATCACAAGAAATCTGCGCACCCGACAGGAGTTCACAGAATTTCAGTGGACTGTTTTTCTGCATCCACCCTACAGCCCGGATCTCGCACCTTCTGACTTCCATCTCTTTGGCCCAATGAAGGTTGCACTACATGGGTGATAGAGAAGTTATCGATGCAGCACGACGTTGGCTCCGACATCGACCAGTCGAGTGGTACCCTGCAGGCATACATGCCTTCACATTACTCTGGCGTAAGGCCGTAACATTGAACGGAGATTATATTAAAAAATAGGGTATTTTAGCAAAGGGATTGAGAAATAACATGGTGTATCTGAATCCTCAATAAAACCAACTTGCTTTTAGAAAAAAAAGTGTTGCTTTATATATTGTTACGTGCTCAAGCGACCGTCGGCTTTGTCGTGGCCCCTTCGGTAAAACCTCAAAGGGGATGACTAAGTCAGCTCAGGGAACATCGAGGACATGCCACGGCCCTTCCTCTTTTGATCCCTTCATCCAGTTTCTCCATGCGATTTCAAGAGGATATGACAGGAAAGTTCGATCTAAAGCCGAACCCTGAATGTTCTAGTGGCCCAACATCGAAATATAAATACAAGGCCGGTGCGAGCAAGCTGTTGTTGTGGTATTGGAAAGACCAATGAATAGGTAGAGACGAAAGAATGAAAGAATGTACTGTGTGTTTGGACCTGTCTTAATGTTCGCTGTTGTGAGTATCGTCCTGCTATTGAATACTGTTAAGCTGTTCAGTTGTTCACTGCATGTGACTGTGTGAATTACTGGACTATCTCTGGTGTCGAACCAACGAACAGTCGTCATGTGTCGAATGACCCGTACCCCTGTCTTCAGATCCAGCGGTCTACACACAGTGGCTGTATGATGTGAATGAACTTGGGGAAGTGAAAGTAAGGATCAAGTGTCCCCAGTCTCCAGGTAGACTAACGGGCTGGATCTGTTGCTGCACCATAAGGAAGAGCAATTAGTAATTAGTAAGTGTTGCAATTCAGAGCTGGTTAGAATTATGTGGCTTTAAATATATGTGTGCGTGTGTGTATGCCGTATATATAAAAGCACAACACCTATTGATAATACTGCAATTTTTTTATTTTTCAAGAGGCTAGACGCCAGTATATTAACGTCCTAAGTCTGAGCACTGGCCTCTAGATTTATGAACATTTGTCATGGCCTGCATAATACCGAAATAAACGGAGATTTGTTATTCTCCCCTCAGACAATTTAGACGAGGTTTCCTTTTCATTCTTATTACCAGGTAAAATAAAACCTTACTTACTCGCCAACAGATTAAAAAAAACGAAATTGAAAATATCTTCCAAAAGACCAGAGAAAATTCACTTAAGACATGTGGTAAGATCAGAATGCAGCATTATGTCTCTATTTTATCTTACTCGAGTGTTTTCATTTCTGTTAAAAACAGTGTCCTCTTTTCGAGGTTACTGTGTGCAATCTCTTCTTAATGGAGAAGTAATGTGGAACGCAGTAAGAACTTGGGAGACAGTCTGTAGTGGTCGCTGTTGCAATGCCACAGAATGCAATTGTGTTGCTAGAGCTCTCTCTCCACCGTTAACATTGTAATTTCTATTACACTGGCGAATTGTGTTTTGCATAATATAAGGTTGCTTGTCTGTTTGTGTGTATGCTTTAGTGGCTATTTGGGATGAACAAAACAAGGATGAAGAACCGCCACTAAAAGCAGCGCCCAGCTCTCTTCTTAGGACCCAGTAATACTGCAATAATTAATCTGTTCTCCTTACACCGCAATTAACATTTGACATTACTTTGTATTACTCATGTTCTGAATTCGTGGCTAGGAATGATAATAGAAGTACCTGTTTAATTACGGGGGATATAAGTCAGATACTGGAGTTAGAAGGTATACAAGCAGATATAGCTAAAAAGTAACTAAATATTGGTTAAGACTACTGCTTATATATTCTTCTTTATGATGAGCAAAGCCCGAATTTTCATACCGTAACAAGTTAGATTACAAACAAAATTTGGTTAATAGGAAGTGTCGGCCACCCATTCTTCCATAATGTAGCAAGAGTAACATAAATTATAGCAGTTCTGATGGGCCGTACTCCTATTTATGCAAACCCCATAGCATAATCGTCGTAAAGGTAGACTATGCTTGCTGCTCGCTTCAGAAACTTTGCATTCTAACCTATTAATGCAATAAAATCCCAGGCTCTAATGATGAGGCATGCTAGAAACAACTTGTCAATTTCACGTCATCCTTTCTTGTTGTTTTCTCTTCCATTTATTCCAATATTCCTTCAACCCCCCCCCCCCCCCGCCCTTGTGGGTGGAGGACACAGATCAAGAATACACCCACGGCAACCGCCTGTGTGTCGTAAGAATCGACTAAACGGGACGACCCCAAGTGATGCTGAAATTAGAGCCATGAGACTACTCGCGATTTGTACCATTATGTGGTTAGTACCATCGTGTGTATCGCGCTGAGGTGGGGGCTGGGGGGCACTCGGCTGCGTGGACTAATGTCCATTCAAGAAAAGGTGCAGCAGACTTCGCTCCTCTGTGTTCAGAATGGGTCTATGTTGGCTCTGATTAGTACCACAATGTCAGGAACACAAAGCCTCCGTGGCTTAGGTGGCAGCGCGCCAGCCTCTGACCGCTGGATTCCGTAGTTCTAATCCCGGTCACTCCATGTGATATTTGTACTGGACAAAGTTGAGGTGGGACAGGTTTTTCTCTGGATACTCCGGTTTTCCTTCTCATCGTTTATTCCAGCAACACACTCCAATATAATTTCATTTCATCTGTCAGTCATTAATCATTACCCCAGAGGAGTGCGACAGGCCTCGGCAGCCGGCACAATTCCTATCCTCGCCGCCAGATAGGGGCTTCATTCCATTCCTGACCCGGTGGAATGACTGGAAACAGGCTGTGGATTTTTCATGTGAGGAAGATCATGGGTCTGTATTACCTGTGATTAGTACTGTTATGAGGGGTCGGTGACCTGGATTTTGGACCCATTTGTATAACAAGTATCATCTCAGAAAATAACGCATTGTGAATTTGATCCACTGATTGTTTTGGATTCATCGTTATTTTTTTCATCATCATTCGTTTTATATTTTAGTAAGTGGATACATTTTGAAGTTTTAATTATCGTTTAATTTCTTTGCACTTCGTACAATTAGGGACCGATGACTTAGCTGTTAGGCCGCTTTAAACAACAAACAACATCACCATCATCATCACCATTATCATTATTATTATGTTTCCTTGGAATTCTTCCATTCTTAAAACTTCCCTTTTAAAAATCTCTCTTGCTATAGTTTCCTCTTTTCTTATTTTATTTCTTTCTAAATCTTTCTTGACCTCTTGTATCCAGCTCCTTGTTGATTTTCTCTCCCAGATGTACTTGAATACCTGTTTTGTCAGTCTATTATCCTCCTTCTGTAGATATGTCCTACCTCCTTTTTTTTCTAATTTTTCTGTTATATTTTCTGTGCTCTGGTTTATTTATTTTTATTTATTCATTTATTTATTTATTTATTTAATTTATTTATTTATTTATTTATTTATCGTCGTCTTACTGATTTTGCTATTGGTCCACTCTGAAATAATTTTCGCTTCCATGTGTTTTTCTGGTCCTAAACTTGTAAAATCTTGGCACACCTTACAACCTAGCATTTTATTTTTCGCACAAAGCCAGTCATTTCTCTGGATAAACTCATTTTTCTGACTTAATGTCCAATAGTCGGACCTGTGATGGTCAGAATAGTTTCCCTCTTGAACTGCATTAAATCTATTGGTACTTGCGATGATTTCTTCACATCAACTTGATTCACAGTTCGTAGGTTCAGGAGTTACTTCCAAGGAACCATCGTGCTTTCTTTTATTGCAGACCGGTACAAAATAACAAGTTATTAACTTCACGTCTCTAACTTGTGTACCACGTGTACTCACTCCTCGCTCCCACTAAATAAGTAAGAACTTGCTAGCTTTTTAGTTAAATTTTAAAATCCACTGTTCTAACCCTTCAGGCAAGCATCTCAATGCTGAAAACATTCTAGGCATATGAGATACGTATTGTAGGCGCCACACACCGCTTGCACCAAGCAAGAACAGAAGAACAGCGTTCCATAATCTGTTTTTTGTTTTGTTTTTGTTTTGTTTTGTTTTGTTTTGTTTTGTTTTGTTTTGTCTTGTTTTGTTTTGTTTTGTTTTGTTTTGTTTTGTTTTGTTTTGTTTTGTTTTGTTTTGTTTTGTTTTGTTTTTGGTCTGAGGGTGTACCAGGAACGGAAATTCATAGAAGACTTTCAACACAATACGGGGACAATGTTTTGCCACAGCGCAGTGTTTACCAGTGGATTGAACAGGTCAAAAGAGGTTGCACGTACGTGAAGGATGAGGAAAGATCCGGGCGTCCATCTGCAGCCGTAACGTTTCGCCTTCGTTAGCAAGACGGTCCAGTAGATGCTGACAGATTCTCACACGATTGCGCTTCTGCTCTTCGTTGAGTTGTTTTGGAACACATCTCGAACAGACTTGGTGAAAATTAAGCCCGTTATGCATGATTCCATTTGCAGAACCATGGCTGATGTGCATATGGTTTGCCACAGCAGTCACTCATCTGTTATTCAGGATCATATCACGCAACAGTTAGGGCTGCAGATGGACGCCCGGATTTTTTCTCATCCTTCACGCTCGTGCGATCCCTTTTCGAACTGTTCAATCCACTGGTAAACACTTCGCTGTGGCAAAACATTATCCCCGTATTGTGCTGAAACTCTTCTATGAATTTCCTCTCCTGGTACACCCTCAGACCAGAAAAAACGGATTACGGAACGTTGTTCTTCCTTGGAGCAAGCAGAAAGTGGCGCGGCCATCTTTACGTCGCAACAGCGCAAGCTGTACTAATCTGATAACGCTGAAACCTACCACAGACATAGACAACGGTGCCATCTAGCGTCTGGCGAACACACAACACCATAGAGCCAACCTGAAGTCAATTTGAGCAAATTTTCAGATACTTCTTGACTGGCCCTCGTATCTATAGAAATGTAACTACAGTGTACAGAGAAGCTTGATTTTAAACCATAATCCAATACTTCATAGGAAATGTGATAAGTATACTCCGAACAATATCCAATGCCTTTGTTTTGTTTCAGTCAAGAAAAAGGTGTCGATACGTTGCGCGCCGCCACAAGGAAAAGCATTGGGTTATTCTATTTTTAATTACTGCTGTGATATTGTACGTTAAAAAGGAATTTCTTTAGATAGCTTCCAATGCCGTCAACAACAGCTTATGGTATCATATTAACAAACTAATTTGTAGATGTTATAATAACGTTTCATCGTCATATTTTGTTGAAATATTTCAGAGTGTTGAGGAAATATTACATAGCAGTGTCATGATTTCCAAATTAAATTGACTAAAAAGTAGAGAAGTCTTACCTTCTGCCCACCGTTTCTAATTCAAACTCATCATAAAACTCTCAACACCCAACCAATTTCGTTACTAGCGCGGCTAAAAACTTTCTCTCTCAAAGTCGTTCCATTTCAATTTCACAGCTTCCCTCCATAAATACGATTATTACACTGGCTGTATGGGAAACAATAACAAACAACTTTTGATGGTTAGTATTTGTGAGTGATTTATACAGATATCAAGTTTACATCGGGACTTATTTTAGTGCATTCAATTCCTAACCATACTGTTTTCAATTTGTTCTCCGTCACTGCTAGGAAATGACATTTCATCATGCTTATTCAACATTGTATATTGTTCTTGCGACATGTCGCCGCTCTGAAATTGCTTGGTTTCATGGATGCAGAGTTTGGAAGGACAAGTTCGCGCAACATCTGACTTCTCCAGAGCAAAGAGGGTCTGCCATGTCAGAGGCACCCTGTGCTTAACGCAGGGGTGACAAGCTGACGTGCATGCCATATAAACCAGTTGCAAAGTTCTTCTTACTGCCTGTTAGGTGTCTCGTTTTCAGCTTCAGGAAATACTTTATTAATTCACTGATGTCTAAATAATTGCAGTACGAACGCTTTACCGCTAAATATTTTCTATGTTCGTTTCAAAAATCACATCGCATGTAACTTGTCACAGCATACGCAGGAATCCAATTCTACGAGGAGACGAAATTCTCAAGATTTACCGCAAGGCGGCTTTATCCAGTATGAGCGCATGACAAATCCTTATTATTTAAAAAATCAAATCATCCCACTGAGTTTCTACCTGTGTTCTATTTCCTCGAGTGGATAAGGGCGTATTGTCAGAAGAATGGGGGAAACAATCCGAACTATTTAAATTTCTCCTTTTTTCTCTTTCTTCATTCTGAAGCGGAACCAATATTCTCCATGCTGGTTGAATGGAAACTGAAATCGAAGCAGGGATAACAGAAGGCGAAAACGCAGCATTCCAGTCAGTGAATGTGAGATTCGAATTCACAGACTGTAATGCAATCGAGTAAGAAGAAGGAGGAGGAGGAACATGAAGATAAATAATACATAAGGAAGTAACTTCACTAAGAAAGAGCGAGATTGGGTCTAAATTTGTTCACACTTATCGTGATGGGTAATATGACGTCGCTTATTCCACTAGGAAGCGGATACCTTTTAAATTGCTGGGGTTCCACAAGGAACAGACTTAGAACCTGTGGTACGTGTACTGCTAGGGGTACAAAAATATATCGTAACTTGTTTTCGGTGAGCAGCTCAGAAAATCGTTAAACATGTTCATTTTCAATGAAAATCTTGTTTTTATGTAATGTTTTTCTTTACCACTACACTGAGTCCCCTGCCCGAACTATTCATTCCAAAATGTGTGTCAGTTTGTATCTCCCATAGACTAGATATGTAAAAATACTTACTCATGCTGCATTGCTCTTTTGAATTTTTATTTCGAAATCCATTCATTTACTTCTTTTTTCAATACCAGTGTATATAGCACAGTAGTAATTTTAGTAATGTTTGCATTAATAATTATACTCGTGTGTGTGTGTGTGTGTGTGTGTGTGTGTGTGTGTGTGTGTGTGTGTGTGTGTGTGTGTGTGTGTGTGTGTGCGAATCCTGTGACAATAAAGTTCGGTGAATAAAGTCAGGACGGTGGATCCGGCAACACTGGCGACACGCAACGCTGCACCTGCGTAGCAGCAGGTTTTGACCACCTGCTCCCAGCGTTGTTCAGTTGAACATCGTGTGCATACCGTGTAAGACCTGTTTGACACAGTGCGTTTTTTTTTGCGTTGGTTCTGTACTACGAACAGGAACATGAACGACCAAAAGATCAATGTACAGTTTTGTTTAAAGCTTGGCAAGACACCGAAAGAAACGCATGCGATGCTGGTGCGTGTTCATGAAGATCGAGCACTGTTCTTGAAGTGTGTGTACGAGTGGTTCGCCCGTTTTCGAGGAGGCTGGGAAAGTGTTTCTGACAACCCCCGTAGCGGAAGACCGGCGACCGCCGTCAGTGACGAAAACATTGAGAAGGTGAGGACATCAATCCCCTCGTCGGAAAAACGTCAGAGCCGAAAAGTCACACATCAAAACGATGCTCATCACCTTCTTAGATAGTTAAAGCATTATCTACAAGAAATTTCTACCTGAGGGAAGGACGTTGAATGCTGCACGGTACATTGAAATTTTGACCCGTTTCATGAAACTTCTATGCAGGGAACGACCCCAGTACGCACAACAAGGTTCACGGTTTTTGTTGTCCGTGACAACGCTCGCCCACACACAGCGAATATCGTCGAACAGTTCATGTCAACTTGGACATCCCCCATACTCGCCAGATCTCAATCCTCTAGACTTCTTCCTATTCCCAAAACTCAAATTCGCTTTGACAAGAAAGAGATTTGACGATATTCCTGACATCCAACGAAACGTGACGAGGCTTTTGTACACCATCCCAAAGGAAGCCTTCTTGCAAAGTTTCCAGGAAATTTATCGCCGATCCCAGCAGCGCACAGTTATGGGAGGGGACTATTTCGAAGTACAGTAAGGTCACTGTCGTGCATTCTTCATCTATGTTGATAGTACAGGATTATTCATCGAACTTTGTCACAGGTTTTATATCTTTCGTAGGAGAAGACTTGCCGCGTTGCCTGGGAAAGGAACAGAAGGCTCCAGTGCTCGAATAATTGGGCTATATTAACCAATGAAAATGCCAGGAACAGTACTCCGGTATTTGCTCACCGTTCACTTTTGGGCTCCTTCTGTAAACTATATTCCGAAAGAGTTACGAGGTTTCCTTCACCCAACGACGATTATATACAATACATTATTGTTGTTATTGGGGAACAGGGTGGTGTAGCGACTTAGGTGATTGCCTTCATCTCGGCGACCGTGGTTTGATATCCGGTTTTGGTGGTGTAGGATTTTTAGCTGAAAATCTCATGGGCTCAAGAACGGCATGCGACCTCAAATCTCCGGCTTACATCTCTGTCATGCCTCATTTGCGTCCGACTCGTTGGCTGACAGTCAGCGTACTCTCCTTCGGGTCAGAGGGTCCGGGTTTCGATTTCCGGCCGGGTAGAGGATTTTAAATTTCATTAGTTAATTCCATTGGTCCGGAGGCTGGGTGTTAGTGCTGTCCTCAACATCCCTGCAACTCACATAACACTGTCCTCCACCACAATAACACGCAGTTACCTACACACGGCAGATGCCGCCCACCCTCATCGGAGGGTCTGCATTACAAGGGCTGCACTCTGCTAGAAATATCCACACGAAATTATCATCTCCCTGTACGTTCAAGCGGGATAAGCTACGAAAAGAAAAAGAAGATGAAGCACCAGATTAGTATTATTTGGCATCCATCAGCAATCTTTTCGTGCTTCTGGTATAATCGCAATATACTCGTACTTCGGGGTTCGAAAGTAGAAATCTTGGATTTTCGGGGTACGCCGTCTATGGACCACGTTTGTCAGTCTTTGAGTACATTTATCCTTCTCTGTCTTCACTCTCTTCCACTATCTTTTCATCCTTTCTCCTACTTCCTCCTTCTGCTCTTCTGTATCGGATCTCCCTTTCCTCACTACTATTTCCCCAGCCTCCTAAAAACCGCGGAATCTTTCGACGATTTATCTAAATCGATTTCTCTCCGTAATATAATCTTCGGGAGCCCCTAGTCTTCCTCTCAAGTCCAACCCCACTTTTCGAAATCATTTCAATTCTGTCTTCCTCGTCCTGAAGAATTCAAAGATTCTGTTCGTTAGTCTATTACTGTCCATCCTCAAGTGTCCACAGAACTTCTCTTTATCCTTCTCTTCTTTGATACAATTTTGTTATATTTTAGTCTCCTCTCCCCATTTTTTATTTGAGCCTAGAATTTTTAATATTATTATTATTATTATTATTATTATTATTATTATTATTATTATTATTATTATTATTATTATTATTATTCTGGGTTCTTTTTACTTTCTCTTGCTTCCTATTTTACACCACGCTATCATTAGCCTAACACCGCTACGAATTATTTTCCACTGCTTACGAACGGTAGGCATAATGAAAGCAGAAAATTAATCCACCAAGGCAAAAATCTATGCAGCCTCAAAGAAAGTTCTCTTGGGAAAGACCCCAAGGATGATTGGTAATAATGACTTAATAAGAGTGCAGTTACGTACTGAGTAACACAAAACAAGGGCCACTTATATAACGTCGGAAGAGTGGGCGGGTACTTTACGTTACCTAGTTGTAAGGTAGTTTCTATGGTAACGGCAGCTAGGCTCTGCGGAGGGAAGAGCATTTCCCCTCCTCTCTGCTTCACCCCGCGCTAGCAAACACGTGAGCTCCGAACAGTAGCTAGGAAAACATTGCGGGCCATCCACATGTAAGAATTTTTGTGTGTGTCGGACAAGGAGAGGTCACGACGTCGTTCGGATCACGGATTATCTTCAAACGTTGTACACTTTCAGTAGACCATTAGGCCAACATAATGTGCAAGTAGACCAAGTAAGGCGTTTTAGGCGTTTTCAAGAAAATTGCAAGAGACGTTTTCATGTCAGATAGATCTTATGGCGAGGATAGGATAGGAAATGTCTAGGAGTTGGAAGTAAGCGGCCGTGGCCTTAATTAAGGTACAGCCCCAGCATTTGCCTGGTGTGAAAATGGGAAACCACGGAAGACCATCCTCAGGGCTGCCGACAGTGGGATTCAAAACCACTATCTCCCAGATGCAAGCTCACAGCCGTGCGCCCCTAACCGCACGACCAACTCGCCCGGTGGCGGCGATCTAGTGATTAGCGTTCAAGCTCCGTAATCGCCGGATCGAGTCCCGCTCGTCGTTCTTTTTCAACATTGGTCATTTTCTTTCATATCTATTACATTTCAACGGTAATACAACGAAAAAATGTGTATTTGCATGAACTTTTATTCAATTTCCAATGTTATTTGACTGTTTACTAATTATTATCATTACAAAAAATATACTGTCAAACTTGTCTGTGCAGGTCAATGCGTCCAGGTGCAAAGCAGTTCCGGATACCTTACCCGATTTCACTGTCAGGTATGAAGGATTTCGCAAATCACGACAGGCACACATTTTCAGGAACACTTAATGCATTTGGTCGTTTACTTGTCGATAATTATAAGTAATATCGTCGCTTCATCGGCAAAACCTCGTATCCCGCAAGGCTTTTCCTATCCAGAATCCTCCTCAAGACTGGTCACGCCACATAAAAAGGCCACTTAGGCAAGGTGGTTTCTATGGTAACGGCAGCTAAGCTGTGTGGAGGGAAGAGCATATTTCCCCTCCTCTCCGCAGTCCATCAGAACACTTTTCGTTGTGTTCGTTTTCCTATGCTGACAAGTAAACGAAAATGAACCTTACATGCATTATTCACTAGGGATGCGTAAGTACGTCATGCAAACTTACATTCCTATAGCGGGGCACAGTAAGATTAGATAGTGTCACCAGAGAAGGTTTGGGAAACCATTGTTAAAAATAGACTCGGAAGAGAATGGTGCAAGCAATGTAAACAACTGTATTAGCAGAGTACTGACCCCAGTTGGAAAGACAATGGTTTAGGAATAAGACTGGACTAAGACAGGGCAGTGTGCTGTCACCTCTTTTGTTTATTATGGTCATGGACAAAATGGTAAAGAAAACAAAGGAAGCCTATGAAGATAAAGAGATGAAGATACTACTATTAGCAGATGTGATGTGATCTGGAGAAAGAACAGCAAAGAAGTCCAACAACAACTAGATCTACTGAACGAAAGAAAATTGAGAAGTATGGCACGAAAATCAGCACAGAGAAAATCAAGACAATAGTGATGTCGAGAGGGGAAAGGCAAGGAAATGGCACTGTGAAAATTGGAAGTCAGAGTCTGGAAATTGTGGACACCCTTAAATATCTAGGAAGTGAATTAATGCAAAATGCTAGGCTGGACATGGAGATTAGCAGGAGGGTACAGCAGAGTAATGCATTCTACCAAAGTGTATGAAAACCGGTTTGGAGCAAAGAAGTACCAAGGAAAAGTAAATAGATAATGTATAAAATGTACTATGTACCCGTACTGACTTAGGCAGCTGAGACTTGGACTTGTCTAGCAGGCAAGAGAGTAGAATTCAAGCCAGTGAGATGATATTCCTAAGAAATATGATAGGGAACGACAAGGAAAGACAGAGTGAGAAATGCAGATGTTAGGAAGGAAGTCGGGGTAGGAAAGCTAAATTGAGAGAGTTGAAAAGAATAAACTAAGGTGGTTTGGACATGCAAAAGAGGATGGAGGAGAATAGAATACCAATTCAGATGCTGGAGGCAAAATGCGAGGGCAAGAGAGCAAGAGGAAGACCTAGAACAAGGTGGATTGAATCATTGAACAGCGGCATAAGAAGACGAAATTTAGACTGGGACAAGATCGTGGAAGAGGAATGGTGGAAGGAAAGAGGGAGATGAAGTACCATAAATACCCCGACCCGTCAGGAGCTGGTTAATGGGAAATGATGATGATGATGATGATGATGATGATTCCTTTACTCATTGTGTAAGCTGTAGTCTCACGTAAGGTTCTGTATGATCTGCACTCCTTGCAGAACGGCTGGCCTATTCATGTGTATTGGAGGGAGGAGTTATATCCCTGAGGAGACGTCCCCATTCTTGGAATCGTTGACACTTCTTCCCCTTGCGCGGCTGCAAATCAATGAAAAGAAATGAAATAAAGGCTTTTAATCCTGCCTTGACGATTGTTATTGAAATATCAATGTTCCGGGTTGGCATCTTGCTTTTAGATCGCCCTGTGGCTAAGAATTATTTCAAGGGTTTAAACAGACCTGCTTTCAACAGAGGTTCTTCTTTCACTTTTCTTAATAATCTGGAAATATGAGACAAGCCGTAAAAATATTTACGTCAGTAACTGACTGGACATTCTACAAGCAATCATGAAGAAGTCTCTCCGTAAAAGGTACAGATGATGGTGAATTCTTCCAAGTTATATCAGTCATGAAAATAAGAATAGGAATGTTAGTATCATCCAGTGATTGTCTCCCCCCTCCCTAAAGAAAGCCGACTCCGGAAGTTGTATACAGGTCTTAGAACTTACGTGAATATGAGTGTGTCACTCAAGGTCTTCTTCTCCTTCTTCTATTGCCTTCAATCATTCCTACCAAGATATTAACTATAAAACTATTGTGCCTGTAGAAATGGCCACTTAATTGGTCTCTTAGCTTATTGTTGGTAATAAAGATTTATTCACATATTCTTTTGAGAATTTCTTAACTTGTGATATTTGCTGTCCATTCTCCTCCATCGCCACATCTCAAATACCTCCGTACGTTTCTTATTACCTGCGCCAATAGTGTCCACGTTTCTGGGTCATACAAGGCCACCTTCCAGACGTAGTAGTTAATAAATCTCTTTTTGGTCTTCATATTTAGATTCCTTCATGTAAGCAGCACCCTTTTCTTCTAATAGCTCACCTTTGCCTGTGTCGATCCTGTATTATTATTTTCTTCCTGTAAATGTTCGGGATCTTCAAAGATGATAGGTAGGGACCTGCGTTTTTCGCGTTAGCGATAACACCGACTTTTAAATAACATTCCCTAAAATGCTTGGGGGAAACAGTTACCTATACATAACGTTGTTAACAATTCGAAAAACGGACAGGTTTATTTCGCGAAATGAAACGAAATGAGACAATGACGCGAATATGTCAACTTTATAAATTTTATATGCGTAAGAGTTTAGTCCATTATTAATCATTAACAGGAATGTCGATTCAGCACTGGTAGAAAATGATGATGGAAAAACAAATATTGTGGAAGTTCTAATTAGTTTGCTTGACAGTCGTCCCGAATTTTGTGGCGGAACTCTCCAATCAGTGAGCTAATTTTGACTGTGAACGTTTCTCTTCTTGCTACTCAGGAGTTCTGAGTGACTTGCGTTAAAAAAAGAAAGTGACAATGTTCTCCTTTGGCAGTCAGAAAAAATATTATGTACTTTTCTTTCATATTCAGTGATAATTGAATGATAAAAATGTGTGTGTATCTTTAAATAAAATTACATTTTGTTCTACAGTAATTCATTTACATGAAAATGTACCTTTAAAATCCCAAAATATGATAATAATGTGATTAAAAATAACGCGAAATTTTAAAAAAATAACACGAAATTCTTCAAAAACCCTAATTTCCACCAAAGAGTAAAACGAAAAATGCAGGTCCCTAATAATAGGGCATGGAGAGAGGGGGGGGGGTCATATTAGGTGTTTTCGCGAGTTGGATGACGGATACGCACGAGCTGAGTTGACACTTCCCGTGTGTAATATGAATTTATATTTATCTATTATGCTTACTACAATTGACTGGGTGTCACAGTGCAGAACCACCGCCACTGACTTCGATAGTTGTTGCTCAATAATGCACACATCTAATTATTTTCCTCTTCATTAACCTTGTTTTTCCTTCCTCCTTTTTACTACTGCTTCTTCTTCCCTTTCTCCCACGGGGCCAATATTAGTTCTTCACGTCTCGGTACGTGAATCAAAGAAGCTCTGTACGACGTATATAGACCAGGCTCTAAGTCTGTTCCTTGTGGAACCCCACCAGCAATTTAAAGGGTATCGGCCTTCAGCTGAAGTAAACCACGTCATTTTGGCAGTCACGATAAGAACATACATACATACATTATCATTATAGACTGTTATGCCTTTCAGCGTTCAGTCTGCAAGCCTCTGAGAATTTACTAAACGTCGCCACAATCCTCGATTTGCAACTAGTGTTGTGACCTCATTTAGTTCTATACCTCTTTAAATCGTTAGAAACAGAGTCTAACCATCGTCGTCTTGGTCTCTCTCTACTTCTCTTACCCTCCATAACAGAGTCCATTATTCTCCTAGGTAACCTATCCTCCTCCATTCGCCACACATGACCCCACCACCGAAGCCGGTTTATGCGTACAGCTTCATCCATCGAGTTAATTCCTAAATTAGCCTTTTTCTCCTCATTCCGAGTTCCCTCCTGCCATTGTTCCCACCTGTTTGTATCAGCAATCATTCTTGCTACTTTCATATCTGTTACTTCTAACTTATGAATAAGATATCCTGAGTCCACCCAGCTTTCGCTCCCATAAAGCAAAGTTGGTCTGAAAACAGGCCGATGTAAAGATAGTTTCATCTGGGAGCTGACTTCCTTCTTACAGAATACTGCTGATCGCAACTGCGAGCTCACTGCATTAGCTTTACTACACCTTGATTCAATCTCACTTACGATATTACCATCCTGGGAAAACACACAACCTAAATACTTGAAATTATCGACCTGTTCTAGCTTTGTATCACCAATCTGACATTCAGTTCTGTTGGATTTCTTACCTACTGACATCAATTTAGTCTTCGAGAGGCTAATTTTCATACCATACTCATTGCACCTATTTTCAAGTTCCAAGATGTTAGACTGCAGGCTTTCGGCACAGTCTGCCATTAAGACCAAGTCGTCAGCATAGGCCAGACAGCTTACTACATTTCCACCTAACTGAATCCCTCCCTGCCATTTTATGCCTTTCAGCATATGATCCATGTAAACTACAAACAGCAAAGGTGAAATATTACAGCCTTGTCTAACTCCTGTAAGTACCCTGAACCAAGAACTCATTCTACCATCAATTCTCACTGAAGCCCAATTGTCAACATAAATGCCTTTGATTGATTTTAATAATCTACCTTTAATTCCATAGTCCCCCAGTATAGTGAACATCTTTTCCCTCGGTACCCTGTCATATGCTTTCTCTAGATCTACGAAACATAAACACAACTGCCTATTCCTCTCGTAGCATTTTTAAATTACCTGGCGCATACTGAAAATCTAATCCTGACAGCCTCTCTGTGGTCTGAAACCAGACTGGTTTTCATCCAACTGTGAACATATTTAAAGCCAATCGCTCTCTTTCTTAGCGAAGTTATTTCCTTATGCATTATTTATCGTTTTCCTTCTCCTTCTTAGATGATTGCGTTACATTCTGAGAACTCGAATTTTGTAATCATTGTCTAGAATTCTGCGTTTACTCCTCCTCTTATCCATGTTTGGATTTCAGTTTCCATTCAAGTAGAATAGAGAGTATTGGTTCCGCTTCAGAACAAAGAAAGAGAAAAGGGAGAATTTTAAATAGTTGATTGTTTCACCATTCTCCTGTCAATACGCCCTTATCCATTCGAGGGAATAGAACACAGGTAGAAACTCAGTGGGCTGATTTGATTTTTTTTAAATAAGGATTTGTCATGCGCTCATATTCGATAAAGCCGCCTTGCTGTGAATTGTGTGAATTTCATCTCCTCACAGAATGGAATTCCTACGTATTGTGTAATAGTTACATCCGTTGTGATATTTGAAGATAAAGTATTGTGACAATATTTATTGAAGCCGAAAACTGGGCACGTACTAGTACTAAGAGCTGTACAACACAATCCTCTCCTTAATCTTACAACATACCGAGCTCGATAGCTGCAGTCCCTTCACTGCGGTCAGTATCCAGTATTCGGGAGATAGTGCGTTCGAACCCCACTGTCGGTAGCCCTGAAGATTGTTTTCCGTGGTTTCCCATTTTCACACCAGGCAGATGCTGGGGCTGTACCTTAAGTAAGGCCACGGCCACTTACTTTCCATTCCTAGCTGTTTCCTATCCCATCGTCGCCATAAGACCTGTCTGTGTCGGTGCGATATAGAGCAACTTGCAAAAATACTCTTAGAACATTATGTATATTTATTTCTTAATGTAAAATTATTAATTGGAACATCTAACGGCTTGTTTACCCATTTACTGTGACATAAGATTTTTCATTACTCAACACCTGAATATTAGATTGTTTACTTAATATAAACAACAAGTGAGTTGGCCGTGGGGTTAGAGGCGCGCACCTGTGAGTTTGCATTCTAGAGATAGTGGGTTCCAACCCCTCTGTCGGCAGCCCTGAAGATGGTTTTCCCTGGTGTCCCATTTTCGCACCAGGCAAATTCTAGGGCTGTACCTTAATAAATCCACGGGCGCATCCCTCCCACTCCTAGCCCTTTCCTATCCCATCGTCGTTATAAGACCTATCTGTGTCGGTGCGACGTAAAGCAAATTTTAAGAAAGACAATTAACGCTGTTTATCTACTTACTGTAAACATAAGACAGACTTATTACAGCATAAATCCTCTTAAAACAATAATCGCCACCTCATCATCATCATCATCTAAAGGCAATGCCTTTTTGCTGTAGCCATATCTGACGATCTTCTGCTAGCCTCTTCATGTTGCTATATGAACCACATTCCAGTTCACGGATGGAGCTCCTGCTGTATGACATCCTCTTCCCCAGTACTTTACTTTCAATGATGGTTTGGAGAAGAGTCATATCTCAGTACTGTGTAGAGATGAGAAGAATGCAAGAATGAGAAATGTAGACTGCAAGCACGAACGTTCCGTTCTGCCCAGATAGATCGGCTCTCATCTGCTACACGAAAACATTGACTCACACTTAGCAGTTTGCTGGATTACAACTGACAAGAGCGAAGAGCTGCCAGTAGAAGATAATATAAAGTCACCTGGGTAGTAAAGGAGGTGCTATGGTAACCATTGCTTCACTGGCTCTGCTAGTGAAAACCCCTTCGCCCCGTGCCTCACCGGGCATGTGCATTCTTCTGGTCTCCCAACAATACGTACGCAAGGAAATTTGCTTTCCTCTTCTTTAACGTATTTAATAAACATCCGTCATTATAGTCGAAGTTTAATGTATCCCCTATATGCTGGGATATCCGTTAAGCAGAGCTTTACTTAGCACCACCCGGGAAACACGTGTAGGGTAATTTAAGGTTTTGCCATACGAAATAATAATAATAATAATAATAATAATAATAATAATAATAATAATAATAATAATAATAATAATAATAATAATAATAATAAAAAACATCGATCCTCCTCTACGTTCTTTAAAACAGTCATTTGCTTTTTTTTTTATCCATCCAACTTGTTTTTGTAATTCTTCCCCAAAACTACATTTCTGCAGCCTCAAGTTTTGTTTCTTCCTGTTCCCCAAATGTCCAGGTTTCGCATCCATACAGTAACACACTCGAAACAAATGTTTTGAGAATTGATTTTCTGGTCTCCATACTGAGATAGTTGATTGGCAATAACCTTTTCTTATTATGAAAGGCTTCTTTTGCTACCACTATTTTTTTCTTGATTTCTGTAAGGAATCTTGTATCAGAGGTAATTACACTACCCAAATAGGAGAATTGTGTGACTTGTTCTATCGGTGTGTTATTTAATTTAAGTGTGTTCTACCTGTAAATGTAAGGTAAGGGTGTATTCTGCCCGAAGGCAGGTCCGAACCTCCGCAGAGGTGTGCCTGAGCCGGAGTTTACGTATGGTAGGGTGGCCAGTTCCTTTCCGCTCCTCCATTCCCTTACCCCCCACCAACAGCGCGTGGCAACCCATCCAAATCTTGACCACGCCCAATGTTGCTTAACTTCAGAGATCTCACGTGATCCGGTGATTAAATACATCTTATTTTTGTCTATTATCATGAATTTTGTTTTCTTTATATTTATTTTTTCTAAGGATTTGTTGAATGTTCTTACCATTTTACTCATATCCTTTACAGAATTAGTTAAGATAGCAATATCATCACCCCACCACTTATTACAGCACTGAACAAATAACACCAATGCCGGACTGAGTAGCTCAGACGGTTGAGGCGATGGCCTTCTGACCCCAACTTGGCAGGTTCGATCCTGACTCAGTCCGGTGATATTTGAAGGTGCACAGATACGTCACCCTCGTGTCAGTAAATAATTTACTGGCACGTAAAAGAACTCTTGCGGGACAAAATTCCGGCACCTCGGCGGCTCCGAAAACCGTGAAAGTAGATAGTACGACGTAAAGCCAATAACAGATTATTGTTTTTTTTTTTGCTAGGGGCTTTACGTCGCACCGACACAGATAGGTCTTATGGCGACGATGGGATAGGAAAGGCTTAGGAGTTGGAAGGAAGCGGCCGTGGCCTTAATTAAGGTACAGCCCCAGCATTTGCCTGGTGTGAAAATGGGAAACCATGGAAAACCATTTTCAGGGCTGCCGATAGTGGGATTCGAACCTACTATCTCCCGGATGCAAGCTCACAGCCGCGCGCCTCTACGCGCACGGCCAACTCGCCCGGTACAGATTATTGTTATTGTTGTTATTATTATTATTATTAACACTCTTGTGTATTTGTTAATTTATTTACCACGAACATGAAACAGATAGCTCTTTTTAACAAAACGGGACTTGCAGGCATCTCAGCAAATCCTGTCCAGATACAGACACAAAAGTTTGAAACACGCTACTGTCCCGTTGAAAACAAGACATCTGGTCATTCTGGCTAATCTATTTAACGTTGGTTACTTATTTTCGAAATTGTCTATATGCCTACAAAGTTTTCTTCTTTTTCTACCGCTTTTCCCACACCTGTAGGGTCGCGGGAGCGAACTATCTCGCACATGTGGATTTGGTCCTGTTTTACGGCCGGATGCCCTTCCTGACGCCAACCCTATATGGATGGATGTAATCACTATTGCGGTTTTCTTTGGCGGTTGGTAGTGTAGTGTGTTGTCTGAATATGAAGAGGAAAATGTTGGGACAAACACCCAGTCCCCAGGCCAGAAGAATTAATCAAAGGCGATTAAAATCCCCGACCCGGCCGGGAATTGAACCCGGAACCCACTGAATCGAAGGCCTCAACGCTGACCATTCAGCCAAAAAATTATCGATACAAAGTATAAGAGTTTAAATCACCACAATTTCTAGGAATCAGTGTCTGTATTCCGTATTATAAAAGCAGAAGAGTTGATTCTCGAAGTGATGTACTCTACACAAACACCACCACCAACACCCACGCTCGATCATTTTTAACAATAACCGGGTGAGTTAGCCGCATGGTTTGGGTCAAGTAGCTTAGAGCTTGTATTCGAGAGATGGTGGGTTTGAACCCCACTGACCGTGAAGTTTAATTTCTATGGTTTCCCTCTTTAACACCAGACATGCCGTATCCTACCTTAATTGTCCGGCTCCTTGGCTAAATGGTTAGCGTGCTGGCCTTTGGCCGCAGGAGTCCCGGGTTCGATTCCCGGTAGGGTCGGAAATTTTAACCATAATTGGTTAATTTCGCTGACACGGAGGCTGGGTGTATGTGTTGTCTTCATCATCTTTCATCCTCATCACGACGCGTGGTTCGCCTACGGGCGTCAAATCAAAAGACCTGCATCTAGCGAGCCGAACTTGTCCTGGGACACTCTCGGCACTAAAAGCCATGCGCCATTTCATTTTTTCACGGTCGCTTTCTTTCCAGTTTTAGCCCTGTCATATTGCATCGTCGCCGTAAGACCTGCCAGTCGATGCGACGTAAAGCGAATAGAAGTTTAAACCATGACCTTGCTCAGTGGCGTGCGGTGAACATATTCATTACCCCAGAAGAAGAAAAGGTGTTTTTTTTTTTAAATATGAACAATCGTAGCCCCACTACACTCTCTATAGTCACCATTACCATTTTATAAGGCTGCGTTTTTCATGGAAGGTCTTTCAAGAATATTTTCAACCACATACTCGCATATATTTCCAAATTGATATTCACAGCAATAACGACACCATCATAACTCAGTCTAGAGCATATTTTAAACAATGTACTTACAGTTACACCCTGTGACGCTTCGTGATAGTTTATCACAAAAATACACTGGGACTATTTCTTTTCTGTTGATAATTTTTTGTAGTCTTTAGTGTGCGGCGCTGAAGACTTCGAGTGTCAAGTATTAAAACTAACAGACCTTTCCCAAACTAGCTGGCCTGTCGCCGTAAATTGCTGTCGGGGGAAGGCCCACAGCCCCGCCCCGCTTCCAGGCCAAGGACCGACCGACGAGAAAACGCAGCTCTGTGGAGAACCTGAACTGCGCGGTAGAGCGAGCGGATTGTCGAGACAGATGTACTTGCCTTGGCTTAGATGTTCGCAGTTTTTTAAACTTTTGTAAAAAGCGTTCTAAGGAATAATAATAAAATGTAAATACAAAATTGTTTATCTCAGCAGCGCTGGGGTAGGTGGGGTTCAGTGCACGCCATTGGTTTAAACCATGACCTTACTCACTGTCTGCCAGGGGACTTGGTTATTTTAACACCCTCTTTATATAGGGGAATTTTTTTTTTCTAGGGGCTTTACGTCGCACCGACACAGATAGGTCTTATGGCGACGATATAGGGGAATATAATATAGATTATAATTTTTTGTATGAATTGTTTTCCCCGTCATTTTAAAGGTTAATGCAGTTAATCAGTGCGTGGATGTTGTAAGGAAGCTTCTAGATCCCTTCCCCGTGGCACGCTGATCCATCTCCTCACAACCCCACCGCTAGATGAGCCAAGTTGAGTCGCGCTGGGGTTGTGCCACGCTAATGGGCCCTAGACACGTGCCCCACACACCCTTGCACTCCCTTCTTCTTCTTTATTCCTTCCTTCCTTCCTGCTGTTCGTAAAACCATCAGCACGCATCTACCTGAGTAAAAAACTCGGATGAGAGATGCTGAACCCTGCAAAGCACCGTGTGACTCTGATATCGAGATTACATTTTAGTCAGATGTTGGGGTGTGTTAAAGGGCTAGCACAGTATTGATTACTTACAAGCAGATTCAGCGTATTATTGCATGTGATTGTCATCTTCTCCAATGAGATCTGACAGTTCTGAAAGCTACATTACGCCCCTAAGTTAAGTCCCCGTTTTCATGACACAGCCTCCAAATTTCACGTTTTCTCTCCGTGGTTCAAACGGCAGCGAGCAGACATCTCACGATTGGCTTCCGTGGTTCAAATCCTGGTCACTCCATGTAAGATTTGTGCTGGAGAAAGTGGAAGCGGGACAGGTTTTGTTCAGAGTACTGCGGTTTTCCCTGTCATCTTTCATTCCAGCAACACACTCCAATATCATTTCATTTCATTTCATCTTTCAGTCATTAATGATTGCCCCAGAGGAGAGCGATAGGCTTCGGCAGCCGGCACAATTGCTATTTTCGCCGCTAGATGGGGCCTTCATTCCATTCCATTCCTGACCCGGTCAAATGACTGGAAACAGATCTTGGATTTTTTTCCCCGGATGAAAGTTATCCCAGGAATGTCACCGGATCTAATCTCTTGCCCGCAGAAATACCCGGATTTTTAGTGTTTATTACTAGTACGGTCTTACGTGAACAAGGTAAATGGGTAAATGATTAGCGTACTGGCCTTTGGTCCTGGGGGTCCCCATTTCGATTCCCGGCCGGGTGGGAGATTTTAACCTTCATTGGTTAATTCCAATGGCTCGAGGGCTGGCGTGTTAGCCGTCTTCATCATTAGAATTCATCATAGACGCGCAGGTTCCCTGTACGTCGTCAACTCGAAACACATGCACGAGACCTCGCCGGAGGATACACGCTGTTATTATTTACGTGAGCAATAACATTCTGTGACTTTCTAGGAGATTTAAACAGAATTTTAACATAAATATGTGTATATTTCTAAATAATTTTGAATGTTACTTCATAGAATCTGATGATGTTCTTTCAGTGGATTAGACTTTTGAAAGTACATATATTACAATCAATGATGTGCTTAACAAAAGTTTTAAGACTTAGTACATTAAGTTTTACAGGGAAATTTCTGGATCAAATCACGCGAGCTATAAAAAGGGAGACTAGCCGCGGACAGTCAGTGTTAGAGTGAGTGACAGTTGCGTTCCGAGGTTGAGCCAGTGTGACACTCAGTGAGTTGGGGTGCGGTGGTTGGACTGAGGGCGACAGAACGACAGACTGTACTGTGTGATTCATAGCTCAAGACTGTCACGATTAAAAGTGTATACATATTGTTGCCTTAAGTCTATCTAAATCTAGAGTATCTATCTAAATCTATCTAAATGTATAGTTCAGTTTTTGTTCTTTTTTTTGGAAATGTCTCGAATATTAAAATATTACATAGTTCAGAGTCATCGCCTTCCCTAGACCTAGAGAAAGGCCTTAAGGAGGGACGGAACCGAGAATACAATACAAGATCGAAAAATGCACAGTTATCAGTATAAGCTTTACAAATTATATAACAGAGTACAGCCATCTCAGTCGCCATAATTGCGGCAGTACAGGCATTGACAAAAAGTTCATTGTATGGACAGAAAGAGGTATATATTTCAGCTTAACTACTGACTGTATCAGACTGATATTTTGCAGGCTTATATGATGCATTTTCTGATCATAAACGTGGGCCACATTTTCATAACACTTCACAAAGATAACATTTCTGCGGTGATTTAAATTTTAGAGCATAGTACAAAATCACAATAAATAATAAAATCTGTAAATATCTGAATAAATGCACAATTGGTTTAGCAATCCAACTGATGAGCCCATTGCTACACCGGCGCGAAACGCTGGTAATTCCACGATTGGAAAGGCCTAAAGAACTTAAATGTTTTTAACATTTTTAATCGAGGAAATGGTTTCCTTCTGGGAACATAAATAGGCCTGCACAATTCACAAAAATATACTGCCGTCTCTCGATCTACGAAACGTGCCAGGTTAAATGGATGTAGAATTCAACAAGGAATCTCTTCTTAAAACAGTACATGTCAAGTTATACCGAGCTACATAAATATTGTTACGTGCCAGTCCCGTTGTAGCTCCTTTTGGTAGTTCCAGGCTGGTGACTCAGACGACCTGGAATCTCCAAGCCGGCCTTTCCTTATATTGTTCTTGGCGGCCGGCTTACCTGTGAGTTCCTTGGAGATTCAGCGGGAATGTTCTGCCTGTAGTGACATCATGAAATTTCTGGATCAAATCACGCGAGCTATAAAAAGGGAGACTAGCCGCGGACAGTCAGTTAGTGTTAGAGTGAGTGACAGTTGGGTTCCGAGGTGGAGCCAGTGTGGCACTCAGTGAGTTGGGGTTCGGTGGCTGGGCTGAGGGCGACAGAGGTGTTGGCTGTCGCTCGTGTCCCACCGAGGTTTGAACCAGAAGTTGTTGTTGTGGTGTCGGAGAGATCAGTGTATGTGTAACTAGAGGCGACAGAACGACAGACTGTACTGCGTGATTCTATGGAGTGAGGATCGCCCTGAGCCAGCGAGGAAACGCACTATCGTGAGGGCGAGGATGAATGGACCTGTGTTAATTGTCGCTGTTGTGAGTATCGTCCTGCTTTTGAATACTGTTGAGCTGTTCAATTGTTCACTGCATGGGACTGTGCGAAGTACTGGACTATACTTGGAGTCGAACCGACGAACAGTCGTCGTGTGTTGTGTTGCCAGGGTCACTGTGTTCAAATTCAGCGGTCTACGCACAGTGCCTGTAGGAGGTGACTGGACTTGGGGGAAAGTGAAAGTAAGGATTAGTGAAAAGCGAAGTCTAGCAAAGTCTTCTCCATAAAGGCCATGAAGGCCCTTGGAGGGGTGGAAGGTAAAGGCTTCCACTATCCGTAATCTCGGCACTTGATGGGGTAGAGTGGTAAGCTCTACGCCCGGCCGCCTTTGCCCCCAGGAATTAACCTGGTGCTCATTTATGGTGTAGGCTGAGTGAACCTCAGGGCCATATGCATCTCCAGAAGTGGAAATCTCATTGCTTAAATTTTACGACTTCCTGACGGGGATTCGAACCCACGTCCTTCCGGGCGAACTGAGCACGCCTTTACCGCCTCGGCCAGGCAGTCCTTAAAGTAAGGATTAGTAATCCCAGGTAAAGGAACGGGCTGGACCCTTGCTGCGTCATAATTTAGAGAGATTTGTAAATAGACTGGTAATTAGTAGTGTGGCGATTCATAACTGGTTAGAATTGTTTGTATTTAAATACGTGTGTGTGTGCATTTATTAGGCCATCCTGAAATAAACTAGAGTAATGAAACATATGGAATTTTATTCGTAACAATGTTACGAAAACAGCGATTAGAATTCACAGTTACGGCAAGTAAAGAGTGATATTTGTGAGGTTGCTGGTTTGTCAGTACTCTCTAGTTCCCGGAAAAACATCCCAGTTTCCTTCCCATGGTCATAATATTGAATAATAACGAACTGCTGAATATGTATGAACAGTTCATTGTGACTCCAAGAACGAAAGAAATGAAGCGGAAAGAACTCTGCTACAACAAGCTGCGTTCTACCGTACTTTAATATTCCAAGCAGGCTTTGAACTCTCAGCCACTAGGACACTGTATTTCACCCTCGCTCAACTCGCAACAGTTACACTCGGGAATTACAACTTCTACATAATAATAAAGTTTTCAATTTTTAAAGCTCTCTGAATCTGATTCAAGGCGAGTAAAATTCTCATCCGTGTAACCACAACAGTATCCCTCACCACTCACGACTAAATAATAACCTTTCTTTCTTTCTTTCTTTCTTTCTTTCTTTCTTAATCTGTTTACCCTCGAGGGTTGGTTTTCCCTCGGACTCGGCGATGGATCCCACCTCTACCGCCTCAAGGGCAGTGTACTGGGTGTGAGACTTTGGATCGGAGGATACAACTGGGAAGGATGACCAGTACCTCGCCCAGGCTGTCTCGCCTGTTATGATGAACAGGGGCCTTATGGGGGGGATGTGAAGATTGGAAGGGATGAGCAAGGAAGTGGCTTTGGCCTTAAGTTAGGTAACATCCCGGCATTTGCCTGGAAAGGAAGTGTCAAACCACAGAAAACCACTTCCAGGATGTCTGAGGCGGGAATCGAACCCCCATCTACCCAGATCACCTCCCGAGACGTTCCAGCCCTCGTACCACTTTTCAAATTTCGTGGCAGAGCCGGGAATCGAACCCGTGTCTCCAGGGATGGCAGCTAATCATGATAACCACTAAACCACAGAGGTGGATCTAAATAATAATAATAATGTTATTCGATTTACGTCCCATTAACTACTTTTTTCGGTTTTCGGAGATGCCGATGTGCCTGAATGTTGTTCCGCAGGAGTTATTTTACGTGCCAGTAAATCTACCGGCACGAGGCTGACGTATTGGAGCACCTTCAAATACCACCGGACTGAGCCAGGATCGAACCTGCCAAGTTGGGGTCAGAAGGCCAGCACCCCAACCGTCTGAGGCACTCGATCCGGTGGAAATGTATTTGGAAATTTATTCTTCTTTACGATGAGGTCGGCTAGAGATTAATGATAAACGCAGTGTTCAAGTTTTTCATTCATTCATTCATTCATTCATTCATTCATTCATTCATTCATTACGGCCATACGTGGACAATGTTTTACACAAGCCATCTGCCCGTCCTTCTGGTCCTCAGACTTCCGCTTGTTTTTTTCATTTTACTCCTGCCGAAAGCCCTTAATTCAGCCCCGCGGTGTAGGGTAGTGTGCCTAGCTCTTACCCGGAGGTCCCGGGTTCGATTCCCGGCTAGGTTAGGAATTTCTACCTGGATCTGAAAACTAGGTCGAAATCCACTCAGTCTGTGTGATTGCAATTGAGGAGCTGTTCGACGGTGAGATAGCGGTCCCGGTCTAGAAAGCCAAGAATAACGGCCAAGAAAATTCGTCATGCGGACACCTCATAATCTTCAGGCCTTCGGGCTGAGCAGTGGTCGTTTGGTAGACTATGGCCCTTCAGGGCTGTTGAGCCTTTTGGTCTGATTTTGATTGGTCTTAAGGGAACATGTCATTGATCCTGGATCAACATTGAAAATCTTGAAAATTGCGTTTTCTGAATTAATAAACCTTTCCTTGCTTTGTATGAAAATTTCAACCTTGTTCTTCAACGGGAAGTGTATTAAAAATTACTTTTTATTTCTTGCAGTACTAATAGTTAGCATTTTTATGTAGTGATTTCTAAACTTCCAAATTTTCAACACAGAGGTAGACTTCCCTGCAAAACTACGAGTGCTAATGATTTAACATTTTTCAGAACTAGTGTACTGACAAACAACGAATCTCACGAAAGTAATGCTTTACTTGCTGTAGCTAGAGCCTCCGTGGCTTAGGCAGCAGCGTGCCGGTTTCTCACCGCTCCGTTCTGTGGTTCAAATCCCGGTCACTCCATGTGCTGGAAAAGGCGGAGGTGGGACAGGGTTTTTTCTCCAGGCACTCCGGTTTTCCCTGTCATCTTTCATTCCAGTAACACTCTGCAACATATTTTCATTTCAGCTGTCAGTCATTAATCATTGCCCCGAAGGAGAACGACAGGCTTCGGCAGCCGGCACAATTCCTATCCTCGCCGCTAGATGGGGACTTCATTTACACATTCCATTCCTGACCCGTTCGAATCACTGGACACACGGTGTGGATTTTTATCATTAAACTGGGAAACAGTCTTAAAAATTCCGTTTTACAGAAAATGAGTGACAAACTCACTCCTGCCTCGGAAATCTTCCAGAATTTTAATGGCTAAATTTAGTGACGGCCGTTTACTCTTTAATTGGTAATTATTACATATATAAACGAAATTCCAAGACTGATTGGAAGGATATTTCATAGTTACCGAAAGAATGGAAAATGGCGTTTTTGGAGCCCCAAAGGTGTCGGTCCCGCCTTAACAGAAAAAAAAATTATCCGAAACACACCTCCCCCCCCCCCACACGCACACTTTAGTTCGGTTAACCGGTGTTGTACTGTATCGAGATAAATTTTTGGAACACCCTGTGTACGATAATTCGCCCCTAATAAAGTCCAGACTTGACGTAGACTGCAAGGACTGTATCGCACGATATTTCTCTATTATGTTCCAAAAGAGGATTTCTATGTTTTTGCCGTTTCACTTTGCGCCGTGCCGCCAAGTCATCTGTACATTATTGCTACCACGTCGTCTCCTTCCCATTGCCTTACAGCTATAGCGGGATCAATAGAGAGGGAAAAAAAAACTTATTCCCCGCGATTAGAGTCTGGACACGTTTCCCGCCAGAAATGTCAGCCACGTGATCGGGTGACCAAAGCATGGACGCCATTAAGTACTGCGGCGTTTATCACACGCCAGCGACACCTTGTGGAAACCCGTTATAACTCGCCCATGTAGAACAGCTATTACCTCCGCGAATATGTGACACACGGATATTTTCGTGGAGAATACTTTATCCATATCTTGAACGATTCACTATAAAACGTGTCATACCTTAACTATTCTCAATGATGAACCAAAATGATCGTGTCTGCAAATGAATCGGACAGAGCAAAATATAATATTCCTATTTTTTTTTCTCCCTAATTCGAGATTTAAGACAGACGCATTGAACGGTGGAGGAAAGCGTTATGTCATCGACAACTTACTTTTCAGCTCCATATTTATTTTCATCTTTCTTTTAGAGTGGCAGCACTAGTGTTTGCCGCGCTCCTCACGACTTTTCTTCTCTGAGACATGCACATTTAGGCCTACACTGTAACGAAAACTATACTAGACTTAACTAAAGTTGGCGTCTGACAGGTAAGGTTGGAGGGAGGAGCACTGCACGTGCCATTTCACGATGTTGCTACACTCCAGCATTCCTTTCTACATGCTCTTACCCCCTCGCTTCCGGCTCACTTGTTCCCTCCTTCATTCTGACCGCTGTGATCTGTTGTAGACTACCTGGCCAGGCGGTGTCGTCCCATTTACGATAACTCTTATACAAACAATCAGGTTCTTATCAGTGACAGTGAGAGGTTTGGCAACTCCCAGAAAGACGAGCTGCCCTGAAGTTTTATCTCCATGGCAACCGCAGTCGCCCCACCCTCGTTTCCATGGCAACCACACAGCCACTCCCTTTATCCCGCCTCGGCAGGCAGTCAACGGACCTCCCTCTAAGAAATGTCACACACCAACTCTTATTATTAGCAGTATAGAACTATGCTTCCTTTGTTCTTCTTCTGAGGACTTTCTGGATCTCCCCTGCATTTTTCAAACAGTTCAGATATTTCAGTGACAAACTAGTAGAAGTAGAAGCTTCAATCTTCATAGATTCTCCTGTGAAACGGACATTCCTTCTAGTGAAACCTCAATTAACAGCCTTTCCCGCAAGGCAAAGCCTACAGTGGAAAGGTGCCAATACAGACTAAAAAAATACAGGACATTAAGAAACTACAAATTGTTTATTCAACCTATTCAGTACTTTATATTATTTGCAATGCATATATATTTACATTACAATGAGTCACTAGGGACTAGTTTGGACCCTACTTGGGGTCATCATCAGCCATAATTAAGTAAACAATTTTTTGTCGAATGTCCTAAAAAAATACCTTCTTACAAAATAATAAAAACCGACCTCGATAGCTGCAGTCGCGTAAGTGCGTCCAGTATCCAGTATTCGGGAGATAGTAGGTTCGAACCCCACTGTCGGCAGTCCTGAAAATGGTTTTCCATGGTTTCCCATTTTCACACCAGGCAAATACTGGGGCTGTAATTTAATTAAGGCCACGGCCGCTTCCTTCCCACTACTAGCCATTTCCTCTCCCATCGTCGCCATAAGACCTATCTGTGTCGGTGCGACGTAAAGCAACTAGCAGAAAAAAAACTAGTAGTATGAGGTATATGTACGACTGTTATTACACTGTACATATACCTCATATTACCAGTTTTATTACTTTGTAAGAAGGTATTGTTTTAGGACATTCGACAAAAAATTGTGGACTTCATTAAGGCTGATGATGATCCTGAGCAGGGTCGAAATTAGTCCTTAGTGACTCATTTTAATGTAAATATATGCATTGAAAATAATATAAATTAAGAAACTAGTTAAATACGTACAACCCCAGGCACTGAGTTTTTATGACGAACTTTTAGAATGACCAACTACAGAGTGTGCTGAAAATCAAGATATTTTAAAAAGGGCCCGGTATTCTTTGCGTTACCTAGCAAACAGCCATATGTTGAATGTTTTATTGTTCGTTCTTGTAATTTTTTTTTTAGTAATACTACTTTCATTTAGTAAAGCATTACTAATTTTTATTTTTAATTGTCATAGGGAGCCTTAAAGTTTGAAGTAATGATGGTAGGTATAATATGTAGGGCTGAAAAAGTTTGTACCGCTCAGAAATATTATTGTACTATTTGGCTAGAGAGAAATTTCAGTTCCAAATTGTTTTAAATCCAAAAACTGAATAAATGTAGGCCTACCTTAAAATCGGTAAATTGCTCTAATTTTAATTTATTTCTCTTACGAAAATTTAAGTTCGGAGCTGAAAGGAATTATAAAATATCTATTTAAAAATAATTGATATGATACATAACTGCATACTATCAGATATTTAGCAACTGGTAATAGTTTGGCAACAATGCATACGTGTCTTACGCGTACTGGACATCATTTTGAAACTATAGGCCTAACGTTCTTTTCCTCTCCTGAAAACTTGCAAAAAGTGACATGATGCATTTTAGCTCCGACCGATCCAAATAAATGTACTTCAGATTGTAGCGATCTACACAGATTAGCAATTGAATTAGAGATGCCTGGCTAGAAGCATGCAGTACCTCCTTTGCCCCTATGACGGTGGCGATATGGTGAAACATGGTTTCCAGAAGTCACTATGACCTATCTGTGTCGGTGCGAAGTAAAGCGACTTGTATAGAATGAGGTTCTGCTGGAGCATACCCCTAACAGTAAATAATATATAAATTCTTTCAAGGTCCACCTATTCAATACAATGACGTTTTATTGTGATTTAATCACATATCAAATAGTCAAATGGTATTAGTTTCGGGATCTATGTGCCATCATCAGCCTTGAGTACAAATTAAAACAAGATATATATTCCTAAAACATCTAAAACCCATTTTAACTCATTATAAAATAACACAATTAATGTGGTGATACATGAAATACGATAAAATTATGATACAAATGGTGTGATATAAAATTCTTAAAATTCCGGCTGTTCGTTACATAATTCAGTCTGTGTGCATCCGGGATAAGTGATAAGTGAGTCTGTGAAACAACACGTTTACATGCTGCCCAAGGTTCAAATTGAAGTGGGAATTCATCTCTAATTACATCACGATCTTATATGATCAAAGTAAACTTCCCTGGAACCACCTAATATCTAAAGGAACAAATGTCATTCACATAGACAGCATATAACTGCAAAAATTCACTTATCCCGGATGCACACAGACTGAATTATGTAACGAACAGCCGGAATTTTAAGAATTTTATATCACACCATTTGTATCGTAATTTTATCGTATTTCATGTATCACCACATTAATTGTATGTTATTTTATAATGAGTTAAAATGTGTTTTAGATGTTTTAGGAACATATATCTTGTTTTAATTTGTACTCAAGACTGATGATGGCACATAGATGCCGAAACTAGTACCATTTGACTATTTGACATGTGATTAAATCACAATAAAACGTCATTGTATTGAATAGGTGGACCTTGAAAGAA
Organism: Anabrus simplex; assembly: GCF_040414725.1. Classification (NCBI taxonomy): domain Eukaryota; kingdom Metazoa; phylum Arthropoda; class Insecta; order Orthoptera; family Tettigoniidae; genus Anabrus; species Anabrus simplex. The sequence goes on from NC_090277.1 coordinate 59,185,173, forward strand.
TTTATATATTATTTACTGTAATACCACTTCAATACGGAACCAATGAAATTCATAACTATAAGCATACCCCTAATGTTTATGCAAAACTCGTAGCATAACCGTTGTGCAGGATAGACTACCAGGTGCATGCATAAGTCTTTTCCGGTTTCACTAAGAAACTAGTTAAGTACGTACAACCCCGAGCACTGAGTTTTTATGACGTACTTTTAAAATGGCCAATTACAGAGTGTGCTGAAAATCAAGACATTTAAAAAGGGCCTATCAAACAGTACGCAGTGTATGAATTTAACAGATACGTCAATTAATTCGCCTGACATTAACCTACGAACACACACAATTGGGTCCGCCAAACACTAGCGTCTGTGTTGTATCGTTCAGTGATCATGTCGACGCTTGTGCCTGAAAGATAACATTTGCGGCACGCATTGCTTTTCTTATTTAATCAAAAGAAATAGCCTGTGGAAAGTCAACGTTTGCTGGTAGAGACATATGATGAACACGTTCCATCGATTAGAACATGTGAGACATGGTTTCGACAATTTTAACGTGGTGATTTCAATGTGAAAGACAGTGCACTCTGGTAAACCACAAAAGTGTGAAGACGAGCAATTGCGGGCGTTACTGGATGATGACCCAACTCACACTCAACGCTATCGCCAGCAAATGATTAATTTAAATCACGCATTGATCGAAAGACGACCGGAATGGGCCAGAAGACATGGCAAAGTGATTTTGTTACACGAGAATGCGCCGTCTCACACAGCAAAACCAGTGAAAGACACCTTGAAATCGCTTAAATGGGACGTCCTTCCGCACCCGCCGTACTGTCCTGACCTGGCACCATCTGACTATCACCTCTTCGCACTCGCAGAGCAGCACTTTATCAATTTCGAGGAAGTTATAAAAAGGCTTGACAAATGGCTTCCCACAGAAGACAAGCAGTTTTTGTGGGATGGTATTCATAACTTACCAGAAAGATGGGCAAAGTGTGTAGAAGCAGGTAGCTAATATTTTGAATAAACAAAAAAAATTTACCATGAAAATTGCATGTTTTCTTTACCACAAAAACCCGTAAAAACTTAAGCATACACCTGGTATACTTGATACCCGCTTCAGTAAGTTTGTACACTAACCCACAGTGCCTCCTGCCTGTCGTAAGAGGCAGTTAAAAGGGAACGTGGATTGGCGACCACGGAGCCCATAGCTGAGTCCTGTCATTGCTTCCAATTACTTGTGACAGGCACCCCACTTTTATTATCCTGTCCGACCTCCATTAGTCAACTCTTGTTCTTTTGCGACCTCCACGGTATTATAGAGAATTCGAGGCTTAGGAAGTCGTTCATTTTCACACCCTTTGTTGCCCTTGTCCGCTTTTGTCCGGTACTTCATTTCTCGAAGTGTCGGATCCCTTCCATCTTCTCCCTCTGACCCATGTGGTTGGACGTTACTTGCGATTAGTACCTTCATGTGGGAAACACCGTGAGTCTGTGTTAGCTGTAAGTGGTGCCATTGTGTGTGACATACCATGGGTCTACTTCACCTGTGATTAGTACCATTCCGTGGGGCCCGTGACCTGGATTTTGGGCAACTTTAGACGAAAAGCATTATCCCAGAAAATAAGTCATTGTGAATTGGATGCACTGATCGTTTTTGGTTTCATCATCCTTCGTTTTAAATTCCAGTCAGTGGATACATTTTGAAGTTTTAATTATCGTTTCATTTCGTTGTACCACGTACCATTAGGGGCCGATGTCCTAGCTGTTCGATTCCTTTAATCCACAATCATTATCGTCATATTACTGTCTGGTAATTAAACATAATCGCCTGGCCTAAATTACCATGAGTAGGCATTTTGGTTTAATCCAATCTAGGCTGCTTGTATGTCATTTTCGAGATTTTGTTTTAGTCCACTAGATTCAGAGGAATCTGAACTCTACCCCTCACTAATGACGAAGTTCAAAGTACTCTCACGAAAAATACATCCCTAAATGATAGTTTAAAAAATATATATGATTATCTGACTAATTGTTAAGACAGTGTACGTCTACATCCTTAGCTTCCGGATTGAGCAGTAATAGGTTAACAAGTAACAAGTATAGAGTATCCTGCACAACGGTTGTCTTTTGAGTGTTGCCTAAACACCAGGGGTGCGGCCCATCACAACCCCCAGAATTTATATTACACTCGCTACATTATGGAAGAACAAGCTAGCTGACACGTCCTAATGCCGGGCTGAGTGGCTCAGACGGCTGAGGCGCTGGCCTTCTGACCCCAGCTTGGCAGGTTCAATCGTGGCACACTCCGGTGGTATTTGAAAGTACTCAAATACGTCAGCCTCTTGTTGGTAGATTTAATGGCACGTAAAAGAACTCCTACCGGACTAAATTCCGGCACCTCTGCATCTCCGAAAACCGTACAAGTAGTGGGACGTAAAGCCATTATTATTATTATTATTATTATTATTATTATTATTATTATTATTATTATTATTATTATTATTATTATTCGTAATAACAAAATTAGTTTGCATTATAGCCTAAGACTGCGTAAAAATCCTGGGCCTAAAAATCGTAAATAGACTAAGACAGGAAAGGACTAGAAGTGGGAAGGAAGCGGCGATGGCCTTAATTAACGTGCAGTCCCAGCGTTTGACTGGTGTGAAAATGGGAAACCACGGAAAACCATCTTCAGCGTTGCCAGAGAAGATTTCAAATGTAAACTAACAGCTGCGCGACCCCTAACTTCGGGGGCAAATCGCTTGGTCCCAGCAGAACCCCTAAAATTTATGGGTCTCTCGGTACATAGCAGAACAGCGGGCTAGAAGACACTTCCTAATAACCAAATTACTTTGCGTTCTAATCTATTACTGCCTAAAAATTCCACAGTCTATTAATCACTATTTGCTGACCCTGGTTCTGTTTCCCATGGAGATCCTTGAGGTAGCCCATAACTCGGCTGGAGAATGCGAGAATTATGACATCCTACAATTTTGTTCGTTTCAGCTCTATACACTGTTACTGTACGTATCTTGTTAGTTTTATTGTATCCTGGCTAAGTTATTCCCTTCATATAATGTTACCGTTAATTATTTTGTGAACTCATAATCTATCCTGAAGTCTTCGTATTTATGACTCTGTTCCCCATTGTGTGTGTGCGAAATTTGTCAGGCATGGTGGTTGTTTTTTTAGGGTAATATATATTATTTTGGATTGTTTTTTACGTGTCAGGATACACCAAGCAATAAAACATGTCCGGTTCGTATTCCGTGTGACGGTACATGTGTTCATATGTAAAGTACTGTGTTATATGAGCACAGTTAAATTGTAAAGGGAGTGTGTTCTCTTGTCCCAGCTCGTTTTTAACAGCAATGATTACTGGCCTCGTCCTACTGTATACATTACTTTCATATTTTCTATGGTAAATTTCTTCATCAAGTACTGGAGATTGCCCCGAGGTAGTGCACACATCAGTAAAGGAACACCAAGCCAATTTACCATACACAACATTTAACTTACGAATACTGAGTATACATTGCTTAAACATGACTTTATTCAAGAGATACCATAGATGTGCGTAGTAAGAAAAATTTAACCCACGGATATCGAAAAAATATAGCTTAAAAAGATTTACGCAACAGTTAGAAATGTTTGGTGGATAGTATGTAGGCTACCCTCAGGATAAGAAACATATTTGTAAATGTATGAAACTCACCATTGGCAGCTTTGAAAATGGTTTTCCATGATTTCCCATTTTCATATCGGGCAAATTACGGTCACGACGGTTTCCCTCACAATCCTATCCCTTTCCTGTTCGAATTAGTACAACATTAAACCACTATGAAATAGTAAAATTAAACGATGTTTATCCGAAAAGGGCAACAGAAAAGTGCAGGGTAGATAATATATAACCGTTGGATACCGAACAGGTATTGCTTAAATAGTGTTTACCTGAGAAATAACATAGAATTAAATTTTAAAAGTAAATTTACTCAGACATATCGAACAAATATTTCTTAAAAAATCCATAGAGTAATAGAAAAATTTAACTCAGCGATACCAAATATTTTTAAACCAGCAGATAACTGAGGAATGTAGCGTAATGGATGTTTAACCAAGGGACTCCAAACAAATATGGCATAAACAATACTTAACTGAAGGATAACGGCAAAATGCGAGGTAAATAATTTTTCACCGTACAATACAGAGCAGATACAGTTCAGTAATGCATAACAAAGCGATTCAAAAGGAAGCATTATAATGTATGTTGAACTTTACATACGGAAGGGATGTACTTTAAGTCATATTTAACCTAGAAGTAACGGAAAACGCATTATAACGAAAATTTAACCTAAGGATATCGAATGGATCTTGGTTAAACAATGTAAGAGAGTAGGGACAAATTCGGCCGTATAGCGTATATTTAACGTAGTTATTTCGAACAGATGTTCAACCCAGAGATAACTGAAATACAGTTAAAAGAATATTTAACTCGAAGATACTAAATAGGTATAGCTTAAACAGCACTTGTTGTTAGATAAGTATTGTTTAAGCTTTGAAATGTCTGGCATCTCTAGGTTAAATATGTTAATAAATGGTTTGAAAATGGAGGATATTGCTGTTAATATAACACAAGAGGGAAACAGTTTGGAGCAAGTAAAGTCATTCAGATATTTGGGAAGTTTGTTAACATGGAATGGAAGCTGTACAGAAGAAATAAGCAGAAAATCTATGTGCAAAGAAGCTTTAGGAAAGGTGAGAGGGCTTTTGGAATCTAAGGCAATCCCTATTGATTTAAGAAAGAGGTTCGCAAAGTGCTTTGTGTGAAGTGTAACGTCATTTGGATCTGAAGCATTGGCATTAAGAAAGAAAGAGAGAAAGAATGAATGACACAAAGTATTTTGAAAGTTTTGAAATGTGGTTGTGGAGAAGAATGGAAAAAGTAATGTGGACCGATAAAGTGAGAAACGATGAAGTGCAAAGAAAAGAAGAGGTGAAGAGACACCTTATGAAAACTATGAGGAAGAGGAAAATATACTCCTTGGGGCATATACTACGAAGAAATTGTCTTCAACACAGGGTGATGGAGGGAAAAATAGATGAAGGAAAAGGAAGAGGAAGAAGAAGGTTTGGAATGTTAACAGATGTCAAACAAGGAAGAAACTATGAACAACTGAAGCAAGTTGATCAGGACAGAGAATCATGGACGATGTCCAGTTGATACCTGTCTCAGGACAGATTCACAGAAGAAGAAGAAGAAGAAATAGAAATAGAAATATATCTGGGGCTCATTATCGGGACTTGAAATTCTTGTCTTTGCGGATGATTTACTGGCACGTAAAAGAACTCCTGCGGGACTAAATTCCGGCACCTCGGCGTCTCCGAAGACCTTAAAAAGTAGTTAGTGGGACGTAAAGCAAATAACATTATTATTATTATTATTAAACCTCATCCCTCCAAATGTTTCACCATTTCGTTCACACTATGTAAATCCTCCGTACTTTCCGAATATCACCTGCTAATGGTTTATTTGGGTCACCTGAATTAGTTTCCTTCTCCACTCTCTGCTAGAATGAAGACCCTCTTCCATATTCCCTATTCCCACCTTTACCAAAAGGTCCATCTCTATGCGTACGCCAGCGTAGTAGGTTCGTGGCCCCTCAGCATGATAAAATTGAATGACAGTACGCACTTCACATTTGGCGGGAGAGACTATTGTCTTAGGCATGATTAAGTTCTCACTGTGTGCTCAGAACTGACAAGTGCGCCGTGATGTGGTTGGCATTCATACTAGGGACACTGCGCAACACTTCTGCACAACACTTAATCGGATTCTCACTGTGGTTTTAATTTCGCGACTGATCGGATGTTGAAAGAACAATAGCTCTCGTAGTAGTAAAACTCTTGCCGGGTTCCGGTGAGCACAGTGGATTGGTTTTATAAAGCATCTCGGTAAACATAGTACATTTCGTACAAGTCAAAGTGTGCCACACTACAAAATAATTACTGAAATGATTTACCCGTGTAATATAACTTACGTAATGAAAGTAAACATTGCTAGCACGTCCTGTGGTATTAAAGGCTGTTTAAAACGGGGTATTCTAGGTTATAGACTAATAAAACTACGTCGAAAGTAGATCCGTACGTTATTATTGTGTTTTGGTAAGTGTTAATCAGAAATGTGCACCAGTATTAATGCAAATATCTTCTTTACATTATTTAGATTTCCTGACGTAACAGGCTTACCCTTTCCAGTTCCTTAGGCCATTCAGGAGATACGTCATGTTTAGTGATAATTGAATTCTGTTACTTGTTTATGTATCGTACATACTATGAACATTGATATTTTTTTAATTTTTGCAGTGTGTTTCATGTGGCGCAAGGCACTAACGCGAAAACGTACAGAAAATGATGGTTTAAATTTATCTTTCCCGATGCCCCGCTAGTCCGCTCCCCTCCCCTATATGCGTTGAGTCACTCAATGCACACTAGTATATTACATACCAATTGCACAGCTATGAGGTTTGAAATGAATGGTTTGAAAATGGAGGAGATTGCTGTTAATATAACACTAGAAGGAAACAGTTCGGAGCAAGTAAAGTCATTGAGATATTTGGGAAGTTTGTTAACATGGAATGGAAGCTGTATAGAAGAAATAAGCAGAAAATATATGTGAAAAGAAGCTTTCGGAAACGTGAGAGGGCTTTTGGAATCTAAGGCAATCCCTATTGATTTAAGAAAGAGGTTCGCAAAGTGCTTTGTGTGAAGTGTAATGTCATTTGGATCTGAAGCATTGGCATTAAGAAAGAAAGAGAGAAAGAATGAATGACACAAAGTATTTTGAAAGTTTTGAAATGTGGTTGTGGAGAAGAATGGAAAAAGTAATGTGGACCGATAAAGTGATTCTATGGCAATCCCTGATAACGTGCGTTCCTTATTCACGCGCTCATGTTTGTACTCTGTTCGCTGGAAGAGATTCTGATCATTTCTGCATTTTCCTTCAGAATTTTGAGTGCTAATATTAACACTCTTCACCGCTAACGTTCTGTTGCGAATTCAGTGCACAACGTCGCACGACATAGGAGATATGACCCAGTTTCCCCTGGCGATTAACTGAAGGGTTTAGGAAAAAATGGATGACGGATCCTCTCCTATATCATTAGTTGATTATGCCCATAAATTTTCCGTAACGTACTTCCAGACACCCTGTATATTTGTATCGTTTGTAAAGGTTTGAAATTTCAGATTATTAACTAGATTGACCAACAGAATACTTCTTCTGCAGGAAAGGTGGAAAAAACAACCGGGATGGCTTACACACGTGCACAATGACTTGGCAGAAATAGGTATCAAGGAGGAGGATATAAAAGAAAGGACATCATTTAGGAAGAAGGTTGCGGGATTGAGGGATGCGTCTGAAGAGCAACATGCGAAGCCACGGAACATCTCGGTGGAAGAACGAGCAAGAAGAAGTCAAAGACTCAAGAATCTTTGGCGAGAGTATAAAGAGAAGGGTATCAGTCTGCGTGACAGAAGGGAGATTGTGTAAACGTGGCCCACAGGTGGCCGTATCGATTAATAATAATAATAATAATAATAATAATAATAATAATAATAATAATAAGATATTATGCAACACACGGCTGTTACGGGCCTACTTTTCTTGGCAAGGTAAATGGGAAGCATCTGAGAGGACGGAGTGCTACACGATCAACTGGTATCGCTGACTGGTCTGAGCCTACATGAAGCCGTACGAGTAGTCCAAGACGTATAAACCTGTCCATTCACGACCAAAGCAGTGACGTCATATTGTCAAGAGAGAGAGAAAGTGATCACGGTGTCATCTGCTCAGCGGATTATGTCTGTTCCCTTCCTGTTGATGTAAACATTAGATGTATTTAAATATTGAAGTCATTTCATCAAAAGTAAGGTTTTGGGAAAGAATCTCTTAGACACATATGTTGGACTCAGACGGAACCAATCTGGGAGTGTTATGTTTGGAACAGTCTTGAAGATAATCTGCTTGCTAATCTCCTTATACAAGTTTGGCCGATAGAAGCTTCCAGCAGCACAGATCAAAACTCCTCCTTCCTACCGCCTAAAACTTTGTTCGTCTCGTCTCTCTGTTTGCCGTACGACTTAAAAACTTTATAAATAACATATCGGAAGATGAGCCGGCCATCGTCTGATCCCTTCATCTCCAATTGTTAGTAACTACACTTCCTCTCCACTCAGTCTCTGCTACGTCGCATCAGCTCCGAAAGTGCTTATAAGATATCAAAATTTCTTTGAAACGAATAATATTTTCACGAGATATTTCGTTAGTATTCATGGCGTAGCTTCAGACTGAGTTTCCTTACCTTTAATTGAGACTTTTTCTTTTCGCCCCGAAAGAGACAGGTCTTACGGCGACGATGGAATACGAAACGAGTGGGAAGGAAGTGGCCATGGTCTTAATTAAGGCACAACCCCACCTTTTTTCTGATGTGAAGAATGAGAAACGACGGAAAACCATCTTCAGGCGTGCCACCAGAGGGATTCGAATCCGCCATAACGGCTACGTGACTCAAACCGCCTAGCTAACTTGCTCAGTGGAGCTTATTCTCCCGCTGCCGAGTGGGGTTTGTAGCTATTACCAGATAAGCAGGGTCACGATTATTTGAAGCAAAAAAACTTCATATGGACATGTGTCCTATTCCGAATGGTTTCAAAGATGGAACACATTTGAAGTACTGTGTAGAGATGAGAAGAATGCCAGAATGAGGAATGTGGCCTGCAAGCACGAACTTCCTGTTGTGCCCAGACAGATCGGCTCTTATCTGCTATTATCTGCAACACGAAAACATTGACTGGATTACAACTGACAAGAGCGAAGAGCTGCCAGTAGAAGAGAATATAAATTCGCCTGGGTAGTAGGGGAGTTGCTATGGTAACCATTGCGTCACTGGCTCTGCTGGTAAAACCCCTTCGCCCCGTGCCTCACCGGGCATGTGCATTCTTCTGGTCTCCCAACAATACATTTGCTTTGAGGCTAGCAGCGCCCTTGTGTCTGTCTTACCCATCCAACCTCTTTGACGTTTTGAACTGGATAGAAGTTGTTCGCCATACACGTGTTCGTGCGACATTGATACGTTCAGAAACTCACCGTATACTGGTAGCAGGACTACACTGCACCATTTCAACAACGTGTTGCTGTTCTTGCACAGGTTGTTGAATTACACGTTCAAAAGAACTCAGAAGAACGTCGAATGTAGATCCGTACGTTGTGTTTCAGTAGGTGTTAATCAGAAATGTACACTAGTATTAATGCAAATATCTTCTTTACGTTATTTAGGTTTCCTGACGTAACAGGCTGGGCGTTTCCAGTTCAACGTTTGAGTCCTTAGGCCATTGAGGAGATATGTTTTGTGATAATTGAATTCTGCTACTTGTTTATGTATCGTACATACTGTAAACACTAATATTTTTTTATCTTATTTTTGTAGTGTGTTTCATGTGGCGCAATGTACAAACGCGAAAACGTACAGGAACTGATGGTTTAAATTTATCTGTCCCGACGCCCCGCTTGTCCGCTCCCCTCCCCTATATGTGCTGAGTCACGCAATGCACACTAGTATATTACTTGCCAATTGCACAGCGTAAATAGCTGGTAACGTGCGTTCCTTAGTGTTCTGAAGACTCTGGTAAACAGTCTACGATCAGGAATTCGACTAGCCGGAAAGCACCGATGGTATTCCACGACAGCAGCAGGAGCAGTACCATCGCAGAACTCGTAAACATGCACCATACCAGCATATTCTACATTAGTGTAGACTTGTGGCATTTTAGCCGGCGCGTATATAAACACACTTAACGGATGCTTCTCTCTGATACACTCTCAGACCCTCGCGTTACTTCACTCACACTACAGTACGGGCAACTGCACTTTCAACGGCCTAGTTTAATGGCAGGAAGACATCCGGAGCAAAGTGGTTCATAGCAACGATGTAGGTTGGACTAAAAATAAGAGTCAAAAAGGTTGGGTGGGTAAGACCCATACGTGCGCGTCACTAGTCAAAAACAAAATGTGTTCTACCATTCGGTATAGGGCATAAGTCCATATGAAGTTTTTGCTTCAAATGATTGCTCCTGTCATATCCCTGAATATTGACCATTCCTCCTGGGCCTACCTGTATATTTTTTTCAAACAATCCACATCTGGTCTCCGGAAGATTTTTTAAAAAGTTTGTGTTAAACAAAGTATTCGACTCGCCCTCAACAAAAGAACGAGAAATATTATTTTAATGTAATGAATTGGAGAAACGACAGGCATTAACTGATAATTGAAGGATACGAAATAACTGTTTGCCATTAATTATCTGATTGTTAACATTTCAAAAGAGCAGTCTTCGATATAAATATATCTCATGGAGGTACAAAATGTGTGACGCGAATGTTACCTAGCAACCGTGCAGGTTGTGATGTGAAATATTGATGGATGGCCATGCCCAGGGACATATTTATCAAAGGGCGCGTTAAAGTACAGATGGTCGATGCGATCTTGCAGGCTGTGATGTGAAGTATTTATCGATGACCATGACTGCCAGGCGTATAGAAGGTTCTTTTATCAAAGAGAGACCTCGTCTCATCATACCCTTTTTCTTTCCTTCTTTTTATAGTTTGCTTTACGTCGCACCGACACAAATAGGTCTTATGGCGACGATGGGACAGGAGTGGGAAGGAAACACTCCAGCATTTTCCTGGTGTGAAAATTGGAAACCACGGAAAACCATCTTCAGGGCTGCCGACAGTGGGGTTCGAACCTACTATCTCCCGGATGAAAGCTCACAGCTACGCACCCCTAACCGCACGGCCAACTCGCTCGGTGATCACACTCCAGAGAACTGATTACTTCATTCGTGGTAGTTTGATAGGCCCTGAGTCAGTTTCCCCCTTTCAGTGCACTGAATCCTACATTCCAAATTCCATACAGATTTGTCTCCAAAACGACTGGTTAGATGCAAGCAAATCAATAGCTATCAATTTAAGTTTCGTTTATTGGCAGACATATTTATGATCATTTGTGTTTCCCATGAGAAATTTGAAAGTATTTATTATCATAATTATGATTATGTCTGGCTCCATGGCTAAATGGTTAGCGAGCTGGCCTTGGTCACAGGGGTCCCGGATTCGATTCCCGGCAGGGTCTGGAATTTTAACCTTAATCGGTTAATTTATCTGGCATGGGGGCTGGGTGTATGTCTCTTCATCATCATTTCATCCTCATCAAGACGCGCAGTTCGCCTACGAGCGTCAAATCAAAAGACCTGCATCTGACGACCCGAACTCTTCCTCGGACACTCCCGGCACTAAAAGCCATAGGCCATTTCGTTTTTATTATTACTACTACTACTATTATTATTATTATTATTATTATTATTATTATTATTATTATTATTATTATTATTATTGTTGTTTGCTTTACGTCGCACGACACAGATAGATCTTATGGCGACGATAGGATAGGAAAGGTCTATAGTGGGAATTAAGCGACCATGGCTGCCCCAGCATTTGCCTAGTGAGAAAATGGAAAACAGCAGAAAACCGCATTTAGGGCTGCAGACAGTGGGGTTTGAACCCACTGTCTCCCTCATGCAAGCTCACAGCTGCGCGCCCCTAACCGCACGGCCAGCTCGTCAGGTGATTCTATTTGTTTAAACGATGTGATAGGATCAGAATACGAACCCAAGTCGGCTACGTGAGAATCAGGATAGAATCCACACCAGAAAAAAAAAACTTAGAACCAGACACGAGTTTGAGTAACCCTCATTCCTATATAAAACATTGCGTGAGCCTGGAATCAAACACTGTGCACAGTGGTAAGAAGAGGCAGACACACTACCCTGTCACGCGTTGGCTTACCGAGGATTATATAGGGTATTGTATGTTATAATATGCTTTCCGTTATTACTTTCTTTTATTTTATTTTTTTAAAAGAGTGTGTAGTGGGGGTGAAATAAGTTTGGGCTCTTCCATTGTGTTTGTGTGTCGCCCTCAGAAAGTGACATATAAATTACGATGTGGTTTACGATGTGAGGATGTGTCCTCTGCCAGCTAGACCTTTCTGGCTAGCTGTTGTTCCCGTTAAAAATGAAATAAAATAAAATGCAGAAAGAGAGAGAGAGAGAGAGAGAAACTTACCACAGCCAGTGTGTGTGGACATCACACACGTAATGCGAGACCAACAAACATCGTTCAGCCTTTATCCCTCGCTGTGAGCGCGACTGCGAGGTGTGGCGTCTCCCGTAGAATGGGGCGAGGGGAAGGCTGTTAGATGCCCCATTTTATGGAACTTCAAGAGGAGCTGGAATCTCTTGTTTTGACAATAATGAAATCGCCAAAATTATATCCCTGTATCCCTGATCGTAGTATACATCCTTAAGGTTTGCCAGAACCTAGGCAATCTGTGCCGTAGTCTAAATTCCCCAGTGCCATCTCCCTCGTTCTACAAGATGAAGAACAGTCACTAGACCTGTGCATCCGTTTTATGCGGGTTTTATCGTGTTTAAAAGGGGCGTTTCTATTTGCATTTAATTTTAAATTTTATTGCAAACCATGATTTTATTCTTTCTCTGATTTCATCCGTCATTGTGTAGCCTACTTTTGATATGTTTGTTGAACTTTAAATTTGAATGAAATACATGATTTCACTTTAAAGACAATGCCTTATTTAATTTTATTATCCTTTAATTCACAGACAGCCTCCGTGGCTCAGGCGCTAGCCTCTCACCGCTGGATGCCGTGGTTCAAATCCTGGTCACTCCATGTGAGACTTGTGCTGGACAAAGCGGAGGCGGGACAGGTTTTTCTTCGGGTACTCCGATTTTCCCTGTCATAATTCATCCCAGCAATACACTCCACTATCATTTCATTTCATCAGTCATTCATTAATCAGTGCTCCAGCGGAGTGCGACAGGCTTCGGCAGCCGGCACAATTCCTATCCTCGCCGCTAGATGGGGCTTCATTTATTCCATTCCTAACTTTCAAATAACACCGGACTGAGTCAGGATCGAACCTGCCAAGTTCAGCTCAGCCTTGCAATACAAACTGCTCGGTTTAATTTTCCAGAAGATGAACGTATTGGATATAACGCCGCTTGTGAGTTGTAAACGTGAAATCTATCTCTTCGTAAAAAAGGAGGTGCTTAAAGTATCAAACTGATGACAGTATTGGAAACGACAGCTTCTTCTTCTTGTAGCAGCCTTGAGCCATCTGTGTTCAATTTAATTATCCCCCTGCCTTGCCCCCCTTATGAGCTTGATGAGCTCCAGCTGTATCGGGAACGGGCGATGAACGAAGCTGACAGATTCTTATCACGGAGACGTCAGTGGAAATTCCATCAAACGTTGGTAGGAGCGGGGAACTGTATTGTAAAACAATACTTGAGCCTCATCACTGCGATAGTCCAGCCTTCTTACTTCGATACTCCACAGAAAGAGGCGGATGCTGCGGAATTCGTAAGTTTGTAAAACTGTTCCCTTTATTGCAAAAGGTTTATATTTCCGAGATTCTGAATCCTGTATAGCAAAATGGAATAAATCTGAACTTTGGACAGTGCATTGTTTGTGTTTCGAGATGAATACCTACTGTAGGCCTATATAGCCCTGCGTTTTGGTGTGTTTCAGGGCGTATTGTGGTGATTCAAAATAGATTAAATATTTTTAGAAGCTCCTAACGTTTAGGCAACTCTCCAGCCCTGCCTATAGCGCAGAATTCTCGTTTAGTTACTGAGATTAGTGTCCGATGATGATGAAACAAAGCCGGCCTCGCGGTGTAGGGAGGCAGCCCCGGAGGCCCCGGGTTCGATTCCCGGCCAGGTCAGAGATTTTTACCTGTATCTGAGGGAGGGATGGTTCGAGTTCCACTGAGCCTACGTGATTACAATTGAGAAGCTATCTGACGGTGAGATGGCGGCCCCGATCTAGAAAGCCAAGAATAACGGTCGAGAGGATCCGTCGTGCTGACCAAACGACACCTCGTAATCTGCAGCGGTCGCTTGGTAGGCCATGGCTGAACATTGTTTATCCAATGGAAGATCGTGCTCTCATTTAGACGTTGTTTAAGTGGACGTTGTCTATGGCTTAAAAGTAGTCATCGTTTCTGCAATCGGCCCTAACACTTTAAGCAAGCAAAGTCAACGGCTAATACATTATGCATACGAATACATTACGAAGAACAACATAGGAAAGGGTTATTATTATTATTATTATTATTATTATTATTATTATTATTATTATTATCGCAGTCCACAATTCGTGATTTTACTTTGCCTTTCTTTACTGAAAACGAGACACTGACATTAGCTGCATAAAAGTAATATTTGAATAGGTATACATTGATATTAGAGCCTCCGTGGCTCAGACGGCAGCGCGTCGGCCTCTCACCGCTGGATACCGTGGTTCGAATCTCGGTCACTCCATGTGAGATTTGTGATGGACAAAGCGGAGGCGGGACAGGGTTTTTTTCCGGGTACTCCGGTTTTCCCTGTCATCTTTCATTCCAGCAACACTCTCTCTTCTCATTTCATAGCATCTATCAGTCATTAATAAATCACTTTGGGAGTGGCGACCCCATCGTACTAATAGCCTATATCTGTTTCATTCATTACATCCCTGACCCGGTCAATGACTGGAAAACAGGTTGTAGGTTTTCATTCATTTCACTTTGATATTAATTCAAGCACAGAATTTAGGGAGACCTGCTATTTGTATTTAAAGTAGCTAATGGCAATCATTTACGGCTACTTAACAGATTTTTGTCGAGTTTATTTGCCAATTCCTTCTGTTTTTCTTTATTTATTTCTTCCTTTCTTTCCTTCCCTTTTTCTTTCTTCCTTCTAACATATGCGACCACTGCGTGGGTTATGCTCAAAACAAAATATTCGATATTGGTTTGTGCTGTGGTTCATGATTGGATTTTTACATTTATATTGTCTTAAGAATAAATTAAAACCTAACATGTTTAAATAATCGACGCAAAATATGGCAACCCTGCACTTCACAGCACTTACTTGTCTTTTAAATGCGTCCCTTGTGTCCAGAGGCAAGAAACCGACTGACAGCCCTCATTATCACGTGGGTGTGCCAAGTTTTGAGATTAGCGTCAGGACTTTACCGAGTCTGCTATATAGTTTGGCAGTTCCATTATTATTGTGGCAAATTTACTTACGACTATGTCTAATGCTACAATTCCATCATCTACCGAGCTCGATAGCTGCAGTCGCTAAAGTGCGGCCAGTATCCAGTAATCGGGAGATAGTGGGCTCGAGCCCCACTGTCGGCAGCCCTGAAGATGGTTTTCCGTGGTTTTCCATTTAAACACCAGGCAAATGCCGGGGCTGTACCTTAATTAAGGCCACGGCCGCTTCCTTCCAATTCCTAGGCCTTTCCTATCGCATCGTCGCCATAAGACATATCTGTGTCGGTGCGACGTAAAGCAATTAGCAAAAAAAAAAGTTCCATCATCTATTCCCCAAATTTCTGCTCCGTTCATTTTAACTGTGTCTGCCACGTGGGGTAGGAGTAGCGTGCCTGCCTCTTACCCCGGAGGCCCCGGGTTCGATTCCCGGCCAGGTCAGGTATTTTTACCTGGGCCTGAGGGCTGGTTCCAGGTCCACTCAGCCTACCTGATTAGAATTGAGGAGCTATCTGACAGTGAGATAGGGACCTCGGTCTAGAAAGCCAAGAATAACGGCCGAGAGGACTCGTCGTGTTGAGCACACGACACCTCGTAATCTGCTGGCCTTCAGCGGTCGCTTGGTAGGCCAAGGCCTTCAAGGGCCGTAGTGCCATGGGGTTTTTCATTTTAACTACAGAATTAAATAACATTTTTCTAAAGTTTATATTCGATGTTCGGTGTCTTTTTATCCAGTATTATTATACTTGAGAAGGATAGAATGGCATCACTAGAGATCTCCAAGCGAGGAGGCGTACCCTGTCTGTGATCTATCAGGGCGGTACCTTTGATGAGCCCCGTGATGACACGCTAGAGTTAACGAAGCCTCAGGCGACAGGAAGCACTCTGTCATTCGTCCTCTGTCCAGGAAATGGGCTGTTTACCTTATTGCCTTTCAAGTAAGAAAGCTAATGCCGCGACCAGGCGCATGAGGGCAGCAACCGGTGAATGAACTGTGTTGTGATTGGCGCAGGAAAACGGGCGATCACTGCCTCTTTATATCACTTGCCTCTGTGACCACGCACTGTATCTTGTATTTCCGAGCGAAATAGCGCCATCATCACTGTTGGTATTTGCAGTGGCGTGCACTGAACTCCATCTGCTGGGGTATTAACTTCGTTTTAATGTTTTCTAATTATTTTTATGATGTTTAAAAAATTGCCAACATCTAAGCCAAGCCAAGTACAGCTGTCTTGACAGTCCGCTCGTACATGCAAGCACAGAAATGGTGTCCCGACGTAAACAATCAACACTGCCCCACTCCAGTACTGGAAAGGAGGGGAGAGAGTGAAGGGGTAGTGTTGAAGGCCACTCTAGTACCGAAAAGGTGGGGAGGGAGTGAACTGGTGGTGCTGAAGGCACAGTGTGTGTATTGCTATACATCCACCACTATGCCCAATTCGATCACAACAGTCTTGTAGAGGGCCGTCTACTTGCAGCAATGCGTTAAGCGTGGAGGTGGGGGTATACCATGCTTTGTTTATACAGGGACATCATTTCTGTGTTCGCATGTACTACTGCAGTTCAACTTATCCAGCGAGCAATTAAGGTTGCTTGGGTGACGCATGGACTTGAAGCTTCCTTGAGGCGAAGCTGTACCCCTTCCCCCGACAGCAATTTACGGCGAGAGGCCACAGTAGCGGCGATTGGGAATTAGAAGTGGAGGGGGGGGGGGGTTATACACATCAAAACTGAACAAAAAGCTACAAAATGGTAAGTTTTTGATGCTCTTTGAGCGAATTTCTACAGAGAGGTTAAGGTTGTCAGTTTACTAACTTAAGTGCGGTAATAATAGTTTTTTGAGATTTTGATTGAATACTATACAATAAAACTTTCACCAAAGAAACAATATTACACAAGTATTACAATTAAATAGAAGTAAGGCGTGATAATAAATTTAAAAATAATTTAATATTTGACTACACACCAAGAAACTAACAGACACTAAAGAGACTGCCAGACTGACGAATGCACGCGGCAAGCAGGTGAATCATACCTCAGTGTCCACGACCTTGGCAAAAAATGTACCCCTGTTACCCTTCCTAATAGCATTTGCGAAGTCTCCACTACAAATCGGTTAGCCGCGACGAACGATATTTTGTGCGTATTTTCGATAATAATTTTGTTAATAATTCAAAATTTGCACAATTTTTTTTTAATACTTCCTATAATTCCTAGTTTCAGCTAGCAAAAATAGAATAAAAATGTAATGTTTTCTCGCGTTATATTCATGAAGAAGGCCACAGAACTCGCGAAACCTTCACCTATAATCCAAGACTGACAGGCCAGCTATCGTAGGTAAGGAGTGTTAGTTTTAATACTTGACATTCGAATTCTTCAGCGCCACACACACTAGAGACTGAAAGGAAAATATAAATATCTTAACAGTATAGCCACTTGCACATCGTCTTGCTAATAAAAATAGAGCCAGTATATGAAATCAATTATTGTAATATAGAAGAATATATTTTAGTCTTGGGTTTCGGCACGTATACAGTTTTTTCGAGAAATTCATTGATGGCGCGTGTAGAGTATGTGTTTCGATAGCCACAGAAAAATATTTAGGTTGCCCAGCATGAACACAGAGTTGAGCGCGAATGGTTGTCTGTGATGATGGTATCTAGTGAATTTTTGTAGTGTTCCTTTTGGATCATAGGTGAAAGTTTTGCGAGTTCTGTGGCATTCTTCGCGAATATAACGTGTGTTATACGTCGTGAAAAATATTTTCCCTCGTTTGTCGTACACGAGTGAAACTTCAGCGACGGTAAAATACTAGTTTTTCCGTGGTTTCCCATTTTCACACCAGGCAAATGCTGGGGCTGTACCTTAATTAAGGCCACGGCCGTTTCCTTCCAACTCCTAGGCCTTTCCTATCCCATCGTCGCCATAAGACCTATCTGTGTTGGCGCGACGTAAAGCCCCTAGCAAAAAAAAAATACCAGTTAAATTTTGCTGATTAGTTTAGATTAGGCTTTTTAAGTAAAAAACAAATAGTCCCAGTGTATTTCTGTGAAAACCATGACTGCACTATCACGAAGCGTCACCGGATGAAACTGTAAGTACATTGTTTAAAATATGCTCTAGACTGAGTTATGATGGTGTCGTCAGTGCCGTGAGTATCAATTTGGAAGTATATGCGAGCGTGTGGTTGAAAATATTCTTGAAAGATATTTATCAGGTTGTCTTTTCCACGAAAAATGCAGCCTTATAAAATGGTAATGTTGACTTTACAGAGTGTAGTTATTTATATATATGAAAAACATTCTTGCAGCTGGGGTAATGAATATGTTCGTCGTACGCCACTGGGTATTTGACAGGACATTTACACAGGTAAAAAGTTATATGTTGCCTAATGGCAACACTATGCAGTGCAGGGTTAACACTCGTTATTGGCAGGTTAGCTCATGGCTCAGTCCGATGGTATTTGAAGGTGCTCTAATACGTCAGCCTCGTGTCGGTAGATCTAAAACGTTAAAGAACTCCTGCACGACTAAATTCCGGCATCTCGGCATCTCCGAAAACCGTAACAAATTAGTTAGTGGCACGTAAAACCAATAAAGGGTTTCGACTACCGTATTGGTTACTTGTCCCACCGTCTGTATATTTCCTTTAAAACATAGAGGAATGCCTGGTTTTATCGTGAACAAAATTCAATTTCATGGTTTTTGTCTTCATCGCCGCTTAGTTCTAATATTCCTGAAGTGATCGATAGAGGTCGACGTTCTTAAATGTTACTAAGATGGCTCGTAAAACAAAATGCTTCCCTTTTCCGGTGGATTGTTAATAAGTGTTCAATCGAACTATACAGATCTGGACCCTCAGCTTAGCAATGCTAAATTAGGTCAATTCAGAGGCGTGCTGTTTTAAACATTTAATTTTGGGAGAAAACCATCCTTCCAAACTATGTTCTTTCAAACGTAATGCAGAGAGTGCCACATTTCAAGTTTTAATAAATTGAAACTTGAATTTAAATATGTCCGTGTACTGTACTTCAAATAAGCACAGAACAGGTCATTCTCTGGTGTCCCTATTTTCCAAATTATATTACAGGAATGCACTTTAGTCAAGTAACAATGACGAAACTCTACAGGTTTCTCTTCTGTCAAGGAAGGGTAGTAAACAATGCTTCTCGCTCGAACGTACTCATTACGGCTCTTTATAAAGAATCACTGAACTGGCCATTGAAAAGTCATCATTTTTGCGGAGACGCAACACAAGTTCCAAGCACACACAGTCCAATGACATCTTGATATAGTCTTTTCCTCAGAAAACGAGATATTTGCGCATTCTAACTACCTTTCACCCATTATTTCCATCACTAATAAGCTATAAACAACTTGTATTTTTGGAAAGTATGGTGTAGCTATTGTTTTAATATGTATGTCCTTTTTCTTTGCAGGTAAGTGAACCTGCTTTGCCATTTTCGACTACTCTTCCCTACGAAGAAGGTAGAGTAATTTTCATAATTTCATTCTTGGGATTTTCAATATTTTTGAAACAATATTTTTATGTAATTAATGTATGTATCTCTCATGGCGTGATGATCTACAGTCGTCGATTTGCTGCTCTGTATCGTTGTCTAATTATTATTTTGTAGCCTACTTGCACTGATTTGAGATCTGTTGGTTGCTTCATCCACCAAATCTTTGGAATGAACTCGTTCATTGTCAATAGCTGGTCTCGCTTGCTTGCCCCGAGTGCGTGGTAACGGAGCTAAGGTTGCATGTAGTGACGTTATCTTTGTTTCTGAATATTCAAAATATTGGACATTATTTGATTAAGCTTTATTATTGCATTAGACTGTGTATATTTTACTTGTGCGGACTAAGACAAAATTTCAAAGGAAGATTCCATTTTTTAATTTGTTTTCGTTAAGGGGACACTATAGTGAAATTTCATGAATTTCAAGAAAAATATCGAAATTGGGTTTAGAATAAAAAATGCTTTCATTTTTTAAATGCCGCCATTTTTAAGTCCACCATGCCTCCTTTAAATGGCGGTGCGCCGGCATTTAATTCTCCCATGCTCTACTGGACACGCCCCAACAAAGCAGGAAAAGGAGCTCAGTTAAATGGAAAGAGCCTGAGGGAAAATAAGGAGGTTATGAAAGTATCACTGGAGGAGGGAAGAAAGAAGTCTGTAGGGCGCACTTATTGTTCCGGGCAAATCCAAAGTTAGTAAAGTTGCATAGAATTTTATTTTACATTTTATGCCTTAGTGAAATATTCATGTTTATTTTATTAAGAAGAGAGTCCCTTATCGTGCTATTTTTGTCTGATATAGGTGAAATTTTACACAGTAGTTAGATAGTTGGTGCATAAGTGACGATGTCCATTTTACGGAGGAAGGTGATTCAAAATCATTTTTGACCTTCGAAATGTTATGTGTACACATTAACAAAAAAATTAACATTACATTTGTAAAATCTTCTACATGGTAATATTTTTGTCAAACAACAAAACATTGACACCGATATTTGTTAGCTTAACTATCCAGCAGATTTGTGCAAAATTTAATGCCAAATGGAAAAAAATGGTGTTGCCAACAAAAATTATGAGTACAATGTTGAAATTTGGCAACATTACTACATCAGAGGAGATATACCTCAGTAAAGAAATTGTAAAAAATTCATTGAAAAATATGGTGGAAGTTAGAAATTCCACAATAGTGTCCTTTTAAGGGCATCTGAGCTGTGACTCATATAGATGCAATACATATATTATCTACATGTATCAGAATTAAGAGATAAGGGAGAATCTTAAGTAAACTGATGATTTGCAAGAGAATAAACAGAAAGTGAGTAGAACTCATTATAGAGATGCAATACATTTACCGTATACAAGTCGTGTAGTTCAGGTAATACAGATGTACATAACATCTTACGTAAATATTTTGCAAGTTTGTGGTTAAATACATAAAATGAAGCAGCCTGTCGAATGTGTTCAGGAAGTGAGTTCTACACATATGCAGAGTAGTACCTTACGGATTTGTTGCCATTTTTAGTTGAGTTAATTAAATCAATGTGAATTTTATTGTTGCCTCTAGTATTGTATGCATGAATGTCAGAATTTGTCACACATAAAGTATTGGAGTCAATCTAATTAATAACCACATTCTTTGTTTTTCTAAATTAAATACTGAATGCCACTACTTACAAAAATATGCATAACTCAATTGCCAGCACAATGAATGATATTATTTTAGATTTCAAAGCAAATAAGGAAGTAAAATGGTTTATTTTATAGAAATAATCTTAGTGTCCAGGTTAAGGATAGTGGAATCCCTTATCCTTCATCGTGCCGTATTCGTCCTCTGCGGAGGTTGCTTCGCTACTGTTCATACATTGAGCAGATTCTCTCGGGTTCTTGACCTAACTTGCTGCAGGAGGTCTGAAGGGGAGCTCACAGCTAATGACTGTCCTAACGTCGAAAATTCCTTGTCGTTTGCTGGCTTTATGAATACTTCCAAGCTCGCATAATCTCTGTCGCTTCTAGGAAGAGGGGTGCAATTATTGAGGTAATCTCGAGACATAACCTGCCGCCTTAAACTCCGTTATTATCTTAGAGAACGTGGGTAATTCATTCGCGTCTTACACAGGCTCGTGAAGAGAAGTCGCAGCGGACCAATGTCTGTAACAAGGCGACGGTTGGTTGTCTCCAGCTATGATGTTGTCAGGTGGATGATCGAGGGCGTATCAGCTACTGAGGTCGGGAATTTGTCTTCGGAGGATTGTGACAGATTTATCTCGAAATTCAAACATGTTAAACGTTCCTTTCCTCTTCATCCAGGCGTGGTTTAAAATATTTACAAGTTTTTTGGAGTTAACTTTAGTTTATATTCTTACTATTCCTATCATTTCTCTCAGTTGTTTAGGGTTGCTACATCAAGTGGATTGAACCCATTTTTACGACCGGATGCCCTTCCTTGCGCTAACCCTATGTGGACGAATGTAATCACTAGTGCGTGTATAGACGACGATTTATATTAAGACGGACACAAACACGCAGCCCTCAAGTTAGAGGTATTAACTAGACGCGGTAAAAATCCCTGGCCCAGCCAGGAATTGAACTCGGGACCATTTCAACCGAAGGCAACTACGATTACCATTTAACTACGGAGTGAGACATACCTTCGGATTACATTTTAAAAACATAATTAAAGTTCAGCCAAACATTGCCCTGTGCGATTTGGTAGAGTAAAGAGAAACGTCGAAATTTACACGCAGGCTGCGTGGATGGCATCGAATCAGAATACCTGCACACAGTACTTGAGGCCATGCGATTAATTTTTCGCGTGCGTGTGTTGACCGTAGTTATGTCTTCTTCTGAATTTTCCATTTTCTTTGACAGGCCCAAGGATTTTCGTCATGTTCTTTCGTTCTGTGATTTACAAGCTTCTATCTCAGGCTTTTCCTATTCATTGCGAGGCATTCAGCTATTGAGCTGTATAAGGCTTACGGTCGGATGACCGTGCAGTAGTGTCTGATGTTGACATTGAGGAACACATACCGTCTTAACTAATAGAATGTCCTTATACAGTTGTTTAACTCTTGTATAGTTATACAGTGAATAAACCTTGTATAAGCGTTTTACATTTTTCTTACTAATAAACGATGTATACGCATTGTATTACTATACAGCACGTATACACTCGTTCCAAGGCGTAGGGATCTCTTCCTGTAGTTCACTGACGTATTTCACACGTTCACCGCCTTTATGATCGCTTCTGCTGGTTATCTACGAGCAAAACTTTCCGGAAAGTCGCACAGTAGCACGGCATATCGAAAAGGCAGTGAGACAGCTGGAAATTGGCCTATACTGATATAAACATTTCTTCAGCTTGCTTGTGTAATGAACGCCAAAAAAGAAATGGAAATGCTTAAGAACAGATCAATAGCTCCTAACTGGGATAGTACGGAAAACGTAAGCAATTGTACCTAATTGAATCGGCGAGTTGAAAAGGGTACACATTCCAAAATCCTTACTTTTCAGGAGAAAGGAAGAACTGTTTTGTAGCTTAAAGGAAAGGTTTGATCAAAGTAGTTTCTATTAGGCATTTATACATCATATTTCTGCGTATTCAACTACAAAGTATAGAAATCATATTACGTACGGTTTTCAAGTTATACGATTTTTTATGTCATTGAATATGTCCCTTTTTATGCTCAAATTTTAGAAAGATCTTTGTAGAGGCAGATAGTGTATAATAAACTCGCAATATCAAAAGTCTATTAAGCTTTAATACTTTATTACACAAAACTACGCCCAACCATCATTTCCTTTATAGTTATTCATTGCCATTCCGTCTCTTTAAAGTGTTTTACTTTACGAAGATGTCTAGCCTCCATAACCTCTGAATGGTGTATGTCTTCTATGTTTAAAATATCGTGAAGATCATCAACGTTATCGTCCATTCTTTCAACGTGTGTTCAATGTTAAATGGATAAGTCGAATATTTCACCACGATTATATTACTGTAGACAATAAATACCACGAAAATGAACTGCCCACTCGTTCCTTTTTTCCGCTACTCGCTGCTATCCAACGCTTATACAAGGGTCCTGGTCTGTATAAGCAATTCAATGAATAACTATAACAGATTTATACACAGGAGGCTTATATGCGGTTTATTACTATTTCACATAAACGGTGTATAAACCTTGTATAAAAGTTATACACCGTTTAATAGTGAGACGGATAGTGTATATTTTATTGCAGGTTCCTCTCATTAGTTCGTACGTCATTTCCATTATTATTATTATTATTATTATTATTATTATTATTATTATTATTATTATTCCGCCTAGTGGCCATGATCGTTAAGGCGTGAAATCTGTATATGACACCGTGTTTAGGCGGTTCGAGTCTCGTTGGTTGAAGAAATTGTCATCAGAATGTTGGCCAGCAGGTTAGGAGAGGTGGTGGTAGGCCTATACAGTTTCTAATCATTAGATTGCGTGCCTAAAGCCTGGATGCAATTCCAAACCTCTTCGCAATGCTCATATGGAGTGAGGGCATATGACGTTGTTGGTGGTGATTCGGTCGTCGGATAGAGACGTAAATTTTTGAAGAGACCCTTTGGTGCTATTCGACTGGAGTAGGCTATGTGCTGGCACGGGATTTTACCCCCGCCTCCTTCGTAAAATCATATATCACGTCATACATTTTGTCTCATTAACTCCTCTGATGTTGATGGCGCAAGGAAGGGCATCCGGTTGTAAAAACTCGCTACGAAGACCCATTTTGCTTCATACCCAACCCATTAGAGCAGGGCCTCTCAGACGCCCAAAATCTCACGCGTGCAAACTGCGGAGCACAGTCCCTGTGCACAGTAAATCGGAGGGTAATTGTACACGGTTTATTAGTAACGAATTTCACATAAACTGTGTATAAACCTTGTATAAAAGTTATACACCGTTTATTAGTAAGACGGTAGAGGTAGCACCGGCGCCATCATCTGCGAGAGAGGATTGTTGTTGTTGTTGTTGTTGTTGTGGTGGTGGTGGTAGTGGTAGTGGTGGTGGTGGTGGTGGTGGTGGTGGTGGTGGTGGTGGTGGTGGTGGTGATAAAAGAAATAAAACCAAATATATAACGCCATGTTTGCATTGGGACAACTTTTAACTTACAGGTCTAACAACGACAACTACGAAAGGATTGTGGAATGTGGAAGGAACCCTAACGAGGCCATGAGATCGTATCTCGTTGTGGGGAAAGGGAAACACACGGAGACCACCCCTAAGCTCAAATGTTTTTAAAATTAACAAATGAAAAGATACAATTTCACATAAAACAAAACAAATGACATCCCCGACGACAATTAAGCACATTTCAAAATAAATGATCTTTAAATAAATTTATAAAACACAAACTGTAATCTTCGGACGGTATGGATAAACTTTAACATAAAATTTGATGCTGAATTACAGTAAGGCGAACTCAAAAAACAGTTAAATTTACATTAGGTTACAAAATTCAAAACAAGCAAAGAGAGTTGCCAAAAACAAGATGCTATGACTGTCTGTCAAAGCAGAATCATTCTGAAAAGTGTAATTGGTGAATGCGAGAATCTAGAGGAAAACTCCGTTACGCGAAAACTAATTACATCACCACCGAAAGTTACATTTAACAAGAAAAGGCCGAAACACAAGAATATATTTAAGTGAAGTGAAAAGCAATAACAGCGCTTACCTAGAGATACCGGGGACCCAACGCGGGACGGACGAAAAGGGCGTCCGCCCGTTGGGGCGGTCAGAATTCAAAGACCCGGAGAGTAGACTTAGCTCTCACGAGGAGCCCGAAACCGGAAATCGTACGATTACAAGGTAACCAATGAAAACACGGAATTCCCCTAGACCTCCGTATTCACCAATGGAAATGGTCGTTATTCCGACCATTAAAAGTACATTTCCTTATACGGGCAAGTTCAAGAGAATTGGATTTACGAAACATAGCAATTTCAAAATCGGAAATTTACACGTCTTCATACAAGCTGCCTCAAAAGTTGCTTTCAATTTTAAATCAGATTTTAAAAATATTACTAAAGGTTCCTTAAAACAAGCATTCTTAAAAATCAATTTTCATATTCTTCATAATTAATAGTTCACGTTCTCCTGCTAGTTGCTTTACGTCGCACCGAAACAGATAGGTCTTATGGCGACGATGGGAGAGGAAGGGCCTAGGAATGGGAAAGAAACGGCCTTGGCCTTAAATAAGGTATAGCCCCACCATTTGCCTGGTGTGAAAATGGGAAACCACGGAAAACCATCTTCAGGGCTGCCGACAGTGGGGTTCGAACCCACTATCTCCCGGGTGCGAGCTCACAGCTGCGCGCTCCTAACCGTACGGCCAACTCGCCCGGTCATTTTCCTAACAAGGCCTTAATATTGTATCTTAATAATAGTAGTAGTAATTAGCGTTCTTCTTCAGTACAAATCCATAATTATAAATTTAAACATCATACTTAGCCACATTTGAAACATATTTTATAATCAAAAAATGAATATTTTCTTGATGACCGTTCACCCACAGGTCACATCTGTTATTATTATTATTATTATTATTATTATTATTATTATTATTATTATTATTATTATTGTATGTTCAGTCTTCAGCCCTAAAGCTGGTTGGATCCTCAACAGCTCTGCCATTAGCTGTCATAGATGGCCTAGGCATCACTGAAGAGGCGTACTAGGGAAATGAGGAGTGAGGTAGTTTCCCGTTGCTTTCCTCACCGAGCCAGAAGTTGCTATTACATATCAGTCTGCCAAGCCCACTGAAATGCATGAACCAACCGACCCTATGAGCAAAATTTTCACACCATTCATAGCAGGGACTGGTTGCATAAGGATTGGCATACTAGCACTGCTCATACCTCAGTCACTTTCATATTGTCAAAGTCAAGGATAAGACAGAGACAGATCAATGAAAGTAACAAAATTGCTCTAGCCCATACCAGAAGACATAGTGCACTGTAAACACTAGCTCCTGCCAGCAAAGGCATTATTATTATTATTATTATTATTATTATTATTATTATTATTATTATTATTATTATTATTATTATTCGAACATAATAAATCATCACTCGTGTGCTTATTCTCATTCCATCGCAGTTACGGCATTGAATGGCAACAACTGGGCAGGTGATCTAGTTTTCTAGTGAAGCGAGTGTACTTCAAGCCCTGCAGGTAAATGACTTCCTGAAGTCCGCGTGGAGGCTCAAGTGGTACAGTAGTCGTGGTGAGTGGGTGGACCACGAGTGTCGAGTGAGGATAGAAGTGCCTGCCGTCGGCAGTAATTGTGTGTGTGGATATCTCTTCCTTGTTATGTGTCAGAGGAAACCGGGGAGATCCTAGATCCTGTGGCACACAAGATGATATTGTTGGCTCCGTACAGGTCGGTTGTGAGGGGAAGATGTGGCGAGCGAGCTAGTGTGGTGGGGTGGGGAGAAGGCTGTAGGGGAAGGGATTTCTCTTGGGGGCTTTGACTAGGCTGACAAGCGGGTCGGAAAGGCAGCAAGGCAGTTCAAACACAACAGTACAAGGCCCCCTAAAGTATAGCGGGGAATCGCGCCGGTGTCGCTTGTTTGACGTCCCGCGAGGCCGCGAGTATGTATGTGTGTGTGTGATGTGCGCGCGCGTGTGTTTGTGTGAGTGCGTTGTGTTGACATAGTGTCAAACAGAGGTTATAATGATCGTACGTAGATTACAGTAATACCAGCCCAAAAAGATCATATGTCACTTGTCATTCAAATTTAAACAAGTGAAAATCAATATAGTTGTGATTCGTTCACGAAGAAAACAAGATAAATTACCGCAGTGTGTTCTTCCAGTTCCGAAGGGGAAACAAATCCGAAATAAAGGATTTTTAGTGGTCTTTTTCTCAAAGAAAAGGAGTATTGAAGAAATTCCACGTGAAGTTTTTTTGTTTTTGTTTTATATCAAAGTGCCTCTATGTTTCTTTCGCTAGTGTGCCGACAGATTTATTCTTTCTTGCGGTGTATTTTTTTTTTTTTTTTTTTTTAGTTTTACATGAAAAGTTTTCTACTTCTGAGTGGGTATGTTACATATTGACATGAAATTATTTAGACTTTTTTATTATTTGTTGATAGATTTTTAAAAATTTTCTGCGTATGTTAATACAAGTGTGATTTTAGTTGTAACCCGATTACAGTTCTCCTAAGGAAAAGCATGATACAGCTGAAATGACGTGGTCCTATATTATTATTATTATTATTATTAAGCGCGAGTTAAAAAACCCATAAAGAGGATGAAAATAAGATATTTCTTTTTCAGATAAATTACACTTTAATTTCAATTTTCTATAGACATTTGAGTGTCAGTTCGGCAAAACAAAACAAAGCATACAATGCTTATCTTTGGGAGATGTGTTTTTTATTTCGAATTTTGCTAGTCTTTTAGTCAAAAAAGAATTTAAACCATCCACTTCTTTTGGTTGTTGCTCGTCCTCCAAACGTAAAATAGTTAACCGTTTCAGAACTAACAACAACAATAGATCGGGAGTTACTATATCCGTAGTTAGGAAGAGCAAATTTTGTTTATAGTAACTGTCTCGTGTCTTACGAGCCTAGCCCTTTAAAGGTGATAGCACCTGATGAGAATCAACACCTCAAACCGCAACGCTCTCTTCATCGATATGAGAATTAGCGCTTAATTTGCCCTTGGGCCCTTGTCTCGTATTATGTAGAGGGCTTCTTTGAAATAGGTCTACAGTACACGTGTCATTCGCCAGGCTCTTGTTTTTGTGGCCGTGTTGTGCCTGGTTCGATTTCATTATTATGTTTAGCTCTTGATCATACACATGATGTGAAGATCTTTCATATAATCTTTTCAGTAGACATATTATTGTGGA
The DNA here is from genome assembly GCF_040414725.1 of Anabrus simplex. NCBI lineage: Eukaryota > Metazoa > Arthropoda > Insecta > Orthoptera > Tettigoniidae > Anabrus > Anabrus simplex. The sequence goes on from NC_090277.1 coordinate 59,213,753, forward strand.
AAGCAATGAAGTTACCTTACTGAATTCTTAATTCGTATTGTAGACTTGAGTAACTTAACTAATCTAACAGGGGTCCAACCGAAACAAATATTTATTTAAACAGTACCTGAATGTCATAAGTGAAAATTGCATTACTCTACTTACTATCTATTTCGTTAAAGCATTATACTTCAAGTGCGAATTTTGCCAAATCAGCACCATATAGAACCTAAGGCTATGTCAATTTCTTCCTGTCTTCGAATGTTTTGATGTTGTCAGTCTGACTTCTAAGCTCCTTTCTGTAATGTATTACATTTCCTGTAAGTATAATTTCTCCTGCATCCCTCTTGGCCTTTACCACCAACTTCATTCTAGGCTTCAGTACTACTATGTACGTAAAGATCTTCATCCAATAGCTCTCGTCCATTCTCACCAGATGTCCTTAGAATTTTAACCTTCGTTTCCTCATTGAGACGGTTATTTATTTATTTTACACAAAATTCTATCTCATCATAGCCATAAATTCAAAACTAGTGAATTTAGAATTTGTGGTGATCGGTCTTATAAGACTTTCCTGTAGACGACATAATAACAGTTGATTTTCCAAGGCCCTTCTAGCTGTCTGCCTTTTGGCTGGCTACTTTCTCCTCATGCAATATTTTTAGACTTCCATTCATGTCCTTCTCTAGAAACGACATTAACTCCAAAGAAATGCATGCTGTAAGGTGTAGCCTATTCTATAAGAATAAAATAGAGACGAATGAACAATTTTTTCGTAAGGACTATCTGATTAATCTCAGAATATGTTTTTAATTTTTTAATTTTTTTAATTTTGAATTTTACAAATATACCGTCGGGGATATTTTTATGGAGCATTTTATGTTCAACAACGTTTCGTCCACGTATACATGGGGACTATCCTTGACGGTTTAGGCAGAGTAAGCCGAAAAAGCGCTCGGATAGCCGTTTTCCTTTCGATTGTCTTTCCTTAAATCGCTACTGCCCAACTTCCTTACGTCGTCAATTAATATTTCGTTTCACCTGAACTTTCTTCGATAAATGATCGGTTCGATGGTGGAAAAGCGCATCAAAATCCGTTCGAGATTAGCCTGGCACGTACCGGAGATATTATTATATACATATACACCTCATCAAAAGTTCGGAATATTGCCGTAAATGTGTAGTGAGTAACACATAAATGAACGAACTCTTATTTGTACTCTCAGGAGAAAGATCAAGCTCTTTCTATATATTTAACATTTCAATTGAATTATTCTGCATAAAAACAAAATTTGGCTTGATTCGAAGTAACCTTTCTTTAAGTGGTATTCAAACTTTTGTTAAGGAGTGTAGATAGAAAACTCTTTCTAACTTCCTGAGTAAATACTTTTCTTCAAGTACTGACTAAACCTCTGATCAAATTAGGGATTTCAAACATGATATCATAAAAGGAATGTGTGATTAAAAGTACCGGCAGAGCAAGGAATTTAAAGGACATCACTCTGTGTACTACTTGACTTGTCTTTTCACTGTTTGTATCCTAGTACCGTACGGTAGATTTTCGGAATGTCGGTCGTTGATATGTATTACAAGATTCAGTCGTCTCCTTCATGTGCTGTTAATTTTCTGTTTAATGTTCCCTGTCTCACATATTGCACCGCAATCGCTGTCAACATCTGTATTAGTGTTGTCTAAAGCAGAAAAAATTATTCCTAATCTAATAATAATAATGTTATTGACTTAACGTCCCACTAACTACTTTTTACGGTTTTTGGAGACGCCGAGGGGCCGGAATTTAGTCCCGCAGGAGTTCTGTTACGTGCCAGTAAATTTACCGACACGAGGCTGACGTATTTGAGCACCTTCATATACCACCGGACGGAGCCAGGATCGAATCTGCCGAGTTGGAGTCAGAAGGCCAGCGCCTCAAACGTCTGAGCCACTCAGCTCACCTATTCCTAATCTAATGCTGTATTTTCTCTAGAACTGCCCTCCATAGTTCATAGAAATATCAATTCACCATTAAAAATTTCAGTAATAAAACGTAAACAAAGAAATAAAAGGACGGTCATAAAACAAAACATTCGATTTTTATTGTATTATTCTACGTATGGCTTTTAGTGACTGGAGTGTCTGAGAACGTGTTCGCCTCGCCTTGTGCAGATTTTTCTGTTCACGCCCATGGAGGACATGTGATGATGAGAATGAGCTGGGGAGTATGTGAAATCCGGTGTCTGCTCATAGGCTATTCTTTCGTATAATACCAAAGTGGCTGCTCATAGGCTATTCTGCCGTATAATTCCAAGGGGTCTGCTCATATGCTATTCTGTCGAATAATACCAAAGGGTTTGCTCATAGGCTATTCTGTCGAATAATACCAAGTGGTCTGCTCATAGGCTATTCTGTCGAATAATACCAAATGGTCTGCTCATAGGCTATTCTGTCGAATAATACCAAAGTGGCTGCTCATAGGCTATTCTGTCGAATAATACCAAAGTGGCTGCTCATAGGCTATTCTGTCGAATAATACCAAAGTGGCTGCTCATAGGCTATTCTGTCGAATAATACCAAGTGGTCTGCTCATAGGCTATTCTGTCGAATAATACCAAAGTGCCTGCTCATAGGCTATTCTGTCGAATAATACCAAAGGGCCTGTTCATAGGCTATTCTGTCGAATAATACCAAAGTGGCTAATCATAGGCTATTCTGTCGAATAATACCAAAGTGCCAGCTCGTGGGCAATTGTGTCGAATAATACCAAAGGGTTTGCTCATAGGCTGTTCTGTCGAATAATACCAAATGGTCTGCTCATAGGCTATTCTGTCGAATAATACCAAAGTGGCTGCTCATAGGCTATTCTGTCGAATAATACCAAAGTGGCTAATCATAGGCTATTCTGCCGAATAATACCAAAGTGCCAGCTCGTGGGCAATTGTGTCGAATAATACCAAAGTGGCTGCTCATAGGCTATTCTGTCGAATAATACCAAAGTGGCTGCTCATAGGCTATTCTGTCGAATAATACCAAAGTGGCTAATCATAGGCTATTCTGTCGAATAATACCAAAGTGCCTGCTCATAGGCTATTCTGTCGAATAATACCAAAGTGGCTGCTCATAGGCTATTCTGTCGAATAATACCAAAGTGGCTAATCATAGGCTATTCTGTCGAATAATACCAAAGTGCCTGCTCATAGGCTATTCTGTCGAATAATACCAAAGGGTCTGTTTAGGGCTTAACGTCGCCGTCCAACGGACGCATCACCATCAACAGAATCATATACACTCACTCCATATGAACACTGTGCAGAAGTTTGGAATTGAATCCATGCTTTCGGCACGCAATCTAGCGATTAGAGATTCGTATACCAGTATATATCTCTGCTACCCTGCCGGTCAACATTCTGTTGGTGTTTTTCTTTTTTCACCAAGGGGACTCGAACAGGAGACGGGTGGACTTCACTCACGTGACGTGGAAAAAGCGAGGCCCCTACATCCCGCAGTAAGTCCCAGAACACACATTACATTTTTCACGAGGACTGAAGATAAATCAGCTGAAAATTCGCACGAGTCGCCATGAAGTTCACACTAAATAGGAAGGCTACCGTGTTAATTTTCTTCTGAAATACGGAAGTGTCAATTAAATTTATTCATAAGATTTTGAATTGCTAACTAGATTATTTTAGGACAATCAGATTGGGCTCTGCGAACACTTGGGAGTGTGTGTGAGGAAGTATTGCAGTTCACTCTCATTTGCACTACAAAGGAATCTTTAATTTCAAAAAGTGTGTTTTATTCGCATCGAACAAGCCCCTAAGGAGTGTTGGTGTTCGCGAGCAATTTTTTATAATACTCATCTCGTAAGGCAAATATGTATAAAGCAAATATCGCCGCCCTATTTTATTTTTTAACGGCTCATCACTGCTGCCAACTTGACTAGTCATATATAGAAATCATGGAGTCATAACCATCAAAAATGACCTCAATGTAAGTATCAATAATGGAAGATGTAGGTAGGTAAGGGTTACTCTGCCCGAAGGCAGGTCCGAACCTCCGCAGGGGTGTTCCTGAGCCGGAGTTTACGTGCGGTAGGGTGGCCAGTTCCTTTCCGCTCCTTCGTTCCCTTACCCCCCACCAACAGCGCGTGGCAACACATCCAACTCCTGACCACGCCCAATGTTGCTTAACTTCGGATATCTCACGGGATCCGGTGTTTCAACACGGCTACGGAAGATATCTTATCCAAGTAAATGATCAATCAAGGTATTCATAATTAAGTCTTTTTCGAAGCTCAGTGGGGAATTAAGGAAGTACACACTCTCCCCCACCCCCACTTAATTTAATGTTATACATTTCTGTCTTTATTTTGATGTACGCATTACTATAATCGTATTCTTCGGTGTTTGCTTGGTGTGAATAATTCAATTCAACTCTCTTCTTGAAATTTGCTACTACTTGTCAGACTTACGTGAAACCACGCTGTAATAATAGGCCTACACACAAGCAAATATATTACATGTACATATGCCGTAAGTCGATAAGAATACACAAAGGCTAAGTCTGCAAACCGTAAAGTCGTGACAAGAGAAAGTTAGGTTAGATTAGGTGAGGTTGATAACAAAATTTCCTTCCATTTCAACTCAACTGAAGCGCCTCAGTGGCTCAGACGGCAGCGCGTCGGCCTCTCGCCGCTGGATACCGTGGTTCAAATCCCGGTCGTTCCATGTGAGATTTGTGCTGGACAAAGCGGAGGCGGGACAGGTTTCTCTCCGGGTACTCCGGTTTTCCCCTGTCATCTTTCATTCCAGCAACACTCTCCATTCTCATTTCATAGCATCTATCAGTCATTAATAAATCACATTGGGAGTAGCGACCCCATCGTACTAATAGCCTATATCTGCTTCATTCATTCCATCCCCGACCCGGTCAATGACTGGAAGATGTCCGACTCGTTGGCTGAACGGTCAGCGTACTGGCCTTCGGTTCAGAGGGTCCCGGGTTCGATTCCCGGCCGGGTCGGGGATTTTAACCTTAATTGGTTAATTCCTACGGCACGGGGGCTGGGTGTATGTGTTGCCTTCATCATCATTTCAACCTCATCACGACGCGCAGGTCGCCTACGGGAGTCAAATAGAAAGACCTGCACCTGGCGAGCCGAATCCGTTCTGGGATATCCCGGCGCTAAAAGCCATACGACATTTCATTTTACTGGAAGATATCTTTCATTTTCATTTCAACTGAACTGATCTTTATAGACGATGTAATATTGCTTTCCTATTCGGAGGATTTCTTGCAGATTTACCTTGCTTCGTATACGTCTTAATTGCATTCTATACATACGAATTGGACGAAATAAGACCGTGTTATTGAAATGCTACGTTCATCACTTAACACCAGCTACGTTATTAAATACATTGTTCGAACATGGCACAATTCTACTTACCTAGTATTACCCGACCACATTTATAATCCTACAGAAAAAGATAATATGCTTTACTTATTCTTACAAATCCATAGTTCTGTCCCTTCAGGCAAGCAACTCATTGTTAAAAACATCCTACGGATATGAGCTACGAAGTTGATTTTTACTATAGCACTACAGCCCTTGAAGGGCCTTGGCCTAACAAGCGAAGGCCTGGAGATTACGAGGTGTCGTGTGGCCAGCATAACGAATCCTCTCGGCCGTTGTTCTTGCCTTTCTAGACCGGGGCGCTATCTCACCGTCAGATAGCTCCTCATTTCTAATCACGTAGGCTGAGTGGACCTCGAACCAGCCCTCCCTCAGATGCAGGTAAAAATCCCTGACCTGGCTGGGAGTCGAACCCGCGGCCTCCGGGGAAAGGGGCAGGCACGCTACCCCTACACCACGAAGTTTAGGTAATTTTTTTTTTTTTTTGCTAGAGGCTTTACGTCGCACCGACACAGTTAGGTCTTATGGCGACGATGGGATAGGAAAGGCCTAGGAGTTGGAAGGAAGCGGCCGTGGCCTTAATTAAGGTACAGCCCCAGCATTTGCCTGGTGTGAAAATGGGAAACCACGGAAAACCATCTTCAGGGCTGCCGATAGTTGGATTCGAACCTACTATCTCCCGGATGCAAGCTCACAGCCGCGCGCCTCTACGCGCACGGCCAACTCGCCCGGTTTTAGGTAAATTAAATATAATAAAGTATGAGAATATATTCTTTATGTATTTATTCGTAAACATTTCAATCCTTTTCCTTAATAATCGTTATCTGGTCGATTATATTAGCAGTTTGCCTTGTTCTACCACTACGAGCGCTAATATGAGCCAATACGTTGTTTCCCCTAAGCACCACTACGAGCGTTAATGTGAGTCAATGCATTGTTTCACCTAAGCACCACTAGGAGCGATAATGTGAGTCAATACATTGTTTCACCTAAGCACCACTAGGAGCGCTAATGTGAGTCAATACATTGTTTCACCTAAGCACCACTACGAGCGTTAATGTGAGTCAATACATTGTTTCACCTAAGCACCACTAGGAGCGCTAATGTGAGTCAATACATTGTTTCACCTAAGCACCACTACGAGCGCTAATGTGAGTCAATACATTGTTTCAGCTAAGCACCACTACGAGCGCTAATGTGAGTCAATGAATTGTTTCACCTAAGCACCACTACGAGCGCTAATGTGAGTCAATACATTGTTTCACCTAAGCACCACTACGAGCGCTAATGTGAGTCAGTGCATTGTTCCACCTAAGCACCACTACGAGCGCTAATGTGAGTCAATGAATTGTTTCACCTAAGCACCACTACGAGCGCTAATGTGAGCCAATGCATTGTTTTACCTAAGCACCACTACGAGCGCTAATGTGAGTCAATGAATTGTTTCACCTAAGCACCACTACGAGCGCTGATGTGAGTCAATGAATTGTTTCACCTAAGCACCACTACGAGCGCTAATGTGAGTCAATGAATTGTTTCACCTAAGCACCACTACGAGCGCTAATGTGAGTCAATGAATTGTTTCACCTAAGCACCACTACGAGCGCTAATGTGAGTCAATGAATTGTTTCACTTACGCCCTTATAACTACACTCGGTGTGGACATTTTTCGAAAAAGCAAAACACGCCTGAGGCTATTGAACCAAGGAACACATTACAGAAAGAATTATGTAAAAAGTTAATTTGGCTACGATTTCAATAAAAAAAAGCTAGTAAAGAAACGATTTTAGGCTACATTTCCGGAACTCCATTTAGTCCGGAAGTGATTTTAGATTTTTTTTTTTAAGTTTGACTCATAATTTTAAACCTTTCCGGGCCCTTTAGCCATTCAACTTTCGGCAGAATTGGGGAAATTTCTTAATTTTACGTTTTTTCTTAGTATGCTAAGAAATGCTTCCAACATTAGCCAACGTTCATGGTTACCAAGAAGGGTCCCTACACTGTGTGGTAAGGTACACTGAATCGAGCACAACAGTGAAAAAATAACTATTAATTACTGTATTCAGTATTAACCAGGCAGAATATGGATCCTTAGTGTATACTTTTACCTGTCAGAGACTATACTCGCATGCGTCATTTAAAGAGCTCCGTAGCGTTCCTGAACGAACACCAGGTTGAGAATGCAAAGAACATCTGTAGTTGTATAAACAGGAAAGACACTAACATTCCTTTGATGTTTTTCTTCTTCTTTATCGCCATATGGAAGTTCTTATCTCGGAAGTTAAGTAGCAGTGAGGGACACCTGCGGGCGTGACAGACAGGTGACATGTTTATAGTAGGACTTCACTCACGTGATGAGGGATGGGGGAAAGGGAAGTGAAGCCGCTACATGCCGCAGTAAATCCCAGAATACACATTAAATATTTTAAAAGATAGACTATGGAATTAATGGTAGATTAATAAAATCAATCACAGGCATTTATGTTGACAATTGGGCTTCAGTGAGAATTGATGGTAGAATGAGTTCTTGGTTCAGGGTACTTACAGGAGTTAGACAAGGCTGTAATCTTTCACCTTTGCTGTTTGTAGTTTACATGGATCATCTGCTGAAAGGTATAAAATGGCAGGAAGGGATTAAGTTAGGTGGAAATGTAGTAAGCAGTCTGGCCTATGCTGACGACTTTGTCTTAATGGCACATTGTGCCGAAAGATGCAGTCTAATATCTTGGAACTTGAAAATAGGTACAATGAGTATGGTATGAAAATTAGCCTCTCGAAGACTAAAATTGATGTCAGTAGGTAAGAAATTCAACAGAATTGAATGTCAGATTGGTGATACAAAGCTAGAACAGGTCGATAATTTCAAGTATTTAGGTTGTGTGTCCTCCCAGGATGGTAATATAGTAAGTGAGATCGAATCAAGGTGTCGTAAAGCTAAAGCAGTGAGCTCGCAGTCGCGATCAACAGTATTCTGTAAGAAGGAAGTCAGCTCCCAGACGAAACTATCTTTACATCGGTCTGTTTTCAGACCAACTTTGCTTTACGGGAGCGAAAGATGGGTGGACTCAGGATATCTTATTCATAAATTAGAAGTAACAGACATGAAAGTAGCGAGAATGATTGCTGGTACAAACAGGTGGGCAAAATGGCAGGAGGGTACTCGGAATGAGGAGATAAAGGGTAATTTAGGAATGAACTCGATGAATGAAGCTGTACGCATAAACCGGCTTCGGTGGTGGGGTCATGTGAGGCGAATGGAGGAAGATAGGTTACCTAGGAGCATAATGGACTCTGCTATGGAGGGTAAGAGAAGTAGAGGAAGACCAAGACGACGATGGTTAGACTCGGTTTCTAACGATTTAAAGATAGACAAAACTAGGATTGTGGCGACGTTTAGGCCTAGTAAATTCAGAAGCTTGCAGACTGAACGCTGAAAGACATAACAGTCTATAATGATAATGTATGTATGTATGTATGTATGTTATAACATGTGTTTATGTCATATGTTGATAGTAATCAGTAGACCTCAAATTTTAGGTAAACGTCTATTTTGTTCTTGAAGTGATAACTTAAAACGAAGGTGTATTTACACGTTTCATGTTCTTACAAGGTTAAAAATGATGGTCCTATAGTGCCTAAAAATGCCTAATCTGTCCTTAGATCCTATATTTCCTATTCTTCTTAAGTGCCGAAATCGATTTAAAATGCTTTTAATTTATTCCAAGAAACTGAAATATTTGCAGACTCGTTTAAATTATCTGGAACCGTGTACCACCGGGGGTGTTGGCCGTGCGGTTAGAGGCGCGCAGCTGTGAGTTTGCATTCGGGAGATAGTGAGTTCGAACCCCACTGTCGGCAGCCCTGAAGATAGTTTTCCGTAGATTCCCATTTTCAGACCGGTACTTTAATTAAGGCCATGGCCGCTTCCTTCCCACTCCTTGCCCTTTCCTATCCCATCGTTGCCATAAGACCTATCTGTGTCGGCGCGATGTAAAGTAATACAAGTAAAATTGAAGTTGCCTAAATCAGTTTTTCAAACATTTCTTTTTTCACATTTAAGAGCCTACTGAGATTTCGCATGGTCGATCCTGGCTCAGTCCGGTAGTACTCCAGCCTCGTGTCGGTAGATTTATCGGCACGTAAAAGAACTCCTGCGGGACAAAATTCCGGATACTCGGCGGTTCCGAAAACCGTAAAAGTAAATAGTTGGACATAAAATAAATGTATTATTATTATTATTATTATTATTATTATTATTATTATTATTATTATTATTGTAGAACCTCATCAATCCGGTATTATCGAGGATCTAGATTGTTCGAATTAATGAAAGTCCGGATTAAATAAAATAACTCATGAAACTAGTCAAGGTACGTATTTAAATACACTGTTTGCCGGGCTGAGTGGCACAGACGCTGGCCTTCTGACCCCAACTTGGCAGGTTCGATCCTGGTTCAGTCCGGTGGTATTTGAAGGTGCTCAAATGTCAGCCTCGTGTCGCTAGATTTATTTGCACGTAAAAGATTTCCTGCGGGACTAAATTCCGGCACCTCGGTGTCTCCGAAAACCGTAAAAGTATTTAGTGGGACGTAAAGCAAATTACATTATCATTATTAAATACTCTGTTCAGTAAAAAGAACATGTACAGTACAGTACAGTACAGTACAGTACAGTACAGTACAGTATTTTAAATTCAAGGAATACAGAGGTTATTTAGTATATAGGCCTAAGATATAATGCAGTATTGTGTTAGGTCCTACAAAATACAGAATAACCAATGCAGTACAGAATTAGAACATGGCAATCAAGGCACACCTTCACTGACCACACTTGACATGTTTACTGGTTTGTAGAAACTGCTCATCTTATGTTGTCTTCCTTTGACATGAATTTCTCTAATAATTAACTTACAGAGATGCCTCAAATGTTCGTAATATGCAGATGTTTTTATCGTTGTTATCTTCAACGTATTTAATGACAATGTTTAGATAGCCTTTAATTTTACTGAGTTTTGGCAGAGGGATAATAATTTAACCTGCTTCATCCAGGTCATATTCTTCCGTTTCAGAGATTTCTGTAATTGTATTTATGTATTATTATTTAACGGCTGTCCGGATTAAGCGAATCTCTTCTCATGGGGTCCAGATTAATGAGATTATTATTATTATTATTATTATTATTATTATTATTATTATTATTATTAATCCGCGCGTTTTCACATCACTATGCACTGTAAAAAATATCCTCGTGGATTTATTTATTTATTTATTTATTTATTTAATTTTTTATTTATTTATTTATTTATTTATTTAGGACGGTTCCTTTGTCAGAGAAACAAGTGGTGGGATATCTCCATTGTGTTATTCTTGAACCAGAGTGTACTTAAAGAACGGTAGTTGTCCGGCTTCTGTTCCTTGAGGCATGGCTGTGCGGCCGGAAGAAGCGGTAAGGTCAGAGAACTGGTGACCCGACAGGCGTCGCGAATCTGCGCGGGAAGTCCTGTGTTCCGTTCTATAGACGTGCTGTGCAAGTCTACGTCAGATATCGTGAAACACGTGCACAGTAATGCCAGTTAGGTTCGGCTCGTAACTGCAATGGTAGTTCCATTAGGATGATTCTTCTGTTTTTTTTTTTCTTTTGCTAGGGGCTTTACGTCGCACCGACACAGATAGGTCTTATGGCGACGATGGGATAGGAAAGGCCTAGGAGTTGGAAGGAAGCGGCCGTGGCCTTAATTAAGGTACAGCCCCAGCATTTGCCTGGTGTGAAAATGGGAAACCACGAAAAACCATCTTCAGGGCTGCCGATAGTGGGATTCGAACCTACTATCTCCCGGATGCAAGCTCACAGCCGCGCGCCTCTACGCGCACGGCCAACTCGCCCGGTGATTCTGCTGTTTGAAGGGGTCTAGCATCTAGGTCATCAGCCCGTAATAGGATGAAATGAGACGAAATTTAATCACTATTTAAGATTCTAAAATGTATCCACTGACCTGAAATCAAAACTTCATGACGAAGATTGAATGAATGTGAATGCAACATAACTAGCTGTAGTACCCGGCCTTGCCCGATTGGTTTTTGAATGTTTACTCTTAACTTAGTATTAATAGTTATGTGCGAAGTGAATTTTTATACAATTCATATTTTGGAAGTGAATTTTTATATACAATTCATATTTTTGGACCTGCCTGCTGTCATTTCTTGACGGTTACAGTATTTTTGCATCCATCTTTTGGCACAGGCCAGAGCAAAGTGTAGCTTCCACTGAAGTCCCAGTCTCATCCATGGCTGTGACAATATGGAAGTTGATGGGGAATGGGTGGTGCTGATTAATGACATTCAGAGCACAACCTGAGTGTCATGAAAGGTGTTGCTCATAGGGTTAGTTGTGCTACAATAGCACTGTCTCGCCCAGTAAGGAAAGCAATGGCAAACTACCTCACTCCTCATCTTGCCTAGTACGCCTCATTTTGGTACTGCCATTGGTTTTTGTGGTTTCGCTATAACTGCATGGCCTTTGGTGATGCTATTTGAGGATCCAACCAGCCTCTGGGCTGATGACCTGACAGACATTTTGGATATTGATTTTTAACATCTATTATGAAGCTTTAGAGTTATTTAGATGTGTTTGATTTCAAGTTTTCGATAATTTAATCATCAAGTAAAACTTTATCCTTGTGGAAGCTCAAATTGACTGAGAAGTACGTGATACTTTCAAAAAATTAATAATTACTACATGTATGTATTAGTAGCGCAGTAGATATGATCTATACGATTTCAACTCTCTTTGAGACTGTCACCAATTAGCCTCGTGACTCCAAAAACAGTGGATTCAACACTAATCTCGGTCTTTTTAGACTATTTACTATCAAACCCCATTCTTCATCCCGTCTCAATTCACCTCAGCGACACACAAACATCGGATTAGATTTTAATATTGGTCATTTTCTATTATTTTCAAATGCCATCTCCACCCATTCCCCGCCCCCCAGCGGGGGTTGGTATGTTTAATCTCCATAGTATTATTCTTCCAGATGGTAAGCTATATGTGCACCAAGATTCGTCGAGAGCTATTCTGGAACATACCCACATACATCCACATGTAAGACTTAACCATCCAGAGTATCACAGTTAAACTCAGCGACCACCGAGCTCGATAGCTGCAGTCGCTTAAGTGCGGGAAGTATCCAGTATTCGGGAGATATTAGGTTCGAACCCCACTGTCGGCAGCCCTGAAAATGGTTTTCTGTGGTTTCCCATTTTCACACCAGGCAAATGCTGGGGCTGTACCTTAATTAAGGCCACAGCCGCTTCCTTCCCACTCCTAGCCCTTTCCTGTCCCATCGTCGCCATAAGACGTATCTGTGTCGGTGCGACGTAAAGCAAGTAGCAAAAAAAAAAAAAAAAAAAAAAAACTCAGCGACCTCGTAAACGATGGTGTTCGACATTAATATCAGTCATTTTCGTTTATTTTCATATTTCACCACCTCCGCTAGGAGTGCTAGGGGTGTTTTACATAACAGTATTTTCTTTTTTAGATAGTAAGAAATATGTGTACCAATTTTGTACGAGGGCTACGTTGGAAGAAACGCTTATACATTCGTAATTTCGGTCGTTTTGGGCAATTTCCTTTCCATCCCTTCTCATCTCCATGCCGATGGGGGCTGAAGATGGATTTCAGCGACGTCCGGAGTGTCACTGTTCTATAGATTCGACACTATTTTCGATTATTTTTACATCTCAGCCCCTCCCACCCCAACCGTAAGGGTGCTAGGGTTACCATACCTCCTCGCAGTTTGTCTCCTGGAAGTAAGTCATAAGTGTGCCATGTTTGGTTGAAATCTATCCCGTAGTCCAGAGAAGTATGGATTCAACACTACTATAGGTCGTTTTTAGTTAAAATTATATTTCGCCCCCTTCATTAGAAATTTTAGGGGTGAATTGCCTCCACAGTATTTTTTCGAAATAGTCGGTAATATTTTTACCAAGTTTAGTTGACACATATGCTGGAACAACACATAAACTTCCATAATATATGGTCATTTGGACATTTTTATTTCTTCGTCCTTTCTCTCGCTTAACTTGGACTTACACGACATCCGGAGTGTCACTGTTCATCTCAGCGACCACGGAAACTATGGATTCGACTATATTTTCGATTATTTTTATCACTCCCCCCTCGCGCCCCCCCCCCCCCGCCCTCCACCCCAATGGTGGCTGAAATCGGACTTCAACAAAGACGAAATGTCGCTATTCTTCCCAGCGACCCAGAAAACTGTCGATTCGACACTATTTTCGATTATTTTGATATCTCCCCATCGACCCCCACCCCTAAGGGATACAAAATCCGGAGTGTCACCATTCATCACGGTGACCCCGAGAGCTATGGATTCGACGCTACTTTCGATTATTTTTTATTTCTCACTTCCCCTCTCCCACACCAAAGGGGGATGATCTTGGACTTTCAAATATCCGGAGTGTCACTATTAACCGCAGCGACCCCGAATATGGATTCGATGCTATTATCGATTATTTTTATAAATCAGCCCCTTGCCCCCCCCCCCCATTCGCATTTAAGGGTGCTTGTGGTGTTTTTGTCCCACGAAGTTTGTCTTCTTATACTAAGTCAAAAGTGTACTAAGTTTGGTTGTAATCGCTCCAGTGGTTTAGGAGATGTAATACATACATATCCACATACAATGACATTGATGTACTGTATATAGATCTATAGATAGATTACATAGACTCGCCTTTGCTCGTTGGGAACCCCCAGTTGCTTTTCGTTACAAGTGAGTGATAACTCGTGTCTTCACAGGTTGTTAAATATTGTACACATCTAATAGAGAGCTACATTCTTCAAACTGGGCAGACCTATCAAAGTAGGTCCTACATATTGAAAGTACGTCTCGATCACGGCATGTTGGATTGCTATTTTCAAATAACAGCCACGGTTATTCATGAAGCTCCTAGCAAGTGATGGTACTTTATAAACCATGGTTACGTGTTCCCATCCTCCTATATACAGCATTTCTCAACGGACTATCAGGATATAGCGTAAGCTGCTGTCGCCTAGCAACAATTTGTCCATCAAGTCGATTCAATCTTGGCGCGGCTTTGCAATTTAATAAAATTACTCATAATAATAAAACTACTTATCTGATTTCGTTCAAACCATTTCATAATCCCTCTCAGATGTAATAATAACAAACTGTGAGAAAATCAGCGAAATCGGTCCAGTAGTTTTGGAGTCTATTAATTACAAATACACCAACATCCAATTTTATATATATATATAGATCAGCGGATCCAAATCACAATTTTTAAAGTTGAAAATAATTCCAAAATCAATCCACTGACTAGAATTCAAAAAGACGACGATTTGCAATGAGTATGAACTTAAAACAATCAGTTGATCCGACCCGTAATGCACCATCTTCCCAGAAGCAAACTAATGTCCTTGGGAGGAAAGGTGCCCTACGCCGCGCTGGAATGTGCCGGTTCCCCTGTATTCAGAATGGGTCTGCGTTACCTCTGAGTAGTACCACTATATGAAAAACACCACGGGTCCGCGTTGCCTGTTATTAGTACCATTATGTGGGGAACACCATGGGTTTGACTTTTGCCCGTGATTAGTACCACTATGCGGGGAACACCATGGGTCTGCGGTGGCTCACAGTAATACCATTATGGGAGGAACACCATGGGTCTCTGTTACCTGTGAGCAGTGCCAATACCTCTGTGGCCCTCATCCAAGCCACCGATCCCCAACACATTGAGTCTCACAATGACTGCGAAACCAGCAACAACACTGACTCACTGTCCGCATACATACATACATACATACATACATACATACATACATACATACATACATACATACATACATACATACCCTGAGGGGAGGGTGGGCCAACCAGAGGGTTTCGCCCTCTCTCTGGCCAAGTGATGCGGGCGGGTTGGGGAGATATGAAGGATGAAGCAGGTGGGTAAAAGGGTGTGAAGAAGTAAAAGATGGGGGGGGGGGGAGGTGTTGCCTTTCGGTTATCTTTATTGTATTTTATTTGTTATATACAAGAAGGAAAATAGTTGTTTGTTTGCATTATATATGTCAACACGATTTTAAGCAGATCTTGATGTGGAAACATCATAATTCTAAAGCTTTAACAAAAGCTTTAGTTATTTTCCATTGTCTCTGTCCGTGGCTAGCCTCCCTTTTTATAGCTCGGGTGATGTGAACCAGAATATTCGCCACGTAGCTAGAGTCGGAGCATTCTCATTGAATCTCCCAGAAACTCCCAGGTAAACTAGCCGACGAGAACAACACACGGAAAGGCTAGTTGATTACTTTTTAGGCACTCTTTGACAGGGGCCCATTTTCATTTCACTTCACCTTGTAATTCCTTTCCTGAGTTAGGAAGTTAGCTTGAGCGCTGGGACTGTACATTCTATTACCATGTAGTTCGTAAGCTAAGCCTAAGGGCTGATGGTGCTAATATAGCGTTAAGCTCGGCCTACAGATCGCTGAACACCTATGTCAACAAGACACCTCCCCCACCTCCCTCAACTCCTCGTAATTGCTTACAAGGCCTATAGAGGCTGGCTACTAAACGCTTGTCAATAATGTGATATTGTGTGCGATTTGTGTTACATCCTGAACTAGCCCCAAGCAAGGTAGTTAGCGATCAATTATATACGACTTCCTCAGTGTCGGTGATTATATAGATATGGGGCATTGTACCGAAATACTAAGTCATTGGAAGTAAGTCTGTTATGTGAGGTCAGGACCGTTGATGGATCAATTTATCCCTTGAAGTATTTAAATGGAAATTAACTCGGTGGTTTTTTTATTAAAAAAGACGATAGGCTGTCATTTTTGTAAAAGGCGCATGATTTTGAGAGTTCCTTAGACTTACTTATTAGGTTATTAGAAATAAAAGACAAACTAGGGGACCCGTGTCAGAAAACTCGCATGTTCATAAAGTATGTGGTGGAGTAGCCCCCTGGTGAACTAAGGAATACACAAATCAATACAATAGTAGACAGTCTTACTTACCACTTAGTGTAATCTTTGATTTTTTTTAAACATTTATTGTATCCACTTGAACGGAAGCAAATGCAAGTGCATTGTTATACTGACGAATGTTTTACTGTCATTATTTTCTTAGCTAATAATAACAGCATAATTTAATGACATAAGAAATGACCCATCGGCCAAAATGGGAAGTGGACAGCAACCTACAGCAACAGTATTTGCAAATCGCACACTTCGTACAATTTTTTAAAACTCATTTTTAAAGAAATTATCTATATTTATGAAATGAGAGTGCAATTCTTCACTGCTAATGTCTATTCTCTTTCTTTTGATTGCTCATTTGTCACGCTCGCCAAAAATAATAGTGACATTACATACGTCATATTTCAGTGCTGAATTAATTTCTTCCAATAAATTATTTATATTGTTTTAAAATGTTTGAAAATAAAGGAAGTGATAAAGCCAAATCTATTTGTCTAATGTCTGAAGATATCTTGTTATATACTCCACACAGCTTTGCAAGTGGTGAATTTTTTTAAAGTTGTGAAGTGTTTGAGAAGGGCCAGTAAAATGTGTGTCTCAAACATAGAGTTACCCTGTTGGCACTGAAGTTGATTCTTTTAAGAAACTGTTGGTTATCTAATATTCCACAAACTGTCTTGTAAAGAAATATCTGTTGAGCTAATGTTCTACGTATACTGAGCTGCATTAGGCCAAAGTCATGTAGTAGAGTTCCATAAGAAACTCTATGTTGGTATAATGATCGGTTATACTTTTTTAAATATAAACATCGCAAACTTTTGTTTTGTATTTTTTTTTCTATTTTGTTAATTGTACGCAATGTACTGAGAAGCCCACACTACACATGCATATTCAAGTTTGCTTCCATTATTAAATGTGTTATGTAGATGTATTCATAACGACAGCTAACCTCCAACTGAGCACACCTCTGATATTTAACAGAAATTATGCCTTACTTTGAAGCGCTATTTCAGAAAAACTACTCTTCCGAATTTTCGTTTGCTCTTCTTGTATCTGTCAATTGAGATACCAAACATAACTGTAAGCTAAATATTCTCGGCGCTCTGCGTGTGCTGTCCAAATTTTAAAAAAGAGTCTTGAAGTGTTTCTTTCCATGTACCCGTTGTCGCGGAACGTAAGCCTACGTTAAAAAGTTGCTGTTTACTAACAACTTGCAATGAGAGTTAATGGTCGAACAAGTTAAGTTATTAACCGGGGTCACGCAAGAATACAACTTCTCAACCGTATTATTGGATCATTTACTGGAAAGCATAAAGTTGCTGAATGAGGTTCCGTTACGTGGAAGTGATTTCCAAACCAAACCAAACCATACCCCATGGCACTACAGCCCTTGAAGGGCCTTAGCCTACCAAGCGACCGCTGCTCAATCCAAAGGCCTGCAGATTACGAGGTGTTATGTGGTCAGCACGACGAATCCTCTCGGCCGTTATTCTTGGCTTTCTAGACCGGGGCCGCTATCTCACCGTCAGATAGTTCCTCAATTCTAATCACGTAGGCTGAGTGGACCTCGAACCAGCCCTCAGGTCCAGGTAAAAATCCCCCTGACCTGGCCGGGAATCGAACCCGGGGCCTCCGGGTAAGGGGCAGGTACGCTACCCTTACACCACGGGGCGATGGAAGTGATTTCAACATTGCAAATAGCTACAGTCGCTCCTAATAGTGACCATATAGTATTGTATAATTTCCGCGCAGGTTCACTTAAGAAATGAAGCTATAGGCTCGACGTCGTTCACGGAACAATCATATACACCGGGCGAGTCGACCGTGCGGTTAGTTATGTATAGAGGCATGAATTTTTCGCATTAACGATAAACGCGATAAATAATATTTTGAAGCGATTTTGAAATATCAAAACGAATCATATAAATCTGATTAAGAAATCAGTGATTTTGTTTTCGCAAATTACAGCGAGTTGAAGAGAAATTAACATATTTTGCTATAAGTGCGAAAATGCAGCGAAATTCGTGGAAAATAACGATTTGAAATTGTATACCACGAGTGGGAAGGGAAGCAGAAGACAGAGTGAGGATTTCTCATTTCGACAGAAGTATCTCTTCGTATTGATATTCTATAAAATCCCTTAATGGTATGGCCATATAGGTTGAAAGCTAATGGTCATGTAAAGTGGATAATTGTTATGCAATCTTGAATAGGGCTATATTATAATTCTAGTCTGTCCGACTCGTTGGCTGAATGGTCAGCGTACTGGCCTTCGGTTCAGAGGGTCCCGGGTTCGATTCCCGGCCGGGTCGGGGATTTTAACTTCATTGGTTAATTCCAGTGGTCCGGGGGCTGGGTGTTTGTGCTGTCCCCAACATCCCTGCAACTCACACACCACACATAACACTATCCTCCACCACAATAACACGCAGTTACCTAAACATGGTAGATGCCGCCCACCCTCATCGGAGGGTCTGCCTTACAAGGGCTGCACTCGGCTAGAAATAGCCACACGAAATTATTTATTTTATAGTTCTAGTCAAGATTATATAAGGGATAATGAATGATTATCAATATTACTTCTCTTTTCACAGAAATAATCCACCATTCTCACGAATTATACTTTTTATGAATAACTTTAGGAAATAATTAAAGGGAAATTAAAGCGATGGGGGTCAGTGCTATTTCGCGAAGTAACGCGAAACGTTGCTTACTTAATTTATTTATCGATGGGACCACTAATAACATAAATATTTGAGAATTCAATTTCAGGTCCTCCCCTAAATTACCATTTCACTCATTGTGAGTAAAATTATTTATATCCTAGATTGTAGTGTATCATTCTCCGACTTTACATACCGATTTTCATTAAATTCTCTTCAGCTATTTTGTCGTAATGCCCGTACATACACACAGAAATGACGGAAAATGAAAGAGTGCATTTCCTTCTTACTGTGGACACGACTCGTACAGAAATACAATTCCTTTTAAATTCTGGGTAATGCACAGACAACACTTTTATTATATATACATAGATAGATATATAGATTGGTGGTGAATTATATTTGTAATCTTATTGTTCATTTCCCGTTTCTAATCTTCTGGGTCGAGTTGTGAATCAGGGACCTCCACAGTTTTCTATCTCTCCGCCACTTCCTTCCTTCCTTCCTTCCTTCCTTCCTTCCTTCCTCCAATATTTCGTCTCCTTTTACTCCTCTTCTCTATACTCTCCTTCACTGTAACCGTCCACCTCCTTCTTGGCCTTCCCCGTTGTCTCCTATTACTTTCTCCGTAAATATTGGCTTCGGAACTCTATTCTCATCATGTGTCCTTACCATTTCAGCTTACTGTTCTCTATCTTGTCTTATAGTTTAGGGAACACAACTCTCAGTGATTTTATCCCCCTCGTGTCTTCCCAATTTCATCTCGTCTGCACCTTCTGTTGTTGTCCAAGTGCCCGCCGCGTATGTCAAAATTGGTGTGTAATACATGAAGTACAGCATTTTCTTTCATTTCTCACGGACATCCCGTTTCCACACATTGGTAAAACCCATTGGCGTATTCTATTCTCTTTCCAGTTTCTTCATTTATTTTCCCATCTTTTGTAAGTAGGCCTATACTCCCCAAATACAGTATATCAAGGTTTTCACAACTTCTAATGGTCTTCCCTTTACCTCAATATACCTCCTTCCTCCTCTATTACCTCTCTTCATCACTGCTATCTTACTCTTCTCCACACTTATTTTCATTCCATATTCCTATTTCTCCCGATTCCATACAGCAAATTGTTCTTGTACTTCCATTTCATCTTCTCCCTATATTTCTGATAATAATAGTAAAGTCTGATAAAATATACATGAGAGGAATATACTCTATCATGCACACATTCTTCTTTTTCAGCGACTGTACATATGATTTCCTTTGTAAGGCAGATTGTATCTTATACTGGCATTCTACACCATGTAACTTTGGGAAATATTCGTAAAATTAGATTTGAATACCGCTTGATATGGACTGCTTCATCAATCATGTTCAGTCCTTACATTAGTTACTTAGCCCTTAAGAACACTTCTGCCATTGTTCCCACCTGCTCGTTGCACTTATCATTTTCATTTTTTCCATTCTTGACACCCCCAGTTTCAATGCTCTTTAGTAATTTTTAATTTTCATGTTTAGTGACTTATTTATGATTTTGTTATAAAGTAATTCAGAATTTCATTTAAACGATATACGAAACATTTAAGATTTGAGGATGTGTTAATAATAATAATAATAATAATAATAATAATAATAATAATAATAATAATAGTAATTAGAGCCCGGATTTTTATGCATTAATAGGTTAGAATGCAAAGTTTCTGAAGCGAGCAGCAAGTATAGTCTACCTTCACAACGATTGTGCTATATGGGTTTGCATAAATATTAGGAGTACGGCCCATCAGAACTCCTATAATCCGAGTGAATAAGGCAATCGAATAGTGAATATTTTTTCCATCCGATTATTTTTTCGATTATTCATTAGAAACTCTATTCGAATAAATGATGCAATCGAAGAGTGAATATTTTTTCCATTCGTTTATTTTTTTTATTATCCATCCAAAACTCCGCTAGAATCAGTGAGGTTATCGAGTAGTGGAATTTTCCGTTCGGTTATTTTTTTCGATTATTCATTCGGAATTGCATTCGAATGAATGAGGCAATTGAATAGTGAATGCTTTCGAAATAATGGAATGAAAAGTGATGTTATTAAGACAGTGAATTCACTCATTTAGTTTCAAAGTTTGGAGATTCGTATGGAGAAAGACGTATTTCTATTCCTCATAAGAGTTCATCTATTCGCCTATTTCAGTCAATTATCCATCCGACACGCTTAAACCGCAAAATTGATTCATGACGCATCTGAATATTCTATGCGATACAACTGAATGGTATTTGAAACTCATTCGATTATTTTATTCTAATATTTAAATAATCGAATGGAGGCTATTCCAATCTTAAAAGTATTCGATTATCCCATAACTAGTTCTAGTGTCGTGATTTTGAATTTTTTGATATAGATTAGCTTGTTTCAGCTGTTTCAGGTGATTTTGTATATCCTTTGGAGTAAGCATTATTTTTGTTGTTGTTTCCTTCTTGATATAACCTTTTTTTTTAATAATTTAGGCTAGATATATGAATTTATGTACTTGGACATCCTGTCGGAATTTGGTGATTAATGATTGCTTGTCGAATCTTGATTCAGATCCATAAGGATACGATTTATTACGTATTATTATTATTATTATTCATTCATTCATTCATTCATTCATTCATTCATTCGTTCATTCATTCATTCATTCAACTTCGGTAATCGGCCAACTAGGGACCACGATAAGCCTCACTTTACATTCTGGCATTTGTTCGTCTTTCACTTGATCCACATCGTCTTCATTAGCTCAGTGTGTTTAACACGACGTTCTTCTGTCCATTTAGCACCAGTTGCCCGTTTTTCGTCCCGAAAAGTCCCAAAAGTCTTGATGGCTGCTCTGAAAAGATTTCGGTCGTGTGCATCTTCTGCTTGTAGGCCCAGTTCTTTAAGATCTTTCTTGACATTAACGTACCATGGCATTGCCGTTTTTGGTTTTGCGTCAAATATACTGAAGATACGTTTCGTCCATCGAGAGTCGATCATCCGTCGTATATGACCGTAGAAGCGAACTCTGCCTTTATATTATTATTATTATTATTATTATTATTATTATTATTATTATTATTATTATTATTATTATTATTATTCTTGGTTCTGGATTAAAGTTCTTAGGTGAGACAGGACGTGAATTCCTACACCGCGCCACTTGTAAATACAGTGGAACCTCGATATATCGAATCATCTCGGAAGCTAAATTTTATTTCGAGTTATCGATTTTCGAGATATAGAGAATATCGTTTTTGACCATGTGTAGCACATATACTGAATACAGTATTTTTAACAGTACTTAAAAATACACAAACAGGCTCTATTTTACGGCATCCGCGACTTCGAGAGGTTGCTTTCGTACGTGACCGGTAATGAATTCACACCCGAGAAATGGCGAGACTTCGCCGATTTTTCGATCGCTAGAAGTTTTAGTTTTTCGGTTCCCATCGTATTAGCTCCCAGCATCACTGTAAACCTTTTCTTTACTTGTTAACTGTTCCTCACAAACCACAAATGCCGTATTGCACAGGTTTTTTTTTTTTTTTTTTGCTTCATGGGAGGAAATGTTTGCTCCGAAAAATCGAGAAATTTGTGTAACAGAATTTCAAGTAATAGAGAAATAAATACACGTGAAGGGAAATTGAAGTTACTTTGATATACCGAAAAATCGAGTAATGGAGGTTCGAAATATCGAGGTTTGACTATACTTTGTTCCCAAATTCTACGGTAAAATAAACGATACCAGATCTCTTATTTAGAATTCTAGTCATTAAGACTGTGCAACTTGTATGTTTTGCGATCTGTCGAGGGTTGAACTTTTGATTAGTACTGGAAATTCAATAGAAATTTCTGGAGTACATCAAGTATCCGAGCTTGATTTGTTCACTAAATACAGGAATATTAGCTATTTAACAGACCCTCACCAACTCTATTGTTTACATTTTTAAAAATCCCTCTCCTGTGCGTGTTGAATGTACTTGGTAAATGCTTGTTAAGTGCTTTCCAATTATTGTGAAACCGAACACGGGATCGGCATGCGATGGAATTCATAAACCTCTCCATGTGCCGGTTTGAGAGCCAGGACGGGCGTGGCTCTACGCTACATGCTACATTGACCGTCTATTAGCATACAGCTAATACACGGGTGGGTGGCTACAAGGAATACCATGGCCAAACTTGTTTTGTCTCCTCAAGATTATCATCTTACATGCAAACTGATTGATGTTTAATCAGTGCCGGCCGGCTCCTAGTTTGGTAAACAAAGCGCTCACGATCCGTATTTACAGCCAAGGCTGTGTTACACGTTATCAGTGGTAGATCGGAATGTTAAACCCAAAACAGAGGTCAGTGTACAGAATTTTAATCCTCCAAGTGCCATATGTTCTACTCTGCGTGCATCAGTCTGCCGCGCCGTTGCATTGATTCCCGAATGCGCTGATGTATCCCTCGAGTATTGCGTATACAACTTGTTTATCAATAAATACAGCGAATGATTTATTTCATGATTTATTTGTACACTAGCTGATATACCCAAGGGATGCTGAATTTTGAACCATGACCTTAGCTGTAATTAGTGCCATCACGCGAGGGACTGCATGGGTCGACTTTATTTTTCGATTAATACCACTATGTGGAGAATACCATGGATCTGTGGGTGGATCATTATGGGTTTACAGTACCCGTGTATAGTATCCACCTTTATGACGGAGGCTCCCCTCTGTCCAGGTACGATTGGAACACCCCGGGGAGATGATAAGGAGGTAACACTATGTGAGGAACACCATGGGTTTGCGTTATCTGTGAGTGCTGCCATTATGTGAGGAACGCCGTGAATCTACGTTATTTGTGATCAGTAGAGCCCGGATTTTTGTGCATTAATAGGTTAGAATGCAAAGTTTCTGAAGCGAGCAGCAAGTATAATCTACCTTCGCACTTATTATGCCATGGGGTTTGCATATACATTAGGGGTACGGCCCATCAGAACTCCTGTAATTGATGTTACTCTTGCTACATTATGGAAGAGCGGGTGGCCGACACTTCGTATTAACCAAATTTAGTTTGCAATCTAACCTGTTTCTGCATGAAAATCCAGGCTTTGATGATCAGTACCGCTACGTGAGAAATACCATGTTTCTACTTAACTGGCGATAAATACCATTATGAGTGGCCGTTGACCTGGATTTTGGATCCCTTTAGACAACAAACATAGTCGATTTGGGATTGTGCTTTGGAAGCAGCCCCTTGGTCAGTATGTACCATTGTTTTAAGTCTGCTTCTGCGAAGGTGAGGCATTGCGGATCGGATGCACGCATTGTTTTAAGTTAGTACTTATTTTTCACCATCGTCCTGTTGAATTCTAGTCAGTGGAATTACTTTTAATATTGTGAGTCGGATCCGCTGATTATTTTACATTCATATTCATCCATACATTCTTCATCATCAAGTTTTGAATTCTGGTCAGTGGATAAATTTTAGAATTTTAAATTGTCAGTACATTTCATCTCATTTCGTACCATCAGGGGCCGATGATAAGCCTCTCTAAACAATAAGCATCATCATCATCATCATCATCATAATCGTCATCAAATTTTTACTATGTTGAAAAATTGGCGCGTTTTGTATATGCTTTTATTGAAACTTACGTAGTTCCAACACCATTTGGCATAGTCAAAATTTGATGATGAAGATGATGATGATGATGATGATGATTACTTTTTGTTGTTAGCATTGCCATACAAGTATGGCACTCTAGAGTTCGGTATTTGAATTTTTCAGTCGAATCACTTCTATATTCTTTCTATCATTTGACACTTTCAATGGTGTTCGTCACTTTGTCTCACAAAATACTAAACCGATTATTAGAGCCCTGCTCAGATGCGGATATCCGCGAAGTTAGTATCTTGGCGGATACAAAGTGTATGGTAATGCGGATAATTTTGCCGATAATTTCTAAATAATGAAGTTTATTGGTTTTCGCTCAGGTATACCCTTTCATGTTGTTTGTGGTTGGGCGACTTTTGACAGTGGTATGTGACATTTGTGAAATGTATAAGGGCCCTTGAGACCATAAAGCTGTAAATCTGACGTAAGCCTAACTGGTTCCTGCCCGCAATTAATGCAAGGGAGGAACAAAGGTCAATACGTCTGTAGTTGTCGCCAGAGCAAAGCAGTCATAAACCTGTGATTGTAGGGGTTCTGGTGTCAGCTGTCAGGCCTATTATATTATGTTAACAGATCTATCCGTTTCATTACCTTGGATGTGATATACTCCAGTTAGATATATATACAATATCGGCGAATAACTATTCGCGGATGCAGCTAACCATTCGATGATGCGGATATTATTTTGTACATCCGCGCAGGGTTGTACCGATTATATTAAAATTTTAAAGATGTTTTGAAATAATTAAAAGAAGACTCGAGATCTGAATTATAACAAAACTTTCCATACTTCTTGAAGTGCGCAAACATATAGAGTAGACTTATTTGTAGCTGGAGATCATTCTGGTGTCGATTCTACAACTCTGAGATGTATGCTGTTGATTGTCGAAGGGAACGGAGAAAAAGGATCACCATTGAAGCTCGGTGGGCGGAACGAAAAGGGAGAGAAAGTCGACGGAAAGGAAGGGATTTGGTCAGTGCTAGTCAGTGTAAGACTTGCGAAGGTAACATTCGTTTATTTCTTTCGTAAAAGCTGCTGGGGGTGGGAGAGCCTGGCTGGAAGTGGGTTCTCCCCTTGGTATGGATCGTTCTACTCGACTCTTGGATCTTCTTGCTTTCTTCTTTGATCACTTTCCAGTTGTTATTAATAGTAGTAATAATAATGAAATTAAATGTCTTATGTTTGTTTTTAGTGCCGGGATATACCAGGACGGGTTCGGCTCGCCAGGTGCAGGTCTTTCTATTTTACTCCCGTAGGCGATCTGCGCGTCGTGATGAGGATGAAATGGTGATGAAGACAACACATACACCCAGCCCCCGTGCCATTGGAATTAACCAATTAAGGTTAAAATCCCCGACCCGGCCGGCAATCGAACCCGGGACCCTCTGAACCGAAGGCCAGTACGCTGACCGTTCAGCCAACGAGACGGACAGTAATAATAATAATAATAATAATAATAATAATAATAATAATAATAATAATAATAATAATAATAATGTATTGGAATTCCTCTGTCATCAGTCAATTTCATTTTTAGGTATTAAAATACCGTTTATCTTCATTTTTATACCGCTTTAACCCCCACACCTGTGGGGTCGTGGGTGCGAACTGTGTCGCACAAGTGGATCTGGCGCTGTTTTACGGCCGGATGCCCTTCCCGATGCCAACCCTATCTGGAGGGACGTAATCACTATTATGCGTGTTTTCTGTGGTGGTGTGGTAGTGTGGTATTTTGTATGAATATGAAGAGCAAAGTGTTAGGGCAAACACAAACAGCAATAGCGCTCTATCTCTCTTTCCCTACGCCCGTCTCACTCTCTCTCCGCCTGTCTCCCCCTTCCTCACTTCTCAGCAGCGCTCCACCTTCAGAGCAGAGTTGAGCCGAGCTTAACCGAGTCGCCCCGGGACAAAACGCTGGTCCAAACCGAGCCGAGTAGGACTGATGCACGGTGCACTGAACCCCTGCGCCTCGGTTTGCATGCGTGAGATTTTGGGCGTTTTGAGAGTCTCTGGCTCAGTATATGATTGTCAACTACTCCAACTCAAATATTTATCGAAGACTTCCATTGATGGCGCGTGTTCTTAACAGCTTCTCCTGCCCATTATCACATACCACCTGTGGGTGGGGGAAGCAGAAGAAGAATAAACCCGCGGTATCCCTTGGCGACAAAAAAGAGCGACCAAGGAATGATGGACTTAGAACCATGAGGCTATTTGTGATTAGTACCAGTACGTGTTAGCTGCCGTCCTCGGGGACCCGGGTTCGATTCCCGGTACTGCCAGAAATTTAAGAACGGCAAGAGTGGTGGTATGTGGTTGAAATGGTACACGCGAGCACAGAAATGGTGTCCCGATATAAACAAAGCATGGTATACCCCCACCTCCACGCTTAACGCATTGCTGCTGGTAGACAGCCCGCTACAAGACTGTTGTGATCGAAATGGGCACAGTGGCGGATGTATAGCAATACACACACTGTGCCTTCAGCACTACCAGTTCACTCCCTCCCCTCCTTTTCAGTACTGGAGTTTCCTTCGACACTACCCCTTCACTCCCTCTCCTCCTTTTCTATACTGAAGTGGGGCAGTGTTGATTGTTTACATCGGGACACCATTTCTGTGCTTGCATGTACATGCAGCTCACCTCCATTGGGGGGAGGGGGGTGCTTGAAAAGAGCTGCACCGCCTCGGGATGAGGACACGAGTACTTACTTAGTACTATTACGTGAGGAACACCATGCGTCTGTGCTTTGCCTGTGATTAGTACCATCGTGTGCATCCCACCGTGACGGAGGAGCGGACGCTGAACTGCACAGACTGGGCTCTAGCGGGAAAAGGTGCCGAGCAATGCGCTCCAATGGGTTGGTTCCATTGTGTTACGTCTGCGTTACGTTACCTATGAGTAGCACCACTATAGCTACCTCTGTGGATCAGCGGTAGAGTGTCGGCCTCCGGATCCCAAGATAGCGGGTTCAAACCCGGCAGAGGTAGTCGGATTTTTGAAGGGCGGAAAAAAGTCCATTCGACACTCCATGTCGTACGATGTCGGCATGTAAAAGATCTCTGGTGACACATTTGGTGTTTACCCGACAAAATTCATTAAATCTCAGCCATAGACGCCCAAGAGAGTTTCGGTTTACTCGGTCTGCCATCTAGTGGGGGCCTAGAGTAAAACGGAACGTCGAAATTGACGAGCAGACAGCCAGATGGCGTCATATTGAAATGTCTGCACACGGTAGCTGAGGCCATACGATTATTATTATTATTATTATTATTATTATTATTATTATTATTATTATTATTATTATTATTATTAGCACCACTATATGAGGAACACCTTGGGTTTGTGCATCGCCCGTGATGAGAACCACTATGTAAACAACACCATGAGTCTGCGGTACCTGTGATTAGTACCACCATAGGAGGAACAGCTTGGTTCTGCTTTACCAGTGATTGGCGTACCATTATGAGGGGCTGGTGATATGGACTTTGGACCCTTTAAGACAACAAACATTGTCTCAAAAAATAAGGCGTTGTAAATGCGATCCACTGATTGTTTTGGATTCACGATAAATTTTTTTCATCATCATTCTTTTTGGATTCTAGTCAATGGATACATTTTGAAGTTTTAATTATTGTTTCACTTCGTTCCACCTCATACGACTAGGGGCTGATGATCTAGCTGTTAGGCCCCTTTCAGCAACAATCATTATCATCACCTTTATCACATCAAAAATTAGGAACAGCTATTCTCAAATACATTGTAAACGCTTTCTCTTTCTGAATTGAACCTTCTAGAAATGATCAGCGTATTTATGAAAACGTATACTGGAAGTTCACAGGAATGATAATCTTGTTTTTCGTAACCAGTAAATGAAGTCGTAGTGGTATTAAATCTTAACCAAAGATCGTTCTTTCTCTCGCACATTGTGAGGCAATGGTGCGTTCTTATTTCTCTGTTTATTACGTCGAAGCTGTAACATCCAATATCTCGTTTCTCGCGCCTGATGAACTGAAGCAAGCATCTCCTCCTCTTCTCCCCCTTTCTTTTGGGAACATTTACGGCACTTTCCTCCGCCAATGACAGCCTTCATCAAGTTCTCAGATATCCACTAAAGAAGTGTATTCTGGCCCCATATTAGAAGCTTTGTTCTCGCAGGCCTTTTGTTCAATTGGATACACGCGCTTTATTTTCAAAGCGGCACGAAAACTGCCTTATATTAAGCATAAACTTGCCAGATAGTTCCCATCAGACCCAGTTCGCGTTTTAGAGCATTACTTTCCTCAACATTCCATTAAAAAGTCATGGCTTCATGCTAAGTCCCCCGTGCGTAATAACGTTTCAAGCTAAATTCTCAGGGGACTGAGGACTGCGGAGCGTTTTTATTGAGTTCTCCAGAAGGCTGGCATGGATTTTTTTTTTTTACAGTTTATTACTGTTGTAACTTGCTTATTGGTTTAGGTAGGCTGTCCATTAATTCCATAGATTGTCACATTTTCTTTTTTTCCTTACAAGCTGCTTTACGTCGCACTGACACATAGGTCTTATGAGGACGATGGGATAGGAAAAGGCTAGGGGTGGGAAGGAAGTGGCCGTGGCCTTAATTAAAGTACATTTAGCTGATGTGAAATTGGGAAATCACGGAAAACCATCTTCGATTCGATTATTCATTCGGAACTCTATTCGAAATCAATGAGGCAAACGAATAGTGAATTTTCCATTCGATTTTTTCTCGATTATTCATTCGGAATTCCATTCGAAATCAATGAGGCAATCAAATAGTGAATTTTCCATTCGATTATTTTTTCGATTATTCATTCGAAACTCTTTCGAAATCAATGATGCAAACAAATAGTGAATTTTCCATTCGATTATTTTTCCGATTATTCATTCGGAAGTCTATTCGAAACCAATGAGGCAATCTAATAGTGAATTTTCCGTTTGATTATTTTTTCGATCATTCATTCGGAACTCTATTCGAAATCAATGAGGCAATCAAATAGTGAATTTTCGATTCGATTATTTTTTCGATTATTCATTCGGAACTCTATTCGAAATCAATGAGGCAATCGAATTGTGAATTTTCCATTCGATTATTTTTTCGATTATTCATTCGAGTCAATGAGGCAATCGAATAGTGAATTTTTCCAGTATAATTTTTTTTCTATTATTGATTCGGAGCTACATTCGGGCGTTTGGAGAAAGGCGTACAGTATTTCTATTTTTTTTATAAGAGTTCATCTATTCGCTTCTTTCAATCGATTATCCATCCGACGCACTTAAATCGAAAAATTGACTCATGACGCATCCGAATATTCTATGCGATAGAAATGAATGATATTTGAAACTCGTTCGATTATATTCGATTATCTAAATAATAGGATGGAGGTTATTCGATTATTAAAAGTATTCGACTATCCCATCACTAGTTCGAATCCACTATCTCCTGCAGACAAGCTCACAACTACGCGCCCTTAACCGCACAGCCAACTCGCCCGGTACACTTTCCTTTTTTTTCTCACACCCTCTACCCTACGATAAATCCCGCCTTTGTTGCCTTGATCAATACGTCAGGTCCTTATGGTCTGATACTGAATTTCACTCAGAAATGTTGGCCGGTAGGTGTCGTGAATGTTCTGTTCAGTGAAATACCTGCTCACACCTTGTCTCGCTGTACACCTCCGTCGTTTATCTGACGTTGATCACTCCCTCTCGGTGTTTATGAAGCTAAGAACGAACACCTAAGCGGTTCATGGTTGGCAGCTCAGCCGTTAAACCTTACTGTAGAGGCAGTCAAATGAAACCTATTAAACATGAGTTTTAATAATGTTATGATAACAAATAATCCCTTTATTCATATACAGTAACTTGACAGTATGTTGCATCATTTCTACCTGCTGTAAATTTATATTAGTCATTCATAGGTTTTTACGTTTTATTTGAGACGGGCCCCAGTTTTTATTTTGGTGGGTGGGCCCTAATTTTTATTTTGACAGGTGAACCCTAATTTTTATTTAGGCAGGTGGGTCCGTATCGCATTTTTACGCCTCTGGAAAAGAGGTTGTATATTTTAATTTATTATCACACTTCTCATAGGCTTTGCACTAGCTAAATAATTTAACTATCTTTAACCCTTTATTGCATGAATTATTTTTCGTTTTCGTTTGGTGAAGAAAATTTCAAGCTTCAACGTTCAACTTACGTTCAGTGTTTTAGATTTACCAGCAATTCTTAACTGGGGCTAATAGCTTAACACTCGTATGTGATGTGAATTGCCATAACAGGGTATATATACGATTTTTTACGATTTCACGTTAAGACACTCAAAGACAGAACATTACTGCCTACTGGCCATGGGTACGTAGGTCGGTAATGTCTTTGAGGTTGAGCCAGAGGTACTCCTGAAGCCCGTGGTAATGTGATGGGGAGGGCCCACGTAAAGTAAACGGTGGTTGGTACGCGTGGATGCTGACGGGGTGGAAGGAGTACCTTTGGTTGTAGGGCTGTTTTGTCTTATGTTATGTAAAAAAAAACAAGGCATCACTGGTATATGTCTTTAAATGACTGTACAGTTAAAGGTGTGCCGGAAAAACTACCTCTGTCCACAATCTGTATCCATTTATACAGGTGTAAAGTTGTATGTTGCCTGAGGGCAACAGTATGCAGTAAAGGGTTAAGCCATTTAGCCGTGTTTAAAAATCAGTTTATAAAAACATTATTTTCTAGTGGCAGGAATGGATTTTGTTTATTTATTTATTTATTTATTTATTTATTTATTTATTTATTTATTTATTTATTTTATTCAAGGCTGTAAAAACTTCTCTTAGACTTAACCACTTTCAAGTACTATATAAATGCTATGATCCTAATTTAAACCTGATATAAATACATACATATCACTGAGCTGTTATTTACATAATTAAATAACCAACAAAAATAAGCTTAAATTTATCATACTGTAATAATGCTAATAATATTGATCAGCAATTAAATAATTCCATTTTACACAGCCAGTAATAATTGTCACAAAATAATTTAATAATAATAATAATAACAATAATAATCAATAATTTATTATTAATAGTATTATTAAAAAGGGGCTGCCTGGCCGAGGTGGTAAAGGCGTGCTCGGTTCGCCCGGAAGGACGTGGGTTCGAATCCCCGTCAGGAAGTCGCAAAATTTAAGAAACGAGACTTCCACTTCCGGAGGTGCATATGGCCCTGAGGTTCACTCAGCCTACACCAAAAATGAGTACCAGGTTAATTCCTGGGGGCAAAGGCGGCCGGGCGTAGAGCTAACCACTCCACCCCATCACGTGCCGCGGTTAACAATGGTGGAATCCTTTACCTTCCACTCCTCCAAGGGCTTTCATGGCCTGTACGAAGGTCTCTTTGTCTTTTTTAGTATTACTGAAAATTCACAGCCTGTTTACAGTCATTCGACTGGGTCACGAATGGAATGAATGAATGAATGAATGAATGAATGAATGAATGAATGAAGCCCTCATCTAGCGGCGAGGATAGGAAATGTGCCGACTGCCGAAGCCTGTCGCACTCCTCCGGAGCAATGTTTAATGAGTGATTAATGAACTGAAATGATATTGGAGAGTGTTGCTGGAAGTAAAGATAACACGGAAAACCGGAGTATCCGGAGGGAAATCTGTCCTGCCTCCGCTTTGACCAGCACAAAACTCACATGGAGTGACCGGGATTACAACCACGGTATCCAGCGGTGAGAGGCCGGCGCGCTGCCGCCTGAGCCACGGAGGCCATAGTATTATTATAATATTATTATTTTGGTCTTAATGGCAGATTGTGCCGAAAGCCTGCAGTCTAATTTCTTGCAACTTGAAAATAGGTGCAATGAGTGTGGTATGAAAATTAGCCTTTCAAAGACTATATTGATGTCAGTAGGTAAGAAATTCAACAGAACTGAATGTCAGATTGGTGATATAAAGCTGGAACAGGTAGATAATTTCAAGTATTCAGGAAGTGTGTTCTCCCAGGGTGGTAAAATAGTGAAATTGAATCAAGGTGTAGTAAAGGTAATGCAGTGAAGTCGCAGTTGCGATTAACAGTAAGAAGGGAGTCAGCTCTCGAACGAAACTATCTGTACATCGGTCTGTTTTCAGACCAACTTTGCTTTACGGGAGCGAAAGCTGGGTGGACTCGGGATATCTTATTCTTAAGTTAGATGTAACAGACATAAAAGTAGCGAGAATGATTGCTGGTACAAGCAGGTGGGACCAATGGCAGGAGGGTACACGGAATGAGGAGATAAAGGCTAAATTAGGAATGAACTCGATGGATGAAGCTGTACACATAAACCCCCTTCGGTGGTGGGGTCATGTGGAACGAATGGAGGAGGACAGGTTACCTAGGAGAATAATGGTCGCTGTTATGGAGGGTAAGAGAAGTAGAGAGAGACCAGGACGACGATGGTTAGACTCAGTTTCTAACGATTTAATGATAGGAGGTATAGAACTAAATGAGGCCACAGCACTAGTTGCGAATAGAGGATTGTGGTGACATTTAGTAAATTCACAGAGGCTTGCAGACTGAACGCTGAAAGGCATAACGGTCTATAATGTAGCCTATGTATGTATATTATAAAATTATAATAATTAATTATCAATAATTTATTATTACTCTAGGCCAGAGCCTCTCAGGGTGCATGCACTGAGCACGGTGCAAAAGACGACTTCGGTTGGTTGACCAGAGTGCAGACCCCCCACTCCCCGATTTGGAGCAATAGCACTGTCTCTCTTTACTCACGCCTCCCCCTGTCACCCTCTGCCCCACTTGCTCCGTAGCGCTCCAAATCCGAGCTGAGTTGAGCCGAGTAGAGCCGAGCTTAGCCGAGTAGCCCAGAGACGAAGCGGTGGTCCGAGCCAAGGCGAGAGACACCGATGCACAGTGCACGGAGCTCTTGCGCCTCGATCTGCACGCGTGAGATTTTGGGCGTTTGAATGGCCCTGCTGTAGGCTATCAGGACCCAGATGTTTATGATATGTCTTATTTTATTTCTTTAACTTATATTATTTCCGTGAACATTGCAGTTTAAGCATGGTTTTATCTACGGTGACTATACAGTTTTCACGGGTCATATAAAGTAATATTTTGGCTCTTTTAACTTTTTTTTGTCATTTTACGGTAATTTTTCATATTATTGTTATATTTCCCCGTGAATCTTCGTGTTTTTATCATATTTTTATCTTTCTATCCCATTTACGCATGTCTTCTTTTCAGTCGTCTCAAAGACGGATTTTTCACATCTCCTAATTGTTGTCAGTAATTTCTTACAATTATCTTTCTTAGAAATATATGTTATTATGTGCATTAGGAGACTAAGCTGTATATAAAGAGAGAAATGCTTAGAAAGCGACAGAAAGGTGAGCCTCAATTGAACTCTGATGATTTGACGTATTTCTAATATTTCCCAGTAACATCCTGCAATGTTGAAAGTTTTTTTTCCCGTTACAAGTTAATGTTGCTCGAAAACAAAAGATCGTTCCCATTTTAAAACTGTAAAATATTCGTATGTAATTTGCTATTGTAATTCTTTCTGATCGTCCATCAAAATGTGGCATTTATTTCATTCTGTGCAGAGTCAAGAGTTGCCTCTGGATTGAGTAATTAAATTCAAAGTATAATAATAAAATTATTATTAATACTTATTTATTATTATTATTATTATTATTATTATTATTATTATTATTATTATTAAATGTTCTAGATTTTAAAAGTATATTTTCAATATCATGTTAATTTAAACAGTGGCAAAATTTTGAAAATTTCGAAAATTTTTCCAAAAACTTTTTGAGTCATATTTGTAACATTTTAGGTCATAAACATCTGGACCCTTATTATTATTATTATTATTATTATTATTATTATTATTATTATTATTATTATTACGAAGTTACCCGTGGACCAGCAGAGGTGAAAGAAGGTGGCGGGGGGGGGGGTTAGGTCTATCTACTATGTCAAGAAAGAAATTAAACTGAAATGGGAGGTTATTTTTTCAAAAAGCAACAAGTTAACAAATTCTCGGTTAGTGAGATAACAATGGCATATCAGGTACCATGACAAAGTTTAAACAAAGCAAGAATATCCAAAATTTAGTGACTGTTTAGTAATCAGGGTTTCCAGCCCCTCGCTCCACAATTCTTGAGCACTCGGCTCAAATTTACAAAAGAGCACGATTTTACAAGGGCAGAAATCCTCTAATACAATGGAGCACTAGGTCCGTAATTTACAATATCATGCCTCCTAGAGGCACTTTTACAACACTTGAAAAAGAGCTAACGTGCTCTCCGTTTTCCAAGCCTATTCAAGGCAATATCAGAAAATTACAATCACTTGCCATCATGGCACAACTTATAAATTTGAAACAGGCGTGTCTAGTACCCAACTTATTGGGCCGTAGCGGAAAAGAACAGGTTAAGTAAATGGCCCGAGACACAAATTGAATGGAGGCGTGTACCTGCACTCCTAAATATGCATTCTAAAAAACTAAGGGGCACTAGGCCGATGAAACAGGGGCTATTCCCAAACAGTAGAGGTGACTCGTATACGAAAGAAAATTTAAGACATTACAGAGAGGAAGAAAACCAGTTACAAAACGTAGTCACCTCAAACCAATATGAAGGGGAGCTCGAGAGGGTACATCACTCTCTATCCCAGATTTACAGTTAAAGTTTTATGAAGTTATTACAAAAGGCGGCAGAAGTTACATTTACAGAAAAGTAGGTTACATAGTTAAGGTTTCGGACCTCTCCCTCGGGTTAAACTGCAGAGCTAGCAAGAAATAAAGATGTTAATTGGCCATTACCTTGCTGAAGAACTGCTGCCTGATGAAAGAGGCGCCTCCCGCCTCCCGCTTTACACACACCAAGTTAGATGACGATCAAATGGCCAAGAGAATTGAAAATCCGCATTTTATAAACCCTCGGGGAAAGTTCGAGACCTTTCATGAATAAATCAGTCACACCCTCTCACTTTATTGGTTAACATCAACAGGGACACTCGAGGAAGAAGCCTGTGATAGGCGGAAAATTAATTACAGAAATTCATGATTGGCTAAATTCAAAACAGGCGGAAAGAAAAGATCAATATTGCCAACCCAAAAATGAATGAACATAGGAATTCAAAACTTCTTCAAATCAACGTTCTTCCACTTCGCACCAGGGTGCATGATCATAGTTTTTTAGCAGTGACCTCTGTTGAAGAAAGTCCCAACTTCTTGATAAATGGTAAACAAATCACGTAGAATTTCGTACAGTACATGAAACTTCAAAATAACAAAATTTCATTAGATTTCTGTAGTGACATCTTCTGAGTAACCGCTTATGTAGGTGTAGTTTCCATTTCAAGATTTCTCCAGAAGGAGTTCTTTTAGGCGCAAGATTTAAATGTGCGGCGTAGAGGTGTACCTCCCGGTACAATTATTATTATTATAAATTACACAAATTTTTCTTATATTGCCTCTTGGATGATGCGCCTGATGTTCAGGTAATGTGTTCCATTGCCTTGCAGCAGGAACGGTAAAGGAATTCGCATGGCAGGATGTTGAATGTTGAGGAATAGCTAGGGTAGTCTTATTTTGAGAACGAATATTAAGGTTATGAAATTGAAATAACTCGGTAAATCTCGTACTCAGGCATGGAGGAGATCGTATGTGGAAAACGTTGTTAAGTAAGCATTGAGTGCGCATTCGTCTTCTACTTTTGAGACTGAGCCATGAATTTGGAGAAATGTGAGGTTAGATGCTAACATGAGCTTTCAGGCTCAACATAAATACGGTACAATACAAGCATTGTGTACCTTCTCTAATCTATTAGCAAGATACGAACCTAAATCATTGTAGACCACACAGTTAGGTTGAACTGTAGTAACCAGTTTGGCCCTTGCTGACGACTTAGTTTTATGGCCGATTGTGCTGAAAGCCTGCAGTCTAATTTAATTTGAACTTGAAAGCAAGTACAGTGGGTATGATATTGAAAATTAGGCTTTCCAAAACTAACGTAATGTCAACAGGTTAGAAACCTAAGAGAATTGAATGTCAGGTTGCGAATACAAAGCTGGAAGAGGTTGATAATTTCAAATATTTAGGATGTGTATTCTCCGAGAATGGTGGTACAATGACATGGAATCAAGATGCAGCAAAGCTAATACAGTGTGCTCGTAGTTGCGATCAAGAATGAAATCAGCTTCGGGACGAAATTATCTTTACATTGGTTTGTTTTGAGACCAGCTTTGCTTTATGGGAATGAAATCTGGGTGGACTCAGGATATCTTATTCATAAGTGAGGAGTAACAGGCATGAAAGTAGCGAGAAAGATTGCTGGTACAAACAGGTGGGAACAGTGGCAGGAGGATACTCGGAATTAGGACATAAAGATTCAGTTAGAAATGAAATCGATTGATGAAGCTGTACGCACAAACCGACTTCGGACCATGTGACGGGACTGGAAGAGGATAGGTCACTTAGGAGAATAATAGACTTAGTAATGGAGGGTAAGCGAAATAGAGGTTGATTATGAGGGTTAAACTCAGTTTCTAATGATTCAGGTAGCCTGGATGGCATCAGATCAAAAATTTGTGCACACACTATCTGAGGCCATACGATTATTATTAACAGACTTTTTCTGTATTTTGTTGAACATATTCGATGCTTCATCATACGCTTGAAATACTTTGAAGTTTAATAGGTTTTTTTACGTAATTTTGTAATTTACCTTAAAAGACGAGTCATTGCAATATACGCCTTCTTTTCTAAAGAGCACTCCTGTTCACACAACGCCTACGTAAGAAATCCCAGACGGTTTACCTTAGGAGTGTGAAGTGTTTTGACTGTGTGTGGGACGAGAGCCGGTTATGACAGCTGCTGCTGGTATTTTCACGCCACATGTTCAATCACTTACAGTATTATTATTATAATAATCAAGTGTGTAGGTAGCACGGGACAGAAGCAATTAGGTAGCCCATCATCTCCTTCTGAATCAAGTTTAGTCACAGGTTGGATTGCTAGGTGTGGAGCGATTAAAAACCGGAAAAACTTCGAAAATAAAGCCCAGTTTACAAAATGAATACTTTAACGCGGGAAGATGTGTCCGTCCTTGGCGAGTTAATTCTTATAATATAGCGGTAGCTGTATCCAGCCGAGATGAATGCCAGTCGAAGAGAGAGAACATACCTCAACTGTGGGTTTACGTTGCCTGTGATTAGTACCACTGTATGAGCGACACCGTGGGTCTGCGTTGCCTGTAATTTGTACCCACTATGTGAGGAACACCATGAGTCTACGTTACTTTTGATTAGTACCGCAACATGAGAAATACCATGCTTCTACTTTACTAGCGATAATTACCATTATGAGGGGCCGTTGACCTTGATTTTGGACCCCTTTAGAAAACAAGCATCATCGATTCAGGATTGTGCTTGAGAAACAGTTCCTGGATCGGATCCACTGATTGTTTTAAGTTCATAATCATTTTTCATTGTTGTCTTTTTGAATTCTAGTCAGTGGATCGACTTTGGAATTATTTTTAACTTTCAGTATTCTGAATTGGATCCGTGTTTATCTTAAATTCATATTCATCCATTTATTCATCATCATGTTTTGAATTCTGATCAGTGTGGTTAGGAGCGTTCAGCTGTGATCTCGCATCCGGGAAGTGGTGGGTTCGAATCCCACTGTCGGCAGCCCTGAAGATGGTTTTCCGTGGTTTCCCATTTTTACACCAGGCAAATGATGGGGCTGCACCTTAATTAAGGCCACGGCCGCTTCCTTCCCATTCCTAAGCCTTTCCTGTCGCATCGTCGCCATAAGACCTATCTGTGTCGGTGCGACGTAAAGCAAAATAGCAACAAAACAAGTTGGAATTTTGAATTGTCATTACATCTCGTCTCATTTCGTACCATTAGGGACAGATGACCTAGATGTTAGGCTCGTTTAAACAACAAGCATCATCATCATCATCATCATTATAGTGCGTTGTTTAGCCAGAAGCAACTCCTGTAGAGATTCGTTATTTTCTGGAGTCGAATTAAGCGCTTGCGTTCCAATAACAACGTATAGGTGACGAACACTGCTTGCCTTGATTACAATTGTGTCGGTAAATTGAGACGCTAATCCCAGATAGACCCCACCAGCCCAAAATATATCCGTGCTGAATTGAATTGAACCTGTTTCTGACTTCCTTTACACCTATTGCGAGATATATAGGGCCTACTAAGTATTTGGCAAAAATTTTGAAACGTATCTATGTAGCTACCTAAAGTTGAAACTGCGTTACCATTCATTCACAGGGGGCTTTGTCTGTCATGAAATATTTAGCACCGGGAGACTCCTATTCTCTTGCGCTACGACTTAGCTGAAGCATTTTTTACGCATGCACTGACAGTACTCACGGTAATACTTTTGTGTATAGCCGTCCCCTCCGTCCATTTGTGAGATGAACCCGAAATATTTGGAGGTATCTCGAGGGACCCGACATTTTAACACTGCTAAGCGAATGGCACAGTATAGTGCACCCAAACATTTGAGCTGAACAGCGTTATCTTGGTACGAAAGAACATGATCTTGAAAGGGTCATTCTACTTTTTCGGAATATTACTACCAAATTCTGACTGCACTTTATCATAAGAGAATAATATTATATAACTGTACTTCTGAAACTGAATTTACCCCCTGTGGGTGGGGGACGCAGACGAATACACCCAATGTATTCCTTGCCTGTCGTAAGAGGTGACTAAAAGGGCGACCAAGGGATGATCGAATTAGAACCATGAGACTACTTGTAATTAGTGCCATCACGCAGGGAACACCATGGGTCACCTTTACTTGCGAGTAGTCCCACTATGTTAGGTACAAAATAGGTTTGTGGTTAGTAGCGACACTGTGTGACTCAGGATGCATTTTACAGTGCCTATGATTAGTACCCACTATGTGAGGAACACCACGGGATAGTGCAGGTCCCTGCAGTTAGTCCACTTGTGTGAGGAACGCCATAGGTTTGCGTTGCCTGTAAATAGCTCCGCAGTGTGCGAAACACCATAGGTCTGTGTTACATGTGCGAATTTCATTACTTGTGCGTAGTACCATAATGTGTGGAATACCGCGAGTCTACGCTACTTTTGATTAGTACCGCAACATGACAAATAGCATGGTTCTATTTTCCGAGCAATAAGTACTATTATGAGGGGCCGATGGCCTGAATTTTGGACCCGTTTAGACTACATGAATCATCCGTTAAGTATTATGCTTTAGAAGCAGTCCCTTGGTCAGTAATACTGTTGTTTAATGCTAGTTTCTGGGAATGTGGGGCATTACGGGTCGAATCCACTGATTGTTTTAACTTCATATCCATCCATTCATTCTTCGTCCTCACGTTTTCGAATTCTAGTCAGTGGAGGATTATGGATTTTTAAATTGTCATAACATTTCGTCTCATTTCGTACCATTAGGGGCCGATGACCTAGATGTTAGGCCCCTTTAAACTACAAGCATCATCATCATCATCACGATACTCAATTTTAGTACCTCAGGCAGCACGAATGCTAATTCTGGTTGATATGACTCGCTATGAATGCCAGTCCGGTTTCATTGACATTTGAATGGGTTAAAAATGGGAAATGTAATCATCAATGGAAAAATCACTCTTCCTTTCTAGGCTTCAGAAATGATATTCGGCCATAAAACTGGACTAGATACTCCCCGATTCAACTTGGCTGTGGGGAAAGTGCCAAAAGGTATATTATTATTATTATCATTATTATTATTATTATTATTATTATTATTATTATTATTATTATTATCCTCATCATCGTCTTGTACTTGTGTAAGTGAAGCTTCATTTCTGAGCAGTTTAATATTTTATAACCATCAAACTTACTTATTTCCGGAAAAGAGTTAAAAAACGTGAGTTGAGTAATTTGAATGATAGAGCGTGGTATATTTAGATTGCAGACATTGATAGCTTGGATGGTGCCAATTTATGAACAGTTTCATTGCTGTTACAGTAATGTCCTTAAGGGCCAATCGTTTGTTTGATCGTCGTATTTGAACAATTATAGAGCACAACGTGCGAACATTACATTTATCGCTCTGATTCACTAATTTCGAATTACTTTGTTTGTTTGTTTGTTTCATTACATACTTGGCTTTAGGAATACCTTTATTGAATATCGCAACACACACGTATGCGCGCCCTTGTGTCTGTGTCTTTTTTGTTTATTTTTATCTGTCCGGTAGTCGTTAATGCGTTGCACGTGCCTTTTCCTTCCTCTTATTTCCGTTCATCTATACTAATATTATAAAAACCGAGCTCGATAGCTGCAGTCGCTTAAGTGCGGCCAGTATCCAGTATTCGGGAGATAGTAGGTTCGAATCCCACTGTCGGCAGCCCTGAAGATGTTTTTCCGTGGTTTCCCATTTTTACACCAGGCAAATGCTGGGGCTGTAATTTAATTAAGGCCACGGCCGCTTCCTTCCCACTCCTAGCCCTTCCCTGTCCCATCGTCGCCATAAGACCTATCTGTGTTGGTGCGACGTAAAGCAACTAGCAAAAAAAAATTATAAAGAGGAAAAATTTATATATTTGTTTGTAACGGACAAACTCAAAAACTACCGAACCGATTTTAAAAATTACTTCATCTATAGAAAGCTACATTGCCAGTGAATAACATGGGCTGTATTTTATTTTAAAAACAATTCGAGAGGGGGGGGGGCGACGGGGGGAGTTATAAAAATAACTGGCTAATATAGGCGAAATATTGAATTTGACGTAGAAGGACGAGACAAAGCTCATTTTAGGCCTCTTGATGCAAAGAACAAAACTCGGTAAGCCCTACGGGCCCGAAAACCATGTTTTAAGGCCCTAAAACCGACCGTTATGGAGATATTGTCACCACACTACCCCTGCTCTAGGAATAGGTTAAAGGAAATGAACTGCCGTAACCATGGCAACGTCAGCTCCACGATTCGAGAGCAGCGAGATTATGCATGTACGTTTGGGCATAGCTGCCAACCAAAATTGGTACACATATGACTTACTACCTGGAAAAAATATACTGTTGTGCAAGACACTCATAGGACTCCTTTGGGCGGGGATGGAAAGGGGGTGAAGTATAAAAATAATATATATAAATGTCATTGTTTTCTTTTGCTAGGGGCTTTACGTCGCACCGACACAGATAGGTCTTATGGCGAGGATGGGATAGGAATGGCCTAGGAGTTGGAAGGAAGCGGCCGTGGCCTTAATTAACCCCTCAGCGTCGCAGCCATTTAAATAGCTTCCTATCCCGCGGCCGGATGAGATTTCAACTACGCGCGACGGAAATACATCGATTCACTTAAAGCGTTACTATAAGTATAAGAGTAGCCCGATTTTCACGAAATTTGGAAATCCTTATGACAGAACTATGTACATGCAGATAATTACATAATAGTTTTACATTTCCTTAGTAATTTAGTTCCGTGTGATAGAGTTCGAAGCACTCTTGGAGACAGGGACTCAAGTCACACTCCTGGCAGCAGTACACTGACGTCTTCTTTTCGCCGTGTTTTGAACACAGGATACAATGTCTTTGAGGTTTGGATTTCCAACTCTTGAGTGCTAATTTCCTGATAAAATGACTTTCCTGCAACCTTGGAACTGTATTATCTGATGCGCACCGGCCTTGAATATTTTGTTCCCCTCCCTCCCGAGCGTATTTTGTAAACAAACCTTTCACCAACTGAACCCGATAAGGTTATTGCTCAATATATGTCTCTGTGACCTGTGTGAGTATTATTAGAGAATTTAGCAATCAGAATTCACCGTTGAAAACTTCTCTTTGACTTGTATAATTATCTATAGTCTCTTACACGAAATTTCCAAGTACTGTTTCCTCGTCGTCGTCACTCTCATCATTTACCACTGCTACATCATCTATTTCATTATCACTGCTGCTTATACTGCCACTACTACTTCCGACTAAACTTTCATCTGAATTATACAATATTTCAAGCACGTTACTGTCAGTCATACCACGGCTGAGCGCGGCGCGTCACACGGACTGGTGAAGCTGCAGCGAGACCGGAAGTAACAGGACGAAATTGAATGAGGGGAATAACATTTACGACGAAACAAACCAACTCGATACATATTTCAGATAAAAGGTCGAGACAACGTCTTTCAAATGAGATATATACCATGAACAACTGGTTCTC
Organism: Anabrus simplex; assembly: GCF_040414725.1. NCBI lineage: Eukaryota > Metazoa > Arthropoda > Insecta > Orthoptera > Tettigoniidae > Anabrus > Anabrus simplex. The sequence goes on from NC_090277.1 coordinate 59,256,708, forward strand.
GTATCGTATGACAGAAAGCAGCACTAACTGATGCCTACACAGAGCGCTCGTGGAGAGTTACGAAAATATTACAAGCTGAGAAATAAAGACAAATATAATAAATATACCGCACTCTCAATGTACAAATAGAGCAAAGAACATCACACGAAAAGACAAACTTCTCACATCATCATTTCTTTATTTTATTCTGTGGGAAAGAACGAAGCAAACAGACTTTTAAAAAAGCAAGAGATTAGTGCTCAGACTTACTTAACAAATAATTATCCTTGCAAAAACAACTACATTATAACGATTTTTCAATTCTTATTTACAACACTAATAAACCCGGAAATGTCTTCTTGGAAACAAAACAGTTTGCATATCAGTAACTCCAAAACTCTTCGCGCTATAGCCGTAAATGTGAAACCATGTATGGGTCTATACCACGTATAGAGGTCGGCGGCTACGGAAGAAAATAGGGTCTATACCACGTATAGAGGTCGGCGCTGAGGGGTTAAGGTACAGCCCCAGCATTTGCCTGGTGTGAAAATGGGAAACCACGGAAAACCATCTTCAGGGCTGCCGATAGTGGGATTCGAACCTACTATCTCCCGGATGCAAACTCACAGCCGCGCGCCTCTACGCGCACGGCCAACTCGCCCGGTAATGTCATTGTTTGTTTGCATGTGTGTAGGTATTACATCTCCTCCTAAACTACTGGAGCAATTTTAACAAAATTTGGTACACTTATGACTTAGTATCAGGAGACAAACCTCGTGGGGATAAGACACCCATAGCACCCTTATGGGCATGGGGCGAGGGGGGTGTGGTATAAAATTAATCTAGAATAGTATCGAATCCATAGTTTTCGTGGTCGCTGAAATTAATAGTGACACTCAGAATTTTTTAAAGTTCATGTTCAGCCCACTTTGGGGTGGGTGTGAGGGGGAAGTGAGATGTAAAAATAATCGAAAATAGTGTCAAATCTACAGTTTTGGGATCATTGAGATGAATGGTGACACTCTCTATGTTTTATATCTTAAGGGTGGGGGGGGGGGGGGGCGAGAGCGGGACAGTCTCATGAACAGCTGAAATCCTGTACATCGTATCTATAGTGCGACGGACAAATATATATAGTTATCACTTATTCATTTTTGACAGGATCAAATACTTCCCAGTCGATTCGAGCTTCCATAAGGACAAAGTTTTACTCGAAAATTAAATAATCTAAAACTTGAAATCAAACACATTTAAATAATTCTAAAACTACATAATAGATCGAAAATATCAGGGAATGAGAGTTGTCCAAGTGTGGTTGGATAGCGAAAATAATCAAGTTATATATAAGATGATATGAGTCATGAATAATTAACGAGGCGCTAAAAGGGAAAAGTGAGCGATCTGTCACGAGTAGGGCTATCTCTCTAGTCGTTACACTCATGACTAAGTATCGTGACTCAACGACTTTGTTGTTTCTATCGTAAGCTCATGTCATTCTGTGCCATCTTGCGTCTCCTACGCCATAGTTCCCCATGGTAAGTTAGTGATCTCTCTTATCTGAACAATTCATCTGTTTGCTACTCGTCTTCGTGGCCTCCTGCCAGTAACCTTTCCCTTGGATAATTAGTTTTTCTAGGTTGTCACATCCTTTCTTCTCATAAAGTGACCAAAGAATTGCAGGACTTTCTGCTTCACAACTTTGCATACATTGTATTGTATCTCAACATCCAGGGTGACAGAATCATTTGTTCACCTGGCTGTCCGTGGTATCGGCAACATCCTTCTCCAGCAGGTCTTGATTCAGTTTGTATCTTTAGCTTTTATGATCAAAGTTTCGCATCCATACAGGAAGATCGAGAAGACAAGTAAGTGGATTTTCGTATTCAATATTTCTTTATTTTTTACCAGAACTATAGGTCCCAGCAGGATGCGACACTTGGTATCTTTTTCACAACTACCTCTATCCTTGATTACTAGAATATAATATAATATATTTATTTATCAACTACAGGATGTCCCAATTACAGATGATGTAATAAAAAATTAAATTAAATAATTAAATTAAATAAAAAATTAAATAATATATACAAATATACATATATATATACAAACAGATATAAATCTTCGCATGTTTTCTACAGGTTATTTACAAAATTATGACGTTCCACCCTTGAGAAGAACTTCCCGAATTGCAGTGGAAGGGTGGTAAAAAATGTCGAGTGACCCTTCCAGCTGATTTATGGTCCTAAGGGCTTGCATGAACCAAGAATTTTCATGTGTAACCGTCTTACATTTCGGCAGGTGGAATGTACATTTCTGCCTTGTTCGTCTGCTTGGAACATGAATTGGGATCAATCCCAGTATAGCCGGACAGTCCACTTTATTCTTCAAGCATTTAATCGCTAACATTGCGTTCGCACATTTTCGGCGCGTTGCCCGCGTATTCATTCCAAGAATGTTTACAAATTCTTCATACCTGCTTGAAGAGAGTGGCATGCCCAGCAATCCAAAACTAATCCACTTCATGAACCTACTGAGGATGGATTTGTGTAGTTTCTCATTTTCACTAGGCAAGTACTGAAGCTGTATCCTTCTTAAGACCACGGATGCGTTCTACTAGCGTTAGTGTTTTGTTAAATAAAGAGCAAATGGAGGCTCGTATGTCATTTGTGTAAACAATCACAAATAGTTATCATTGTGTTAAAGACTGGCTCCATGGCTAAATTGTTGACGAGCTGGCCTTTGGCCACAGGGTCCCGGGTTCGATTTCCGATAGGATCGGGAATTTTAACTATCATTGGTTAATTCGCTGCCACGGGGGCTGTGTATATGTATCGTATTCATCATCATTTCATCTTCATCTCGATGCACAGGTCAAATCAAAAGACCTGCACCTGGCGATTTGTGTTGCCAATACGGATCTCGAAGATTATCGAGGTCTACCGATTCAGTAGGCCTACTAGGGAGTCCAGGTATCTCTAAAAGTTTCGCGAATAATATTTGGACACGAAGTGGAAATGACTGCCAACGAAGGCTTATCACAGGACATGAAATATGAAGCCAGAAGGCAGAAGCCGCTATAAATACTCGATTTAAAAAAAAATCCCCCTTCTTATTTCAATTTCTTCTAATTAGGCAAACTGTTTTAATAACGGTGTGTATATGCGTACTATATTAACGGGAAGCTAAATCATTATCACTAAATGAAGATCTTAATATAAATAGTCTACTTATGTACTTCATATTTACACTGACTGACAGAGCAAATGCAACACCAAGAAGGAGTGGTTCGAAAGGGATGAAAGTTGGGGAAAAAACAGAGACGGCACGGACGAATAATTGATGTTCATTTCAAACCGATATGCAGGTTACACAATGCGCACGGCATCGACTCAGTAGGATGTAGGACCACCGCGAGCGGCGATGCACGCAGAAACACGTCGAGGTACAGAGTCAATAAGAGTGCGGATGGTGTCCGGAGGGATGGTTCTCCATTCTCTGACAACCATTTGCCACAGTTGGTCGTCCGTACGAGGCTGGGGCAGAGTTTGCAAACGGCGTCCAATGAGATCCCACACGTGTTCGATTGGTGAGAGATCCGGAGAGTACGCTGGCCACGGAAGCATCTGTACACCTCGTAGAGCCTGTTGGGAGATGCGAGCAGTGTGTGGGCGGGCATTATCCTGCTGAAACAGAGCATTGGGCAGCCCCTGAAGGTACGGGAGTGCCACCGGCCGCAGCACATGCTGCACGTAGCGGTGGGCATTTAACGTGCCTTGAATACGCACTAGAGGTGACGTGGAATCATACGCAATAGCGCCCCAAACCATGATGCCGCGTTGTCTAGCGGTAGGGCGCTCCACAGTTACTGCCGGATTTGACCTTTCTCCACGCCGACGCCACACTCGTCTGCGGTGACTATCACTGACAGAACAGAAGCGTGACTCATCGGAGAACACGACGTTCCGCCATTCCCTCAACCAAGTCGCTCTAGCCCGGCACCATGCCAGGCGTGCACGTCTATGCTGTGGAGTCAATGGTAGTCTTCTGAGCGGACGCCGGGAGTGCAGGCCTCCTTCAACCAATCGACGGGAAATTGTTCTGGTCGATATTGGAACAGCCAGGGTGTCTTGCACATGCTGAAGAATGGCGGTTGACGTGGCGTGCGGGGCTGCCACCGCTTGGCGGCGGATGCGCCGATCCTCGCGTGCTGACGTCACTCGGGCTGCACCTGGACCCCTCGCTCGTACGACATGTCCCTGCGCCAACCATCTTCGCCACAGGCGCTGCACCGTGGACACATCCCTATGGGTATCGGCTGCGATTTGACGAAGCGACCAACCTGCCCTTCTCAGCCCGATCACCATACCCCTCGTAAAGTCGTCTGTCTGCTGGAAATGCCTCCGTTGACGGCGGCCTGGCATTCTTAGCTATACACGTGTCCTGTGGCACACGACAACACGTTCTACAATGACTGTGGGCTGAGAAATCACGGTACGAAGTGGGCCATTCGCCAACGCCGTGTCCCATTTATCGTTCGCTACGTGCGAAGCACAGCGGCGCATTTCACATCATGAGCACACCTCAGTGACGTCAGTCTACCCTGCAATTGGCATAAAGTTCGGACCACTCCTTCTTGGTGTTGCATTTGCCCTGTCAGTCAGTGTATATAGCGCCGTGTATCTAATGACGCAAGTGGATCGAAATCAAGAACGTGTGTTCATTTATAGAAATCCTGACATGGATTGAATGAAGGAAGCCTTCGTCTTCAGCGAGTTTCTGTAGACCAAAGACGGGCACAATTTGGTTCAATGAACAGCGCTCCTGCTCAGGCAGGTAAAGGAGCAGAGTACAGCCTAGCAGCTGCTTGTACGGCTCTCAGTTACAACTAGTGAAGGGACAAGTATCTAAACCATCTGATCCACTCAGTCCAGTAGATTCCAAGTTCTTGAAACCGTTGACTATAACCACCAGCACCACTACATCGTATATCGATCCTCTCAATATATCTCAACTGTGATTTTATGGGTATTAAAATTGAAACACTTACAATATAAATAATAGTGGTCAAACATTATACCCCTGCGGGACACCTGTAGCTGTTTAGAAGTACGAATTTATACCATAATTCCTCAATCACTTGCAGGTCAACTGTCAACATACATAACGTTATGACGTGATAAAATTCTGAAACCTGCTAAATGACCTAAACATTTCAGACAAAGCATCAAATACTTTTGTAGCCTTCGTAATATCTGCTGTGATTTCAGATTTTTCGTCAAGAGTGGCATTTAAAGAATACAAATAATACGAAGCATCAAAGCTGTAAGATTTAAAGGAAGGAAACCATGTGAAGGAAGAAGTGTAAGTGAGGTGTGTGTCTATGTGTGTGTGGTTGGGCGCGTCAAACTTAGGACCGCCCATAAACACGGACAGCTCACTCAGCGAAGCAGAACGGCCACGCCCGTGTTTTATAGCGAGGCGGCCCTTAATTTCCGATTCACAAGAAAACAGGATGTTTCCGAAGTATCTACTCATTAGATTTTAACACGTCCTTGACTTGGAAGAATGAATCAATAAGGGTGAAAAGTTATCTTTCGAAGTAAAAGGACGTTTTAATCCAAATCGCATGATTTTCCAATTTCAATTTCCAAATTTTTAACACAATCAAATGGAAATAGCGTAGGGGTTTTAATGCCGGGAGTGCCGAGGATATGTTCGGCTCGCCAGGTGCAAGTCTTTTGATTTGACACCCATTGGCGACCTGCGCGTCGTGATGGGGATGAAATCGTGATGAAGGCGGCACATACACCCAGCCCCCATGCCAGAGAAATTAACCGATGTTGGTTAAAATTCCCGACCCTGCCGAGAATCGAACCCGGGTGCGCTTGTGCCCGAAGCCGGCACGCTAACCATTTAGCCATGGAGCCGGACGTTATTTGAAGGTGCTCAAATACGTCAGCCTCGTGTCGCTAGATTTACTGGCACGTAAAGGAACTCATGTGGGACTAAATTCTCGCACTTTAGTGTTTCCGCAAGCCGTAAAAGTAGGTAGTCGGATGTAAAGTAAATAACAGGACGGGCAGAAGACACTCCTTATGACTGTATGTTTGTTTTGTTTAGTTACATAATCGCAAATATTTAAATACTGTAATCAGAACTCTTGCAATCTATATATATATAGCATGCCTGTTCGCCTCGGACGTTGGCGATCAACATGGCTATTCTAGCTTTATCCATTGAAATTCGGAACAGTTATTCAGATGTTTTGTTGAACCAGGTTTTAAGGTTGTCGAGCCAGGAAATTCTTCTTCGCCCAGGAGATCTTTTTCCTTCTATTTTCCCTTGCAGGATAAGTTGAAGCAGCTCATATCTTTTCTGATTCCTCATGATGTGTCCAAAATATTGTAGTTTACGACACTTGATGGTGTTGATCAGCTCTGGTCTCTTGTTAGCTCGGCGTAGAACCTCAACGTTTGTAACTTTCTGAGTCCACGATATTCTCAAAATTCTTCTGTATAGCCAGAGTTCAAATGCTTCCAGTCTAGCAGTGGTGGCTTTTGTAAGGGCCTATGTTTCCACACCGTAAAAGAGAACTGGAAACACATAGCACCTAAGAAGCCGTATTTTAGTATCCATGGTAAGGTCGTGATTCTTGAAGGTTGAGCTCATTGAATTGAAAACACTTCTCGCCTTTCCAATGCGACACTTTATCTCTTGCGAATTGTCCCATGCTTCGTTAATGATGGTACCCATGTACGAATACTGTGAAACTCTCTCTATACTTGCTCCATTGAGGAACAGATTCACGCCTCGGATGTTCTTCTTACTGATGATCATCAATTTTGTTTTATTAGTGTTGATGTCCAGACCATATCTCTTGCTTGTTTCAGAAATTTTGTTCATCAGTTTCTGTAGCCCTTCCATCGTATCTGCAAAGACAAATGTGTCATCTGCGTAGCGCAAATTGTTGAGTTTGACATATATTTATATATATATATTAGAAATAGTTTTAGGTTATATTATAATTAAAATAACATGATGCTAAAAGTAATTAGTGTAGGTTTACTATAATTGGGGAGATTTCGCCTTTATGTAAATCAGAAAGAAAATAAATAAATAAATAAATAAATCCTCAGACGAATCTTAGGACCAAAATGCGGAAAGGGGATTTTGGATGAAAAAGAAATTGAATGAAATCTATCCACTTCCTGAAAAAAATCCCAGATACCATCAGGAAACGGAGATTACAATTTTATGGTCATTTATATGATATAATAGATAATGACAGGCTCACTATAAAAATGTTAAACTTAGCCTTATCATTGAAAAATCACAAGAATTGTTTAAAATAATTCAGTGAAGACCTAAATGAAATTGGTATTCATGAATAAGCCGTTCAAGATAGAATACAATTCGCAAACACAAGTTTTCTGTAAAGCCCACCTGACTACTGTACACACAGGTTGGACTGAACAACGGAAAAGAGAACATAGCGAGAGGATGAAGAGATGTTGAGGAAGAGAATAATAAGAAGAAAAACAAAAATGCTAATAAGTTGAAACACGCTCTCTAGTTGGGTAAAATGAATTTTTTAAAGTAAAATTTATTATTATTATTACTATTATTATTATTATTATTATTATTATTATTATTATTATTATTATTAGAGCCTCCGTGGCTCAGGCGGCAGCGCGCTGGCCTCTCACCGCTGGGTTCCGTGGTTCAAATCCCGGTTACTCCACGTGAGATTTGTGCTGTGCAAAGTGGAGGCAGGACAGGTTTCTCTCCTTTTCTGATTTTCCCAGTCATCTCCAATATAATTTCTACTACTAACTACTACTACTAGATTGACATCCCAGCTGCTCCACCAGTTCACCACTATATTCCAGTCTAGGCCTTCCCCTACTATTTCTTCCTTCCACTGAGCCGAGTTTACTGTCATGTTCAATCCATGTATTTCTTCATATTCATTGACAAGCTCGGCGTTTCTCCAACTCTTTCCATTACTTCTTCATTAGTAACTCTATCTGTCCAAGGAATTTTCAATATTCGTCTATAGGACCATTGTTCAAAGGCTTCTAGTCTCTGCCACTCCTCCTGGTCCATACATGTGTCTTAGCTAATTGTTTCCTCAGTTTTAAGAGGAGTGCGACAGGCTTCGGTAGCCGGGATAATTCCTATCCACGCCGCTAGATGGGGACTTCATTCATTCCATCCCTAACCGGGTCGAAACAGTGAAAACAGGCTGTGGATATTCTTTATTGTTATTATTAGTATTATTAATATTATATATGCGTTTGGTCCTCTAAGGAACACGTAGAACCATTATTTAGCACTGGTATTCTTGATCTTGTTCTTCTTATCTTCCCAAAACTTACTCATTCTTTCACTATGGGTCTGTCGTCTTTTTTGTGTAAACGCGTTTGTTTTTATTTTCAAATTTCTTGCCGTCGGTTTCTTGGGCGAAAACTTGTGGGTGTTGATCTTTTGTCTATATGAAATCCGTGTGGTTTCTAGTGGATCAATGTCGACTTCTGCGCGATCGTTTTGGGTGTCTACTAGCCAGCGTACTTTGGTTTGTCGTGGTTCATTGATTATTATTATTATTATTATTATTATTATTATTATTATTATTATTATTATATTAGCCTTGTGTCAGTAGATTACTGCGTATGATGAACTAATTGTTGCAGTCGCGACGTATCTGCATTCTGTTCTTCTGCCTGTGCAGAACTCGTGAGTGTACAGTCAATGGTACGAAAAGAATGGCCATCGCAGAAGATGAAAATCAGGATGAAGATATTGTGCAGGTGGTAGGATTACAAGTATCAAATCTTCATCCACCGGATGTCCATAGTTTACGATTATCCTCCCGTTTCCAGAATTTATACAATTAAAGGGTTCTCTGCCGGCTAATGTTTGTGTAGTGGAGTGTATATCTGCGAGGTCGAGCTATAATCCTATTGGATAAGCATATTTTGGTGCTCTGTCTTGTATACCATTAAATGTTCCTTTTAACTGTCACTCCCACAGAGTTACGATACACCGGAGAGCACGTAGCCTGCCCAGCAGACTGACGAATGTGTCAACATTAAATATCAATAAACCAAGGCCTTCCTATTTTATAAACCCATGTTGTATCCGCTTGATAGGGCAGTTACAAAGCGCACACTTCGTTGACGTGAATGCACGAAACTGAAATGGGCTTTCTTTACGTTGCAATGTTATCAGACTGTACAGTCGTAACATGATGATCGAGTGTTTGAATGTAATCATCCGTCATGGTTTAATTATACATTTGTTCTATCCTTATTACTTTACCCGAATGGATAATTTCCGAACAGGAAGATGAGAAGCGAAAGCCTTGCTTTTCTTCTCTTCTCTTCTCTTCCCGTTGCTATTATAAGGGCGTTTTAGGACGTTGATGCAGCGGACATGGAACGTAGTGCGACTCCGATGCGGGTATATAAGCACGGGCATGTAGGCAATCGTGTCGTGCGTGCGTTAAATGCGGCCACGTGAACTATAGCGACGCTATTGCCAAATGCGTCCAAACAGGACCAACGTGCTGTCATTCTGTTCTTGACGAACACCGGTGGACATCCATCGGAGAATAAAGCCAATATATGGGGCAGCATGTCTGTCAAAAACCACCGCTGTGGAATGGTGCACCAAGTTCCGTGCGGGTCGCTTTTCGACACAAGACGCCGGTCCATCTGGGAGGTCAGCCTCATCCATTATGGACAAGAACAAGCGACTGGTGACACTCGAGCCCCACTGTCGGCAGCCCTAAATATGTTTTACCGTGGTTTCCCATTTTCACATCAGGCAAATACTGGGGCTGTACATTAATTCAGGCCACGGCCGCTTCCTTCCCACTCCTACGCGTTAACTATTCCGTCTTCGCCATAAGACCTGTCTGTTTGGGAGCGTCGTAAAAAAAAACAAATTGTAAAAAGACCTTGAAGGTCGGGGCTTCATGTCGGACGAGAGTGTACAGTAGAGGGTTACGGAATTCTTCGCGCTGCAGGACACTGTGTTTTATCACACGGGGATCTTCAAACTGGTGCGTTTGTTCGGCTCCAGGACTAAATGGTTAGCGTACTGTCCTTTGATCACTGGCGTCCCGGGGTCGATTCCCGGCCAGATCGGGGATTTTAACTTCGTCTGGTTAATTTCTCCGACTCGGGAGCTGGGTGTTTGTGTTCACCTTCAATGTATAAGTTCAGTTCATCAAAGTCGATTCATAATTAATAATCAGAAACATACAAAATTGTAGCCAAAATTAAAACAAAAACTCGTGCGTCAGTGGGATGAGTGCTTCAGTGTTCACGGCAATTTTGCCTGGGTGGCCTCCCGATTCGGGACTGTACGGCCGTCGAACGGAAACTTTTTGATCGCCCCTTATACTTACAAGTCTGCCAAACCCACTGAAATTAATGCACCAACCGACCCTGTGAACAACATTTTCACACCATTTATAACAGGGACTGGCTGCATAACATCGCTCATACCTCAGTCACTTTCATATTGTCAAACCCAAGGATTGGACTAAGACAGACAGGCCAACGAAAGTAACAAATTTGCTCTAGCCTGTACCAGAAGACATAATGCGCTGTAAATACTAGGTCCCGCCAGCAAAGGCGCGGAATTATTGTATTAAAATGAAAGATAAACAAGTAAATTATTGAATCTCTGCCTGATCATGCATGACCATGGACCAAAGCGTCCTAAAGATGCAGGAATAAAGCAACAAATTAAAACGCAAAGCAACGGAAGCTTTGTTCTGTTTGTTGTAGCCTGAGTTCTGATGTACACAAAGCCGCAGTATCTCGCTGATAGAAAAAAATCCTGATTGGTTAGAAATGTCTAGCTACGAGGAGAACTGCACAGTGAATTCAGGTAGGTCATCTAATAAACTAAAGTACGCTACCTGAAATATAACCTTCAGAATGAAAAAGAAGTATGATATTCTGTCGATGATACAGTTCCCTAGACTGGTTTGATGCAGCTTTCCATGCCACACTACCTATGCTATTCTTTTCATTTCTACATAACTACTACAGCGTACGAATATTTTAATCTGCTTGTCATATTCATACCTTGGTGTACCCCTACTGTTCTTACCGCCTACCCTTCCCTCGAAAAGTAACTGAACAAGTCCTGGATGTCTTAAGATGTGTCCTATCATTCTGTCTCTTTTTCTGGTCAAATTTCGTCAGATCGTTCTCCCTTCACTAATTCGATTCAGTATCTCTTCATTCGCGATTTGATGTAGCCATTTCACCTTCAGCATTCTTCTGTAACACCACTTTTCAAAAGCTTCTATTCGCTTTCGTTCTGAGCTAGTTACTACTCCAGACGAAAGTCTTCAAAAACGTCTTTCTAATTACTATATTAACGTTTGAAGTGAGCAAAGCTGAGCTAGCGGCCATGCGGTTAGGGTCGCGCAGCTGTGAGCTTGCATTCGGCAGGTAGTGGGTTCGAACCCACTAACTAAGCCCACGTTATGTCTGATTGTCACAACTAAATGCTAGGATCAGAAAGCGAGTTTAATAGAACTGTAATAGATTTCTTGTTTGTAATAGTGCCGGGTGAGACGAGCCTCCGTGGCTGAGGTGGCAGAGCGCCGGCCTCTCACCGCTGGGTTCCGTGGTTCAAATCCAGGTCACTCCATGTGAGATTTGTGCTGGACAAGGCGGAGGCGGGACAGGTTTTTCTCCATGTACTCCGGTTTTCTCTGTCATCTTTCACTCCAGCAACACTCTTCAATATCATTTCATTTCATTAATCATTGCCCCAGAGGAGTGCGGCAGGCTTCGGCAGCCGGCACAATTCCCAGTCCTCGCCGCTAGGAGGGGCTTCATTCATTCCATTCCTGGCCCGGTCAAATGACTGGAAACAGGCTGTGGATTTTTTTTTCAATAGTGCCGGGTTGAGTGAGTCAGACCTTTGAGGCGCTGGCGTTCTGACACCAAATTGCCAGGTTCGATCCTGGCTCAGTCCGATGGTATTTGAAGGTGCTCAAATACGTCAGCCTCGTGTTGGTAGATTTACTGGCACATAAACATTTCATCACCGTAAAAAGTAGATAGTGGTTCGTAGAAACAGTAACATTATTGTTTGTATTAGTACAATCATTCACTGGGACCCAGTTGTTGGGAAGCGATTTCGCCGATGAGTTACGTGTTTGAACTGAAAAACCTGGACTCTATTTGATTTTTTGATGCGTGTGAACTTCTCACATGGTTTCTGCGCTGTTTGTTCATACAAAAACGTGTAAGTAGGGGAAGGTCGGGAGGTATCGGACAGCGGGTGGTATCGGACAGTCACAGAATGTCTTTGTTAGCAGCATGTGGCAGAACCTGTTTAGTTACTCACAGGTCCGCCCGTATGTTTGAAGGGTGGGTACATTCTATTCAGTCGAGAGGCAGGGTCGTTTATGAGTGGTGGTGTATTTCTGTTCATTGTGTGATTTTCGGCCCGCACGGATTTATTTTTACCAAGAAGCAGCAGCAACAAGGGTTTGTTGTATTGAATTTTAAGTACATTAGCAGAAACAGTACTCCTTACTCTGTAATATCGTGCTTTTAGAATCAGTTTCTTTTCGAACGTTCTCGTTCAGTTCCAGTTGTTTCTTAAGGGAGTCATTCGGGCGGTATCGGACACGAAACTGGCGGGCGGTATCGGACATCACAGGTTGCAGTTCCGTCCAGGTTACTTATGGTACTATCCTTTGTTTTAGGTAAACATGGGGAAGATACGAGGACAATGGGAAGAAGGCAATATGATATTAGCCGTGAATAGTGTCAGGGACAATAAAATGAGTATTAGAGAGGCCAGTCAACGTTTTTCTGTTCCAAAAAGCACGTTAGGTGATAGGATTAAAGCTCCTGGTGCTGGTAAAGAGATTCCTATCAAAGTGTGTACGGGGAACAGTGGGACGTATCAGAGAACGTTCTCAGATGAAGAAGAGAATGACCTGTTCATGCATATAAAAACACTGGACTATGCCACTCAACAAAACTGAATTTTTAAAACTTGTGTATCAATTTGCTGAGGAATTGAGAGTGGAACATAGGTTTAATAAAACTAAAATGATGGCAGGAAAGGACCTTTATTATGATGTTATGAAGAGTCACCAGGACCTCAGTTTGAGAACGGCTGAGTCTACTAGCTTGCAGCGAACAGTAGGCTTCAACAAGGAGCAAGTGGACAAATTTTTTGATAAATTAAATGATCTTATGACAAAATATTTCTTTATTCCATCAAGAATCTTCAACGCTGATCAGACGTTAAATTGTTTGTATTATGAATGTGAAAAATATATTTTTGTTCGAACGATTGACTGTCCGATACCACCCTCCAGTTTTCAAACATGCTAGTTTGTAATGATCTCGTAATTTGTTAATATTGTCCGTGTTTTTCATTATGATTTAATATATTCAAGTGAGTACGTTAATATAAGACTATATATGCATATAAAATGAATTACACGTTTTATTTCCTATTCAATAAAAAAATTATGGCAAAAAAGTTAAACTGTCCGATACCTCCCGACCTTCCCCGTAAATATTTTATTCCGTCATGTGACGTGTTGTGTACGCAGTATCATTCTCCTGATACGATTAATTCCAGGCACAACGTACCATTTATTACGATCACGAAATGGTCTAAGGCACGTGCCTCTGCTACGGCTAGTACTACAACCACGCTGGGCCTTTATACAACTAAATTAAGTACATACAGCGTGTGCGTTTTATTAGTATTCCAGCTGAATTTTAAGCAGCGAAGGTCAAAAAAGCACCCCGGAACGTTTCAGTGCCAGTAAAAGGAAAAGAGGAAAACAGGGAGGAAATGAATGTGATAAGCTACTCTTCAGAGGAATGAATAGAGTTCCTGCGCTGTATCCCAATAAGAATTGGAAATAGGTCTCCACTTTGAATCCCCTTTCACTGGCCATTTCTGTGACATATTTGCGCCGCTGTAAATATTGAAATGGGGATTGTATACCAGGAACGATGTATGTTCGATTCCCGCAAAATTTTGAACTTCGAGAGTAAGTTGTGAAATAGGATTTCCTACACTAATGTTTTACTGGTGAGGAGGTAAAGACAGGTCAGGATTTAAACAAAATATGTGCATATCTCCGCTACACGAAAAAAAAAAAAAAAATAGAATCATAGATATATGTTTGAGCTTAGAAAACGAGAGTGTGAGTACAGGTTCTGTGGTTGTTCCCCCCCTTTAGTAGCCTCCTACTATGTGCAGATAATGCTTCCTAACATTAACATTAAAGTTAGGAATGAATTTGCCAAAATGTTTGTATGGAGTGTTTTGTTGTATAGCTACGAAACATGGGTCTTAGCAAGACAGGATATAAAACGCCTGGAAACAATGGAAATGTGGATATGGAGGAGGATGCTGAAAATTAGTTGGACAGAGAAAAAGTCAAACAATAAGGTCCTTAAGGAAATAGACGAAACAAGCGAATTGATCAACACTATAGAAAAGAGGAAAACCAAATTCCTTAGCCACACACTTCGACATAACACATTCCTCACGACTCTGCTGGAAGTAAAAGTTCTGGGTAAGAAGAGAAGAGGAAGACCGTGGAAGAAGTATCTGTATTCCGTGATAGACAGGCTGAATTTGAAAAAAAAAAATATGTTGACCTGAAACGCAGAGGAGAGACAAATGTAGTTGCGGTGACAGGGCGTTTCCTTTAGGATATGAATGAATGAATGAATGCATCCTCTGATTTCCGATAAATCTTAATAAATAAGCGTCATGATCTATGTTCAGCAATATGACAGCTGATCCAGCACGCAATATTCCCCTGCCATGCCACGTCCAACAAAATAGTCGCTGATTTAGCACACAATTTTATAGCCATAAATATTCGCAAGATGCGTCTTACGAGAAAAATTCTTCCACCTACGGTAGATTTACTGGCACATAAAAGAACACCCGCGGGACAAAATTCTGGCACCTCGGCATCTCCAAAAACCGAAAAGAGAAGTTCTTTTTACAATTTAGTATATGTCGCACCATCACAGATAGATCTTATGGCGACGATGGGATAGGAAAGAGCACGGAGTGGGAAATAAGAGGTTGGGGCCTTAATTAAGGTACAACCCCAGCATTCGCCTGGTGTGAAAATGGGGAAACCACGGAAAAGCATTTTCAGGGCTGCAGACCGTGGAGTTCGAACTCACTTTCTCTCGCATGCAAGCTGAAAGCTTCGTGATCTATCCGCGCAGCCACTCTCTCTGTCGTTAAAGTAGTTAGTAGGACGAAAAGTTCATCTTCTTTTTATTCTTCTTCTCCTACTTCTTGATTTGTTATGCCCAACTAAGGAGCACTTTTAAAGTTATTGATACTTTTTGCGGTTTTTTCTTCTCTTCCCAATATCTATTCCATCCTCTCGTTGTGTACCTTTCTACGTTGTCCAGTCCGTCCTATATTTAGTCCGGTGCCCTTTACAGAAAATTTGTGTTTGTGAATAATAATAATATTAATAATAGGTTTTAGTCACGTTGTTGTCAGCTTGTAGTCCGTATATTGGGGTTCGAACTCCCGCTGTCGTGAGTCATGACTATGATTTTTCCATGGTTTCCAATTTTCACCCTAGGCAGTCTGCTGGGGCTGTACCTTAATTAACACGACGTTCATTTCCTTCCCACTCCTAGGCCTTTCCTATCCCATCGTCGCCGTAAAACCTATCTGTGTCGATGTAACGTAAAGCCAATTGGGAAAAATGTGAAGTAATTTGAGTTTTAATGGGTTAAGTTTATTATGACGTACTAAACCCCGTGAGGTAAGCCAAGCATTATTGGTGTGACGGTCGACTCGCTGACCTCGTAACACTCCAATATCTGCACGCCATCTGTCTGTACAAGGGTCTTCTTGAGAGATCGATACCCTGTATGCACTGTAGATGCTTCAGCATTGGGTAGTTTGACGGTTTATAATTTGTCAACAACATGAGATTACCAACATGGCATTCTTCTTGTTCTGTTCGGCTCCTTGACTGAATAATAATAATCATAAAAATAATAATAAAAGTCTATTTTGTTTAATGGTCAGCGTTTCGGCCTCCGGTTCATAGCGATCCGGGTTCAATTCCCCGCCGGGCCAATAATTCATTTGGCTCGAGGACAGAGTAGTTATGTTTGCCTCAACTCTGTCCTCTTCCTGTTCACACGATACACCACGCTGCCAACCACCACAGAAACCCGCAATAGGGAATGCGTTTCTCCACATAGGGCTGGCGGAAGGAAGGTCATCCTGCCGTAAAACAGAGCCAAACTCATACTAAGATACTCCAGAAGCCCTGGAATGAACTATATTTCTAACAGGGTCTCTCCATCTTGAGTCTGGTTACTATGGAGTGACAGTGCCAATACATTATTTGTTATTTCTGAAGACGTTCAGCATATTATAAATATTACGCGACCTGATAATGATAACCTACAACCTGTTTCCCAGTCTTCCACCGGGTCAGGAATGAAATGAATGAGACATCTATAGGCTAGTATTACAATGGGGTCGCCACTCCCAAGGTGATTATTAATGACTGATAGATGCTATGAAATGATAATGGAGAGTGTTGCTGGAATGAAAGATGACAGGGAAAACCGGAGTATCCGGAGAAAAACCTGTCCCGCCTCCGCTTTGTCCAGCACAAATCTCACATGGAGTGACCGGGATTTGAACCACGGTATCCAGAGGTGAGAGGCCGACGCGCTGCCGTCTGAGTCACGGAGGCTCCCATTACGCGACCTAATATCCCCAAATTAATATTATAATGCCATTTAGTGGTCGTGAAAGTCTACGTATTCAGACTCCTCTATTCTTCTTCCTGTGAAGCAATGCTCTCTGCTTGCTTTTC
Organism: Anabrus simplex; assembly: GCF_040414725.1. NCBI lineage: Eukaryota > Metazoa > Arthropoda > Insecta > Orthoptera > Tettigoniidae > Anabrus > Anabrus simplex. The sequence goes on from NC_090277.1 coordinate 59,273,584, forward strand.
GGATAGAGCTTTGCAGTATGACTGTAAGAACAATATCATTACTTCATTTAACTCCAGCGTGTCACATTAGTACCCTAGTCTGTGTGAGTGCGGTTGTTCTGAACACAGTGTTGATCCTACATTTGCAAGTCAAAGTGGATGGATCGTCCCCCCCCCCCTCCCCAACTGACTTCCCAAACCAGCATCTCCACTCAAGACAAGTCCAATCGATCGCTCGAGCTTCTTCCTAGCCTTCACTTGTACGTCTTCTCTTAACCCGTTCTTGTGTCCCTTCAGTCTCTGCTTGTGCTACCGGAAATACTGATTTAAATTACGGAAAATAAACATTTTTCATTAAAACATTTATTGGCAGACAAAGTAGGAGACCCCATACCACGAAAAACGTAAAATTAAGAAAAGTTTCAAATTTTAATATTCTTGGATAGCTCTAACAAAAAAAAATTGAAAATCACCTCCGGCCTAAATGTAGTTACGGAAAATCAGTCTTGACTCTTTTTCATTTTTATTCAAATCCTGGACAAATTTAACTTATTTACATAATTATTTTTGTAATGTGTTCCTTGATTCAGTATACTCAGGCGGTTTTTTTTAATGTCCATACCGAATGTAGTTAAAAGGGCTTCATTGAAACTGTCTATTGACTCACATGAGCGCTCGTAGTGGTAGAAAAAGGCAAACTGCTAATCTAATCGACCTGGTAACGATGATTAAGAAAAGGATTGTAATTTTTAGGAACAAATAAGGAATATATTCTCATACTTCATTATATTTTATTGACCTAAAATTCGTAGATCATATCTCTAGGATGTTTTCAAGATTGAATTGCTTGCCTGAAGGGCTAGAACTGTTGAATTTCTTTTTAATAACCACGAAATTACAAGAGTATGCTACTTATAAACGTTATTAATAATATTATATTATTTGATTTTTTGCACTGGTTTTTCAACTACCAGGAGGTTAAGATAGGTTGTTATCGTTTTCTTCTTCTTCTTCTTCTTCTTCTTCTTCTTCTTGCGTTCCGGCCTTCTAAGGACCACGTTACAATTTCAATTCTTCCTCAGTTCTTTCCTTTTCTTCCAGTATTCTTTCATTGTTTCACTGTGCTTCTTTTTCCTGTCTTCAGTCCACTTTGTGCCTGTTTTCTTTTCCTTCCTCCCTTGGAATCCTTCCATTTGTAAGACTTTTTTCCTAAAAACTTTCTTTCCAATAATTCTTCTTCTCGTATGTTGTTCCTTTCCAGGTCTTTCTTGACTTCTTGAATCCAGGTGGTAGTTGATTTCTTTTCCCAAAGGTACTTGAAGATTCGTTTAGTTAGTCTATTGTCATCCATTCTGTAAATATGTCCAAGAAATAGCAATCTCCTTTTTCTTATTGTTTTTGATATGTTTTCTATATTTCATTGTTACTTCTTAATTTCCAAAACTCTGCAATTCTTAGAGGACCTAATATTTTCCTTATAATTCTTCTTTCTAATATTTCTAATTTATCGAGCTTGTAGTTCAGTGTTAGACATTCGCTGGCATAAAGGCATTCTGGTTTCACTACTGTGTTGTAGTGCTTTATTTTAAGTTTTCTTGATAAGCACTTTTTGTTATAAGTATTCTTAGTTATACCGTAAGCTTTTTCCATCTTTTGTATCCCCTCCTCTATAGCAGATTTTTCTAAACCATTTTCTTTAATTGTCTCACCCAAATATTTGAATTTTTTTATCTTTTCTATTTGAACAATATCCGTTACTAAAAACTTTGGGGCAATTTTTATATTCGTCAAATTCCCAAGCCTGTCATGTTGGCTGTCTTTTCAAGGAGATTGACTTGCATTGCTGCATCTGTAAGGCTTTCTGAAGGTATGGCAAAGTCATCTGCAAATGCTAGGCAATTTATTGCAACACCTTTGTTCTTCTTTCCCAGCATGAGTGGCAATTAATATTGTATAATTATTTTCAGTATGTTTTTTCTCTTTCTTGCTGGACGTTTTCCCAAATAAATGGGCAGTTTGTACGGATCTGGCCCAGCTTTACGGCCGGATGCACTTTATGACCCCAGAGGGATTTATTAATTAGGGCCTACTGCGTGTTTCTGTGCTGGTTAATGGTGTAGTGTCTTGTATGAAGAAGAATTATTTTTTGTTGTAGTTGCCGTGACCACGTCAGGACGGTCCCCTTGTAAGAATAAATACTTTTCAAACATCTCGGAATGAACTGCCTGACGTTACGTTCAGCGAAGGAAAGCCAGACTTGTGTTTTATATGAAGGAAGTTTCGGGAGAATTGTGACACCATTATAAACGCGCTAGTGCCGCGCCGTTTCGATGTGGTTCAGTTTGAAGGGAGCTTGTGTAATGTATTTAAGAGGAGAGATTTATGTTCTGATTGGTTTCTGCAGTAGCAGTAGTAGACTGATATATTATTATTGCAGCCATCGTTTTCCTGCAGGATAGGCAACCCGTTGGCACACTTCCTTTGACATAGAAGCCCTAATCCCTTCAGGTATTTATGTCATCACTGATAGCAGCTGACACATCTGTCTTATGCGCTCTGAAATAGAAATTAGGTGAAACTGTTGGAAAAATTGCTTTGAGAGGTTTAAATTCGAAGTAATAATAATAATAATAATAATAATAATAATAATAATAATAATAATAATAATATGAGAGCTGAGTGGACCAGAGGTTTGAGGTGCCGGCCTTCTGACCACAACTTAGCAGGTTCTATCCCGGCTCAGCCCGGTGTTCTGTATCAATCAATCAATCAATCAATCAATCAATCAATCAATCAATACTGATCTGCATTTAGGGCAGTCGCCCAGGTGACAGATTCCCTATCTGTTGTTTTCCTAGCCTTTTCTTAAATGATTTCAATGACATTGGAAATTTATTGAAGATCTCCCTTGGTAAGTTATTCCAGTCCCTAACTCCCCTTCCTACAAATGAATATATTTGCTCCAAATTGTCCTCTTGTATTCCAACTTTGTCTTCATATTGTGATCTTTCCTACTTTTAAAGACGCCACTCAACTTATTCGTCTACTAATGTCATTCCACGCCATTTCTCCGCTGACAGCTCGGAACATACCACTCAGTCGAGCAGCTCGTCTCCTTTCTCCCAGTTCTTCCCAGCCCAAACTTTGCAACATTTTTGTAACGCTACTCTTTTGTCAGAAATCACCCAGAACAAATCTAGCTGCTTTTCTTTGGATTTTTCCAGTTCTTTCCAGTGGTATTTGAAGGTGCTCAGATACATCAGCCTCCTGGCGGTTGATTTACTGGCACGTAAAAGAACTCACGCGGGACTAAATTCCGGCACATCGGCATCTCAGAAAACCGTAAAAGTAGTTAGTGGCACGTAAAGCAAATAACACTATAATTATTATTTCCTACTGAATGTTTTCCTGGTCGTGTTGGTTAGTACGTTCTATGGAACGCATGCAGGCACCAACAAATGGCGTAGGAGAAAGTTAAAGTAATCTTCAGGATTGCCAACTGTGGAGGAAATAAGCGTAGGTTTATTGTTGCTGCTGGGCTCATTTTTCCTTCCTACACTAGGAATGTCCTCAGATGCATATTTATGCTAACATTTAACCTGGAAAGGAAATCAAATACACTTCAGTAAGTCTGCTAGAGTATTGCAGTGCAGGTTTTTTTTAGGCAAGTTACGGGAACTTACTTGCTTGGAACATGCCTGACAGAAGACTACTTGACCATCCGTAATAAAATTTTGGTATGTGGCAATCCATTTTTTTCAGGCATGATTTCGCTATACAATAACTGAAATTTGAGAAGTACTTCAGCAATCATTCACCACGCTTTCTGCTAGCTGTACTCTCAGTGGATGACTGGATGCTCCTTCTGACCGTCTGAGCTGCATAGAGGTGTCAACAAATGCCACATGTGCAATGCGAGGCATGAGACGTGCTTCATTTAATCGTACTGACGTGAACATTCTCCGTCCTACTGATCAAAAGAGTGGTCGAAATCATATCACATAAGTTTCAATGGGAAAATAACAATTGTTCGTTTGAAGAAACCAAACAGAGAGATGCCGAATTACAGAATTCCGCAATGAAAAATATATTTACAATTGAGTAGCACAATGCAAACAAAAAATAAGTGAAAGAGGAAGAGAAGAATCATCTAATGACAAAAGTAGCGGAAGAAAATTGAAAACTAACCAAATAACTGTAGAGACACGACAATTAACAATAAAACATAAAAGCAAAAATAAAATAAAAAAAGAACGAGGAAAATTAAAGATTGAAAGTAAAACGAAGAAAAGAACTTATAGCTAAGCACAGTTAGATAAATACAAATGTGACACATAAGTAACGGTCTTAGAGTTAAACAATCATTATGTTCAATAGAGTGGAGAGCAGTGAGAAGACAAGAAAAGGGATATGAAGGAAATGAGCTAGTTTAAGTTAAGGAAGAATCGATTGAAGGAGGCATACTAAGAAAAAAAAACCCGTCCAATTTCTTGTCAGAAGGTTGAGTTAAGGAGGGTTGGAATGCGGATAAATAAAGTTCTCTGAACAACGGAGAGACGGGAATACGGAATATGAAGGGGTGGATTTATCCTTGTTTTGCGAGTTGGAACATGTAGGGAAAAGACGGATGCAGGTTCAGAAGAACAAAATAAACCGTTAACAGCGTTGTATAGGAATCTAAGGTCGACTACTTTCCTGCGAGCAGATTACGGGCGGAGGTTTAACTTACCCAGTATCCGATTGCAGCTCAAGTTTCGACAATCAGATACTTTGCCTCTAACAATGGCACAGAAGAATGACTGCACGCGGTCAAGAAGTGTGGAACGAATAAATGTCTTGAACTTTTTATTTCAAATAGCCAGGGAGAAAATGGGTTAAAATCTACAAATCCCATCACTATATATAACCCATTTCCTGGAATTTGAAGTCCCTATCATTATATTGATACCCCCCTACTTCCCTCCCATGACTTTTTTCTTCCTTACAACGTTCCAAACATTTCTAATACAACATTAACTCTGCAGTAAAGTAATGTAATATTGTTATTAATACGCTGACACATTAATTCAATTAATATAAAGGCAGTCTTTCATTCTCGCGCTCCGAGAATGTCTTTTGTTTAATTCACTGCTGGTGCTGTGTTTCATGCACTGTAACTTGTGACGCATTATGCGCCGCCGTCTCTCTCTCTTTAACTTGGCGGGGAACTCCCGCCTCAGCAGCAGAACTTCGTGCTTAAACTGAATGAAATAATTAATTTCGTGACAGATCATAACAGAATGTGTTTCAACTTTGTCATAGTGAAAGTTGGGAGCGGTGTTTGTGGGCTTGGAGGAAGTGGTACGGCTTTTTAAAAACAAAATGCTTTACGTCGCACCGACACAGATATGGGAGCAATGGGATAGGGAAGGGATAGGGGTGGGAAGGAAGCGGCTATGACCATAATTAATGGACAGCCTGGAGTGAAAATGGGAAACCACCGAAAACCGTCTTCAGGGCTGCCGACAGTAGGGTGGAAACCCACTATCTCTCGAATGGAAGCTGTTAGCTACCACGCTGCCTTGTATTTATTTATTTATTTATTTATTTATTTATTTATTTATTTATTTATTTATTTATTTATTTCGACCCTTAGGATCTCGAGTGACTCGTTCGGTACGACTTCATTTTTTCACTTCTATTTCTCGCCGCTTCTTTGATTTGGATCTTGATCTTATTATCGGTCCATTTGTGAGTTTCGACGAGCTTTTTGTAAACATATCTCTCCTGCACAGTCGTTAGTGGATATTTATCTCGTATGGCAATAGCCTTCCGCTCCTCCCTAACTTTCTTTATCCAGTTATTTTCCGTTAAGCTTGTCGCATTCCATATATTCTTTGTTAACCTGTTGTCATCCATCCTCATCAAACGTCCCATGAAACTCAACCTTATTTTCCGTAATACACTTGACATTGGTTCTACTTTCTCATGTATCTCCTGCCTAGATCTATGCACCCATATTTCATCATGCTTTTCGGTACCCCAACCGGCCCCGTGGTGTAGGGGTACCGTGCCTGCCTCTTACCCGGAGGCCCCGGGTTCTATTCCGGGCCAGGTCAGGGATTTTTACCTCGATCTGAGGGCTTGTTCGAGGTCCACTCAGCCTACATGATTAGAATTGAGGAGCTATCTGACGGTGAGATAGCGGTCCCGGTCTAGGAAGCAGGCATACAGGCCTTGGAGTTAACCAGCGGTCGTTTGGTAGGCCAAGGCCCTTCAGGTCTGTAGTGCCATGGGGGTTTTTTGGTACCCCATATATCTCTCAGGATCTTTCTTTCCTCCCTTTCCAATCGAATACAAGCTCTTTAGCCCAATGTCATGGTCTCAGTAGCGTACAATGCAGCGTTCCGAATGGTCGTCGTATAGTGCAGCAGTTTGATGTTCCTGGGTAGGTTCTTCTTCCAATAAGTCGTCTTGGCCGTGAATCGTAGTTTCTGTAGTAGTTATGCTTTGTCTCCCGCACTCCTATTATCTACTGATAGGAGATGTAAAAGAAGTGCGATTTACGAGCAGAGAGCACAACATACGGCAGTGTATGAAATTTCGACATTATCCTCGCCATTGTGTGATTTCATGTTTCTTTCTGTGTCCTCTTTCTATTGTTTCGTCTTCTGTTCCTGACCTGTCACTATGTTTATCGTGTTTTGTGTTCCTTCTTCTTTTTTACTGAGCTGTTGGCTGTGCGGTTTGGCTTATGTAGGTATCAGCTTACATTCAGAAGATAGTGGGTTATGAAGCCCATTGTCATTAGCCCTGATCATGGTTGTTCCGTGGTTTCCCACTTTCACACCAGGCATTTTAAGATTTTTAGCGTTTGACCTTCGGGAGTCCCGCTGCAGTTCTTTCGAGATCACGCCGTATAGGCGACCTGCATATCTGTGAAGATGTTGTCTACCTGTGATGAATTCTAATGCAAAAGACTGCACAAACCGCCAGACTGAAGATTATAATCCCCGACCCGACTGGGAATCGAACCCGTGACACCTCGGATCAAAAGCCAGAACTCTAACCATTCAGCCACAGAGCCGGACTAAACTCGCGTCCTCATCCTGAGGTACTGCAGCTCTTTTCGGGCACACCCCCAATTGAAGTGAGCTGCATGTACCATTTCAAACACATCCCAGAACTCCTGCCATTCTTAAATTTGTGGCAGTACAGGGGATCGATCCCTGGCCCCCAAGGAAAGCAGCTAAAGCAGCTAATTGTCCTAACAGTTACGCTACGGAGGCGGACACCATGCAAATGCTGGGTCTGTCTTTCTGCTCTTTCAACGCACACATCTTCCCGCAGGGTGTCTAGCCAACATTTCTTTGGTTACCTTCGTGCTCTTTGGCCCTCAGGACATAAATTGGGTGCCGTTCCACTGATGGTTGCCCAGTTGTACTTCCTCTTCAATCAGTCACCGTTGCCACCACCACCACCGAAGAGCTATTGCCCCATAGTACGTGGCCATACCATCATAGACGATTCCCTCGCACAGTTTTAGTATGGATATGATTTTTTATTGCTATTAGCCTATCCGGAATTAGCGTCTTCAATTTCTAGACACCGTTGTAACCATGGTAACCACTGTTCGTCTATGTACACTACGTCATCATCTCACTGTGCGCTTTCTTCTTGTAACTAAGAGCTTAAGAAAATCTCGTGCCAAGTGAACCCCATTCTACTCCTCAGTCCAGAAATAAAATCGGAGAACTGGCCGGAAAACGAACCCAGGACTTAGGAATAAAAGACGGGCACGCTATCTCTTTTTTTTTCATGCTAGTTGCTTTACGTCGCACCGACACAGATAGGTCTTATGGCGACGATGGGATAGGGAAGGCCTAGGAGTTGGAAGGAAGCGGCCGTGGCTTTAATTAAGGTACAGCCCCAGCATTTGCCTGGTGTGAAAATGGGAAACGACGGAAAACCGTTTCCAGAGCTGCCGACAGTGGGGTTCGAACCTACTATCTCCCGAATACTGGATACTGGCCGCACTTACGCGACTGCAGCTATCGAGCTCGGTCACGCTACCTCTACACCACAGGACTAGCTAATACTAATAATTTCAAACATCAAAAACAACACGGCCCAACTAAACACCAAATATTGAACAATAAACCGTGTGCATAAGTTTAGTGGATCCAATCAAACGGATTACATACAGAGGCCTTAGCAGCAGAGCAAAAAATAATGGAGTTAGCTTCCCAAACCATCCGGAACATGTATAATAAAAGGTGTTTTCCTATGGAACGTGTCAACTCAGCCTCGGGAGGTTAACTGAGTACAGGGGCTTCGATTCCCACCTCAGTCATCCTGGAAGTGGTTTTCCGTGGTTTCCCACTTCTCTTCCAGGCAAATACCGGGATGGTACCTAATTTAAGGCCACGGCCGGTTTCTTCCATCTTCCTTGTCTATCCTTTCAAGTCTTCCTATCCTGGCACAAAGCTCCTGTTCGGGCTAGCAAGTGAGGCTGCCTATGCCAGAGGGGGCCTCCCAGTTGTATCCCCCGACCCTAAGTCTCACGCTCCAGGACACTGCCCTCGAGGCGGTAGAGGTGGGATCTCTCGCTGAATCCGAGGGAAAAACCAACCTTGGAGGGTAAGCAGATTAAAAAAGAAATAAAGAATAAATAAATAAGTAAATAAATTATAATTAGATTAGTGTTATGTTTGCGAGGTCTACAATGTCTTTAATTTTCCCTACAATTTGTGGGACTCAGCAGGCTTTTGTGGATACACTAATTTTTTTTCGATTTATCGAAACTACTTACCTCTGCTGTCGTAAGAAGCTACTAAGAGGGGAGCAACCAAAGAATCTGTACTCGTTCTCTCGCCTTTTAAGCCGCAAATCATATCCATGATTCTATTAGAAAATGTTACAGTGTGATTTGTTTTACGGGCAGTGTGGGTACACCCATTGCCGCCCAAATATTCTAATTTTTGAGTCCCAGTGGCCAGCGAACCATTTTCATTTCCATGTTTCCTTTCATATGATTGTATTTGACCCTTGCTTGTCCCTTTCCGTTAGTTAAACCTGTACATAATATGCTTTGTTAAATAGAAAATATTACATATTAATATTTCCCATACCTGCCCACACACAGTACACCTCCTATTCCGCATCATCTACATATTTTCCTTATTAATTTTTCAACTTCTATTCTCTCTCTTCTACCCCGGATTCACTCACTGAGGCAAATCTTTTCTCATACATTCTACTGTTCTTCACTTCCTCCTCACTTCCTTTCTCTCTCTCTTTTCTTTTTATTCTGTTGACTTTGCTCAACTCGTTCCCGTTTTAACACGCACACCACCGGGCTTGCTGGATGTGGAGAGAGGAGAGATATAGCATTCTCCATGGCCCCCTGACTGCCAGTGCACTTTGTAGGTCTCCATGTATCATGCATGTTGAGGAGACCCTTTTTTAATCCTTCCTTCCTTTGTTTTATTTTGCGGGTAGTTTCTCATTGTCTAGGCCCTCCTCCCTCTTCTCTAAGTCCGAACCATGCATCACGAACGTTATAACTATGGGACTGCGGTGTGATGGTGGTGGGAAGCTTGAAGTTAAGGGAGAGCAGAGATTTAAACAGGGTGTCCAAAAAATAATGGATTAGGGGGAGAAGTTTACCACTTATTATTTCATTATGAGGGTGAGGATGGACATGGTCTTGCAAACCTGCTTACTGAGTGAGTTGATGGAACTGGAGACGTGGTTTTGAATACTGATAATGACACAGTTTCTTTAGATACCATGAATAGAGCACCTCTTATGTAAAATTCAATCTAAAGCACCATGATTTAAAAAAAAAGGTCACGTCAAATGATAGATCATTCGATGTCTAGTAACTAGGAAATTCTGTAAATATACGAAGGTTGGAGCTTAAATAGTGGCAACTATTTATTTACAACAGATACAAAATAGTTACATGTTAGCAACCTTTACTGTCCTTTAATGTATTCACCAGCGTTGTGTATAACCCGTTGCCAGCGATATGGAAGTGGTAGTAGACCTTTAGCAGAGCCTGTTCTGTTGTTGCTGCGAATAGAGCGGTCTACTGCCTGTCGAATCTCTGCAACAGTTCTGAGCTCACGAATCGTCTGGTTTCAATCACTGTCCAGTAACGCAGCAAGAGCATGCACTTCTTCTTCACTGACGCTCGTAGGACGACCTGCCCGATTAATGTCCGCCACAGTTTGTCGATCATCGTTGAACGTTTTTATCCAACGTGCCACTGTTCTGTAAGGCAATGCAGATTCCTCGCAAGCCTCTTGAAGACCTTGATGACACTGTCGTGCTGTACGACCTCTGACACATTCAATCTTGATCTAACTCCGTTGTTCCTGTTTGGAAAACATAGTGACAACGTTACGTTAGATCACTAGCTCACATGTGACTCTGTTTCTCTCGCTTGTGCGCACGCAGGTGATGTAGGAAGGGCGAGTCCATTTGCTCTGAGGTAAGGTTGGTATGTAACCAACGTGTGCTATCAGCAACAATATTAGATTCCGTTGCATAGCGTCTCCACAACAGTGTTGCCAACCCTCGTAGCTTATTCGAACACCTTTTACTCCATATTTTCATTATTAGAAAGATTAATAATTATCTATGATAGTATTAACTTCATTGAAAGATCGTTCGTGGTTCAGGCGACAGCGCACCGACCTCTCAACGCTGGGTTCCGTGGTTCAAATTCCAACCACTCCATGCGAGATTTGTGCTGGACAAAGCGGAGGCCAGCAGGGTTTTCTCCAGATACTCCGGTTTCCACTCCATTCCAGCAACACACTCCAATGCCGGGTTGAGTGACCCAGATGGTTGAAGCGCTGGCCTTCTGACTCGAACTTGGCAGGTTCGATCCGGGCTCTCCCTGGTGGTATTTGAAGGTGCCCAGATACGTCAGCCTCGTGTCGGTAGATATACTGGCACGTAAAAAGTCTTCTACGGGAAAAGTTTCCCGAACCTCGGCATCTCCGTAAATCGTCAAAACTAGTTGGTGGGAAGTTTGAATTTCAAGTTCCTGGCTGTTGTGTTCTTGGAGTTAACTTACGTGAATTGATTTCTGTCTGAATGTGGTCCTTGTAGTTGCCAGTTGCTCAATATTAATATCTGCAAGGCCGCTTTGAGTGTCCACCAACCAGCGTAATTTGGTTTGTCGGGTTCCTTTAATGACGTAAAAGATGTTTTTGGTCAGTCGAGAGTCATCCATTCGTGCTATGTGTGTCCGTAAAATTTCATACGCCTCTTCTGTGCAACTGAGGAGAATCGCTTAGTCATAGAATACAGTTCTTCTGAGCTTTTACGCATCCAGATATCGTCTTGAGTCTTTGGTCCAAATATCTTCCTGAGAATTGACCTTAATATTGATGGTTAAAGATGACGTCTCACTTGCGTCGAGTGCTACTGGGAGAAAAACTGTGTGGTAGTGGCGGAATTTGGCTCTAGTGTAAAGCGATTTCTTATTGTGCATATTGCAAGTGATTGTGTAGGCTTGACGTAATTTTTCTACATGTATTATATCAGCTGTTTTTTCACTTTCAGTGTTCCCAATAATTTCACCTTCTTGAAGTGCTTTGATGCCATATTTTGTTGCAAGTGTTGTCAGGCATTGGTTATTGGAGTCCATGTATTTTGTTTTCTCATAAGAGATTTGGAGGCCAGTTTTGATGGCGATTTCGTGAAGTTTTTCGATGACATCCTCACGAGTCCGGGTAATTATTGATACGTCGTCAGCAAAGGCAAAGCACTTTACGTTTATTCTCTGATCTTTGGTTCCCATACCTATTCCCGGTTCTTACTTCATGCAGATTTTGATGATCTTATTCAGTGCCAGATTATACAAGAGCCGGGGCAACCCATCACCATGTCATACTCCTGTTTTGATTTGGAAAGGTTCGGAGATTTCACCCATAAATGTTACATCATGGGTTGTGTCTGTCAAAGTCTGTTCAATTCACGCATTTGTTTTGATATCCACACAACATTCGTACTGTATATTGAACAGGGTGATGCGGTCATTAGAGATTTATGCTCTTTTTAAAGTCTACGAAAGTCAAGTGATGACTGTACGGTTCGACTGGCGGTGTTGCATTATTATTATTATTATTATTATTATTATTATTATTATTATTATTATTATTATTATTATTGAATCAATCAATATTCTAAAGGCTAATGCCTTGTCGATGCAAACACTCTCTTCTTTCGTTGGTTCTTAGTTTCAGTTCCATGTAATTGTTACAACCTAACCTCTTCTTGATGTCGTCCAAATACTTCATCCTAGGTCTTCCTCTCCCTTTATTTCCCATCACTTTCCCTTCAAGTATGTTAGTGATGAAAGTATTGTGTCTGATGACATGTCCAATAAATTTTATTTTCCTGTTTTCCATTTCCTTTAAGAATCTTCTCTCTTCTTTCCTTAAGACATCCAGGTTGATTTTTCTTTCTTTTCTTTCTGGTAATTTTCCTCCATATCCACATTCCAGCAGCTTCAAGTCGATTCATTTCTAATTTACCCAGAGTCCAACTCTCACTTCCATACTGAAGTGTGCTCCATACATATGATTTTGCAAAGGATTTTCTCACATTCATGTGTGTGCTGGTTAAAATGTTTTTCGTAGTCATAAATGCCTGTTTTGCCAATGCTATTCTTCTCCTTACTTCCAGGAAGCATCTATTATCCTCTGTTATCATACTTCCGTCCATCCTGTAGCTTGTCTTTTAGGTTGACCAGCAAATTTGTGTTTGTTTATGAGGTTCCTGAATTATTTTCTCTCTTGCAAGATTTCTTCGTTTATACCAATTTCTTGAAGATCGTTTTTTACTTCTGTAAGCCAGTTGTTATTTTTTAGAGATACTGCGAGATTTAGTGTTTTCTTTGTTAGCCTGTTATTATCCATCCTGATCAGGTGACCATAGAATTTTAATCTTCTTTATCTAATGGTGTCTATGATTTTTCTCTTACTGATATATTTCATATAATTTCATATAATTTCCTTTTTATCCAAATACCATTTTCGCATTTGGGTCCTAGAATTTTCCTGAGAATTTTCCTCTCTTGTTTTCTGACGTTTTCTATTTTTGATCTGCCACCAATTATCAGAGTTTCTGATGCATAAATTGCTTCTGGTCTGACATCTGTGTTGTAGTGTCGTAATTTTGCGTTTTGGGATATAGATTTTTTGTTGTAATTCTTTCTTTGCTTGTTGATTTTTTCCATTCGGTTTTATAATTTCGCCTAGGTATTTGAATTTATCTACTTGGGAGATTTTCCCATATCTAGTGATTAGATTATGGTTGTTAAATGCTGATTTTTTTTTACCTTCCATATACTTTGTCTTTTCATATGGAAATGTCTGTTGAGAAAACAGTTATTATTACTATTAGTAGTAGTATTCTCTGCATTTCTTTTGATTAATAGCAGGTTTAAGTTCGTCCTGTATTGTCACTTTCTCTGTACTGCCAAGGCAAGAATAAAGATGTCCAATTCACGCATATTTTCCTCGTACCCAAATGATACCCAGGGGCCTGTACAAACATGAGGCGCTGATAAATAACAGTGTTTGGGATGTAGGTTATTGTTGAACACTGTGCCAGTGAAAACAAATGTTTCGAACAAGAGAGTGCTCTCTCTGTTATCGGCTTAACTGTGTCCTTGTTTCCACTGGTCTTAATGGAGTAATTATGTCGCTACAACACCGCTCTGTTTATGAGTCTTAGGATGATTCATACATTGACTAGGCTTATTAATGATCTGCCTCGTGATTATATCCACTGAACTCAATCCTCTGGTAAATAGACTTCAAATTGAAATTTACAACAAGGGAGGTGATTGGATTTTTTCCTCGCCCTTTGGGTTCGAATCTGTGATTTCGGAATCAAGAGGCCGACACTCTGCGACTGATTCACAAAGGAACCTAACCTCATTTTCTTCTTCTTGGCAAACAAATTATTGAGGTGAATTTTGGCAAATTTTACGGTTGATTGCCCTTCCTGAGCTACATCATTAAGATTAAAAGAGAACAGTTGGAGTCGTATATTAGGATTAGGCATATTCGAAATATAGAGTATATTAACGTAATAATAGTGGGTTCGAACCCCACTATCGGCAGCCCTGAAGATGGATTTCTGTGATTTTCCACTTTACACCAGGCAAATCCTAGGGATGTATCTTACTTAAGGCCACAGACGCTTCCATCCCATTCCTAGCCATTTCTTATTCCATCGCCGCCGTAAGACCTATCTGTGTCAGTGCGACATAAAGCATAATGTAAAAAGTATATATATATATATATCAACTATTAATACTCGTCGCGCAGTGACCAATCGAGTATAAGAAATTAGAAAACTTCAACCAATCAACAGCTGTCTATTCTAACTCAGACCCCGAAGGGCCATGGCCCACCAAGCGACCGCTGCTCAGTCCGAAGGCCTGCAGGTTAGGAGGTGTCGTGTGGTCAGCACGCCGAATCCTCTCGGCCGTTATTATTGGCTTTCTAGACCGGGGCCGCTATCTCACCGTCAAATAGCTCCTCAGTTGACATCACGTAGGCTGAGTGGTCCTCGAAGCAGCCCTCAGATCCAGGTAAAAATCCCAGACCTGGACGGGACTGTTGAGAAATATTTTCAACATTCAAATGTTGCTTATCTGTCTACGAGAATCCCAGTTGTTCTTAAATAGACTAAATTCCGGCACCTTGGCATCTCCGAAAACCGTAAAAGTAGTTAGTGGGACGTAAAGTCAATAACAGTATTTATTATTTGAAGATAATAATAGTAATTTATGTAATAGCGTGTATGTGCATAATATTTAGCCTTTAATGCGCCATCCTTATTTTATTATTTATGTGTAGTTTTCGGTTATAGGCCTACTGATGTTATCGCACCTTGCTTACTTTCTCTATGATGTATGATTTCTAGTTATTTTTTAAACTATTATGCTTCTTATTTTTGTGTATTTGATGCGCATTGCGTGCTTTTCTTATTATGCACTTCTGTTATTCCTCTTCTTTTCCCACATCTGTTGGGTCGCGGGTGAGAACATGTGGATTAGGCTCTGTTTTACGACCGGATGCCCTTCCTTATGCCAACACTTTATGGAGGGATGTAATCACTATGGTGGTTCCCAGTGTGGTGTGTTGTCTGAATATGAAGATGAAAGTGTTGGGACAAACACGAAAAACCAGTCCCCGAGCCAGAAGAACTAATCGAACGCGATTTAAATTCCCTACCCGACCGGGAATCGAACCCGGGACCCTATGAACTGAAAGCTTCAACGCTGGTCATTCAGCCAATAAGTAGGACTTTATGCATAGGCCTATCTGTAATTGAATGTTAATATTCGTGTTTAATTGTAAGAGAGGGTTACGAGACTTAACCTTCCTTTGCTTAAGTCGTAAATTAATTAATTTAATTAACTCTAGTCGGATAGGTGAAAGTAGTCCGTCATGACGTACAAAAATATGTATTTAAGACAGAAGCCGTAGGAAAGAGAAGTGTTGAGAAAGAAAATTGTGGAAGCGAAAGGTCTCTCCGAGGGAAATCAAAGAGGACAAGGATATTCTCAGAAGATTAACGAACTAAGGAGAGACTGAGATGAAGGAATTTTGGCGAAAGAGGCAGGATAGAGAAAATGACTTAGGAAAGGGATGGAAGTTGTGTAATCATATCCTCTGGCTTCCTGAAATAGGTACCAAAAATAAATGATTTTCTGATCTTCATTAAATACCTTGGTTTCTTTTTAACTTTGTCATGCAACTAAGTGCTCGGGAGCTGCTCTCAGGGAGAATTACTTCGCGATAAGCGTCATAACACTGGAAGATCTTCATTAGCGAGCAATCTCGAAGGAATAAGGCTTGAGGTTCATGAAGGAGTTCACTGTTTAGCAGGAGGTATTCCGTAGTGTTCATTTAATTGCAATTAACTGGAGGAGAAACGAAGCAGAAATCATTGGCCATACTTCCAATACCCTACTTCCAAGAGACTAAGATGTCAGCAATATACGAGTGAGAGGGCTACTTCTAGGTGCTTAGACGGACCATCCCCAGAAATTTTGTCGTATAGCTGTAAATGTACAAAATAGTCAGAAATCTACAAAATAAAATTGTGACCACTTTTATAAAATTCTCGGTGGCAACATTATGGAACGATTTCTATGGGAAACACAATACTAAACTTCTTCCAGACAACATTCGTTTAAACATTAGCAGTGTTAATATTTTTAAGTTCATTGGTAATTTTACGAAACCTACCGGTTAGTTTTTTTTTCTTTTTTAACTTGTGGGTTATTGTGTGTCCTGTGGCAAACGCTTATTGATGTCGGAATACATATTTGTCAATTTTGCTTGTTGTAAGCCTACAGTACTTTTCCTAATGAAAGGAGTTTAATAAGCCACGCTGAGTGGCTCAGGCGGTTGAGGAGCTGGCCTTCTGACCCCAACTAGGCTCGTTCGATCCTGGCTCAGTCCGGTGGTATTTGAAGGTGCTCAAATACGTCAGCCTCGTGGCGGTAGATTTACTGGCACTAAAGAAAATCCTGCGCGACAAAATTCCGGCAACTCGGCGATTCCGAAAACCGAAAAATTAGTTCGTGGAACGTAAATCTCATTATTATTATTATTATTATTATTATTATTATTATTATTATTATTATTATTATTATTATTACAATATTCTAAATTGTAATTACGTGCGATAAATTTAAATTTGATATAAATAAAAAAAATCTTTCATTTTGATATAACAATGTCGTATGACCGGGGGTCATCTGAAAATTTTAATCATGAAATTGGTGATAAAAATGTATGAGTGATGTTACCTAACAACCGTGCAGGTTGTGATGTGAAGTATTGATCGTTGGTCATGAGTAAGAGGCGAATTATTAATAGTATCCGGATTTTTATATAGTATAGGTTAGAATGCAAACTAATTTGGTTGTTAAGAAATGTCGAGCCCGTTCTTCCGTTATGCAGCGAGAGTAACATAAATTCTGTGCGTTCTGATTTGTGTTACCCCTAATGTTTATGCAAAGTTCATAGCATAACCATTGTACAGGATAGCCTATACTTATTACGCGCTTCATTAAGTTTGCATTTTAGAGGGGCGTTAGAATACAGATCCCTAGGTTCTGTATGCTCCACCTGTCTCATAGAGAGCTGGTATGTGACGAACCGATACCGGTGCTCCCATCGGAGCTCCCCTCTCGGTCTGTAATGCGGGTAGTCAGTTGTGTGTTTACTCGTTTGATATGTTATCCAATATAGGTAATTTGTGTGCAGTGTTTGTGATTTGTAAAAGTATGAGTACTGGTCACCCATCCAGTGCATGACCACGCCAAATGTTGCTTAACTGTGGTACTAGTATGTATATTTATATGTTTAAGTGAGCGAGTGAAGTATACTATGTTTTAATGTTAATTGTGTGTGTCCAGGGAAATTTGCGTCATTCAGTGATATGACTAGCACAGAATTTTACGGATACGATGTGGCTTACCCTGTATGGTCGACCATTCATGGTTTACCTAGCGTGATGTTGCTTTAGGAAATTTGCTACGCTACATCGTATATTAAGGTCGCGACTTGCTCTTAATGTGCGGATCAGAGAATAAGTATCTGCGGATGTTAAGATTTTGAAAATCAGCATCTTATAAATGGCAGCTTGTGGCAGTCCGCCTCGACTGTACCCTTTCCAGTGCTTTAAACGAGGTTACGTGGTAGTAGGAAGTGAGAACTATGGTTTACGTTGCTTGGCGGGGTAGTTTGGAAGGAGGGGGTGTTAATGAATAATGAGTAGAGTCCGGATTTTCATGCATCAATAGGTTAGAATGCAAAGTTTCTGAAGCGAGCAGCAAGTATAGTCTACCTTCACAACGATTATGCTACGGGATTTGCGTAAACATTAGAGGTACGGCCCATCAGAACTCCTTTGATTTATGTTACTCTTGCTACATTATGGAAGAGCGGGTGGCCGTCGCTTCCTATTAACCAAATTTAATTTGCAGTCTAACCTGCTACGGCATGAAAATCCGGGCTTTGATAATGAGTTGTCTGTTAGGCAGTGTGGGTGATAATTGTGACAGTTCAGGTGAGAGTAGATTTAAGAGTAGTAAGTGGAAGTGGGTGGAGGTATCTTGGCTGGGCAGGTGGGTGGAGGTGGCGGCGGAAGGGCTGGGGTTCGCGGGTGGGGGTATATTGAGGTTTAAGAGTTTGGGAGGTTTTGTGCGCGTGTTTGTTGTGCGTGCCGGTGGTGTGCTCTAATTCCGATTACTTCATTCGTGCTAGTTTCATAGACCCTGACATAGTTTCCCCTGTTCGATGCATTGAATCTTACAGTTGTCGACTCCAAAATTCCATACATTTGTCTCTCGAAAACGATTCGTTAGATTCAAATGAAGTAATCGTTATCTGTTTGAGTTTCTTTTATTTAAAGACATATTTATGATAATTTGATATTCCCAAAGGGAAAATTGACACAAGTTTTTCGTTTTAATTGACGATTATTTCGCAAGCTTTCTTTTCGTCTCTTCTTTTTTTTTTTTTTTTTTTTTTTTTTGCTAGTTGCTTTACGTCGCACCGACACAGGTAGGTCTTATGGCGACGATGGGGCAGGAAATGGCTAGGAGTGTGAAGAAAGTGGCCGTGGCCTAAGTTAAGGTACAGCCCGAGCATTTGCCTGGTGTGAAAATGGGAAACCACGGAAAACTATTTTCAGGGCTGCCGACAGTGGGGTTCGAACCTACTATCTCCCGAATACTGGATACTGGCCACACTTAAGCGACTGCAGCTATCGAGCTCGGTCTCTTCTTTCTTTTAAACTGGCTTTACGTCACACTGACACAGATATGTCCTATGGCGACGATGGGATAAGAAAGTGCTAGGAGAGAGAAGAAAATTAGAAATCACGGGAAACCATCTTCAGGGCTGCCGACAGTGGGGGTACGAACCCACTGTCTTCCGAATACAAGCTTACAGTGACTCTTCTTACTCATCCGAGTACTTAACACGTCCGACATTGTTTAACTTTCTTTTCCAGTGAGGTTAGGAGAAAGATATAAAAGTTCATTTCATTTCTGTACGATTCGTTTCTTTCTCAATAATTTTGTTTTCCTTTCATGTACTGACAGGGCGAGCACTTTCTTTTGACGAGATTCATAGAAGTATGGTTGCGAACACTGCACTCCTTTTAATGATTATAATATCTACCTTACCCTCTTGTTCATCAAGTCTGAGTAGTTGGTATCCATCTCCTTAACTGCAGTCTGTGCGTGACATTATGTGCTCGTTGAAAGGTGAATCAACTCATAGAGAGCTGCTGTGTGGTTTCTGTTGGAGGAGGATGCCGTGCACTAGATGTAGGATAGAGGACTTGAGAGCTAGTCCGATAAATCCCCTCTTAGCCAGATGGACGTCCCTTTAAGCTTATTACCATCCGAGTAATTGCACTACCTGCGTCGTTAAGAGCGACAGAGAGAGAAAGAGAGAGGTTACGACTGGCATTGGTCCTCCCGTAAGTGAATAAAGTACTCAGAATGCGAGAATATAGTATCTAGCTGTCTCGAGGTTAATAAATTGCATTTGGATATAAAATCGATACTTCGAAATTCCCAATATTTTCCCTCTCCTTTTCAGTGTTTCACAAGATCACCAAACAAAAACAAAAAAATTATCGCTCACGGAGAAATCATTACAAGCACCATTTAATACTGTGCAACTCCACCTTTGGACTTGATAACCGCCTCGATTTGGTTAGGAAGTGAGTCCTCAAGGTTGTGCAGGTACATCGTATTCAGGTTAAGCCACTCACTGAGGATTTGATCGCGCAGTTCCTCCAAATTGCGGGGATGCTGGTGTCGGCGTTTAACCCCTTGTTCCAACATTATCCAAGTCAGGTGATTTTGCAGGCCAACCGAGATGTAATAGGGTGGGGGATTGTTCATAAAACCAGTCACATGTGTGTCCATCCCGATGAACTTTGCTGGTGTCATCTTGAAAAGTTGGTTATCAGCAAAGCCCGGATTTTCATGCTGTAATAGCTTAGAATGCAAACTAACTTTGGTTAATAGGAAGTGTTGGCCACCCGCTCTTCCATAATGTAGCAAGAGTAACATAAATTATAGGAGTTCTGATAGGCCATGCCCCTAATGTTTATGCAAACCCCATAGCATTATCGTTGTGAAGGTAGACTATACTTGCTGCTCGCTTCAGAAACTTTGCATTCTAACCCATTAATGCATAAAAATCCGGGCTCTAGTTATCAGTAACATACTGATCATTGACTGAAAGGCAACACCCGATCATCCACAATGTTTAAACTAACACGCTGGTTCATATTACTGGTCACCTCAGTGAGCGGGCCCAATACAAGATAAGGAAGACTCCCCTAAAACATCACAGACCCAACCCCGGCTTGAAGCTGATCTTGCACACATTCAGGATGAAATGCTTCATTTGGCCTTCAGTGCACTCGACGGCGTGCGTCATTGGAATACAGGCAAAAACGTGATTCGTCAGACCACATTACGTTCCACCAGTCGGCTGCTATCCACCTTCGATGATTTCTAGCCCACTGAAGAAGCGTAGCTTTATGTTCCTGTATCAGCAATGGCCTCATGATAGGTGACCGACTTCAAATGTTCATTACATGCAGTGTTCCCGTCGCAGTGTTCTCTCGCTAACAGGTTGGGATGGACCTTAATTCATTGACTGCAGGAATTCCTGTCGGCTTTGGAAGAAATTTTGATTCACAGGCCGTGAAACGCTTCCTCGATTTCTCTCAGTTAGGATATTTTTCCGACCGCAACACAGCGCCCATAATTTTCCTGATGATTCTTCTTTCTAATATCTCTAGGTTCTCCAACTTGTACTTCATGGACAGTCATTCTGTTTTAACCACGATGTTTAGGCTCTAGTGTTTTATTTTGGCATTCCATGATATGCCCTTTTTATTGTAGATGTCTTTTAATCCATACGCTCTCTCCATTTCTGAGATCCGGTCCTATTATTGATTAGATCAGGGCATTCAGCATGCGTGCATTGTGCCGTGCATGGTGCAAAAGACGACTTCGCATGGTTGACCAGATTGCAGAACCCCACTCCTCGATTTGGAGCAATAGTGCTGTCTCTCTCTCTTTCCCCACGCCTGTCTCCCTCTTCCTCACTTGCTCCGTTGCGTTCCAAATCCGTGCCGAGTTGAGTCGAGCTTAGCGGAGTCGCCCCGAGACGACGGGCTGGTCCGAGCCGAGCCGAGTGGGACCGATACACTGTGCACAGGACCTCTGCGTCTGAGTTTGCATGCGTGAGATTTTGAGCGTTTGAGACGCCCTGGTCTAGATAAAAAGTCATGTCACTCAGATTTGGATTTTTCTCAGAAACAAAGTTCTCGCGGTTATATCTTTTCCTTTATATAATACAATGTGTTCTACTGAATTGGATACCTCTTCTTCACATTCTAATTATCAGCTTGTTTGTAGTGAAACGTATAGTTTCTAACCATTGCAGTTTTCTGTGAATGATGTCCTCCCAAAGCGAAACATTCGTGGTTAAACTGGGATGTACACAATAGTTTAGTCAGCTCGAAACGGGAAGAAACGAAATTTCCATACACAAGCAGGATGTGGTGGTCATTTGTAAAGAGAGAGAATCGAATCCATAATTTCGGTCAACACCGATGACATTTAGTAGAGTGACGTGGTTATTGAACTAACCCCCACTTCCCTCATTTCCCGTTCTGCCGGCAAACCGCTCAGCTTTTCTGTAGGTCGGACGCTGATTTAGCAGACCAGTTATTCTGTACTGTTGCAGGCTGTGGAGTTTATCCGGCAAGTTACAACACAAATACGGAGCCTACAGCGGGGGAGTGTGTACGGTACTTTTTTACCGTCCTGTAAACCCACCAGAACGGAGCCCGGACGATAAATTAGACCCACCACCCACTGACAACTTAACATGGCGTATAATCAGAACATGGACAAGACTCCTCTCGCTGCCTGTGTAATGGTAGAGGTGATTACCTGATTAATCCCTATGTTTTGCCTCTACAAACCAGCGTGTATGCCTCGCAATATGTTACAAACACAACACTCGTTTCTTGTGAAGTGCTGATAGCATTTACAAACAAGTTACAACAGAGTTCAAATATGACAGAGATTTAAGGGTGAAGAATACAATGATCACTAGAGCCCGGATTTTTATGCATTAATAGGTTGGAATGCAAACTTAATGAAGCGAGTACCAAGTATAGTCTACCTTCACAACGCCCGTGCTACGGGGTTTGCATAAACATTAGGGGTACGGCCCGTCGGAACCCCTAAAATTCATGTTACTCTTGTTACATTATGGAAGAGTGGGTGGCCTATACTTCCTACTAACCAAATTAATTTGCAATCTAACCTGTTACTGCATAAAAATCCGGGCTTTAATGATCACTTGCGTTGCTAGTAGATCCCAACGAATACAATTTTTCTCATACACTCATCCACCATCACAAGCGTTTTTTCTCGTTTATGATTTGAGAGCGAATTTTGGCATATTCGCATATTTTGTTTGCTTCAAGGTATAAGATGCCCATACGAAGTGAAGGCGATTCATCCAGTAATGGGATAATCGAATACAAAATAATCGCTTATTCGATTATTCATTCGAATAAACGAGGCAATCGAATAATGAATTTTTCCATTCGTTTATATTTTCGATTATTTATTCGAATGAATGAGGCAATTGAATAGTGAATGCTTTCGAAATAATCCAATGAAAAGTGATGTTATTAAGGCAGTTAATTCACTCATTTAGTTTCAACATTTGGAGATACGTTTGGAAAAAAGGCGCGTTTCTATTTTTCATAAGAGTTCATCTATTCGCTTAGTTCAATCGATTATCCATCTGACACACGTAAACCGAAAAATTGATTCATGACGGATCCGAATATTGTATGCGATACAACTGTATGATATTTGAGATTCAAGAGAACAAATTGGGGCAAATATTCGTTTATAGGAAGGGGATTTAGGGATTGGAATAACTTACCAAGGGAGATGTTCAATAAATTTCCAATTTATTTGCAATCATTTAAGAAAAGGCTAGGAAAACTACAGATAGGGAAGCTGCCACCTACAGTACGCGACTGCCCTAAATGCAAATCAGCTGTGATTGATTGATTGATTGATTGATTGATTGATTGATTGATTGATTGATTGATTGATTGATTGATTGATTGATTGATTGATTGATTGATTGATTGATTGATTGATTGATTGATTGATTGATTGATTGATTGATTGATTGATTGATTTATTAACATCTTCCGAAATATTATAATGTAATCGGGCTACCCATCTATTCAGCCTTTGAACTGCGCATTGTAAATGACAAGCCGAAATCACGTGACCTACCAACCATCGCGAACGATACTGGTACGCTGTTAAATCACTTCTTATGGAGCGACTTCGCCGTGCGGTTAGGGTCACGTATCTGTGAGCTTGCTTTCGGGAAATGGACAGTTCGAATCCCACCGTCAGCAGCCCTGAAGAGAATTTCATGGTTTCCCATTTCCCACTAGTCAAACTGCCTCTACCTTCCCAATCTTTGTCCTTTTCCAACGTTTCGTCGCCGAAAATCTTCGATATGTTGGTGCAACGTCAAACCATTAACAAAAAATAAGTCACTTATCAGTTTATTTGCTTTGGGTGGCCATCCTCAATTGAGATAACTTTTGGGACATGGTGTAGGCAGACCACAGTGGATATCGCTCCGCTTGGCGCGTTGTCGTGTCACATCAGCCGTGCTTCTTCACGCTGACATCAGAGCTGTAACCGGAGCTTGCAGTCCACTCTCTGTCCCATGCCATCACAGTTAACTATCCCTGTCAAGCACTTTCAATCAGCTTGACAGAAACGGGAGTAAAACACAGAGTTTCATATTGTTAATTTGACTTTCTCTTTTTCCTGTCTCTTCTCTATTGTATATCTCATAGAATGTCCGGGGAAAAATAAAGGAAACAAGCCCATGAAGTCCTGAGGGGGGAAAAAGCAGAATTCTGGCCGGAAATGGTATGAGATCTACAGATAAAAAAGGCGCCGGTGTAATTCCTCTCCTTCACTTGTTACTGTTCATTTTATATCCTTTCCTTGGCACTCTGACGATGATAATAATAATAATAATAATAATAATAATAATAATAATAATAATAATAATAATAATAAATTTTGAAACTGTGACAGAAGAAATTATTGTGCTGAAAGATGTAGCAGAACAAACAGACTTGCGGATATCCTTTGAAAAGGCGGAAATAATGTCAAACATTAAAGACAATACGAACCAAATAAACACCAAATATCGAACAATAAACCGGGTGCATAAGTTTAAATACATTAGTGAATGGCTACAATGAAGCTGACTAGATAAGGAGGCCTTAGCGACCGGAGCTTTCCAGACCACGCAGGACATTTACAACAAAAGGTGCTATTCTGTAAATACCAGCATTCGTTATTATAGTCCTGTATCTCTCCAAGCTTCAGAATGCCTTTTCCTCTCTGAGAAATGTGCGCTGGCTAAGTTAGAGCAAAGAGAGAGAGATTCTCCATAATATGAAAAATCAAAATGAAAATCCACTGCCTGTTTCCAGTCATTCGACCGGGTCAGGTGTGGAATTGATGAAGCCCCCGCCATCTAGCAGCGAGGATAGGAACCGTGCCGGCTGCCGAAACCTGTCGCACTCTCCATAACATAGTTTGTCCAAACTACAAAAATTGGATCTACATAAGAAAATCCAGGCAAGAAATTGATTCTAAGACAGAGAAGGTCACGGACAGAATGCGCAAACTCAGTGCTCACTTCCGCGGTCACCTACGACGGATGAACGATTCTCGATGGACAAAATTCATTTTTAACAATTTTGTCTAAACAATAACTCCCTGGTAAGTTAATGCCAATAAAGATCTCGAAAAAATGTACCTACGACCAGATAATGCCCACAAACGAGATCATTTCAGAACAAGGAATGTGAATTTTGGGGCATTCCGATGAGAAATGGGCAGCTGCTGCAAAGTGGTCGGACGAGCGCTTTATTCGACACAACGAGCTAATAAAATCTACTGGACCAAACAAAAATTTCATAAACGCCAGAATGTATAAGAAAAATGTTCGTGATCCCTAGGTTGGCTGATTAGCGAATAATAGGTCAAATAATAATGTAAGGAATGCTATAAATTGTGGCTCTGTTTGATCTTTCATATTTTCTTCACCTGTTATTTCACAATCCCACGGGAAAGGGAGATTATTGAAACATGGAAAGGACAAGATAATAACTATTACAAGTCCAAAGTTTGTCTCAATGGCGGATAGAAATTTGTTTCCCCTGATAGTAGCGTATTTCCCCTCGGGAAGCAATTTGTGAATTACATGAGGGGGATGAGGAGTTAGGGGAACAAGAGGGAGGGTGTACCAGTCGCAGCAGGGTGTCGTGATTGATGCAGGATGTGCCAGAGTCAATAACTGAAGTAGGGTAGAAGAGAGAAGGGATACACAGACACCGAGTCTTATATTTACCTTGTATGTGAGCTGGATTATGACAAGCAAGTTAGCACTTGGGAAACGCTTATGTAATCTTCAGTAAGCGTTAGGGTTGCTGGCTGCAATTAGGAGCCTGTTTTGAAAATTGTACAGAATGGTGTAACTCACATTTTTTACTAATATTATCGTGCAAGTGGCCGCTCGGTTTGGGTCACCTAGGTATCAGCTTGCATTCGGAAGGTAGTGGGTTCGAACCCCATTGTCGGCAGCCCTGAAGATGGTTTTCCTTGGTTTCTATTTTTCACACCAGGCTGTACTTTAATTAAGGCCACGGCCGCTTCCTTCGCACTCCTAGCCCTTTCCTGTCCCATCGTCGCCGTAAGACCTTGTCTGTGTCGATGCGATGTAGGACAACGTATAATATAAACAATTTTTTTAAAAAATGTTGAATACGAATGCAGCCTTTGTCTGTCCATTTAGGTTTTTTTCTCACAATTCTGAGAGGTTTGATGGTAGGTGTATACCAGGTGTATGCATAAGTCTTTTCCGGTTTCACTAAGAGATGGCGCCAGCAAACAGTACGCAGCGTATGAATTTCACACATAAGTCAGTTTGTTCGTCTGGCATTTTATTGTGTATAAACACTTGAAGCCCGGCGAAACCGTTAATGCACAACGCTATCGCCAACAAATTATTAATTTAAATCACGTATTGATCGAAAGACGACCAGAAAGGGCCAGAAGACATGGCAAAGTGATTTTGTTACACAACAATGGACCGTCTCACACAGAAAAACCAGTGAAAGACATCTTTGGATGCGCCATTCTTCCGCACCCGCCGTACTCTCCCGACTTGGCGCCATCTGACTATCACCTCTTCGCATCAATGGGGCACGCGCTCGCGGAACAGCACTTTAGCAATTTCGAAGAAGTTGGACAGTGGCTCGACGATTGTTTTGCCGCAAAAGACAAGCAGTTTTTCTGACATGGTATTCATAAGTTACCTGAAAGATGAGCGAAGTGTGTAGAAGCCGATGGCCGATATTTTGAATAAACAAAAATATATTTCGCTCGAAAATTACGCGTTTCCTTTACCACAAAACCGGCAAAATCTTATGCATACACCTGGTACACGATGCGGAGACAATATCGACCATTTTTTAAAGTTTTTCTGTGTCATTTAGTTTGTATTGATTAAACACAAAAACTGCTAACTCATTTATTACAAAACCTGTCATTATGAAAGCAGCAGAAACGTAGAGTATTTCTCTGTACTTTGTTTTATCGCAGTCCGTTAAACAGAAGAAGAGCAATTTTTTAAAAATGGCGCTAGGTCACTATTTTAACGGCCGAAGGGTTTTTGATGGTTTCGGATACGCCTTTGTGGCAATTTACTTCTGACATAGCCATTCCTAACAAGGTAGCAAACAGCTTGGGTGATATGGCATAAGTTAGTTCACTATTAATTAATTAATTACCCAATAAACTCATCTTATCGGAGCCACCGTGGTGTCAACTTGTGCGTAAACAAAGAGACTACAGTATACAGGTGTATCCGTGATGATCAAAGCCCGGGTTTTCATGCCGTAACAGGTTAGACTGCAAACTAAATTTGTTTAATAGGAAGCTTCGGCCACCCGCTCTTCCATAATGTAGCAAGAGTAACATAAATCACAGGAGTTCTGATGGGCTGTAACCCCTAATGCTTATGCAAACCCCATAGCACAATCGTTGTGAAGGTAGACTATACTTGCTGCTCGCTTCAGAAACTTTGCGTTCTAACCTATTAATGCAGAAAAATCCGGGCTCTAGTAATGATATTTCAAACTTTCGGAGATGATTTAGGACGCAAGATGGATCAATTTGAGACAAGGAACCGCAGTCCGGAAATGTCAGAGTCAAAATTTTTATTAATAATCCAAGTTGTTTAACGTCCGCCCGTTCTTAACAGTCGCCGGAGTGTCGGAATTTCGTCCTGCAGTTGTTCTTTAACGTGCCGGGGCCATGTGAAAAGCTTGTGTACGAGAAAACTTTCGAGACTGAAGAGGATCTCTAGGCAAGAATTCTCGCTGTTCAAACGACACCGGGGGTTATTCGAGCGGGTAGGACGGAACGTTATGCGACGATGCTATGCCTGCATTGACGCAGGGGGACGCCATTTCGAACATTTGTTGTAAATGGAGCAGCTTGTCAAACTTGTGCAGGTAAATGGACTTAAATGAGTAGAATTTTGCCTAACTTTGGATTCGATCTTTCCTGGAATATGGTTCCGTATGCCAAATTCATCCACTTGTCGTGCTCCATCATCATGGATACACCATTATAACGCAATAACCAAGACACTCATAGTGACTATCACCAATCAACATTTTATTTTCAGGTTACGAGCCGAAAAGTTGAAAAGGAAACCAATCGTATTAACAACATGAAGAAAACCCACACAGTAGTATCTCATTTCTAACAACTCTTTATCACGAGTAAATTGGAATGCAAACATATTTGAACAAGGAGCAAATGTTACCTAGCCGCTCTACAGTCATGTACGGTGAGTTGCATATCGTTTAGGGGTTCTGACAGCTCAGATCAGATGCATATCTCAGTGCAGAACCGTTGTGCGGGTAGAAAACACTTGCGCCTTTATTAAATACTAATTTGCATTTCCCTCGCCTTCCACTACGTGGTTGTGCACAAACACCTACACAGTCCACACCGTGTTGTAACGTAGACGTACGTTCCTTAACAACGGGTTAGAAGCAAGGAGCCTTAATTCGTCCCGTTGCAGATGTGACGAGTTCGAAACCTTACCTCATGTATTAGGGTTCTATCGTAAGGGAGAGCTGATGAGGATCCATATGCACAATACAGATCGCCAATTGATGGCTGGCCTTCCTTCCTGGCATCCAACTACAACGGAAAATATGAGGAAACTAGAAGGTATCCAGCGACGAGCAGAACGTTTAATTAACAAACACATCCCCTTAAACACAGCCAGGTCATTGCCACCAGTGAACTCGTTATGTACACAAATAGATGTAGCCTTCCTTAGGAAATCCCTGACAGATAACACACACCTCTTCCCTTTCCACCGCCTGCAGCTCAATTACCGCTCTGTTAAAAGAGGCCAAGGAGTTACTCTTGTCCCTCCCTTCACTAGAACAACCTCATATTTAAATGGGTTTTACTCAAGGGCTGCTCGTACGTGGAACCTTATACCATCTGAGGTAAAGCTACTTCCTCTTCCTCACTTCCTCCGCGAAGTAAAGAAAATGTATATGCAAATATAAACCTATATGTGATGTATATAACTTGTATAAATTAGAATTGCAAGAAGGATGGGTGCAAGTACAGGTGTATGTGGGCGAATGTGTATGCGTGCGCGTGTGTGAGTGGTTGTGAATGAGTGTGTATACAGGGGTCTGAGTGAGAGTATAAATGGCTGGGTGTTCTTACTCTAATATTTTCAGGATAAATCAAGATAATTATTATTCTAAGGGTACAGTGTTTGTAGTGTAAATATGTAAATTTAAAATTGTCTACATAAGTTTGTATGTAAATATTCAGTAGAGTTTATGTACACTTGTGGATATGGAGGCACTTCCGTGTATGTGGGGCTTGCCCTTTCTCCATCTACCACCCGTAAATTGTACATGTACAATTTAAGGAAAATAAATAAATAAATAATAATAATAATAACAACAACATCTGGAGATCCATGAAGAAGTGTGATGTCTTTCCACAAATGGATCCACAAGACGAGCTGGTATTGTTGTCATCGACTGAGCGAAAGTACGGGTATGGTGACTGATCCCACTGTAAGATTCGAGGAAAATAAACAGCAGCCTCGATTAGTGTGTGAGGAGAAAAAGTTCATATTAGTTTCAGCAGACTGAAGAAGCTAACAGTTATAAATGAACCGAATTGAAACTGAAAAAGATGGATTCAGTTTAATGATGGGATAATCGAATCCTTTTATTAATCGAATACCTACATAATTGAATAAACAATCGAATAAAATAATCGACGAATAAATAATAATAAAATAAAATAATCGAATGAGTTTCAAATATCAATCGGTCGTAGTGATCGCATAATCGAATACTTTAATATTCGAATAACCTCCATCCGGTAATTTACATAATAGAATAAAATACTCGAATGAGTTTCAAATATCATTCAGTTGTAGTGATAGCATAATCGAATACTTTTAATATTCGAATAACCTCCATCCGGTTACTTAAATAATCGAATGAGTTTCAGATATCATTCAGTCGTATCGCATAGAATATTGGGATGCGTCATGAATCAATTTTTCGGTTTAAGTGTGTCGGAAACTGTCTTAATAATATCACTTTTCATTCGAATGCAGTTCCGAATGAATAATCGAAAATAATCGAATAGGGAATATAATAATCGAATAAAATTAAATAATCGAATAAGCTATTATTTTGTATTCGATTATCCCATCACTAATTCAGATATAACCAATTATCCTGAGGTATACATCTCCGTCCTCTTCATTTGCATGTATATATATAATTAAAATTACCACCTTAGAAATGTTAGTAAACTTGTCTGGAGTTAATACATGGCCCGTCGGTAAGGTAAGATTGAAGATCTTAACGTTTCTTAGGGCAAATCCGCGCAGTGAGGCTTACGCAGAAACATCCTCGCCGACAGGACTATAAAAATTCCTGGAGTGCTCCGTCCCGATAACACGAACTGGTATCCCTGTACCTCTCACATTGGCTGACGACGATGTGTCGGGCTGTATCATGCATATTACATGAGCTAGAGGAGGCTCCAGCATTTACACATGCTGGCTATTAAGTCCTTCTTTTTCTTTCTCCGTCTGCTGCACGTCCTAAAGACGAGACTTATAACCCGATACTTGTCCTAGGAAACTGCCGAATTCTACTCATCCAACCAGGGGCGTGCATAGAATTCCATCAGAGGGGATTATTTTCAAGCTATCCTTTTCTACATGTACATTGTTAATAACTTAACCGCACAAGTGCAGCAAGTTTAACTATCAAGTAGTGCAATTATGTCTTTCCAGTGCTCTCAATAACACAAACACTGTGTGTACATACATCTTGGTCTTAATATACCGATATTAAAAGCCACACTCTTCTACTGTATGGTTAGGGCAAAAAAATGTTGTACTCCAATGAAATCATGATAAAATTCATATTATATGAATCTGTCTGTAATTTTATTTGGGGAACATTTTATTCAAGTTATTTTAGCAAAATATAACATATTGAATGCAAAAACTGGTTTGGGACTGAAGAGGTTATAACACTGAAGCAATTACAACCATATTTGGTACACTTATGACCAAAGCCCGGATTTTCATGCCGTAACTCACACGAAAAGTTTTTTTAAAACAGGGTATTATTTATTTATTTATTTATTTATTTATTTATTTATTTATTTATTTATTTATTTATTTATTTATTTATTTATTTATTTATTTATTTATTTATTTATTTATTTATTTATTTATTTATTTATTTATTTATTTATTTATTTATTTATTTATTTATTTATTTATTTATTTATTTATTTATTTATTTATTTATTTATTTATTTATTTATTTATTTATTTATTTATTTATTTATTTATTTATTTATTTATTTATTTATTTATTTATTTATTTATTTATTTATTTATTTATTTATTTATTTATTTATTTATTTATTTATTTATTTATTTATTTATTTATTTATTTATTTATTTATTTATTTATTTATTTATTTATTTATTTATTTATTTATTTATTTATTTATTTATTTATTTATTTATTTATTTATTTATTTATTTATTTATTTATTTATTTATTTATTTATTTATTTATTTATTTATTTATTTATTTATTTATTTATTTATTTATTTATTTATTTATTTATTTATTTATTTATTTATTTATTTATTTATTTATTTATTTATTTATTTATTTATTTATTTATTTATTTATTTATTTATTTATTTATTTATTTATTTATTTATTTATTTATTTATTTATTTATTTATTTATTTATTTATTTATTTATTTATTTATTTATTTATTTATTTATTTATTTATTTATTTATTTATTTATTTATTTATTTATTTATTTATTTATTTATTTATTTATTTATTTATTTATTTATTTATTTATTTATTTATTTATTTATTTATTTATTTATTTATTTATTTATTTATTTATTTATTTATTTATTTATTTATTTATTTATTTATTTATTTATTTATTTATTTATTTATTTATTTATTTATTTATTTATTTATTTATTTATTTATTTATTTATTTATTTATTTATTTATTTATTTATTTATTTATTTATTTATTTATTTATTTATTTATTTATTTATTTATTTATTTATTTATTTATTTATTTATTTATTTATTTATTTATTTATTTATTTATTTATTTATTTATTTATTTATTTATTTATTTGCCCAATCGTTTTCGAGCGTCATCTGTATGCAATTTGGTGCCATAAAGTGTAGGATTCAGCGCATTGAAGACGAGGACACTGGCTCTGTGCTTATGATGCGTACTACCACGAAGGAAGTAATCAGTTCTC
This sequence comes from Anabrus simplex, assembly GCF_040414725.1. NCBI lineage: Eukaryota > Metazoa > Arthropoda > Insecta > Orthoptera > Tettigoniidae > Anabrus > Anabrus simplex. The sequence continues at coordinate 59,305,672 of NC_090277.1, forward strand.
TAGAATATGATGACGTGATGGGAAGAGGTCATCTCAGTCATGGCCATCCATCAATACTGCTGCACATCAGATCCTGCATGGTTGCTAGGTAACAAGGTTGCCGTGGATTTTAAGGACGAGAATATCGTGGCTGTATAACATCAAGGACTGGACAGGAGTTCGATAATCAAAACTCATTTTTAGAACAGTTGCAAACAGACATGAGCGTAGCAAATTGACAGCCAATATCAAGGGAGACCTTGCACGGTATATAGAAGAAGCCTGTAAAATCTCTTTGTGTTTTCATTCAGTTTTAATCAGTCGGTGTTCGCTATTTACGTGGGCGAGTTACGTACCACTGCGTGGAGAGGAAGCCCCTAAGTTAGAACAGTACAATGCTTTAGTCTGCTGTAAGTGAAGTGAAGCCCTCTGCCAACGCCTCTCTTTGTCGGGTTCTCTTTACTGATGTGATTTCCTTTTGTGTGCGATTAAAGCGGATGGGGTTGGAGTGAGGGGTTGAGCGGTGTCGGTAACTTACAGGGTGATTAAACCTGGCCTTCACAAAATCAGCGGAAGTCCTAGTCTTATCATCAAGCAGTGCCTTAACATGTAGACAAATGTTGGCTGAGTATGGCAGTTCCAAAACGCTTGACTGCAGTGTTTAGGGTTGGGAGTTCGAATCCTTGCACACCAGGCTAAAGTGGGTCACATGGTAGTGCTCTGGCTTTCAGAGTCGAAGGTGGCGGATTCGTTCACTGCTCAGTCGGATGGTATTATATTATACGTCACTCCCGGGTCGCTGGATTTACGGGCATTTAGAACAACTCCCCGATGGCTCCGCGGTGTAGGGGTAGTGTGCCTGCCTCTTACCCGGAAGCCCCAGGTTCGATTTCCAGCCAGGTCAGGGATTTTTACCTGTATCTGAGGGCTGATTCGAGGTCCTTATTATTACAAGTGAGGAGCTATCTGACGGTGAGATAGCGGCCCCGGTATAGTGAGCCAAGAATAACTGCCGAGAGGATTCGGCGTGCTGACCACATGACACCTCATAATCTGCAGGCCTTCGGGCTGAGCAGCGGTCACTTCGTAGGCCATGGCCCTTCGGGGCTGTTTCATCATGGGATTTTGTTTGGTTTAGAAGAACTCCCACGGGATAAATTTACGGAAATTCCCCGTTTCCAAAACCGTAAATGTTTTTAGTAACTGCTAGAATAAGTAGCCACACATTAAATCAGCCAAGCATTATGATTGCGTAAAATAGTATAAATGTTGAGGACCAAAAATATAAGCTTCCAATTAGGACTAAACATGAATTATTATTATTATTATTATTATTATTATTATTATTATTATTATTATTATTATTATTATTATTATTATTATTATTATTATTATTATTATTATTATTATTTGCTTTATACCGCACTGACACAGATAGGTCATATGTCGACGATGGGATAGGAAAGGGCTAGTAGTGGGAAGGAAGCGGTCGTGGCCTTACTTAAGGTAGAGCCACAGCATTTGCCTGGTGTTAAAATGGGGAACCAGGGGAAACCATATTCAGGGCTGACAACAGTGGGATTCAAACCCACTATCTCCCGAATGCGAGCTCACAGATGCGCGTCTCTAACCGCACGTCCAAATGGCTCTGTTAACCGTGATTTGAAACATGAAGTTAAAATGCAGTGGACTCCGTCTTAACCGGACCTGTGGTTGGATAACGACACGTTGCGTTAAACCGGCAATATTTTAAAATGTTGCATTTCCATACTTTTTCATTTAAGACGTTAGAAACAGTATTTCGAAATATATTAGCCCTATAAACTGACCAAAAACGGCATCTGATATTGTATGTAAGTGATAAACAGTATGAAACAAGTTGCAACTTGTTTGCGAGCGGGCTGCGTGACTGATCGTGACCATGCAAACCCGAAAGCGGTTAATCCGACGGCCGGTTAATGGAGCGTCCACTGTAGTCATTTTATTTATTTATTTATCGTGTCAGAAGCGAGAAACATTACAGTAAAGAGAGAATATATACGTAGGCAAGTCTTTAAATATCTGCAATGTTGCTCTTATTGTCTTTAGGTTGGCTCCATGACGTTGTGTGCTCACCAGCCGCTAGATGGCACCGTTGTCTACGTCTGTGGCAGGTTCCAGCGTTATCAGATCACTACAGCTTGCGTTGTTGCGACGTAAACATGGCCGTGCCACTCTCTGTTTGCACCAGGGAAGAACAGCATCCCGTAATCCTTTCTTTGTGTGCGTGTGTGAGTGGGGGGACCTGAGGGTATATCAGGAGCGAAAATTCATACAAGACTTTCAGCACAATTCGGGGACAATGTCTTACCACAGCGAAGTGTTTAACATTGGATTGAACTGTTCAAAACGGGTCGCACGAGCATGAAGGATGAGGAAAGATCCGGGCATCCATCTGCAGCCATAACTGATGCCAATATTGAACAAGTGCGTGATATGATCCTGAATAACAGACAGGTGACTGTTGATGACATGGGAAACCATATGCACATTAGCCATGGTTCTGCTCTTTCTGAGGGGTATCAGAAAGAAAATCGAAAGGACCTCGAGGGTCACTAAAATTAAATACTCCCTAGACCTCGCAAATGGAGAAGTCTTTTCTTGCTTCGCCAAAAAGCGCTAGTGAAATAATGGATTCAATGCATGATCCCAACCTTCAGTACCAATTTGATAAGATTCCCCTTTTAGTTGCCTCTTACGATAGACACGGGATACTGTAGATATACAATGTTACCCCTCCCTCCCTCAGAACACGACACGACATCAAGAGAGATGTATCCTGTCTGTGATCACAATATCAAAAGTCACGTAAAAATGGAGACCCCTTGGCTATGATGCTTACGGTTAAACAATGTCTAAGTATGGCTGCCGCATTACAAAGAAGTTATTTATCAATAGGGCCCGGATGTTTATGCAGTAATAGGTTAGAATGCAAACTTACTGAAGCGAGTAATAAGTAGAATCTACCCGAACGACGGCAGTGCTATGAGGTTTGCATAAACATTAGGAGTTCGGCCCATTGGAACCCCCTAGAATTCATGTTACTAAATAATTTTATTAGTAGGAAATGACGACTAGCCCGCTCTAACGTAGTGTAGTGGGAGTAACATAAATTCTAGGGGTTCTAATGGTCCGAACCCCTAATGTGTATGCAAACCTCCCAGCATTAGCGTCGTGCAGGTGGACTGCTTATTACTCGCTTCAGTATGTTTGCATTCTAACCTATTACTGTTTAAACATCCGGGCCCTGTTTATCACTTAGACACCGCCTAAAATCGATGTTCAACAAGCCGTGTTTAAACACTGCCGAGAACACTGTTTAACCTCAACTTTTTGGAGTGAATCACAATCAGAGGTCTTGCAGAAGGGACAGTCCGGTAACTATCAACTTGACTACAGTTCTTAACAACCGATATATTTTATTATTTTTGGAATAAATTCCCTGGAATTGCCTCCGTGGTTCCGGTGGCAGCTCTTCGGCCTCTCACCGCTGGGTCCCGGGTTCAAATCCCGGTCACTCCATGTGAGATTTGCGCTGGACAAAGCGGAGGCGGAACAGTGTTTTCTCCGGGTACACCGGCTTTCCCTGTCATCTTTCATTCCAGCAACACTTGCAATATCATTTCATTTCATCTGTCAGTCATTAATCATTGCCTCAGAGGTTTGCGACAGGCTTCGGCAGCCGGCACAATTCCCATCCTGGCCGCTAAGTGGGCTCTTCATTCATTCCATTCCATTCGGACCGATGCACGGTGCACAGAACCTTTGCGCCTCGGTTTGCACGTGTGAGATTTTGGGCGTTTGAGGGGCCCTGGGTAACATACACAGTAACATAGCTTCATTTTGCCCTCGCCGAAGCTCTTTAGATTACACTATAATCTAAGCTACACTTCCTCGTACTGTGGCGTGTCGCATTAGTGTTATAATGTTATGAGATTTTATTTCCATCGAAAGCAAGTGGGCAAGTCATGCTCATGCTTAGCCATATTTGAGTAATGTTTAGGAAGACTACAGCTGACTAACTTTTGGCGCACATATCGACAAATTTCCATAGCTGCGACAAGCAAAGAATTGCATGGGAGATGCTTCTAATACCATTTTCGAACCAATATTGAAATTTTTTAAACGGTGTCTGGCTAAACACCGGCTGATCATTGTTTATTTTAACATACGTTGTTTAGGTAGACGTGGTCTAAAGCTTAAAACTAGTCATCGTTTCTGCAGTCGGCCTTAACAGTCCCGCAAGACTACTAGGTTTTAATAAGAAACCAGTTGTTTTCTCTTAATGTGATAATTATTAAGCTCAGTCATGTGATGCTGTTTCCACAGTGTAAATTCCCTGACTTCCCCACAACATGAGCTCCATCTCTAAAATAATATTCTAACAGCAACCCACCATTGGCGTTTATCTCGTCCTGTAGAGGATTTGAAGAATATGTCTTTCAGTTAATGAAATTACTGTGTATCTCGTATTCTCTCTTCGTCGGGATGTATTCCGGTCGTCCTCTGTTTCGTCGTCCCCTCCTTGTGTATCAGCGTCTGCCATCGTTATATATACACACACTCACATTTTGTACTCCGTCTGCTTCTCTTCTTCTCTAGAAATTACTCTTTTGAAAGTCGCGGCGGCATCTCGGCTCTTATCACAAGGAGCAGGCGGCCCCGTCCAGCCGACTCCTTCAAGCAGCTGGTACAGTCACTGGTCTTGCGAAAGACGACCTCCTTCCTTCCTTTAACATAACACAAGTGGAGCCCAAGTTTCGATGTATAAAATCACATCTTGCATGCCACAAGATGAATAGTTGCTATGGACTACAGAAACATTCACATTCTTGTTCCTAGATCCCGGAGTTTTAAACTGCAATAAGTTCGAATGCAAACTATTGTTTACGCGGAACTATAGAGAGATAGAAATATTCAATTTACCGTAAACCCACCCATACTAATAGATATCTTCATGGGTCCTCTCATCACCATCCATGCCAAAACGAGCTTTGCTTAACACCCTTATCAGCTGAGCAAGGGGGGTTTGTGAGTAGGATAAATTAAACGATGAACTTGAGTTCCTAACCAGAACATTCCTGGGCATTGGCTACTCAAGGAAACAGATTGACGAAGTGCTGCATCCTAACCCAAAAGACAGATTGTCACGTGATTCTCGTCCTTTGAGTCTGGTCTTCCTGCCATATGTACAATCTGTTACGGATAGGATTGTCAATATTCTCAGGAGACACAATATCAAAACAATGTTAAAGTCTAAATCATCATAGGCAATTGTTTGCGATCTGTAAAATGATCCTCTTGTTTTAAGCTGTGCTCGAATATATATGATTCCTTGCTCCTGTTGATCGGTGTATGTTGGCCAATCATGTAGGAAAGTTACAACGAGGGTTAAGGAATATGCCATACATAATGACCATCAAATCATTTATGGTGCACCTTATGTCACTTATACAGAGAAACGTTTCTTACCTAGAATCATTAGTGAGGCGACAGAAATTGCTAAACCCCCGAATAATTTTAACAAACCCCTGTGACCAGAGGTCAGCAATGGATCTGGACTATTAAGTATTTAAATTTAAATAAAGTTTTAGTCTTTTAACTGTTTTTCTTATCTATTATTTTTTATATTTGTAATTTATTTTTAGCGTTGAACTTGTTACAAGCGAATATACGGCTATATACTGAGTAGATCACGGCTACCTTCCATAGTTAACTCGTCAACATCTTTCCCCCTGACTCCGGATGCCCTGGAATGAACTATATTTCTAACAGGGCCTGTCTATCCCGAATCTGGTTACTGTGGAGTGACAGCTGCCAGTACATTATTTGTTATTGCTCTGAAGACGATCTTGGTTGCAGGATTGAAACGCGTCAGTGAATTATTAGCATTACGCGACTTAATATCCCCAAATTAAGTATTTTAAGTAAAATTTTATTCTATGAATAGTTTAACTTTTCTTTTATTATAAATGTATTTGATTATTATTAAGTGAAAATGAAACGACGTATGGCTTTTTGTGCTGGGAGTGTCCGAGGACAAGTTCGCCTTGCCAGGTGCAGGTCTTTTGAATTGACGCCCGTAGGCGACCTTGCCGTCGTGATTAGGATGAATTGATGATGAAGACGACACAAACCCCAGCCCTCGTGCCAACGGAATTAACCAGTTATGGTTAAAAATCCCGACCCTGCCAGGAAGCGAACCCTGGACACCTCTGACCGAAGGCCAGCACGCTAACCATTTAGCCATAGAGCCAGACTATTATTAAGTATTTTAATCTACATAAAATTTTGTCTTTTAACTGTGTTTTATCTAATAGTTTTGTATTTTACGATTATTTTTGGCATTTAACTTGTTATAGGCTAATATCATTCTGTATATGATCTCACTTCTAAAATAATTCCTTATTGAATCTTGTTACATATTAATTGCCTCTTTAATCATCTTATCAAAAATAAGATATTTGGAATTATATCTACTGATTATTTTAAATACATAATGATTTTAATTCTAGACAGTGGGTAAACATGAAATTGTCATTTCATCTCGTACCAGCAGGGTGTACCACCTAGAAGTTAGGCCCCTTGAAATAATAATAATAATAATAATTATTGTTATTATAATTATAATATATAATTATTATTATTATTATTATTATTATTATTATTATTGTATAAATAATTATTATAATAATTAATTAAATAATTAATTAAATAATTATTACAATAATAAATTATTATTGTTATTATTATTACCATCATCATCATCCTTCACTAAAATTGCCAATGCTCGGCTTCCTTTCATCGTTAATTGTGTTTCATACATTTAAACCTTTCTCAAAAAATGCTCCATACAGCGATGCAAATCTACATCAAAATACTTCTTATCACTCTCAAAATTAGCACACACAGCACAGATACCAACTTTGGGGAACTTGTTTTATATTAATTTTTAATTGGATTTTTTTTATCTTTGTTGGAAATCCGTTATCAAGAGTTGTATAAATATCCTTCTCGGAAGCGTAAAGAGCTAGCTAGTATCAGCTAAGATAAAAAGGGTCAGTAACTCGCATTTATTTTTCTGTTGGTCCCAGAATTCCTCCTTTCTTTTTACAAAAACAAAATAAACAGACTTTACAACTCGTTAAACTGTTTCCGCTCTCCATGAAGATCGTGTACTCCTACAACGGAACGAGTTATTTCCACTGTAGCCCATTCATTCTTTCTTCAGAAGGGAGATGCGGTCTGCAAGATAACGGAATACTGTACAGTGTTTCGTTTATTCTATGCCCTTTTTTTTTCCTTCTGCTCTGTCAGTGACCTCTTATGACGTTGGCGGGCAAGACGATATCAGGAATCTTTTTTCAGTTCGTAAGGAATCGCCGGGTCCTGCCATCCAGCAGGTATTTTCTGAAAACGTATTCCTTTTCTTTCCTGAAGGTGGTGACTGTAGCATACTCTTATGTGGAGCCAGAAATTCCTGGCAGTAGTAGGTTAGAATGCAAACTTACTTAACCGAATAAAATGTATACTCACGTCTGCACAACGGATGTGCTATGAGTTTTGCATAAACATTAAGGGTACGGTCTATCAGAAATCCCAGAATTCATGTTGCACTAACAACATAGTGGAAGAACGTACTGGTCGATACTTCTTACTAACCACATTAGTTTGAATTCTAACCTGTTGCGGCGTCAAAATTGGGGGTCTACTTTTAAGCCTTAAAATGAACTGTGATTTGTATGAAATTTTCAAAGTGATAAGAAAGAAAAATTGATTTTATCAATGGTAACTCTAAAAAAGAGACGAACCTTACAGGTGTAAATCTAGTCAGTATGGTTTGTGCTGATCTAGAATTTCCTTGTAGTAACACATTCTGGTTGGTTATGGAAAACAAAGGAAAACCAATTTAGAATATTTTATAGACATTGTACTCTAATTTAGAATGTTTTGAAAATTTTGCGGCTCAAATAATTAAAAATGAACATTTCTAGCCCTTTAGGCAAGCAAATCAATGTTGAAAACATACTGGAGATATGAGCTACGAATTTTAGGTAAATAAAATATGAGAATATATTCTTTATTCCTAAAATTTACAATCTTTTTCTTAATCATCGTTATCCGTTCTATTAGATTAGCAGTTTGCCTTTTTCTACCACTACGAGCGCTAATGTGAGTCAATGCATAGTTTCATTTAAGTCCTTAAGTCGGTGTGGACATTCTTCTAGTAATAATTAAAAAAACGCCTGAGGGTATTGAACCAATGAACACATTGCTGAAAGTATTACGTAATTAAGTTAATTTGGCTAGGATTTTAATAAAAAAGAAAACGAGTAGAGAAACAAGCGATTTTAAGCTGTTTTTCCGGGACTGATCTTTTTCAGTTTGATAGAACTATCCAATACTCACAATTTTAAAACTTTTTGGGCCCTTTATCCCTTCAAGGTTCGACGCAATTCAGGAAATTGTTAATTTTTACATTTTTCGTAGTATGGGGAATTTGTGTGCTGAGAAATGTTTTCGATATTAAAATTTAACTATTCAATTTAAAATACAAAATTCTCTTGTTCTTCCACTGTACCCTATTGTTCTAGAATTAGAAGTCGCGATAAGATCTTAGGGTTAAAGCGACTATAAATCAACGTAATAAAAAATGATTGTGAAATTCTGAATCACCTCATGAAAATTTAAATCATTTTTTTATATTCTAATTATAATTTTTAATATATTCTTTTTTGCTAGGGGCTTTACATCGCACCGACACAGATAGGTCTTATGGCGACGATGGGAAAGGAAAGGGCTAGGAGTGGGAAGGAAGCGGCCGTGTCCTTAATTAAGGTACAGCCCCAGCATTTGCCTGGTGTGAAAATGGGAAACAACGGAAAACCATTTTCAGGGCTGCCGACAGTGGGGTTCGAATTTTTAATATTAGTATCTTGTGGGTGTATTGAGTCTTTTGAGGCTACGTGCATTGGGAGGCAGTTCCATAAATAAAAATATAACAATAAACGCAGCGCCTTGTATTAAGTGCTTCTGTGTTCGTTGGGCTTTGCACATGGCCATCCTCATCAGTAAAAGTAGCGTAAGCTGCTGTCCACGTAAAGTCAAGGCCTCCTATCACAAACTAGGGAATGGACGAAGCAATGCCACCGCTATCACGATCGATGGCCAAAGCCACGGCCACTTTGATCGTGATCACTAACGAGGACACTGAGGTACCACAACTTGTAGGTAGGAAGCACTGCCCTGCACCATTAACACAGCTTCCCCCCTCTCTCTCTCAACTCTGTTATTGGATTCTGCTAATCACGACGCTAATTCACTTCACACTGGCGCGATGACGTCTCGCCGGACTGGCTCGTTGCGGGCGGGATTTCCTACAAACCTGGAATAATGATACGTCCGTACTTGGCAGTCTCTAACATACACCAGGTGTAACAGAATATTCCTCTGTATTTATTTGTGTCCTTCGGGTCTCCTTTCCCTTTGAAAATTACCTTTACTTCACAAAAGCATTTGATCTCCTGGACCGAGCATTAGTACAAAGGAAGCTCGAGGAAACTCTAGGAAGAGACAGCGTCTGGACAAGAATCATAAACTCCATAAATTAATGGAACAAGATAAGAATCTCGGACAGCCTAGACCTTTCAGAACCAATAATTCAAACAAATGGTGTACTCCAAGGGGACCCACTAAGCCCTCTGCCGTTCATCCAGGCAGCGAAGGACATTATGGAAATTGCGCAAAATGAAGATGTAGCAGCATACGCTTATGCGGATGATATTGTGATTGTGATTGGTTAACTGAGTAGAGGTGGGTTCGATTCCCACCTCAGCTAATCTGGAAGTGGTTTTCCGTGGTTTCGCACTTCTCCTCCAGGCAAATGCCGGGATGAAACCTAACTTAAGGCCACGGCCGCTTCCTTCTCTCTTCCTTGTATATCCCTTCCAATCTTCCCATTCCCCCGCAAGGCCCCTGTTCAGCATAGCAGATGAGGCTGTCTGGGCGAGGCACTAGTCATCCTCCATAGTTGTATCCCCCGACCCAGAATATATACATGTATTGAACCGCATGCCGTAGTTTCTAACGTGTAATGTAATAATAATAGACAATCATATAATAATATACGATTGAGACCGAATCGAGAACTTTATGACAAAGTTTACTGGCCGAGGCGGTAAAGACGTGCTCGGTTCGCCTGGAAGGACGTGGGTTTGAATCCCCGTCAGGAAGTCGTAAAATTTAAGAAACGGTATTTCCACTTCCGGAGGTTCATATGACCCTGAGGTTAACTCAGCCTACACCAAAAATTAGTACCAGGTTAATTCCTGGGAGCAAAGGCAGACTAATGCATTGTACTGGTCTAACTTAGGGGCTTCCTCTCCACGGAATGGTACGTAACTCGTCCACGTAAATAGTGAACACCGACTGATTAAAACTGAATGAAAACACAGACAAAGAGACTTAACAGGCTTCTTTATATGCCATGCAAGGTCTCCCTGATATTGGCTGTCAATTTTCTAAGCTCCACCAAGTGCCGAAGTTACAGATAGTGGAAGCCTTTACCTTCCACCCCTCCAAGGGCCCTCATGGTCTGTACGGAGATGACTTTCTTGATTTATGAGGAAAAGAAGACTGCCATTTTATGGGCACATTAAGTGGATGAATCCAAAGAGACTGGCACACAAGACACTTAGTCTACAAGGAAAGTGAATGGCACAACCTTTATGGTGTAAGGAGGTTCACAAGGACTTGGGAGAAGTGGGGATCCAGGAGTGAGGTATTCAGGAAAGAACAGCCTTTAGGAAGAAAATTGCGCGAAGGAGGGATGATGCATGGAGAAACTCGTAAAAATCACGCAACATCTCGGGTTGAAGGGCGACAAAGAAGAAGTAAAGACAGATAGATCTTATGGCGACGATGGATAGGAAAGGGCTAGGAATGGGAAAGAAGCGACCGTGGCCTTAACTAAGGTACAGTCCCACCATTTGCCTGGTGTGAAAATGGCAAACCGCCGGCCCCGCGGTGTAGGGGTAGCGTGCCTGCCTCTTACCCGGAGGCCCCGGGTTCGATTCCCGGCCAGGTCAAGGAATTCTACCTGCATCTCAGGGCTGGTTCGAGGTCCACCCAGCCTACGCGATTACAAGTGGGGAGCTATCTGGCGGTGAGATGGCGGCCCCGGTCGAGAAAGCCAAGAATAACGGCCGAGAGGATCCGTCGTGCTGACCACATGACACCTCGTAATCTGCAGACCTTCGGACTGATCAGCGGTTGCTTGGTAGGCCATAGTCCTACGGGGCTGTTGCACCATAGGGTTTGGGGTTCGAAAATGGGAAACCACAGAAAACCATCTTCAGGGCTGCCAATAGTGGGGTTCGAACCCACTATCTCCCGGATGCAAGCTCACAGCTGCGTGCCCCTAACCGCACGGCCAACTCGCCCGGTAGCATGTCTTTCATTTCCTCACAATTCATGAGTCTTCCCTTTCTTTTGAGGATACACCAATCTTCCTTTCGATTTTTCGGAACGCTTTATCTCTCCTTTGGGTGGAGTCAGACGATGCGTTATGCCGTAAGGGGCTGCTAATGGGGGAGAGGTAGAGCGAATAACCAAATAATTTGTACTCGCATTTTCGTCTTCTACGTCCAAAAACGTATCCATGATTCTGTGTTTTTTCTGTGAAAACGTAGGAAATGTATGAGTTTGAAGATATTTCTTCATACTCATTGTGATTTGCACGTGTATCCAAGCGGATGCTTTCGAACAAACCCCGTAGACTGTGTAGGCAGGCTATAGGGTTTCATGGCCTCCTTGTTGAACAGCTGGAAGTATTACTGTTACGACGGCTCTGCAGGCCTGGCGCCGACTGTTTGTGTGTGAAATGGGAGACAAAACATTTCGGAAGTGCCAAAACAAACAACATTTTGCCTCGCAGTATGATGAAAAAAGGAGCGACAGATACATGTCAGTCATTGAGAGAGACGGAACAGAAATAAACAGCCTTCATTTGCACTTAAAAAGAGTGTTTTTGTTAATGGTAGAGCGATTCTGATTTATTTTTGTAGTGAAGGCCATGTTTTTAGCTCATTGTCGGATAGATCGGCCTCCTGTGTTCGTGAATTTCTCGCGTACCTGATCGTAGTCGTCACTCAGTTATGGCGTCCTAGATATGGTACCCAGCCAGCTCCAAGGTGTAGGGATAGAGTGCTTATCTCCTACCCGAAGGCTCAGTTCAGGAAATTTAATTGAGGGCTGCCTCCGTCTTTGGATCATTAGTAGGAGTCTGCGGTTCAAATCCGACTGATATATACCCACTGGGGGTGGGGGGACGCAGACGAATAATGCATCCACGGTATGCCCTTCCTGTTGTGAGAGGCGACTAAAAGGGGTGACCAAGGGATGATGATTTTGGAACCATGATAGTACTTGAAATTAGTACCATTACATGAGGAACACCATGGATCGACGTTACCTAGGAGTAGTACCCTTATGTGAAGAACACCACGGGACTGTGTATATTCCTCGGAACCTGGGGGCGGGGGCGGGGGCGACATTCGGCTGCGCGGACTAATATCCATGTGCCGTACGCTGCTCTGGAATGTGTCGGTTCCCTTCTGTTCAGAATGGTTCTACGCTACCTGTGAAAAGTACCACTGCATGATAAACACCATGTGTCTACGTTGCCTGTGATTAGTAGTATCACTATGTGAGGAACACCCTGGCTTCTTGTTGCCTCTGGGCGTTACCATAAAGCGTCATATATCGTGGGTCTACATTGTCTATGATTAGTAGCACCATGTGAGTAACACCATGAGTATACATGGCCTGTGATTAGTCAAACTATGTGAGAACATTGCGTTGCTTGTGAGTAGTACCCTTATGTGCGAAACAACGTGGGTTTGTGTAAACTGTGAGTGGTGCCATTATGTTTGACATACCGTGGATCTACATTACCTGTGATTAGTACAACTATATGAGGAACACCATGGTTCTGTGCTACCAGTAATTTGTACCATTAAGAGGTGCCGGTGACCTGGATTTCGGACCCCTTCAGGTAAAAAGAATTATCCCAGTAATTTAGACATTGTGAATTTGATTCACTGATTATCGTTGTTTCACTATCATTTTTGCATCATAATTCGTTTTGGATTCTAGTCAGTGGATACATTTTGAAGTTTTAATGTTCATTTCATTGCACCTCGTGCCATTAGAGGCGGATGACCTACCTGTTATGCCCCTTTTTAAACAATAACGTCATCATCCGACTGAGAAAGTTGGATGTTTTGAAGGGCGGAAAAGTACTATTCGGCACTCTATATCGTACAGGCCATCCCTTCTTCAAATAATCTCAGAAAAAGGAAGCTGTTATGTAGCGAAAGTAACATAAATTGTAGGGGTTCTGGAAGACCGTACCCCTAATATTTATGTAAACCGCATAGCACAACCGTTGTGCAGGACAGACTATACTTGTTACCCGCTTCAGTACGTTTGCATTCTGACCTATTACTGCCTAAAAATCCAGGCTTTACTGATGAATGTCAGCGTAATTTATGACAAGTCTGTTGACAGTCGAAGTATTATTTCGTGATTTAAAGCTATAGTAATCTCCTGTTTCCTTCGTTCAAACCCTGTGAACACCTGCCAAGTTCTGAATTAGGTACGTATGATATACAACACTTCCTGACATTCCAGTTAAATTTCGTCTTTTACGTCAGTGCAAGTCACAGATCAGAATTTAATTACGGTTTTCATTCATTCACTAAGTGTTACCCTTTGAGTGAACGGTGACGTTAATATATAATAACAGTTCCTGTTATAAATAACCTGTTATTAGGCTTCAGAATGTGAAGAGACTCGTTCCTTTTATAGTCTCACGTGCGTCAGAGTATTAATTAATTAATTTTAAAATTAATAATCATAATATTCATTGTTGCCTCTTCTTCTAACAATATATCACTTTGATATTGTACGTCGTCGTATCTTCTTCTAATTAAGTATTGGCATCTCATAGAAGATGAGATTATAGCAGAAGCTTCCTATGAGAAGCGCACATTCTTGCTACAAATTAATTATGGAATTTAGCTTGACGGGATTTTCAGGGGAAGCCTGTTAAAGGAGGAGGAGAACTAAAGAGAGAAGGAAGTGCACTATGAGGAGGAAGAGTCGGAGAGGAAACTGATTTCGGAGAAGAATAGGAAGGCTAATGCTTCGGTACATCAAGAAGTAGCGCGGTCATCTTATCTTCCTATATTTTGTTAGATGAACCAAAATATTTTTTGATTAGATCATGGATTTTAGTAATAAAACAAAATCAATTTTCAGGCTCCTAAAATAATCTGCGTAAGTGCTAAATTAGGGGAGAAAAATGGATTTAAAATTTCATTATGAAAATATTTTTATATCTTAAATCTGTGGTTTTAAAGCAAAACCCGATATGTAAAAAAATCTTCAGGCAAGCAATTCATTGTTGAAAACATCCTGGAGATATGATCTAAGAATTTCAGGTAAGTAAATCATAATGAGGATGAGAATATATTCTTTATTTATTCATAAAAATTACAATCCTGGTCTTAATCATCGTTATCAGGTCGATTACATTAGCAATTTCTCTTTTTCTCCACTACGAGTGCTAATGTGAGTCAGTGCAGAGTTTCACTTAAGCCCTTATAACTACCCTCATAGTGGACATATTTCAAAATATCAAAAACTTCTGAGGGTATTGAACTGAGGAACACATTACAGAAATAATTATGTAAATAAGATAATTTGGCTAGAATTTGAATAAAAACGAAGACGAGTAAAGAAACAGATTTTAGGCTGTTTTTCTGGAACTGCGTTTAGGCCGGATGGGATTTTCGAAATTTATTTTTTTAGCTTGATAGAGGTATTCAAGACTCACAATTTGACAGCTTTCCGGACCCCTTAGCGCTTACCAAAGGCAGTAAAAGGTTACAGTACCAACTTATTGAAGCGGGTAAGAAGTGTAGTCTATCCTGCGCAACGGTTATTCTGTGAGTTTTACATAAACATTACGGGCACGGCCTATCAGAACCCCTAGCATTTATGTTACTCTCGCAACATAACGAAAGAACGGTGTAGACAACACTTCATAATAACCAAATTAGTTTGCATTCCATCCTATTACTGCATAAAATTCCGGAATCTGAGGCAACCTAGTGATTTGTTCCCTGAACTTGGTGAATAAATGAAAGTAAAACTTGTTCCTTCATTTTAATACATTCACAGATGTGTGCCACTTCTTCTTTACGATGAGGCCTGCTAGAGACCACATGTCAGTTTCAATTCATCCTTCCTTCCTTGTTTCCTCCTCCGTTCTTTCCAGTATACCTTCATTACTGCACTATGTTTTATTCTTTCCAATCTTTTATGGAATCGTTCGTTTTTAAAACTTCCTGTTTTTTTAATCTTTCTGGATTTTATTTCTTTCTAAATCTTTCTGGACCTCCAGTTTCCGAGTCTTTGCTGATTTTTCTCTCTAAGGTTTTTAATATTTGTTTTGTCAATCTCTTATCAACCATTCTTTAGATACATACCGGGCGAGTTGGCCGTGCGGTTAGGGGTGCGCAGCTATAAGCTTGCACCCTTAAGATAGTGGGTTCGAACCCCACTCTTGGCAGTCCTGAAGATGGTCCTCCGTGGTTTCCCATTTTCACACCAGACAAATGCGAGGGCTGTACCTTAAATAAGGTCACGGCCACTTCCTCCCCACTCCTAGGTCTTTCCTATCCCATCATCGCCATAAGACCTGTCTGGAAGTCTTCAATAACTTCTAACTTCGACCTTACTTATGTCAGTGTTGGTGTTGTCTAGGGCCTTTCTAACTATTGCTCTCCAGTTTGTTCGATCGTGGCTCAGTCCGTTGGTATTTGAAGGTGCTCAGATATGTCAGTCTCGTGTCGGTAGATTTACTGGCATGTGAAGGAACTCCTACGGGGCTAATCTCTGGTACCTCGGCGTCCCTCAAAACCGTAAGAGTAGATAGTCGGACGTAAAAGCATTATTATTATTATTATTATTATTATTATTATTATTATTATTATTATTATTATTATTATTATTATTATTATTATTATTATTATTATTATTATAGTTTTGGGGTCGCCATAATTGGCCATCTCCTACAAACCTCTTCACTCTATGAGCCACATGGTTATTGTTCGAAGTGTGACAACACCGTTCTTAACAGCGTTCTCTCAATTTCTCTGAGGATTATGTTATTCTCAGAGGTTACTGGACCGTATTTCGTAATTTTATCGAGCATGGTCTTTCTACGGGCCCTCTTCATCCTCGTCTCTGCTACGTGGAGTTACTGTTCTTGCGTATTGTTTGGCAGCCCAGCATTCCGACTTTTGTAAAGTACTTTAATTCAGATTTGTATAGAATCCTTTTAACCTCAAGAATCAAGAGCAATAGAACTTACTTTTCCAGGAAAATTCATGGAGTAGTTCATTTAACCAGCCAAACCTACTCGACTGCAGAGGCTTGAATTCCTCGGACACAGCCTGTCGTAGAATATTTTGAATTTGTAATATGGCCCCTCATCACGCTTCAGACACGTGCGGACCGGGTACTTGTCGTAAGTGACTCTATCCGGCACTTGGAGTCTTCGAATGTAATCCCAAAGTAGTGCAGCCGTATCTGGGGAGAGAAGGTGACTCTTGTGACGGCTGACCGCTCCACATGAATAATTACATCTCAAGAGAGGCAGTGACGGGAGTACCTTGGGAATAATTCATCCTCCTGCTGGAGTGAGGAGCTGCTGTTGTCATGAGCGCGCGCATGCGTGTGTATAGAAACACGAACTCCATGCACTCAACACCATCAGCTCCCCATATAACTAAACCAATCCCCATAAGGGATAGCCCTGATGGTTTGCCATCTCAATATCCTAATATAGTTCCTCATCTCTTCACACGTAGGGTTTTTGCGATATTATCAATATGAGTAAATACCGATATTTGATATTTCAGAATCGATATTTTCGAGGTATCGATAGTCTTTAATGATACTACATGGTTCCGTTTTTTTAGCTTCCGGTACTTCTCATTACAGGATCATGTAATCACATCCGCTGTGCATTTTGAGCTTCTTTCATCGAATTCTCTTTCCTTCTGCAGATACTGAACCGGCTGAATTCAATTCTTGTTCTAGAAAAAACACATAACAGAATTCCAAAGGAAAATATGATGGCTATATTCAGCGACCATGTGTAGGATATTACAGGGGTCAAGGGAATTCATGTAGACAATCAGGCCATAACGACAGTTGATGATAGAATGAGTTCTTCATTTAATGTAGGAGTTCCACAAGGATCTAGTCGTAGACCCTTAGTGTTCATATTTTACGTGGGTCATTAACGGAAAGTTGGGAGGGATTCAGTTGGTAAGAAGACTTAATTTTAATGACAGACAGGTATTTAAGACTGCAATCTAAAATCTTGGAACTTCAAAATGTAATCAGAGAGTGTGGTATGAAATTCAAAATTTCAAAGATTTTTATTTTTGTTGTTGTTGTGGGTTTTATGTCGCACCGACACAGACAGAGATTATGGCGACAGTGGGTTAGAACAGGCTTTGGGCTGGGAAGGAAGCGACCGTTGCCTTAATTAAGGCGTGACAATGGGAGCCCACCGAAAATGCTATAAGGCTGCCGACTGAGGGTTTAGAATCACCATGCCCTGAATGTAAGCTCACAGGTAAATGATCAACCACGTAGCCAACTTTAAATGATTAAACTTCGGAAAAACCTAAGAAAATTGAAAGCCAGGTCGGGAACGGGAAAATATAAAAGATGGGCCATTTCAAGTAACTAGGATTCGTGTTTCCCCTGGATGGGGGTATTTATATGAAATAAAAAAATGCTTTGCATATGCAAGGCAGTGAATCATAGGCGAACATCACTCTTTTCTGGACGATTTTGCTCCACGGAAGTGAAAGATGAGCAGATTTGGATATCCTATTAGGAAACTGGAAGTATCGGTAATAAAAGTAGGGAGAATTACCAGCGTTACTTGATTCTTGAACTGGGGAAGATCCAGACGAAAGCAGCACAGTGTGTTCGGGGTGATTTCCGAGAAAAAGAGTAATGTTACGAAAATGTTTTGCAATCCTCAAGACGAGAGACATAAGTAGACGAATAAGCTTTGTTGGGGATTTTGGGAGTAGGGAGAATCATAATATGAAGGTAAAGTTGGAATTTAAGAAGACAAATTAGAGAAAATGCTCGTTTATTGGAATAGGATTTATGGATTGGAATGGTATTGCAAGGGAAATCATTGATACATTTCCAAGTTCTTTGAAATCATTTCAGGAAAGTGTAGGTAAACAGTTGATAGGTAATCTGCCATCTGAGATTGAGATGTGTTTATATCCTATGACACTTTTAAATAAAAGCTTTCCGACGGCGAAATAATTAGTGGACCCGTGCGCTGCTCCACTGCATTCTTATAAATAGGTCAGATAACTCATCTTGATGTGCCTTTCATAGTCATATTGTTTTTCCGGCCCATTTCAATAATTTTATAAACATTTAATACCGATAATATACTTTATGGATTTTCCAAAAATAAGAAATATGTTTATTTTTAAATAAGATTCCCAATACCAATTTTAACGTCTGTAACATCTTCAGTTGTACGATCCCGCCCGTATGTCTGTCTTACCCTACAGTTTTCTTTCCCAAACAGTAAGTCATAATATGTTTACCATACCGATTGGGAACGAACTTTGACTTAAACGGCATTCAGTGTCACAGTTCACCTCAGCTACCCCAAAGACTATGAATTCGTCACTAATATTGTAATTTTCGGATTTTTAAGTCTCACCGTCTTCCTTTAGGGGTGCTAGGGGTTTCTTGCCTCTCCAGTAATTTTTCCTGATAAAAGTAGAAATAAGTTTTAAGGAATACATCATAATCTTGACATACTGTTGGGTACGCAACCCGCTGATCGGACTTGTCTTGCGGTTTGCTTATCTTCCCCTACTTAATTTTCACCCCTTAGTGCCGAACTGCCAATCAGATTTTGTTCAAACCACTTCATAATCCCTCTCAGATGTAATAAGAACAAACTGTGAAAATTTCAGCGAAATCGATCCAGTAGTTTTTGAGTCTATTAGCGTCAAACATACCAACATCCAATTTCATATATATATATAGATTTTTCGTAGTATGTGAATGTAACAGTCCCAAGTCTGCAGAATAATTTGGAGGTGCTCAGTTAAATCACTGCACGCTGCAAGATGTAACAGTATATAGTGGAGATATAACGTGAGCCCGGATGTTTAAGCATTAATAATTTAGTATGCAAAATTACTGAATGGGATGACAAATATGGGCTATACTGCACAACGCTCATGCTATGCGCTTTGCATAAGCATTAGGGGTATGGCCCATCAGAATTCCTAGACTGTACAGAATGGGCGAGAAGACCCTGTACCCCTGTAACTATTTACCATCAAATGTTATTTATGTAGGTTTGTAGCTGTATTACTTCTTACTAATTCTTGGAATCAAGTACTGGAATACATATTGTTGCAGTGGAGTGTTAGTGTGAAGCGATGGCCGATGTGAGAGGAAAGAGTTACACTGTTGAGGAGAACGGTTAGTGGCAACTGTGTGGGTGCACGAACGACAACACACAGGACAGATAATGATGAGACAGGTTATGGGAGCATTCCAGGAAAAATTTAGTAACACTCCACTGTGAATAGCAACGTGTGGACAGACGTGCTTTTGCCTTGGGCAGTGTTGAAAGACAGGCCGCGGTGTAGAAGGAAGAAGATACGAGAAGAAACATGTGTTGGAGTCTGTGCTTCGATTAAACGATCGCCTATGAAGTCGACGCGTAAACGCGTACGCATATGGTTGCAGGAAGGCGGAGTGCCTGCTCACAACGCTCTTGCAGTGCGCGAGTTACAAAACGAACTTTTCCCATGGCGGCGGATAGATCGTGGCTCACTAGCAACACCGTCTCCCTTGAAACGGCAACTAAGAAGCCCTGACCTCACCACATATGGCAACTGTTATGGGGAGTCCTTAAGGCGCATGTATCTGCATGTCGTTATGCTACAAACGAAGAAATGCGCAATCCTGTTAAGGATGCATTTCGCACTGTTACACTGGACATGGTCAAAAATATGTCAAGAAGAACATGGAGGTGTATAGAACTGTGTACCGAGCTCGATAGCTGCAGTCGCTTAAGTGCGGCCATTATCCAGTATTCGGGAGATAGTGGGTTCGAACCCCGCTGTCGGCAGCCCTGAAGACCGTTTTCCGTGGTTTCCCATTTTCACACTTGGCAAATGCTGGCTGTACCTTGATTAAGGCCACGTCCGCTTCGTTCCCAGTCCTATCCCTTTCCTGCCTCATCGCTGCCATAAGACCTATCTGTGTCGGTGTGACGTAAAGCCAGTAGCAAAAAAATAGAACATTGTTTACAGCATTATGGGGAACATACGGATTTATTGGACAATTAATACGTGAGTAACACAACCTAAATAACAGTTAATACTGAACACTTGTCTCCGTGGCTCAGTTGGCAGTGAGCCGGCTTCTCAGCGCTGGGTTCCGTGGTGCAAATCCCGGTCACTCCATGTGAGATTTGTGCTGGACAAAGCGGAGGCGGGACATGTTTTTCTCCGGATTTCTCTGTCATATTTCATTCCAGCAACACTCTCCACTATCATTTCATTTCATCTGTCATTCATTAATCACTACCCCAGAGGAGTGCGACAGGCTTCGGCAGCCGCCGCTAGATGGGGGCTTCATTCATATCATTCCTGGCCCGTTCGAATGATTGGAAACAGGATTTTCATGTACTAAACCCTTGCAGGGGTACGGGGACTTCTCGCCCACCCTCGCTACATACTGGAATAACTGCCTAGGCGACAGTTCCTGCCTATAACTCCGGAGTCTATATATAATCAATCGCTGAATTCTAACTTTTGAAGCGTCTTGTGCTGTGCATGTGTAGCTTTTCCAAAGAATACCTTTCATTAGCTCCCC
The DNA here is from genome assembly GCF_040414725.1 of Anabrus simplex. Classification (NCBI taxonomy): domain Eukaryota; kingdom Metazoa; phylum Arthropoda; class Insecta; order Orthoptera; family Tettigoniidae; genus Anabrus; species Anabrus simplex. The sequence continues at coordinate 59,326,714 of NC_090277.1, forward strand.
CAAGTAGAGTACAACAATGAACTTCTTATAAAGGAGAAAATTACTTTCAACTGCTATTTTTTTTAATGTTTGCCTTGAGGAGGAGTAGGGGAAACAATTTAAGCTTTAAAACGCGAACAACATATTTCTAAAGGTAGAGGCACAAGGAAAGAATAAGTCCTATTATTTACCCCGTTGAAAGGGGGAGAATTTGTAGTCAGCGAATGAATTCAGGCATGGAAATTGTACCTCAAGCACGAATTAAAACATAATAATGAAGGGAAGAAAAAAGCTAAGATGGCACAATCTTTGTTTCTTTGTGCATCTCTGAGCCTTCAAGATGTGCAGGTAGAGGAGGAATCACTCTTTCGTAAGATCTTAATGTTCCAAGAGATGATATGAGCAAAATACTAGCTCACTGAAAAATATACAATTCAAAACACTTGAATTTGTTCGTAGAGTTAGTAACGTACGAGGCCTTGAACTTGGAGGTCAGCATAACAGCTTGTTACCGCTCAGGTGACCATGATCTTGGATGACAGTTTGGCAGCTTGTAATTTGTTAAATCGCAAAGCTCAGATTTTAAAAAAAAATGTATTATTGCATTCATGCATACATCTTTATTACAATAAGTATTATATGCTAGAGAACCTGTTCACTGACGCAAAACATAAAATCTAAGACTCAGAATGTGATGCAAGATCTCGGCGAAACGTTATGTTTATGGTCAGAGAATTAAATGTTTAATTCTGTGGCTAAATGTTTAGCATGCTGGCATTTGGTCCAAGGGATCCCGTGTTCGATTCTAGGCGATTTAACTTTCATTGCCTCATTCCTATGGCTCTGGGTTGGGTATTTGTGCCGTGTTCAACATTAGAATTCACCTGATGTAGGGCCCAGTCCTCACAGACGTGCAGGTCCCCTATACGGGATCTGCTCCAGGCTTCCCAGCAGGTCACACGCTGTTGTCGTTATTATTATTATTATTATTATTATTATTATTATTATTATTATTATACATCTTCTTTATAGACTGTAATGTCTTTCAGCGTTCAGTCTGCAAGCCTCCTACACCTTAACAAACCTCTGTTTGTAACTAGCTCTGTGACCTTGTTTAGTTCCATACCTATTGTTAGTAACTGATTCTAAACCTCATCGTCCTGGGCTCCCTCTACGTCTCTTGCTCTCCATGAGAACGGGAGTGGAACTCTGAATCCCTTGTACCAAAGGTCAACATGCTAACCATTTAGCCATGGAGCCGGAGATTTAATGTATTAAAACAGTAGAGCTCCGTACCACTCCACCTGTGTAAGTGTACAAAAGCTTTATCTTACAAGTTAAATCGATTGCTGCACTGTCCGAGGGTAATTGGGTTGGACGTTTTTCGTTTTTTTTTTGAGAGCTTCATTTTACATTATTTATACTTCCCTTGCTCGCATTACTAAACAAGGCTTTATACCATGTTAAATAAAATTCTCTGATCACAAACATAACGTTTCGCCGAAATTTTGATTCACATTCTCAGTCTTATTTTATGTTTTACATTAATGAAAGGGTTTCTTAATAAAAATACAACCATTTCGCTTTATGACGACACATTTAAATAGGAAAACGTCGCAAATACTGAGTGTAAACAGAATAAGGTCGTTTTCGAGCAGTGGAATAATTGGTCACCGTCGTGTTCCTGATATGTACTGCAGCAAGAAATGCTTGAGCCTTCGAGATAGGTCGTTTTGATGAACATGCCTTTATGCTAGCAAAGTGATCATTATTGCTCAGAAGGAAGTGGAAATATTTTCTAGAGCGCGACTGTACTTCACCAACTATGTCTTCCCACGTCACGCAAGAAAATTCAGTATTGCTTGGAAGATAAAGGACCTATTTTATGAAACCCGACTGTACTTCTCCACCTCTATCCTCCCACGTCATGCAAGAACATTAAGTATTACTCGGAAGGCAAAGGACCTTTTCCCTGGAACGTGACTGTTCTTCACCTCTGTCCTCAAACGTCAAGCAGGAATATTAAGTATTCCTCTGAAGGCAAAGGATCTTTTTTCTCGAACGTGACTGTACTTCACCTTTATCTTCCCGTGTCAAGTGAGAACATTCCGTATTGCTTGGAAGGCAACGGACAATTTATTCTAGAACCCGACTGTACTTCTCCACCTCTATCCTCCCACGTCACGCAGGAACATTCAGAACAAGTGAACATCAGACTAAGACAGAAGATATTAAATATTTGTGCTGCCCGGTGCAGTGTAAAAGAGAGAGAATTTTTTTTAAAAAAGAGGTTAAAATTAGCAAGAGAAAGAAAGGCGAAGGGAAAGGAAATGGATTATATGAAGACGGCAAAGAAATTCGTGATTCAGAGTAAAAGAAATTAATGGCGATGTGGCTTCGTTTTAACAGTAAATATTAAAATACTCTCATGGCTAGTCCAATTATATCTAAAGTCTTAATCTGTTCTCTTGGGCAAAAGAACGAGGCTTATTCCGCTGTTCTGATTTATTCACTGTTTCCTTTGCTTCGCTCATGACTGGTTATGTTATATTCCAGGAAGGGATCTTTCGACACTAATAAGTTAGAATACAAACGTATTTTACCAAGGCGCAAGTGTTTTCTACCCGCACAACGTTTCTGCTGTGAGATTTGCATAAATATTAGAGATCTGAACTATCAGAAACCCCTAAGATTTATGCAACTCCCATACTTAACTGCAGGACGGGCAGAAGATACTTGCGTCTTGTTCAAGTGCGTTTGTATTCTAACCTATTATGGCTAGTCCACACCAAACATTTCTCAACATGGTTAATAAACTTTTGTAAACAAACTCTAGCACTATGTCCACACCAAAAAAGCTGTTTGTGAGGTTGCGATGCATAGGATCAGGAAGAAGAAGATCCTCACAGCTGCAGCTTTCGTTATTTTAGTGAGCACAATTAAACAGAAGCTCAGACACAAAGTTTGCCAAAGAAAAATATTGGAAAGGCGTTTAGAATTAAGTTTGAAGAAAACATACGTCAGAACTTTTAAATCATGATGCAGCAGGCTTTTAACATTTTCTTGAACATCCCCATATGACTTTAACTTCTCGAGACAGTAATTGGGCCTGAAATTGCAAGAAATGATACAGATTATCGAAAAGCCGCCTCAATTAATGACAGGCTAGGTATAACATAAAGATTCCTAACAAGTGGTGACTCCTACATTTCACTTAGGGCCTATATATCTGTCTAGAGTATCAAAACAAATAATTTCAGTCATTGTGCCTGGGGTGTGTGAAACTTTAAACAACAATATGAAGGAATTGGTAAAGGTAGGAAGTTAAGTAAATCTTTATTTAATCTAGGCTAGTTAGATAGTATTATTTTAATGATTATGGAAACTTAGATTATTTAGTGAGGAGCGAGGCTGGAAATGAAACTACATTAAAACATAGCAAAAAAGAATGAAGTGCCGCTTGCGATTTGAGAGACAGTTTTTAGAAGGTATGAGAAATTGTCGTATTTTGCGCGACGAATTTGTATGCTCTAATTGTGTCTTTAGCATGAGCGAACCCAAATATTAACAAAAAATAGGAAAAGTTAATGAAAAGTAAAGATATTTTGTGTATAAACATGGCAGAAAAGTTTACGAACACGCAATTTTGTTTTTATTAACTGTAAAAGATGTTCATGAACATTGTTGGTTAACAGTGTTTATTAATAAAGTTGACGAAAACATCTCGGTGTGGACGTACCGTTAGTGGTAAAAAGTCCTGTCCCTAGATTATATCTCTTCCAAAGCTGTCATTACCCCTCTGTTTTTCCCGCTGTCAAAGGAATGTATGGGTAATATAACACAGTTATTCCATTGACAGTGTGCAGACAGCCTCGACAAGACCTCTTGTGAGATCCTATACTGTTGCACAACACAAGCGGCGAGTCACATAGTTAGGTCTGATCACTGTGTGGGTGGATTGTTGGTTTCGATCTTAAAGTGAGCTCTCGGTCAATGCTGGAGCTGGTAATGCTGTTCACAATACACGTGTGTTTAAAGGGGCTAAGCGTTGCAGTATGCGCTTGGAGCGTGGGTTCCAACCCCAGCCTTCAAGATAGTTTTCTCCTTGCTTTCCCATTTTTACACCACGCAACCACTTGGGCTGTACCCTAATTACAGCTAAGGTTATTTCCTTCCTAATCCTATCTCCGTCCTGCCTCATCGTCGCCGAAAATCTTTCTGGAGCCGTATGATGTTAAACAGTTACACATTTGCTGTCAATTGATAGAAGATAATTCTAATCCTCCTATTCAGTCCTAAATACGATCTATAAGATATAGTTTTTTGTTTCAACTATATAGAGGGCAAGACTTTCAAACGGACAAGATCAAGCTATTCCAGTGGTAACGCAAAAACGATTAACGAATTGATTGTTTTATTCACCGGAATGTGAACCACAACATATACTATACTATTCAGCAAACAAATAGTCCCATCGAATTTTGACCCATCAGCAGGTGACATAATTACAGACCGAATTTAAATATACAGAGTATCGAGACTGCTGAAATGTGGTTTTGAGGAAGAATTACACAAACATGCTAGACATGTAAAAAAAAAAATACAAATCACTTTGTTTTAAAGAACATAAAAGAGAATCGATGTTTATTGAATACGATAAAGAAGAGGAAAACTAAGTTCCTTGGATACGTACTGAGACATGACTCTTTTCTACAAATCATCATTGAAGGTAAAGTACTGGGAAAGAGACCCAGGGGACGATCAAAGATGTCATACATCAAAAATTCCGTCAGTGAACTGGCAGGTGGTTCATATAGCAACATGAAGAGGCTAGCAGAAGATCGTCAGATGTGGCTACAGCAACAAGGCATTGCCTTTATTAGATGATGATGGAGTATTGAAGACCGACATTTTATGCTTATCTACATCAAACACTATTGCGTTATTTTAAAATAATAGACAAGCGGACTTCCAACATCACAACAGTTGTTTTATCAGTTTTTTCAGCTAAAACAACATCAAGATGAATTGTTTTAGATTACTATATTAGGAAAAATTGAATTAATCAGTGACAGTTTAACGGTATTTTTTGTAATTTATGTTAATTCACTGAGTATGACTCCATAGAGTTGAAACGTGTATGGGTAAAAAAACTCTGTGTTATTTAGATTGTATCTTGTATTGAATAGGAGGATAACAGTCAGTTAGCTTGTTCTAAGAGTTCAACCATCAGTACGGAATGAAGTTCATAACATGTAATAGTTGACCGAATGTTAAGTGATTGCAGATAAACCGTGGATTGCGAGCAACATATTCTGCCAGTGCTTCGCAAGACGAGCAACATTTTTTTTAAATGAATTGTAACCTGCACTACATGTAAAGTGAATCGTCTTTCTCTTCCCTTTTCCTCACTCTGTGTGAATGTGGGTAATGTTTTCCATGCTGGAGTTATGTTAACGTGCCCCTCTCTTATATTAATTATCCATACGAGCGTATACTATAGCATTGTAATCAGTAGAGCCCGAAATTTTTTAGGCAGTAATACGTTAGAAGGCCAAGTTACTGAAGCGGGTAATAAGGATAGTCTATCTGCACAACGGTTATGCCGTGAGATTTGCATAAGTAGTAGGGGTACGGTCAATCAGAGCCCCTTTAATTTATGTTACTCTCACTAGATAACGAAAGAATGGGCTAGACAATCCTGATAACAGAATTAGATTCCATTCCAACCAACCACTGCCTAAAACTCCGGTGTCTAGTAATCAAGTGTGTGCATAAAACATTTTCTGCGTTGTGTCCGAGGTGTAGTGACTGTTATATAGCCTTACAACAGCGATGGGCCCCGTAATGAAAAACGTTGTAGAGGAACGGCATAAGAAAGAGATGATCACGTTGAACCTTGATAAGAAAATCATCGAGAAGTACAAACAAGTTATAGGTGTACTCGATATCACGAGATTTTACACAAAGTCTACATCAAATATTTACACAAAATTAAAGAAAACTTAATGGCGTGCACGTAGCAAAATGGTTCGTGAAAATATCAAAGCAACGATCACATGTTCTATTTACTCTGTGGATCACTTTGTATCAATACCAAATTTTGGGTTGTGGAACGAAACTTCTGTGATTCAAAGAATTTTTAATGGGAAAAATTCGCTTTTATATAAGAATGCCGTGGATTGCGACTACATTTAGGGATTTTCCCTTTGCTTTTTGTTAAGAAGGAAGGTATACTTTCTATTGTCAACTCACTTAAATGTAACTTAGAACCTTTTCAGTCTATCGAACACGCAAGATAAATATAAACATTTAAAATTCCACAGCCTGCTTCCAGTCATTCGACCGGGTCAAGAATGGAATGAATGAAGCCCCCATCTAGGGCCGAGTATAGGAATTGTGCCGGGCTGCCGAAACCTGTCTTACTACTCTGGGGCAATGATTAATAAATAATAGATGAAATGATATTGGAGAGTGTTGCTGGAATTAAATATGACAGGGAAAACTGGAGTACCAGAAGAAAAACCTGTCCCCCCTCCGCTTCTTCCAGCACAAATCTCACATGGAGTGATCGGCTTTGAACAACGAAACCCAGCAGTGAGAGGCCGGCGCACTGCCGCCTGAGCCACGGAGGTTACACTAAATATAAACATTACACTATGATATATCTGTAAAATAAAGCATTATTAAACAAAGAATAGAAATGCACACTATTAAGCAAAGAATGACAGGTTTCGTCCTTGAAAGAACATCATCAGATCCTATTAAGTCACACTCAGATATTTAGAATTTTTCTGTTTAATATATAGAAACGTGAAATATGGAACGTGTCCTTAATGATCTCCTCGTTTATGTCTACTCCAGTATTTAATGACTATGTTGATATTTTTGTCGAAGCTTAACTAATTATTCGGCCAGTCAGGTAAATTATGAAGCCAAGAAACTCAAATCACTTAAAAACAAAATCACTAAATGCTGTAGTTCTAGATTTCAAGTCCTTAAGTGTTTATAGAAATAAACAGAACTAATCTAAATATCTGAGTGTGATTTGATAGATACTGATGATGTTCTTTCAAGCACGAAACATGTCATTCTTTGTTTATGTATTTTTATTCCTGGTTTAATAATATGTTATTTTTACAGGTATATTGTCCTGTAATATTTATGTTTAACTCGTGTTTTCGATATACTGAAAGGCTTTTAAGTCACATTTAGGAAGAGAATTATGATCGCAATCCACGACTTTACCGTACACAGTAAAGTAATTATTCATTGCCTCACTGAGTCTTTGGCGAGTAAACCTCAGAATTCAATTTGCCAGCGTAAGGATTAAAACATTATTTAAAATTTAATATTAAATGTTTAAACTCGTTCTTTTCATAACTTTTTAGCACAGCATACGGGGAGAGCCTCACTTTAGATAATGATGCCATTCTCCTTACTGCTAACCTGCATTGACTTTTTCGTTATTTTTTTAGGCACGTCACTAAAAACGAGATAGCGATAGTGGTCTACTGTTCAAAAGACCGGCCATTCTCCGGCGTAATTGATTTTAAGTCCTGAAGCTTTCGCCGCCATCCGCTAGCAAGCGCGCTTGCGTTCCTGTGCTATGCAAGAATTAAATTACGCTACCTACGTTGTCTTCCCTTGCTATGTATCAGCAAAGATAATTCCTTGTGCTACACGAGAAATGAGATCAAATAGAAAGGAAGAGGAGAAGACGTCTATGAAAGTATTTGAGAGCAATAACGTTCGTCTTGATCCCCAACAACACAGTGAGAAGAAAGCCAGAATATTGCAAATTGTTCGCTTTATCTTCAGGCTCTTTGAGCTGTTAGATAGGCTCCGTAACTCGTCCTCTTCGACCTGTATTACCTATATTCATTATATTGTACGGTAGTCTTGCCTTCAGTTTGATCATCCTGCTTACTTCTCTCTGTTGCTCTAATAATAATAATAATAATAATAATAATGCCCCTCAAAATATCACATATAACAATGACATAATATCTCGGACAGATTGCTTTAAAAACAGTATACGATATATACTGTATATATCGTATATTGTACATATTGTATATATCTTTTGTCATATGAAACATCTTTCCCATTTTTTTTACTTTCATATCTATAGATACCTTTTCCTTTGTGTTGTTTGTTATCCATTCTCCCAGGTTTTTAAACCAATCTGTCCGAGATATTATGTTATTGTTATATGTGATATTTTGAGGGGCATTATTATTATTATTATTATTATTATTATTATTATTATTATTAGAGCAACAGAGATAAGTCAGCAGGATGGTCAAACTGAAGGCAAGACTAACGTACAATATAATGAATATAGGTAATACAGGTCGAAGAGGACGAGTTAAGGAGCCTATCTAACAGCTCAAAGAGCCTGAAGATAAAGCAAACAATTTGCAATATTCTGGCTTTCTTCTCACTGTGTTGTTGGGGATCAAGACGAACGTTATTGCTCTCAAATACCTTCATAGACGTCTTCTCCTCTTCCTTTCTATTTGATCTCATTTCTCGTGTAGCACAAAGAATTATCTTTGCTGATACATAGCAAGGGAAGACAACGTAGGTAGCGTAATTTAATTCTTGCATAGCACAGGAACGCTTGTTAGTAAGGACATAACGAATCAAAATAAATAAATAAATAAATAAATAAATAAATAAATAAATAAATAAATAAATAAATAAATAAATAAATAAATAAATAAATAAATAAATAAATAAATAAATAAATAAATTTAATTAATTAATTAATTAATTAATTAACACCAACGTCCAAAGTGCCATAGTTCGTCTCAGCGATCCCATAAACAATGGATTCGTCACTAATATTGATCATTTTCGATTATTTTTACTTATCCCCTCTTCGACACTCCCGCGTATACGGGTGCTAAGGCTGTCTTGTCCCTACATTTTTTTTTTCAGATTCTAAGTCATATGTATACCAAATGTGGTTGAAATTGCTCCAGTGGTTTAGCAGGTGATATGGAACATACATACTTGCATGCATGGTTTTCACATCAGAACCATAGGTGTGATTTAAGGTTTCATCGGCACTTAAGAAACCACCCTATATGAAAAAAGAAGTTCCCTTCCATCCCCCTCCGACTATCTGCTTCTCAAAGGGAAGCGCTGAGCACGTGACGGCGCCGACGAGTAATTTGAAAGCTGTTTCTCTATTTGATACCACCCTCGTCCATAGAATTGTAAAAAATATTCTTCAGGTACTCTCAGATTACTGAAGACAAGTCGCGTGGAGCAACTAGATATTCCCTTCCGGCATAATTACTGGCATCGCCGTGATAATTATGAAGGGAAGGACTGGAAAATACCTCCTTAGGACATTACCGGAGCAGCCGTTCATTACTACGCAGGGAGTAAATCAGATGTCGTACGACTGCTTTTGTTCACCGCATTGAGGTGGCAGCTACGTCATTAGTGGCATATTCTGCAGGCAAGACGTCTTACATCTACACCACAAAAGATTCCACCGGATGAGACTTTCCATCCCTTAACAGAATAGTGTACATTTAGTTATTATGTTATGTACGATCAGTCGTGGAAAATAAAGCAATAATTGGACTTACAGCTACGCCCACTTGGCGATATAGCCCTAATAGGCCTGCAGATTACAAGCGCAGCGAACACTCTCGGCCATTATTTCGAGATTGGGGTCCACTCACTGAGTAGACCTCGAACCATCCTTCAGATCCTGGCAAAAAAACCTAATCTGGTCCGAAATCGAACTCGTGGCATCCGGGTAAGAGGAAGGCTTTGCTACCCGTAGTCTGCGTGGCCGGTTGCTGTCATATACTGCGAATTGTATGTGTGTCTGTACCAATCACGGGAACCACTTAACCGGTTTCAGTAATTAATTCACCGTTAGAAAGCTTATTTCTTATAGATTAGCATAGGCTATAAACACACCGCAGACTAATTTCTTACACCATTTGAATTGCTACGGCACTAGGCATGCGTATCAAACCTGGATGTGATAATCTTTGTCTAAGTATTATGCTACTCGACGCCCTTCTGTGGCCCTTTTTGGCATGCTGTCTACTAGGTAGTCAAGGCCCTGTGCTATGCTGTCCTCTCTGGAGGTATTCAATCGTGAAAGATGGGACATTACCCTTTCGCACCGCGTGTTTCAACTGGTCCCAGACATGATTATTTTCCACAATACTGCATGCCATCCGTCCGATTGATTTGGGCCTACCTGGGGAAGATTTAATCATTGGGACAAAAGAAGACATGGACATCGATGGAAAATACCTGAACCATCTTTGTTTTGCTGATGATGTTCACCCTTTCATTAGTGGTGCTGATGAGCGCTATATCGCCAAGTGGGCGTAGCTGTAAGTCCAATTATTGCTTTATTTTGCACGACTGATCGTACATAACATAATAACTAAATGTACACTATTCTGTTAAGGGATGGAAAGTCTCAACCTCTCAAGCTGCAAGACTGAAAATGAACATGAAAAAACTCAAATTCAGAGTCCGAAAAACAATCAGATTACCATCGACAATAACATCCTTGAGAAATTTGATGAGTATGTTTATCTGGGATATAACATCGGACTTGAGCGGAACAGTCTTATGTCTAAGGTCACGGAAGGTATAGACTTGACCTCAGTGACCTACGGCAAACTGGGTTACATCCCTAGAGACTCAAACATTCCCATGAACCTCAAGATAATTGTCTATAGCATATGCGTGTTATATATTCTAACGTATGTGGTCTAAACTGCGTCTGTGAGACTTGAAAGCGCTAACAGACTCAGAGTCTGGCAGAAAACGATGGAGAAGACACTAGTGAGGGTCAGCTTTCGAGACCGAAGCCGAAATGAGCAGATCGGGAATAGTACAGTAACCACAGATACGGTGGAACGAGTGGCATGGCCAATGTAGCAGTGGGAGTTAATGTGCCAAGAACTAACTTCAAGTGGTCCAAAGCTCTGCTACAGTGGATACCGAGAAAGTCGAGGACAAGCGCAGACCGTGCATGAGCAAGATGGCTTAATGGTATCCGGCGTTGTGATGGGAGGAAATGGATGCATACTTCCGTTATGGAAGAAAATAGAAGCAGCCTATATATGCAAAAGTGGACGTCTTCTGGCTGAAGAAAAAGATACGTTGGGAGCAATCTCCTTGTACACTGTCGACTTGTAGAAAAAATCTGTCACTTTTCCGTTGTTGGTATGGCCGAAGAATGGGCTGGTTTATGCACGTACCGTAGTGCCCTCAACGGCACCCTATGTCCGTACACATAATGCGTGCCCTAAACATGACAGATTCGCCTCCCTGCAGGACGCATGGCGTTGTGTACAGGAAGCGTGTGACGTTACCTCGCTTTCTGCACACCCTCCTCCAACTATCTCATGCAGACAAATTCTGTACGAATCATTGAAGAGGATCTGCCGCCATGCTGCCAGGTTCCAGTCCACGGGTCCCCTTGTCCGTTATGTATGCAATTTTATTCAGTCGGCCTTGGTATTGTTTGTCTGTATAGAGAAACGTGCTTCAGTAGGCCATGAATCTAGACGTCAGAAATTTATGATATAACTCCACTCAGAAAGCCATGGTCTTCTTCGGTATCGATGTAGAGAAACTTGTTTCAAAATACTATCACCTTAGATCGCATGCAAATTCATTCGTCATGCTCTGGACTAGGTACCGTTACCCAGCATGCCAATTAATTCATCCGACTATGGATTCATTCAGCGGGCCATTCAAAAGGTACCTATACCCAGCATAATAAATTCATTCAGCAGGTTATGGGCTAAGGACCGTTACCCAGCATACAAATTTCTTCATCAGGATATTGACTCGGCACCGTTACACAAGAAACAGATTCATTCAGTAGGCCATGATACTGGCAACACAGACAGTAACTTTACTATAGAAGGTGTCATTCTAAGGCTACAATTCCTAGTGATGGAGTTGTTCCTTTGTTCCTCATCACAGAATCTCTCTCTCGTAAGGCAAGACACATCTTTGGCTGCCTCACGTTAATTAGAGAGCATTCCCTAAATTCCTGGCTGTAATCCCGTGCCATGAGTATGTTTGTGTCTGTGTGTGTCTGGTGACATTACATAAAAGCTCACCCCATTCCTCCTCTTACCCTTCCTTCTCATTTCATTGCACACCCCCTCTTCACTTTTAAATGGAAATTTTTGTCCACACCAACAGGGGAGGGTTTCACCTTTCTTCTTTACCTTCTCAACTGTTGGTTTTTTTTGAAAGACATCCACGCTCTTCCTATCTCTCCACTTTCGTTAGATGTGTATCATGCGGCGTGAAAAAGAGCATCATGAGTTCCCCCTTGAAACTGACCTGACTCTCGGTTATCTTGCTTTTAGAAGTGGCGACTGAGCGGGGGTTGAAACTACAGTAACCCTCTTACATTACTCCCCCTCAAGGGAGATAAAATCAATATAACTCTTAAGCACTCATAGAATAAGTGACTATTAAAAAATATATCCTTCCCTTTATAAGTACCTAAGATCAACTGACAGTGTGTTATTACAAAAGCCCGGATTATTAAGCAGCAATACGTTAGAATGCAAAGTTACGGACGCGGGTAACAAGTATAGCCTATCTTGCACAACAGTAATGCTATGAGCTTTGCATAAACATTAAGAGTAATGCCCATCAGAACACCTAGGGCCGATGACTAGTTTTAAACCTTAGACAACGTCTAAGTCGATCACATTCTTCCACTGCATAAATAATGTTCAGCCGGTGTTTAGCTAGGCGTTATTTAAATTTTCAATATTGGTTCGAAAATGGAAATAGAAGTATCTTCCATGCAACTCTTTGCTTGTCGCAACCAATGAAATTCGTCGGTGCGTGCGCCAAACGTTAGTCACCTGTCGTCTTCCTATGCATTACTCAAATATGGCTAAGCGTGAGCACGGCTTGCCCACAAATAAGAATATCGCTTTCGGTGGAGACAATTTCTCATAATACACTGACTGACAGTGACAATGCAACACCAAGGAGGAGTGGTTCGAAAGGGATGAAAGTTGGGGAAAAAAACAGAGACGGCACGGATGAATAATTGATGTTTATTTCAAACCGATATGCAGGTTACACAATGCGCACGGCATCGACTCAGTAGGATGTAGGACCACCGCGGGCGGCGATGCACGCAGAAACACGTCGAGGTACAGAGTCAATAAGAGTGCGGATGGTGTCCTGAGGGATGGTTCTCCATTCTCTGTCAACCATTTGCCACTGTTGGTCGTCCGTACGAGGCTGGGGCAGAGTGTGCAAACGGCGTCCAATGAGATCCCACACGTGTTCGATTGGTGAGAGATCCGGAGAGTACGCTGGCCACGGAAGCATCTGTACACCTCGTAGAGCCTGTTGGGAGATGCGAGCAGTGTGTGGGCGGGCATTATCCTGCTGAAACAGAGCATTGGGCAGCCCCTGAAGGTACGAGAGTGCCACCGGCCGCAGCACATGCTGCACGTAGCGGTGGGCATTTAACGTGCCTTGAATACGCACTAGAGGTGACGTGGAATCATACGCAATAGCGCCCCAAACCATGATGCCGCGTTGTCTAGCAGTAGGGCGCTCCACAGTTACTGCCGGATTTGACCTTTCTCCACGCCGACGCCACACTCGTCTGCGGTGACTATCACTGACACAACAGAAGCGTGACTCATCGGAGAACACGACGTTCCGCCATTCCCTCATCCAAGTCGCTCTAGCCCGGCACAATGCCAGGGGTGCACGTCTATGCTGTGGAGTCAATGGTAGTCTTCTGAGCGGACGCCGGGAGTGCAGGCCTCCTTCAACCAATCGACGGGAAATTGTTCTGGTCGATATTGGAACAGCCAGGGTGTCTTGCACATGCTGAAGAATGGCAGTTGACGTGGCGTGCGGGGCTGCCACCGCTTGGCGGCAGATGCGCCGATCCTCGCGTGCTGACGTCACTCGGGCTGCGCCTGGACCCCTCGCACGTGCCACATGTCCCTGCGCCAACCATCTTCGCCACAGGCGCTGCACCGTGGACACATCCCTATGGGTATCGGCTGCGATTTGACGAAGCGACCAACCTGCCCTTCTCAGCCCGATCACCATACCCCTCGTAAAGTCGTCTGTCTGCTGGAAATGCCTCCGTTGACGGCGACCTGGCATTCTTAGCTATACACGTGTCCTGTGGCACACGACAACACGTTCTACAATGACTGTCGGCTGAGAAATCACGGTACGAAGTGCGCCATTCGCCAACCCCGTGTCCCATTTATCGTTCGCTACGTGCGCAGCACAGCGGCGCATTTCACTTCATGAGCATACCTCAGTGATGTCAGTCTACCCTGCAATTGGCATAAAGTTCTGACCACTCCTTCTTGGTGTTGCATTTGCTCTGTCAGTCAGTGTATTATCAACACTAAAGCGGCATGTCACCGCACGAGGAAGTCTTCGCCATAAGACCTATTGGTGCGATTTAAATGAAATTGTCAAAAAATATGGGTGTGTGTAATGCTTTGTGGCATTCTTTTTTTACAACCTTCGAGCCAGTCTTCATTCGTTTTTTACTTATCAAACCTCTTAGGTACATATTCTTTTTTTGCAAAAACGCAGAAAGATATCACCTGACAAATTCGTGTACATCTGTGTCGTATGGTGAACACATTCGTTATCCCAACTGCAATTTTTTTTAAAAGCAATTGCAGCCCCATCACTCTCTCTAAAGCCAACATTACTATTTTGTAAACTCACTCGGTAACTAATTAAAAATATACCAAGCAAACCGATCATAAAATGAATAAGACAACTTGAAGACCTTATGAAATAATAATTCACGTGAATAAGAATATTTTCAACCACGCACTGTACTGTATTTCCGAATTGGTAATCACTGTCGTGACGACACCATCATAACTTAAGTTACAGCAAATTTCAAACACTCTACTTACAGTTTCATCCGCTGTCGCTTCGTTATAGTACAGTCATGGTGTTCACAGAAAAATACTGGGACTAACTTTTTTGTTTAAAAAAACCAAACCAAATCAAACCCCATGGCACTACAACCCTTAAAGGGCTTTGGCCTACCAAGCGACCACTGCTCAGCCCGAAGGCCTGCAGATTACGAGGTGGCCTGTGGTCATCACGACGAGTCCTCTCGGTCGTTATTCTTGGCTTTCTAGACCGGGGCCGCTATCTCACTGTCTGATAACTCCTCAATTCTAATCACGTAGGCTGAGTGGACCTCGAGCTAGCCCTCAGGTCCAGGTAAAAATCCCTGACCTGGCCGGGAATCGAACCGGGGGCCTCCGGGTAAGAGGCAGGCACACTACCTCTACACCACGGGGCCGGCTTTTGTTTTAAAAAGCCTTATCTAAACTGAATAAGTAAAATTTAGCAGGTATTTTACCGTCGTCAATGTTTTACAGTTTCACTCGCTTACTGAATGTAGGTAAATCAGCGACAAACGAGGGAAAACGTATACCACTGTTATATTCACGAAGAATGTCAAAGAACTCGCGAAAATGTCACCTATAATCCAACAGGAACGCTACAAAAATTCACAATATACCACCATTACAGGCAAACCCAGTCGTACAGAGCAACCAGGTACAATATTCCTGTACTTCGCACTTGGCTCCGTGTACATGCTGGGCAACTTAATCATTTCCCCGCGTGTATCAAAAACTTCCTCCACACATGCCAATTATGAATCACTGACAAAAACTTCATACATGCCTAAATCCAAAAAAAAAATACTATTATTAGATTACAATTCATTTCATAAAATGGCTATTTTTATTAGCAGGACTATGTCCGAGTGGCTATACCACTTTTTCTTGTAGCCTCTGGTGTTTGGCGCTGAACACTTCGAGTATCATGTACCCAAGCTAGCTACTCCCTCGCTGTGAAACTCGAACGAGGCGAACAGCTATCACCCTGCCTCCCCGAGAAAAGGAGACTTAAAGCGAATTGAATTTTTCTTGGGTAGCTCTATTTCGCGCCAGCAAAGGAACCCAGCTCGCCGGAGAGACCTGGACTGGTTTTGCGCCGGCAATGAAACTGCGATACAGCCAACGGCTGTACTTGCAATTTTTTAACGTGATAAAGAAACGTTCTAAGGAATGATAAGAAAAATCAAATACAAAATTCTTGTTCAGTGCATGCCACTGAACTGTCCATGGTTTATGACGCCATGACTTTCATTAACTGGAAAATTTGCCTCATAATTTCAGGAATATTTAACGGATTTAATAGGTATTATCCGTTGTTTGCTCCTTTGTGGGGCTTCTGTTACGTAGATATTAGGAACTCGAATTCCATTGAAATTTGCGTTAGTTAATGCAGTTTAATTGACCTCCTGTAGAAGATGTCGAAAAACTGCACCTATGCCGTGAGGAGCTAATGATGAAGAGAAAATTGGAAACCACAGAAAACCATTCTGAGGACAGCTGACGGTGGGATTCGAACCCAGTCCTCTCCATAATGCAGAGATTTACTCTTTAGCCATAGCGCCTGGCTTGAACAGAGGATTCCTTTCTTTAAGGTTGTAATTCAACGGAATAAGTTTCATACGTCAAATATTTCTGGATCAAATCTGTGGTGTTTCAGATATATGACACCAGCCTGCGTTTATCTCCCAAGAGAGGGGAAGCCCCGGGCTTTAGTGAAGCCGGTCACGTGGTCTCCAGAGAAATCAAGCTCAGCCAATGCTACCCGACGCTGGTCACATTTCCCAGTAAACACAGATGGAGAAAGAAAGGACAGAGATGAAAAACTGGACAATAAACACCAGTTTTATGACGGTACAAACCGAAGAAATACTGGATTAATAAAGCTGGCGATAACAAAAGCGCAGTGCGAGGCGCAATGAAATCTGGAAACTCGCTTCTTAATGGCTGCGAATAACTGTCTCTATAATAGTTTTATATACCATCTCGAGGCTACACTATGGAGGCCCTAAGTTCGATGTTACGCATAGAGTATGAGAAGGATTATAAACGTTTAATAAACGAAATACCAGGTCATTGTGTGAATAGTGGACGTTGTGCGGCTGTCACATACTTCGTTACACACTCAAACTCCTATGCTTGAAGATAATAGGTTTGAATTCCGGCACATACATTTTAGATTTTAAAATTTCGAACTGAAAGAGACTCGCATTAATTTTGTAATAACTTGGCTTTTGGGTACGTGAAAATGTGATCTAAATGAAAATCCATAACCTTCTTCGAATCATTCGACCGGGTCCCATCTAGCAGCGAGGATAGGAATTGTGCCGGCTGCCGAAGCCTGTCCCGCTCCTCAGAGACAATGAATAATGACTGACAGGTGAAATGAAATGATATTGAAGAGCGTTGCTGGAATGAAAGATGACAGGAAAAACCGGAATGCACGGAGAAAACCCTGTCCCGCCTCCACTTTGTCCGTGAGAAATCTCACATGGATTGACTGGAATTTGAACCACGGAACCCAGCGGTGAGCGGCCGGCGCGCTGCCACCTGAGCCGTGGAGGCTCCATACTGTGTGTGATATACATTCAAATAAATATATAATAATAATTTGTTTAAATTTTAATCTTAGTGCGTAATTATTTTAAATGTAAAAGCACATCTTGGGTAGATATACAACATAAATCTGATCACGTTTCTTCTTTTTCTCCTTCTTCTTATTATTATTACTATTATTAGGTATCCGATGTTTAGGCAGTAAGAGGTTAGAATGCAAACTAATTTGCTTATTAAGAAATGTCGACTAGCCCGTTCATCCTTTATGTAGCGAGCATAACATAAAATCTAGGGGTTCTGATCCACCATACACCTAATGTTTATGCAAGACTCATAGCATAGCCGTTGGGCAGCGTGGACTATACTTCTTACTCGCTGCAGTAAGTTTGCATTCTAACCTATTACCGCCTAGAAATCTAGATTCTAATTATTATTATTATTATTATTATTATTATTATTATTATTATTATTATTATTATTATTATTATTATTATAGCAGTTATAAAGTCAAATCATTTTCTCTTTAATGCATTAAACCAAAACACACGGTCACTTTCATACAGTCTCATTCTCCACTGACTGCTATCGCCGTGCTGTGAGGATTGCCCCTCCGAGCTTAGGGCACGAAGTGCTGTCTGCGCGGGCTGCCGGCAAGACGAGAACGAAATCCACCATCGGCCGTTTTTGACAACTCTCGCCTAACGGAGGGAAAAGGATGAAATCTTAAAGATATTAGCATCCTAACTTTTGTGTGATTTAAATAATAATTACTTTATTGCAGCCAAAGTGCCCTTTATATAAAATAAATGGAATAGATGCAGCTTTATCTCATTCAGTCACAAAGTTCTTTTTTGGGAACGAGCAATTTTTTTTGTTCTGCAAAGCTTGAAATGAAAACCGCGGGCATCAAGTCTGGTCACTATATGTCTTAGTTCATAATTTCCCCATGTCCATTTCTGCTCTACCCCATGTGGGAACATATTTCCACTATGTTAGGTACGCAATAGGTTTGCGATTAGTAGCAATAGTACATGGGTCATTATGTGTTTAAAATATCCTTGATTAGTGCCACTATATGCGGAATACCACGGGCTTACGTTGCCTGTGATTAGTACTCACTATGTGAGGAACACCACGGAATAGCACGAGTTCCTATGATTACTACACTTATGTGAGGAACACCATGGTTTTGCGTTGCCTACGAGTGGCGCCATTATGTGACAAACACCATAGGTCTGCGTTACCTGCGTGACGTACAATACTTGTGAGTAATACCATAAGGTTTCGAACCCCGTGAGTCTACGCTACTCTTGCTTAGTACCGCAACATGAGAAATACCATGGTTCTACATTACTAGTGATAAGTACCATTATGAGGGGCCATTGACCTGGATTTTGGACCCCTTTGGACAACAAGAATCAATCATTCAGAAATGTCCTTTGTAAGCAGTCCCTTGGTCAGTAATACTAATTTTTCAGTATAGTTTCTGGGAATGTGAGGCATTGCGGGTCGGAGCCACTGATCGCTTTAAGTTCATATTCATCGTCATCTTTATGAATTCCAGCCAGTGGATCGATTTTGGAATTATTTTTAACTTTCAGTATTGTGAGTTGGCTCCGCTGATTATTTTAAATTCATATGTATCCTGTCATTATTCATCATTAGAGCCCGGATTTTTATGCGTTAATAGGTTAGAGTGCAAAATTACTGAAGCAAGTAGCAAGTATAGTCTACCTTCGCAACGACTATACGATGGGGTTTGCAAAAACATTAGGGGTACGGCTCATCAGAACCCCTATAATTTATGTTACTCTTGCTACATTATGGAAGAGCGGGTGGCGGACACTTCCTACTAACCAAATTAGTTTGCAATCTAACC
This sequence comes from Anabrus simplex, assembly GCF_040414725.1. NCBI lineage: Eukaryota > Metazoa > Arthropoda > Insecta > Orthoptera > Tettigoniidae > Anabrus > Anabrus simplex. Next base: position 59,346,079 of record NC_090277.1, read on the forward strand.
TGTTACTGCATAAAAATCCGGGCTTTATTCATCATCATCATCATTTGAGCTGTTGTGTGAGATTTGCCTACTTTTAAAAACACGCTAGCCGTTGGTGACTTTCCAGGACTTGGTAATGCAACACAAAACAAATAATTGAATATTTTAACACAGAACTTTTGTATTTGTGGGAGACAGCCTCGTTTAGTGTATTTTACACTCCTCCGCTGGATGTAACATTTTTACGTTATATCCGTAGACGTAACATCTCTTGACTTTTAATTAGGTGAAAACTTGCATAATTAGTACTATCTTGCTGGCTCTGCAGTCTAAGACCATTTAAGATCTCCTTTGTTTTAATTATACACATCTACCAGTGAAACAAAAAAATATATATATTAATAACATTTCTCCCCTTTTTATTCCATCTCCGTGAAGTGACCATAACTCAGGACGAGCAGGACTTATTAATGAAAAGTTTGCTCAGCGCGCTCCGAGCGGGTTTGTTCTTTTTTTTTAATCACTTTCGGCAGACGTTAGCAAACGTCTCATTTGTATAAAAGTTAATTTAATGAAAAGGAAGGAATGGAAATGACAGAAATGTATGAGTGAAGGAGGTGGCTTAGCTTGTAACGTCATAATTAGCAAAGGAAGAGTTATTGCTTTCGTTTCTTACAAGTATGTTGCGCGACCTTTTTGTCAACATGCTACTTATGTATAGAAACCTGATTTCGTTGCTGTTTGATTTAAATTATGTTGCAGTCTTGTTTATCTGCACCTGCTGCTTATGCAAGTATTCCTACTAGAGAGCAGCAAAATAGACCATTATTATAACCGGTGTACGCCCGGCCTGTCTCTGAGCAAGTAGCAAGGTCAACTTTCAGCGGTTATCGTTGATATTTTATGAGTTGCGTATAGAGTGGACAAGTTTTAGAAATGTCAGTAAGGGACAAGTCATGTCGATACAACATTACGACATTGAGATATAATTTACTATACTATAATTACATTGTTGGCACAGATTGTATGACAGTATTTTGTTGTTTTATTTTCTTCATAAAAATGTTAAAACCCGAATTTTACTTCACTTTTAGTGTTTTATCAATAACGTTGAATCTCCCGTATTCAAGTCATGAAATTTTTGACTATATCAGAGTTGCTGAACATCTATTCCTTTCATCACTCCATTTGTTTTAAGAATATTGAAAAAACTCGTTCAACATATGCTTTGAACCAGGTATACTCTGAACGTAAGTTCAACATCAGTACATTTGGAACAGCATCTAAATTAACTATAGAAAAAGCTCACCCGTTTTGAGTTCACATTACAACTCTGATCATTGTCAGTATCAGTATAGATATATCTAGCTCCAGGATTACGTAATTCAATGTTTTGGAAAGAAAATTATTCATAAAAGCTATCCAGATTAAAGGATGGACGATTTTCAAAGAAATAATCATTTCTTCAATACCAGAAAATGTAACATCTTTCAAATAGACAATTCTAACCATGGTAGAAGTGAGTTATTTAAATATGCGAAAAAAGGGCGTTCCGTATGCTGTTAAGACGGGACAATACTTCAGACCTTCAAATACGGTAAATCCCTTATTATACAGGACACCTAGCAACTCTAACTTGCATAGAACATCGTGTGTAACATAGCATGAACCTTCTTCTGCTGTAAAACTGTCAAAGAGATCGTGCCAACTTATCTCCGACGATTTGATCAATTTTCTGTATCGAGTAAAAACCTGTATAAACCTGAACCTGAATAAACCGGAAACCTGCATTAAACGGGCTATTTCTGTCATTCCATGAAGCTATAACGGACTTTATGCAGGCAAAAATGGAACCTGTCCAACGCGGAAACAGACTGATATTTCCAGTCCCGCAAGGAAATAATCTCTGGAAAACGGAACTCCTGTCTGTGTAATATTACATGCAATACGTACAATAAAAACAGCAAGCCATTTTATTGTTGTTGTTGTTGTTGTAATAGCGTAATTAATTTAGGAACTTAGAACATTTGTTGGAGCCAATAATGTGATCGCGTTAATTTTCCTGAACTTTTCAGTACTTGCCCATGTCTTCAGCGCTTATCGGCGTCCTCCCAGGCGCTGGAATGCTGCACGTGCTAACAGGAGAACGCGTATCACAACGTACTACTTTCTCTACCAGTATAAGCCGACAGTTCTATAGCACGAGTGTTGTTGAGTTGTACTTTCTATTCTTCTATTTGTTAGTGATTATGACAGAGAAGGAAAATAAAATTTTATTCCTTGATAAAAATATTTAGTTCATAGAGGCAAATTAAAATGAGAAGCAGAGCGGCCAGCGAAATCTCTTCCAAGTGGGGGAAACCAAGAAGGTGGAGAATGATATTAAAAGAAAACTTACACACAGTATTACAGTACTAAAATGCAGTGTTACATTTGCTTGTTTTCAAAGAAAGTTCTCCAAATTCTATTTTTACCTACATGGATTGAAATAGGAACACAGTCAATTTAAAACATTGGTTAACCTTGGATAAAACGGTACCCCCTATATTTTCTGGTTCGTAGCCATTCCGGTTTATACAGGTTTTACTGCACATGCAGGTTATAGCGAGAACTTCGACTGGTTCAAGTTGCAAAGTGCAACTGCCACGCAGTTCCGAGGAAATTTGCTATTTGCTTTACGTCGCACCGACAGAGATACGTCTTATGGGGACGATGGGACAGGAGAGGCCTATGAATAGGAAGGAGGCATCCGTGGCCTTAATTAAGGTACAGCCCCACCATTTTTCTGGTGTGAAAATGGGAAACCACGGAAAACCATCTTCATGGCTCCCGACAATGGGGTTCGAACCCACTATCTCCCGGATACGAGCTCACAGCTGCGCGCTCCTAACCGCACGGCCAAATCGCCCGGTCCGAGGAAATTGAATTTGAATGTTTCGTGAATGGTTCACAAGACCATAGGCGGCACATTTCAACAAAGACCCGCGTAACAGTACTTGAAAAGTGACACCCTGCCAATGGTTATTTTTCTGCTTGTTCTTTACCATGAATTCTGTTTCTGAGTCCAAACTCCTTGCTAACCTCATTAATCCTGTCTTAAATTCGTGATATATCGAGCTAAGCATCTCATACAGTTTGATGGTTCTTGCGGATTCAGCCCCATTTTTTAAGGTGCTCAAACACACTATCCTCAGGTCGGCAGATGTACTGACCCGTAACAATACTGTGAGATAAAGTAATATGGTTATATTTTTGGGCTGGAGAACTATTTTTAATTATGCTCCTTACGACTTTAATTCTAAGTTGATAAGTGAGCATCGCCTTACCTATTTTGCCAGTGCTCTACTGCTGCGAGAATAGCTGAAGTACGGTCCGCGAAACTTTTAGTGATACCTCGTTTTACGGGAGTGAGGAGTACGGAGGGAGCTACCCCAGTTCCGGTGGTAATACTGCCAACTGAATGGACATGAAGTCTGAATTAAATCGATAGTATGATCGATCGATGTGAATTTTCTAAACCTTTATTATATTAAGCCAATAACTGTGTCACACACACATTAGCCTATATAACATTTATCGATGTGAATCTTGTTCCTCCCGGGCGGTAGCTGTGAGCTCGCATCCGGGAGATAGTGGGTTCGAATCCCACTGTCGGCAGCCCTGAATATGAATTACCGTACATCCCTCATTCTCACAATCTCATTCTTCAAGATTATTCCTTACTGTAGCTCTTTCTCTTCGACACTTACTTCTTCTAGCTCTTCGTGCACCTGTATAAGCCAACCAACCTCGGTTTTCCAGTTTTCTTGTAGGGATTTCCTGTTGGACAACCTCTCATGGTCCATCCTTTTGATGTACCTATAAAAATTCAGTCTTCTCTTCCTCACTGTTATTATTTTCTCAATGGTTTCATAAAGTTCCTGGTTCGATGGCAACTGATTTTATTGTAGTAACATTTTTATTGCATTGGTAATAAGTAGGGCCCAGATGTTTATGCAGTAATAGGTTAGAATGCAAACTTACTTTACCGAGCTCGATAGCTGCAGTCGCTTAAGTGCGGCCAATATCCAGTAATCGGGAGATAGTGGGTTCGAACCCCACTGTCGGCAGCCCTGAATATGGATTACCGTGCTTTCACATTTTCCACACAATCAAATGCTAGAGGCTGTACCTTAATTAAGGCCACGGTCGCTTCCTTCCTCCTCCTAGCCCTTCCCTGTCCCATCGTCGCCATAAGACCTATCTGTATAGGTGCGACGTAAAGCAACTAGCAAAAAAGAAAAAGAATAAAAGAAATAACAAATTGATGATGCTTGTTGTTTTAAAGGTCTAGGTCAACGGCCCAAATTACTCTCGGCTAGGGGCGCACACAGCAAGGAGGTTATGGTCTACAAAGGGAACACTCCTCAGATCTCAGTTACATTCTTGTCGCTTGTCTTTCCCGGACTACACTGAGACACGCAAACACTGACGAGCTATACAGTAATCAACACACGGAGATTAATAAACTCACACCTACACTAAACTATTAAACATGTAATAAACTGGAGTCTATTCCACTAATTTATGCTATGATAAACTGTATTTTTCTTATTTTATTTTTTGACTATTCGTTTTACGTCACACCTACACATGCGTCTTATGGCAATGAAGGGATAAGAAGGGGCTAGGAGTGGGAAGGAATCGACTGTGGCCTTAATTAAAATACAGCCCTAGCATTTGCCTAATGTAAAAATGGGAAGGACCCGGTCCTATCAGCGCTGTTCGATGGCAAGATATGGTGAAGATAGTGGAAATTGTTAAGAAGAGTTGTCAGGCAGATCAGACCATAGAGCTTCTACGGGAGAAAGCCAAGAAATTAAGAAATTAAAAGACTGTATGATGGAGGAACAAAAACAGGAAACAGAGATAGTGGTATAAAACATCAAGGAAATAGAAAGATGAAAGACAAGGTGAAAAATTGGAAGAGGAGATAAAGGAATTGAGGTGACAAGAGAGAAAGCATCAGTAAGAAACCCGCGAGAAAAACGTATTTATACACGGGTTACCTCAGGACGCCAAAGAAGATCTAGTTGCTGAAATACTAGATCAAATGAGTGGGAAGTAAATTTATCTGTTGGTCTCCTGGGTCCAAGAATCTTTCTTTCTTTCTTTCTTTCTTTCTTTCTTTCTTTCTTTCCAGATTTTCTAGGTCTGAAAATTCCTTACTGGCTATTGTGTCATATGCATATAAGCATTTAGGTTGGACTATTTGTCTACAGTACTGTAATGCCTGAATTTGGCCTGGAAGAAGAGTGATTTCGATTTATACATATTCTGAAATTTTGAGTCTCGCCCATGCTTCAATTCTTACATTATCATTATTATTATTATTATTATTATTATTATTATTATTATTATTATTATTATTATTATTAATGGTGGGCTGAGTGGCTCGGACGGTTGAGGTCTTCTGACCCCAACTTGGCAGGTTCGATTCTGGCCCAGTCCGGTGGTATTTGAAGGTGCTCACATACGTCAGCCTCGTGTCGGTAGATTTACTGGCACGTGAGAGAACTCCTGCGGGAGTAAATTCCGCCTCCTCGAGATCTCCTAAAACCTTAAAAGTATTTATTAGAAGTTAAATACAATAACATTGTTTATATATTTATTAATAGTAATAGTAATACATGGCAGTGCTTGTTATCGAATATAGACCAGTGGAGCAGGAGTCTTTTCGCACAAAGCTCTCGACTCAGAAGACTGTGTATTTTTGGGTCTCTCTAGCTCTTCCGATGTATTTGAGCAAGAACAGCATGTGATAATTGGGAACCACAGGAGGGTTGTTTGGGCGCAGAGGGATGCTAGGAGATTCATCCCTGAGGAAACATACGGCCAGCCAGCTTGCACAAATTTCAATCTTTTATTAAAAAGCAACGTCGCAGCAGATGTTAATAATGACAGCTCAACACTCTGCTTGGCCCTTCTCTCTTTCCGTTGTAATTCTCGCTGCTCAAAAGAGCGATGTTAACGTTGTATCCATGTTTCCGCCTCCTGTTCCTTTGCTGAAGAACATCGATGGTGGTGGTGGTGATTATTGTTTTAAGAGGAAGTACAACTAGGCAACCATCCTCTATATAACACTAATCAGAGGAAAAAAGGGAAGGGATCCGACACTTCGAAAAATGAAGATATCGGTCAAAGAAAGACAAGGGCCACGAAGGGCGTGAAAATGAAAGACTCCCTAGCCCTCGCAATCCTAATAGCGTCGGGGTCGGAAAAGAACAAGAGTTGACCAAGCGAGGTCGGATAGGATAGATGAAAGTGAGGAGCCTGGCACAAGTAAGTGGAAGCAATGCCAGGACTCAGCTGAGGGCCCCATGGTTGCCAACCCACGCTCCAAAGTTCAGAGCCCCTGGGGCCCCTCTTAGTCGCCTCTTACGACAGGCAGGGGATACCGTGGGTGTTATTCTACCGCCCCCACCCACAGGGGGAGAAGAACATCGATTCTCCCGTCTAGATTACAGTATATTCACCAGTTCTTTAAGGAAAATAGGATCGATTATAATCAGCTGCTATTCTAGTTCATAGAAGATAATCACCGGGCCTGGGATTTATACGTAAGGACCGTTATTTTAGAACAATACACTCTCTGACTGTTACGAAACTCCAATCCCAAGTAATACATGTCATATTTCTGAAATAAGAACGCTCATTCTTGAGGTTGGATTCTCCTATAATCGAATATTCCTTATCTTAACCTAGTGCCGGGCGATTTGGCCGTGCGGTTAGTGGTGAGCAGCTATGAGCTTTTATCTGGGAGATATTGGGCTCGAACCCCATGGCCGGCAGCCCTGATGATTGTTTTCCGTGTCTTCCCATTTTCACACCAGGAAATTGCTGGGGCTGTACCTTAATTAAGGACACGGCCGATTCCTTCCCACTCCTAGCCCTTTTCTATCCTATCGTCGCCATAAGAATTATCTGAGTCGGTGCGACGTAAAACAAATTCTAAATTCATCTTCCTTTTTCTCTCTTCTCATTACTGTCCACTCTGTTGTACATATTTACTGTACCGTTACACGTGTGTCTTATCAGTAATTTTTTTCTTCGCTTAGATATAAGTTATCTTCATTTTATTTTCAATCTTTAATTTTCCTCATCCTTCTCATTTCCCATTGAAATTAAAATCTACAGCCTGTTACCAGTCATTCAGCCTGGTCAGGAATGGAATGAAGGAAGCTCCCATCTAGCGGCGAGGATAGGAATTGTGCCGGCTGCCGAAGCCTGTCGCACGCATCTGGGGCAATGATTAATGAATGACAGATGAAATGATATTGGAGTGTGTTGCTAGAATTAAAGATGACGGGAAAAACTGGAGTATCCGGAGAAAAATCACGTGGAGAGACTGGGATTTGAAACGCGGTGAGTGGTGAGAGGCCGTCGCCTTGACGTCTGAGCCACGGAGACTCTCTTATCTACCGAGCTCGATAGCTGCAGCCGCTTAAGTGCGGCCAGTATCCAGTATTCGGGAGATAGTAGGTTCGAACCCCACTGTCGGCAGCCCTGAAAATGGTTTTCCGTGGTTTCCCATTTTCACACCAGGCAAATGCTGGGGCTGTACCTTAAGTAAGGCCACGGCCGCTTCCTTCCCACTCCTAGCCCTTTCCTGTCCCATCGTCGCCGTAAGACCTATCTGTGTCGGTGCGACGTAAAACAACTAGGAAAAAAAAAGACTCTCTTATTTGCCATTATTGTTGTTAATTCTTATTTCTCTACATCGGAAAATCTCAGAGTTTTCATTTTCTCTCCTTACATTGTGATTATCTTTCAAAATTCCTCTCTGATTTCCTTCACTGCCTGTTCTATATAAATACTGAAAAGAGGAGGGGCCAAACTGCAGTTTTGCCTTTCTCCTTTCTTGATTACTGTTCCAAATCCCTCCATTCTTATCACTGCAGGCTGATTTCTGTTGCTGTAGACGTACGCGAGGAATCAATTCCTGAACTTTTTCCGGCGAGTTTTCCTAGAACCTGTACTTTTATTTACATCGATACAGCCAAATGTGTACTATGCTTACACAAGCCTCTATTTCTTAGGCTTACGCCTTATTGTTTACATTGTAACCGAAGGTTATTCACCCCCACGCTCCTTTTCAGCAGTTCTTCTGCCGTGGTGTTCCGCGGTTTACTAGGTTCTTTCTCTGTATCATCCCTCAACCCCACAACCTTCTTTCCAAAGATAATCCTCCCCATTATGTCTTCTGATCGTATATCATTTACCCGCATGTCTTTGTGCACCCCACTCAGCTAGCGGAGCTGAGATCGTTCCTGAAAAATGAGCGTTTTGTTACGACAATCTCACCGGGTTCATTCTCTTTAGGTGACCACAAAAGATTAACCTTCGTTTCTTCATAACAAGGGTGATGTTTTCGACTCTCGTATACAGCTCCTTGTTTGACCTCAGGTTGAAGACAAAAACCCTCGGACACTTTCTTCCAAAGCCCGGATTTCCATGCCGTAACAGGTTAGATTGCAAACTAACTTTGGTTAATAGGAAGTGTCGGCCATACGCTCTTCCACAGTGTAGCAAGAGTAACATAAATTAAAGGAGTTATGATGGGTCGTACCCCTAATATTTATGCAAACCCCATAGCATAACCGTTGTGAAGGTAGACTATACTTGCTGCTGGCTTCAGAAAATTTGCATTCCAACCTATTAATGCATAAAAATCCGGGCTCTTATTACACAAAATCTTTCTAAGTAATTTCCTTTCCCTTTTTCTCAATCTTTGCTAGTGTTTCCGCAGCGTAAAGGCACATCGGCCTGACTACTACGCAGTAATGTGTCAGTTTAGCCTGAAAGGAGGTGGATTTTATCTGCAAGTATCATGGCTCATTTTAAATGCCAATATACGTGGATAAGATTATTATTATTATTATTATTATTATTATTATTATTATTATTATTATTATTATTATTTCAGTCGAGTTAAGCCTCTGTTGATTGCATGGTAACAGCCAAATTCATTTTCAATATCTAGATTGTGTTTATCTGCCAGCTATGACATCCTGCCACTATTGTCCGACTGTTCTGTAAAATTCCCGTCAAAGCCCGTGATTTTTTTATATTCGCCCATAAGTTGTGTATCGTGATACAATTCTGAAATAAATTAAAACTCCCACCGTCAAGCGGTCTCTTTTTGTGCCTATAATGAAGTAATAACTCTCATGTTGTACAACAGGTGGCAGAGATACCAATGCCAAATTTGTCGTAACTTATGAAGGTTAAAATCCCCTACCCGGCCGGGAATCGAACTCAGGACCCTTTGAACCGAAGGCCAGTACGCTGACCATTCAGGCAACGAGTCGGGCATACGTAAGGTGTGTCCGTAGAACAGAACAGTATCCGTTTTAATTAACGACGTTGTTGGCTCTGTCTTGCTGTACGAGTAACAGACTTGTCAATATCACAAGGTGACCGACAGTTTTGCGTGCAAGAGAAACAGCTGTTCTGAGCGCAAGCCTCGAGGGGTGTACAAACTTCAGTACAGTTCGTGTATTACATTGTTTTTTTTTATTTTTTTACAATTTGTTCTACGTCGCACCGACACAGATACAACTTATGGCGACGATGGGAGAGGCAGGGGCTAGGAGTGGGAAGGAAGCGACCGTGGCCTTAATTAAGGTACAGCCCCGGCATTTGCCTTGTGTGAAAATGGGAAACCACGGAAAACCATCTTCAGGGCTGCCGACAGTGGGGTTGGAACCCGCGGATGCAACCTCACAGCCGTCCAGTGAATAATTTACCAAGGGAGATGTTCACTGAATTTCCGAATTTTTGGTAAATATGGAAGAAAAGACTAGGTAAACAACACATAGGGAATCTGCCACATGGGCAGCTATCATAAGTGCAGATCAATGGTGATTGATTGATTGATTGATTGATTGATTGATTGATTGATTGATTGATTGATTGATTGATTGATTGATTGATTGATTGATTCTTAATAAAGACCGCGGCCGCTTTCTCCCCACTCGTAGCCCTTTCGCGCCGTCAGAACGGCCTGTGTCGGTGCGACGTGAAGCAAATTGTAGAAAAAATGAATGATTAATTGAAGGTTGTTTAGAACAGCTGCCCAATACTTCCACTATTGTGCATGGTCATGAAGTTGCCATTGCTCAAAATGTTATCCCGCCCACACATAAACCTTGTTCCGTGCTATCGAGTTTCGATCTCTTTTGCTTTTCGATATTTCTCTTTTCTCAACATCGATTGGGAGGAGAACGGCATGCCAGAGTACGCTAAAGTCTCATATGTTAGAGTACGTGACAGCCGCTGAGACCGACCGGAAATGGGCGATACTTCACTGTTGGAGGTTCTTCTAACTGTGCGGGCTCCCTGCAAAATGATACCTCCAGTTCTGGTAAATCACGAACAGGGGAGCTGAAGATTGTTATTTTAAGGGATAGAATACACCGAGATAGTGGATCTCTCGCAAGTAATATCTCTGGAAAAAGAGGAAGAGTTTAGACTTGGGATTGCGAACCTATGACACACGAACACGACTTCTGCGGCACGTCAGACAATGAATGAAAATTCACAGCCTGTTTCCAGTCGTTCGACAGGGTCAGGAATGGAATGAATGAAGCACCCATCTAGCGGCAAGGATAGGAACTGTGCCGGTTACTGAAGCCTGTCGCACTCCTCTGGGGCAATGATTAATGATCGACAGATGAAATGAAATGGTGATGTAGAGTGTTTCTGGAATGAAAGATGACAGGGGAAAACCCGGAGAAAAACCTGCCCGCTTCCGCTTTGTCCAGCACAAATCTCACATGGAGTGACAGGGATTTGAACCATGGAAACCAGAGGTGAGAGCCTGGCGCGCTACCACCTGAGCCACGGAAGCTATACGTCAGACAATATACTAACATATTTCAAAATACTAACATATTTTTTAACATGTATTAAATAGGATGGAAATCTACCAACACAGCATATTTTAGCATTACGCTTTAATAAAGGAATATGTCACAATTAATTATATCGCCATATTTTTTACAAATTTGATTAAGTTAAAGCAAAAATATGTCTTAATCTTAAATTTTACCTTTTTAAATCTAATTTTCAGTTAAATTTGCAAACTAAAATCAGGAAACATTCGGTGGAATAGGTTTATATATAATGCAAACTGATACGGTGCCTAAATGAAGTCAAATGATGGGGTTCATGATGGTTTTAAAAGAAAATAACTGATGGCAAAAAATAATAAACAAGAAAGTGACACGCTACCCGGTAAAAGTTTGCCATCCCTGGGTCAGAATATTGCACGAATTTTTTTATGCTGGTGATTTTAAGGATATATTTGCAGCTAGGAAATTATATTCTTGTTGCTCTAACCAGGACAAAAAATCACCGATCCTTCTAATAAAGGGAAAAAATCTAAACCCCATGGCGCAACAGCTCCGAACGGCCATGGCCTACAAAGCGATCACTTGCAGATTTTGAGGTGTCATGTGGTCAGCACTACGAATCGTTTCGACCGTTATTCTTGGCTTTCCAGACTGGGTCCGCCATCTCACTGTTGGATAGCTCCTCAATTATAATCATATAGGCTGAGTGGATCTCGAACCAGCCCTCATATCTAGGTAAAAATCCCTGACCTGGACGGGAATCGAACCAGGAGCCTCCGTGTAAGAGAAAGGCACGCTTTCCCTATACCATGAGGCAGAAAAATACCAAGAAGGAGAATGAAAAACCGTCCGAATCAATAGAAAAGAATAATTTCCCGAGGGTGGTTTGAATCGTGCCAGTTCACCGATGAACTGTGTTAGTGATTCTCACTTACAGCTGGGACAGTTAGCACAAAACTGTAGATTTAGGCATTTCAATTAAACGTCATATGACAGATCTCAGAGGTGTATTTCCTTTAAAAATCAAACGACATTTCTTAAAGAAATCAGCTATTGATATTTTTCGCTCACCGTTTTCACGACACTTCATGGAAAATCGGAGATAGAGAAATGTCTTTTATGGTGATAATGAGACAGGAAAGGGCTAGGAGTGGAAAGGAAGCGTTTTTGGCCTTAATCATGGTATATCCCTAGTATTTGCCTGCTACGAAAGTGGGAAACCGTGGAAAACAATCTTCAGAGCTGTCGACAGTGGAGCTCGCACCCACTTCCTCCCGGATGCTAGCTCACAGCTTCGCGTTCCTAACTGCACAGCCAACTCGCTAGATGCTTACAGTTCTCGTGATATGCATCGATTACAGATATTTTGACAGCCATAAAATTCAGATATATTTCAATTTCAGGTCTTTCGGTACTTCACACAGAAAATCAGACTGAACTTATCGTTTACCGATCGTATGTCAGTTCACAAATATTTTAAAATAGGGATATTTATCTAAGAAATATTATTCTACTCCGCAGAAAATATTAATTGACATATTTCTATTAAGGATTTCACAATATTGCACATAAAATCATATATAAGATGCTTGAATCAAATATTTCGATAAGGGAGATATCGCTCACATATCACGCGGCAGTTAGCACAACTTTCATGGCTGTTTGCAGAAAGTCTGGGAGACAAGTATCCTAGTTACAGTTCATAGATACTGTTAAAAAGAAGCAGATAAGAATGCTGTACTTGCAATGCAAAGCCTGTCAGACATTCACTCGCAATGAAGGCTGTAGCTTGATCACTGTGCAAGTGGGAGATTGCAGGCTGTCCTTGTAGGTCGTCTCCGATTTCCCCACCACAGGAAGGAAGTTCTCTTGTTCCTCTACGAAATTGGAGTACTCTGCATAATAATTCGCCCCCGCCCCAATGAGTAATGTTTGAACCTTAGAAATACAGTACCGAGCTCGATAGCTGCAGTCGCTTAAGTGCGGCCAGTATCCAGTTTTCGGGAGATAGTAGGTTCGAACCCCACTGTCGGCTGCCCTGAAAATGGCTTTCCGTGGTTTCCCATTTTCACACCAGGCAAATGCTGGGGATGTACCTTAATTAAGGCCACGGCCAGGTCCTTCCCAGTCCTAGCACTTCTCCGTCCCATCGTCGCCATAAGACCTATTTGTGTCGTGTCGGTGCGACGTAAAGCAACTAGCAAAAAAAAAAGAAACACAGAGTCTAGGAAGTTGAATGTCCGTGATTAGATTGCTGTCTATTTTGAGTTTTAATGAATGTTCCAGAAATGTCTTGATTCTTTACACAAATCATTAAAAAGAACTTTTTCGGACCTTAGGGTTTTATATAGGGTGTAATTCTTCATGTAGAGAGAAAAATGAGAGATGTAAATCGTGATTTTTTTGAGTTTGGAAGACGAGAGTCTGACTGCTGATTATTTGGTTGTTTCCCTCGTAAATGCCATCTCACTGTATTCTCAGGAGGAGGGATAAACAGTCTGATAAATTCAAATAAATATGCAGCAACCTGATCTACTTCCAACAATATGGCAGCTCACCCAGTGAGTTAACTACCGGTACGTAAACAACAGCAACAATAATAATCCCTAAATATTGGGAGGAAGCAACTATCCTGGAAGGGGTTACGCAAGGGTGCGCTTTGAACCCTCCTCTTTGTAGTATGTATATCGTTGTTGCGCCTGGAAATACCGCTATGTGATTATGCTGCGGCAGAAATACTGTCCCGTAACACATGTATCATTAAAGAGCGAGAATCTTTTAACTATATTCGCGTAGCTGTGAGCTTGCCTTCGGGAGATTGAACCCTATTCTGTGTAGCCCTAAAAATGGTCTTCCGTGATTTTCAATTTTCACACCGGGAAACTGCTGGGCGTGTACCTTAATTAAGGCCATAGCTGCTTTCTTTCCAGTCCTATCTCTTTCCAATTCTAGCATCGTCATAATATTCGTCCGTGTCTATGCGAAATATATTAACTGTGCCTGTGGAATGTATACTTATTGTTCACTACAGTCCGGAAGTTAGGCAGTAAAAAGTTAGAATGCAAAGTTACTGGAGCGTGTAACAAGTATAGTCTATCCTGCACAACGTTTATGCTATAATCTTTGCATAAATATTAGGGGTACGGCCCATGAGAAACCCTAGAATTCATGTTACTCTCGCAACATAGCGGACGAATGGGCTAGATGACACTTCATAATAACCAAATTAGTTTGCCTTTCAGCCCACTACTGCATAAAAATACGGCGTCTAGTGATTGAGTAGTGGTTCCTCACTATCAAATGGCTGTCACGCAAGACGGTAGTTATCTTTTGCCTCGCTTTCATATTTAATTTAATATAAATGCAGATATCACCGAGAGCTTAGAGTGAGTCTGGTAAACCATTCACATTTTCGAAGAGTCTGCGTCGACCTGTTCGTTTCTCCGGACTCATTATAACGTTTAATCATATTGGAAAACATTAGCTAAGGGAAAAGTTCTTTTCATTCTATTGGGTGTAATACACGAGTTGTGGATAACTGTTTAAAAGTTCCCCGAGTAAATAGCAGTATTCCCACTCGCAGTAACATTTTGCCTCGTATTCTGCTGCATGTCTAGCCCGGTATCTGAATATAATTTAATCTAATTTCCACTCGAGTCAGGACGGGAATTGTGCTCCAGTACACTTGAGCATCAGCGTTATTCAATCGAGCAGCGAGATAGCAGCTTGCAGCTACTGAGACAGGATCGAAGTATTGGGCCTGGTCCTCTTAGACTACCTGCTACCGTACATTATCTTGTATGTTCGTCATTCACATCGTTTTAAGTATATTTACAACCTAATCAAATAATAATAATAATTAGAGCCCGGATTTTTATCCATTAATAGGTTAGAATGCAAAGTTTCTGAAGCGAGCAGCAAGTATAGTCTACCTTCAAAACAATCATGCTATGGGGTTTGCATAAACATTAGGGGTACGGCCCATCAGACCTCTTATAATTTGTTACTCTTGCTACATTATGGAAGAGCGGGTGTCCGACACTTCCTATTAACCAAATTTAGTTTGCATTCTAACCTGTTACGGTATGAAAATCCGGGCTATAATAATAATAATAATAATAATAATAATAATAATAATAATAATAATAATAATAATAATAATAATAATAATAATAATCTGTAGATACGGGGAGGAAGCAACTTTCCAGGAAGGAGTTACACAAGGGTGCGCTTTGAATCCTCTGCTTAGAAGTATTTATGTCGTTGTTACGCCTGGAAATACTGCTATGTGATAATGTTGTGGCAGAAATACTGACCCGCAGTACATGTATCATAAAGAGCGGGAATTCCTTTACTATTCTCATACAATATGGAACCTTAAATGTCAGAATCATACCGGCCGAAGTTCTGAGCTAAAATATTTCACCTAGCGGTTTTTGCAGGCTCACCCACGGTATGCTACATTGACATTGTCACTTCAGTACTCATTGTGCAGAATGGGTAATGGACATTGATTATTTGTAATTTATTTATTTTATATATTTATTTATTCTTAAAAGAATATAGCTGCAGCGTACGAATTATAATATTGTACACGAAAATCAAATGAATAATAAATTACCATACACTAGATACATACGAGGGTGAGCCAATAAGTAAGTCGCAAAACTGAATTGAGGCAAAAAATCAAAGTAAATTTCTGACACTTATTTCAATTTTCCGCGTATTCACCGTGTACATTCAGGCACTTATAGCATCTCCTTACAAGTCCTTGAAAGCCAGCAGCAAAGAAGTCCTTTGGTTGCTGTCGCAGCCAACGTGTAACCTCATAGATTACGGCATCATCTGTATCAAAATGACGGCCACCCACATGAGTTTTAGGGGACCAAACCAATGAAAATCACTGGGGGCTAAATCAGGACTGTACGGTGGATGTTCCAAGCGCTCCCCATCTCTGACGCTTTTCCTTCCATGGTTAAACTTCTGTATCCAATTGGACACAGCCTTCCGTGAGAAACAGTTTTCACCATAGACGGGATGCATTTCGCGATGCACTTCTTCTGTGGACAGTCCTTTCGCCCACAAAAAAACGAACAACTGCACGCTGTTTTTCTCGTGTACAGTCATGCAACACATGTGCCAACGTGCACTAACAGCCTCTGACTGACTGACTGACTGACTGAGTGCCTGCGAGATGTCGTACGACAAGCATACATATGCTGCCATCTGCTGGCAACATTTGCGTGCGTAATTTCAAATGGTATAAGGCACTCACATGTTTGCGACTTATTTATTGACTCACCCTCGTATATTGAGGTAGCAAGATATATTAAAAAATAAATCTTCCGTTCCCCTGTGAAGGGGGACATAAAGATCCGAATTATATAACTTACGTTATGTAATTATAATAATGAAATAATAACTTTTCTGTAAAATTTGTCTGAAGGAGATAACGATTTCTGGCATAAATGCAACTGTATAATTTACAGAGACTCTTATGATCTATAATAAGATTTTTCTCTATGTCGTAAAAAGGAATTTTTAAATTTTGAAGGATAGTGGCGGTGTTCTGCGACAGGGTACCTTTTGGATCTCAACAGAAGGCCACTGACAACTCACTGACCGAGAGGAATGTTATATTTAGCTGACGAATATCAGGCATGGTGTTTTAAGTGCTTGTATTTTAAGATTAAAATCCTGAGCTTGTTTGAGGTCCTTCTTGAAGCGAATAGTAGGATCAAACACCATCGCTTTATTATCTTTCTTATTGATGTCTTATTGTTTGAATAGGGTAAGTTAAAAGGAGTAGCATAGTCCATATTCGAATATTCAAATATTGTTTTCATAAATCAAGCACATTCTTACCCTGGAGATCCTTTGACATAATTATGTCCTAGAGCTTGGGGCTTATCCGAAAATTTGTGCATGGAAGTGTAACCTAGCAACCGTGCCGGCTGCGATGTAAAGTATGGATGTATGGTCAGACAGTGTTACCTAG
Source organism: Anabrus simplex (assembly GCF_040414725.1). Lineage (NCBI taxonomy): Eukaryota > Metazoa > Arthropoda > Insecta > Orthoptera > Tettigoniidae > Anabrus > Anabrus simplex. The sequence continues at coordinate 59,362,951 of NC_090277.1, forward strand.
CAACCGTCCAGGCTGTGTCATAAGGCTGGTTGCCATCTGAATTATCAACCGTTGATGGGTGGCCATTACTGAGAGATATATGACATGTTTATGATCATTTGATTTGACACCATTTTATAACAAGTGGTTTTTCCGCTGATTTTTAATGTATACATACATTATACATTGATATGTAATCACTATGAACTATCCCTAGTGACTGCCCACTTTCACTGAAATTAGAGTTGAAGTTTAACATTTAAAATACACTCAACATTCTCTTGTAAATACTCCTTCGAGCTCGTACTTAACACAGCATGACTATAGGCGGCGTCACCCACCTTCTTCGATTATTCTGTAACCTTACATCTAAATCCAAGGATCTGCTTTCCATTTAGTTACTGTCTATTCCATAATGTATTGATGTGCTTTATCACACTTTGTTAGCGGTAGATTTTGAACTTCTCGATGAATAAACTAGTGAATAACAAAGGTTCCTTCGTACATCTTATCCCAGGCATTTCAAGAGTCTCTGGTGCCACCTGGCTAATTTTGGGTTCTTGGTGGGGTTTAAGGCGCCCTTTCTGACACCACGTTATTTTTAGACGAAAATTCTAACACGGGATGGTCCGACAAAGACGTATGTCGCAAAATAATGAACAGTGGAACAAAATTAAGAACTTAGTGTCATTATACACAGCTAAGCGATCATAAGTTATCGTGCAATTAAAAAGATAAGCATTACGCATTATTGTATATAATATTGACACCATATTTTCTGATATAAAAACATGAATAACTTAGCATTATATTATAACAAGAGTTTAAAATAATTCTAATTACAAAATTACGGTGGAATAATTTAGAGAGTTTCAAGATGAGGTCATTCATCTTAAAGTAAACCAAAGCACGAGCGCGTTAATATGGCATTTTATCACAACGAACATAACATTATGTAGTTTGGAAGGGTCTTTTCATTTCCACTAGTAAAAGAGGACCGGAAAGACCTCCAGCTTCTGAGCAGTCAATGTCCAGACACGTCTCAAGAACTTACTGTTAGATACGAAGTGATAAACAGTCGCGAATGACGCCACTCGGTCTGGAAAGTTGACGTGGAAGGATGACCAAAATGCACCACAGCGCAGCACTGCTTCCACTTGCTTGTGATATACTTTACTTTTCATGCCGTGCTGGAAGGCTCAGTGTGAGATTAAATTGGCGGGTTCCAACCCGGCCATGGTATCTGAAAATGTTTAGATGTACCGGCCTCTTGCCGGTTTATTTACCAGTACGTAGAAGACCTCTTGAATAAAAAAAAAACAACACCTCGACATCTCCGAAAAACGTACAAGTAGTTACTTGGACGTAAATATAATACATTATTATATTTCAATCTTTCCTCTCCGACATTATTTGGTCTAATCTTCTGTTCTTTTCGACTTTGCTCGGCATACGAGACCGTGTATGCCATTCATTTCTACTCCATTCCTGGCCCTTTTAGTGCGTTAGACGGTGACATTCATACTTTAATGATCGGATCTCTTCCTGTTTCTCTTCTGGTTAGTGTTAATAATGAAAACAGTTATTTGGTTTTTCGTAATAGCAGTCACTAGCCATACCAGGTAGTAATGTTCCTGTGCCAACTGTGTTATTTTTCACTTGCAATTGTAGTCTCCCCGGGGAGAGAACACGGGACCTTCCTTATTCTATTCTTACATTATTTGACCAGTATACTATCAATAATTCATTCTTTAAGGATCGGATATATTCCTCTTTCTCCTCTGCACAACTTTGTCACTTTTTCTAATATCACCGGGTGAGTTGGCCGTATGGCTAGGGGCGTCCAGCTGTGAGCTTGCATCCGGAAGATAGTGGGTTTGAGCCCCACTGTCGACAACCCTGAAGATAGTTTCCCTTGGTTTCCCATTTTCATACCAGATAAATAGTGTTTCTGTACCTGTATTAAGGCCACGGCTGCTTCCTTCCCACTGCTAGGCCTTTCCCATCCTATCGTCGCCATATGACCTATATGTGTCCATGTGATTCAAAGCCAGTTCTAAAAAAAATTCTAATATCAGTCACAACCCGCAGTAGATAGTGCCGTTTCTATGGCAACTGTCGCATTTTGCACATACAACTCTGGTCTCCCCAGGGATACGAAATGGGGCCTTCTTTATTTTATTCTTACATATTTTGACCTGTATACTTTCACTCATTCATTTGTGGCGAACATTCGATCATTCATATTCCTTAGTATCCGTTTTTTCTTACCATATGGCTGCGGAGAGAACCCTTCCCCAACGCTGAGGAATGTTGTTAATGAAGAAATTGGTGGTGCATGGAAAACCCTGAAATTGTTGAGCGCGTGGCTACAATCCATTGACCATGTGGCCTGGTGGGAGAGATCAATGAAAGTTGCTCGCCTTGACTCGTGCCAAGCAAGCGGACGAGTTTGTGTGTGTGTGGACCTAATCTGGGTCGGACCTACCCAAACCAGTTCTTTTTCTGCACGATATAAATTATCTACCAATGAATCAACTACAATGTATATGTGTGGTCAGCTGCTAGCGTACATACACACGCCTTGAATTACAAGTTGCTTAAAAAGTGTTTCGCAAAGACTGGATCAGTTTAATTTTCTCTGTGCGCCTACGTTCAGGAACACTAGCATTGTCCGTAGAACTAGCTTATTTGATGGAGATGTGGGTAAATTATTTTAACACTAAACGCCCGTTGTCTCTATACCACGCGTACAATTATAGGCTACGTCTCTTATGTCTACGAATGATGAGAAAATTCTCCTCTTCCTCTATTTTTCTGTTCAGTGTTAAGAATGCACACGGTTAGTTTCATTTTCTAATGTGTATCTTCAGCCATAGCAGACAGTGACGTTCCTATAGCAACTGTCGCATTTTGAACTTACAACTGTGGTCTCCCCAGGGAGCGGAAATAGGACATTCTTTAACCTATTCTTACTTATTTTGACCAGTATACAGAAGTGTAGTTGAATCATTGGCCGGATTAAAATAATTAACTTCTACCCCCTCTACGATAGATTTCCTAGGCTTCAAATAATTTAATGGTCCGCGCTTCCGCTTCGCAACGATAAATTGGTAGCTCCTGGTTCTTCAGAAGTCTGAGTTTGTGTTTTGATATCCTCTGATATATCTGTGGTTTGGGTTTAAAAGGGTCAAACTCTTTTTTCATCGAAGTTAAGATATTCCATTATACAACGGTTAACGTTTAAAGGAATAATCCTTTGATAATAGTGCTACGTTACCGATAAATATTACGAAGATTTTAAATAATACGATAGAGAAATCTGGTGTCTGCTCAGTTCATTTCCGTAAAGAGAGTGCCAACTTACTTAGAATTAATAGTTGAACAATTCTTGAAGAATAACAAGCCGAACATCAAATACTCACAACTCATAACCATGTTTCTTAGAAAAAAATTGGCAGATTTGTCGTAGCACAAATTTAACGACTGTAATAAAGACATTGTAGCTACTCTGCCATCAACTCTGAGTACTGCATAGACGTCTTGTTTAGTCGCAGAGCCAGATACTATTTTTCAAAATTGAGGTTGTGATACTTCTATATCTTCATATGATTTTTACACCTTCACTTGAAATACCTAGCTTCAAGACTATCCAGATAATAGAACGCTTCTGAGTCAAGTGGTTCATTTTCAGAAGTTTCAGTGGTGTAATATTCTAAATTCAAAATCTGGCATTTTTTGTGTGAAACAGTAACATGTTCTGTTCATGACATTTGCGAGACTAATAAGTAAAGCCAGGATTTTCATGCCTTAACAGGTTAGATTGCAAACAAAATTTCGTTAATAGTAAGTGTCGGCAACCCGCTCTTCCATAATGTAGCAAGAGTATCATAAATTATAGAAGTTCTGACGGGCCGCACTCCTAATGTTTATGCAAACCCCATAGCATAATCGTTGTGAAAGTAGACTATACTTGTTGCCCGCTTCAGAAACTTTGCATTATAACCTATTAATGCATAAAAAATCCGGGCTTTACTAATGAGCAATAGCCAATTATATTACAAGTATAATATTGTAAAGTTGTAGGTAAAAATGAAAATTGTCTTGGAGACAGTTTTGTTTCTGTCCATCGCTCCAACCGAGACACTTCTTACGGCGATGGGATAAGAATGGACTAGGATTGGTAGGGAAACTCTCATTGCCTTAATTAAGGTACAGCCCGAGTATTTGCCTGGTGAGAAAATGGGAAACAACAATAGATGGTCCTCAGAGCTGCCAGCAGTGGGTTTCGAACCTACTATCTCTGGAACGCAAGCTGACAGCTTCGTGACTCAACCCGCATAGCGAACTCGCTTGTTTTTATTGTTTTCAAAATCAATAGAACATGGTAACCTTCAATTCATATACGTCACAAATAATAATAATAATAATAATAATAATAATAATAATAATAATAATGATAATAATAATGATAATAATAATAATAATAATAATAATAATAATAATAATAATAATAATAATAATTAATGGTTGTACGTCCAACTAATGGCATTTTTGTGGTTTTCGGAGACGCCGAGTTGCCGGAATTATGTCCCTCAGGAGTCCTTTTACGTGCCACAGCCCTATGTCTGAGCTAATAAGCCCAGCTACCTCAGTCAGGATTAAACCCGCAACCCCCTGAGGCAACTGTCTCAAATATACTTTTCAAAATTAATTTCAGAAAAAACTGTAAAAACCAAAGTGGATTATATTTATCCTGCTAATATTTCTGCAAGTTACCAAACCTGCTAGTATTCATTAATTAAAAATAATTTTTTATTTAGGTGTGACTTTTTTCCTTCAGTGATTTGAAACTAAACAACATACATATAAGTTTCCAGCGTGTACCGGGATGGCTCACAGACACATGCATGTATAACGTAGCCTGTGTGAATTTATGACTGTAAGCTCTTTTACAAATACAATAGATCAACTCTGGAGGGCGGCAAAAAATGAAATGCATCGGATTGGGAAAAAAAAGAGTAGTTCATAACACAAAACCTCGACTATATCTGCAATTGAATGTTGTTTTCTATCGATTGAACCAGTCCTATCGATATCCCATCCTGTGATTTAGTGTCGATGTTTTGTACTTTACTGGTACACTGTAGCTTTTACAAAAAAGAAATTTAAAAATATTGGAGAGAATTTGAAGAAGTGAATAGAAATATTGCGCAAGTCTCTCTCTGTCAGTATATTTCAAGCACGGAAATCTTTGCCTAGTCATCTAAGGGACACCATATCTGAACCAGTGTTTAATAAGAAATGGTGTGAGCGCTACTTGCGCGGATTAAATTGAGTGTAAATACATCGATTCTGTTTTCCTCTTTTGTTATTTCATTCCGCGGTCCGACTCCTTGGCTGAATAGTCAGCGATTGAGAAGGTCCCGGGTTCGATTCCCGGCCGAGTCGGGGATTTTAATCGTTTCTGATTAATTCTTCTGGCTCGGGGACTGGATGTTTGTGTCTGTCCCAACACTCTCTGTTCATATTCACCAAACCACACTACCAACCACCACACAAACACGCAATAGTGATTACATCCCTCTGTATATAGTTGGCTTCAGGAAAGGCATCCGGCCGTAAAACAGGGCCAGATCCACACTTCGTGCTCGCGACTCCACAGATGTGGGAAAAAGTGGTAGAAGGAGTTATTTCATTCCGTACTAAATTTGTTTTTATTGACTTATTAGGACATCTTTCTTTATTCTGGAATATTTTTATTTCAGTTAATGTGTTATTATAACAATGTCTACAGTTTATAGTGTGTGTTACTTTGTCTAAGGATGGTCATTAAAGGTTTCGTCTATGCACCATCTTCAAGCTCTTTGAAATGTGGATGCATCGCAGAATGTTGAAGATCATTTCGATGGACCACAACACGAATGATGAGGTACTCTTCAGTGCCAGAAAAATATTCGGAGTATTTAATAGGTGAACAGAAATTGATTAGACAAAGGACATTTCGTGTAGCGATATAGAACAGAGTCAGTTTTTCTATCCCTTTGCACTTGAAGGGCACATTTCTTTTCATTTTTCAATCATTATTTAGATCTTAATAATCAGCTGCACAAATTCTGCCGTATTATTTTCTTGCCTTCCATTTTAGTTTTCGAGGCAGTTACTGGACCATGTTAGGTATCTGAGAGAATGTTGTGGGCTCGCAAGATCCGGCCTGCGAGCTGTATCGGAGAAAATCTGACAAGATGATGGATGGAGTTGTATTTGCACTTCAAAACAGCTTCTTCTTCCATTGAACTAACGATATCCGATACCAACTGGTGCAACATGCGGGTCATAACGATACAAGAAACATGAGGTCCCCTAGGTTGTATCTACAGCAAGTTGCTACGAGTTTTAGAACCCGAATTTTTAGGCGGTAATTGATTAGAATGAAAACTTAGAGAAGCGGGTAATAAGTGTACAGTACCGGTCAAAAGTTTAGGACCACATTAAAAAATCATGAAGTTCCATCTAGAACCTAAAATTTTGCTACTAGACCTCTGTATATTTTTCCTGAGCTCTCGCATCTAATATGATATATACGTCGCCTGATTTCAGTGATTTCCGCCAAGTAGTGTATAAGTTATACATTTTTAACTGTTGGAAGATCACGTCAGAAAGTCAACATTTTTGGAAATATTGTGTACTATATACTCTAATCGGCTTCAAGTATCACCAACAAGATTCTTTTATAGACTTAGCAATAGTTGGGGGTCATTTTAGTATAAATAGAAAAATTCCGAAAAAATGCGGCACCGACTTTTGTGCTTTTATTTTTTGTTTCAAATCAGCTCTAAAATGGTCGGCTTTTCCTTGTTCTTGTCATAGGTCTCAGTGTGAACTATGGTCATCAGAAATGTGTTCTTGGTTGCCATCCACAAAGTGCAGATGGAACTATCAGGGCAGATAAGTGTCATGCCGATAGCTCGTCCTGAGATCTTGGGCCATACATGACAAAGGCAAAGAAAAATCAACAATTTTGGCCCTGGTTCGAAAAAAAATTAAACACGCAAAAAAAAGTGCCGCATATTTTCGGAAGTTTTATATTTATACTAAAATGGCCCCCACCTATCTCTAAGTCTACAACAAAATCTCGGCGGTGATACTGGCAACCAATTACAGTGTACAGTACTTACATTATATAACCAAAATTTTTGATCTTTTGTTGTGACCGTCCAAGAGTTAAAAATTTATAACATCCACATTATTTGGACTAACTCAATGAAATCAGACGACATATATCCTATTAGATGTGAGGGCTCAGAAAGAAAATTACAGATATCTCGTGGCACAATTTTAGGTTCTAGATGACATTTAGTGATTTCTTTACTTGGTCCTAAACTTCTGACCGGTACTGTAGTCCATCCTGCAAAACGGTTATGCTATAAACTTTGCATAAACATTAGGGGTAGGGACCATCAGACCCTTTGGAACTGTCGCTACACAAAACAGTTATGCTATGAGCTTTGCATAAACTTTAGGGGTACGGACCATCAGACCCTCTGGAATTTATGTTACTCTCGCAACTCAAAACGAGTATGCTATGAGGTTAGCATAAACGTAAGGTGTCCGGCTCGTCGGACCCCCTGGAATTTGTTACTCGAACTACATAACGGAAGAACGGGCTATATGACACGTTATAATAAACAAATTAGTTTGCATTCTAGCATGTTACTGTCTAACTATCTAATAATAATTGGTGTGAATTATGATGCAAGCTGAGAGTTCCCTCTTACGTATTTTTTCTCTTCCTTAGTCAAGAAATTGTGACAGTTCAAATTTAACCCCGTGAATACCCTGTGTTCTCATTTGTAGTGTCAAGCAATAGGATTGGAATTTGAGTCTTGCTTTTTTGCAGTTTATTACATTTCAACGCGGCGACAGTACGTCATGAATACATTTTTTTCAGTGTGGGTCTAATTGATATTTTTTATCTTCATTAGTTATAGATTGATTTCCATCAAATTTGGTATCAACATTATCATTTAAATTTATAAGTTATTTTATACGATTCCGTGCGGTTAGGGTCGCGTAGCTGTGAGCTTGCGTTTGGGAGATAGTGGATTCGAATCCCACTGTCGCCAATGCTGAAGATGGTTTTCTATAGTTCCCTTTTCCACACCAGGCACATGGTCGGGCTGTACCTTAATTACGGCCACGGTCGGTTCCTTCCCACTTTTAGCCCTTTCCAATCACATCGTCACCATAAGACCTGTCTGTGTCGGTGCGACGTAAAGTCAATTGTAAGAAAAAAGGGCTATTTGATTGAAACTGAGGTAATAATTTCAAAATGTTTCCTAATTTTTGCTGAAAAATTGGGCTTTATTCAAAAGTCTTCAGGAGCACGGATTTTTTCTCGTTTGAAACTCAGTAGGTGAGGAAAGTTAAATAATTAAATGTTAATATTATGTTTGTTATTAGTTCTATATTTTTAAAACATGTTCGTCAATAAGTGACATTGCATCTTCAAAAATAAATGCGTAATCCCTCGGTATAACCAACATATTTTGTCTTGGTAGTCTGTCAGTACATTTCTAGATTTACGAAACATAAACATAACCGTCTATTCCTCCCATAACACTTCATGTATCCCAATGTCTGGTCCTAAGAGCCCTTCACTAAACAAACCATTAGAGCTAGTTGTACATAGATGATTATGGAGGCACTTAGTTAATCCACAGGGATTTGTAGACTAAACTCTGAAAGGCATCATAGTTTATTATCAAGATGTCAAACTCATAACTTTATAAGTTCAATCCGTATTTTTACGCAGTAATAGGTTAGAATGGAAACTTACACTGAAGCGAATAACTTGTATATTATATCCTGTACCCCGGTTATGTAATGAGCTTTGCATAAACATTAGGGGTACGGCCCATCAGAACCTCTACAGTGTACAGAATGAGCCAAAAATCCGTTATCATTTGACGAGGCAAGACTTCACGGAACATTGTAAGTAAAGAGGCAATAACTGACACACATGATTGTCATGACACGGGGTTTTTAGGTACCAAAATAAAGTTCACAAAATGACCAACAGATGGCACTTCATTCGATACACAAACAATAATTAACGTAACAATCTAGGTTTAGCAAAGACGATGTCCTTTATAATACATGCTCAACATGTCGGCCTGTAGTCGAGGGACAATGTTGTGAACAACACTGTACAGCTTATCCTTAGGTATGTTGAGAAATTGCCATCGGATGTTGTCTTTTAGCAAACCTAAGGAGGTCGTGGGTGATCGCAGTAGTCTTGCGACTTTTTGTGTACTTAATTTTGGTGTCAATAAAACCCCATGCCATGCCAATCATGTGTGTCAGTTATTACCTCTCTACCTGTAATATCCCGTGAAGTATTTTGTCGTCAAATGTTAACGGTCTTTTGAGTTATTTTATTCGTGCTACCCTACGGAAGAACAAATTAAGCGACAGTTCTTAATAAGTAAATTGTTTGTTTGTTTGTTTGTTTGTTTGTTTGTTTGTTTGTTTGTTTAAAGGGGCCTAACAGCTAGGTCATTGGCCACCAAATTCTTAGCATCCTCATATATTACAGTCTAAAAATCGCGAATCCATTTTTAAGTATTCTTTAAGTTTACCATCTAACTAAAGCGCTACATGTTGGTGGTTTCTTCAGTGGTTAATCGGAGAACAACGAAGGGAGGTTACAATTAATTGTGTTCGGCAGAGGACAGCCATGTTGTGTAATTATCTGGGGGGTGGAGGTGGAGGAGGTGGTGGTATAGAGTTCTAACATTTACCAGTCCAGCTTTTGGGCCCAAGAGGAGAGCGGGAGAGAGATTTGGGGGTGGATAATTAACACTGGTACAGATTCTGGGGGCAGAGGGGGTTAGTTCTGTTCTCCTGAACAGTGTCTTCCTTGCCAGTTTGGAGGTAGGGTTGAAACTAACCAAATAACTTCCACAGCCTTGCCTTTAACAAGTCCTCCTCCCCACCCGCTCCCACTCCACTATAAACTCCCCAGATGGTGTCAATTGGGTTTTGTGAGCTTAGCCTAATCATCTTGCTTAGTGGTAGTGGGGAGTTGGGAGGGTGTGGTCCCTTAAACTTAAGACTAAGTTTGCAGCAGTATACAGAAGAGCTTGGTCTCGCCACCTTTAACAGCTGTCTGTGTGTGTTAAGTAGCAAACACCACTGCACAAGACCGATAAATAAATATTGACACCGAACCCAGACGAGAGAGAATCAACAGTAGAATGTCTGAGCTCAATCCCACAAGCTTTGTTGTGTCTTCAATGAAATAAGCTGCACTGCGACTTAGCGAGAGAGACATGACAATCCTTGGGGTTTACCGCGCAAGGAACGAAAACCAGAAAACATATTCATCACGATCATTATCATCATTATCACCCATGAATTATGTCAGTCAACCTGTTCCGACATATTATTTAGCCACTGACTGTCACACTTTTCTGAAGCCATCCCAGGCTGTTGCAGATTCCATACAGGGAATACGATGATCGTGTGCTTAAGTTCAAATCTGGGAAATTAGTCGGCCAAAAAACCTTAAAGTCTATATCGTACTCATCTGTAACATGTCGCATTTTCTTGCCTCTAGATCTCATCTTTCGCGGAGAAGTCAGTCAACAACGTGTAGATTTTCGTGTCGGTAGAATGCGTCTTCAGTATATAAGAGTCGTTCGCGAGAAGTACATGACGAAAACTTCACGTCAAACTTTCAAGATCGCAAATACAACTCTCTGTTTCCTGACTTATACTTTGGAAGGAATTTCACCACTGTGAGGACAGGTTTACTCATACTTCTCCCATTCGCTGCTCATGGTGTAAACGAACGGTTCTCAACCTGGGGGACGCGTCCCCCTAGGGAGGCGTTGGAGAATTGCAGGGGAGGCGTGAGGCGTGGTGAGCAATAAAAAACACACATGAGCGGGCGAGTTAGTTGTGCGGTTAAGAGCGCGCAGCTGTGAGCTTTCATCCGGGAGATAGTGGGTTCGAACCCCATTGTCGGCAGCTCTGAAGATGGTGTTCCGTGCTTTCCCATATTGACACCAGGCAAATGCTGGGGCTGTACCTTAATTAAGGCCACGGCCGCTTCCTTCCCATTCCTAGGCCTTTCCTATCCCATAGTCGCCATAAGACCTATCTGTGTCGGTGCGACGTAAAACAAATTGCAAGAGAAAACATGATTTTTTCTAAACAGTAAAAATTTGTGACAAAGAAAATAATGACTACAAAAGCTTATCTTTTCCACCGCCAACTCGTAAACGTAGAAAAAATATTTTCCTAAAATTATACAGGGAAATTCAAAATGATGGACCCGAATTCATAAATTTATTCTGTGAAATCTAATAAACACATCGCAATGTGAGACATGTGCTAAGAACGGTAAACTATCAAAGTTTTTTCAGTCATATCACAAGTGTACTTTATAGTAACGTTGGGACAAGGAATTCGTGTTTATGAATTGTGTAATAAAATGTGTAAAAATTATAAAAATACAAGCATTTTACCATGAAGTATTGAAAATTTATTGAATTTTTATCATTTTTACACAAACATTTTCTACGTGTATCAGAAATGTAAAAAAAATGGAAATAAAGTAATAAATCAACCGATAAATATGGATGTATGACAAATTTACAGGAAATAATTTTAACATTTTTATTTTTATTTTCAAATTGTATTGTGAATCTGGGTTTCCTACGCTGGCTTATATCAAATCAAAAGTGATCTGAGGTGTGCACTATCAGAGTTGGAATCAAAAATGAATAAAAACCTTGTGAAAGAAAAACAGTCTGAACCCTCTCATTAATCATTAATTCTGTTCTTACAAAATGAAATCAAATGATGTAATTTGAATTGTCAATTTCAGTGAATGTAGAATGCTCCGTAATATATATACATACATATGCTGTCATTTGTTTCAGTCTCTTGTTTTATCATTATTTGTGTTGTTCATGACTTTCTGTGTAAAGTGATAATTATCACTTAAAATGTATTAAGCACTCATAATTAATAATAATAGAATTATAAAATATTTTTTGAGATTTTAACCCTAACAGAAAGTATAAATTTTGTAAATGAGTACTTATTCATTAGGGGGCGTGACATAATTTACGGATGAACAGGAGGCGCAGGCCCACAGAGGTTCAGAACCACTGGTGTAAACAATGGTTTTGTTTTGATTATTTTCTAAATATTCACCAAAAAAATTGCTAAATGCAAAAAAAATGTACTTTTAGAATGTAATTGTCTTTATACCTAAAACTTTAGTTGGGTATTTTTTATTAATCCTACCAACTATAGTTTACCTTGCATCCGGGAGATAGTAGGTTCGAATCCCACTATCGGCAGCCCTGAAGATGGTTTTCCGTGGTTTCCCATTTTCACACCAGGCAAATGCTGGGGCTGTACCTTAATTAAGGCCATGGCCGCTTCCTTCCAACTCCTAGGCCTTTCCTATCCCATCGTCGCCATAAGACCTATCTGTGTCGGTGCGACGTAAAGCCCCTAGCAAAAAAACTATAGTTTACGGTCTTCGTAGACGCATAGCTGCCGCAAAATTGTTCCGCAGGAGTTTTGTTACGTACCTGTAAATTAAATCTACAGACAGGAGGCTGGCGTATTTGATAGAACCATCCAACCACTTAAGCTCTGAAGATCAGTGCTCTACCGACTGAGCTACTCAGCTTGGCAAATCGGAATTTTGATATTGGAGAATTGTACTTTGATCAAAGTGGCAGATGATTATGGTATAATATAATTAGAGCTAGGATGTTAAAATTTGTATAGGTTAGAATGGAAACTAAAGCGAATAACAAGTACACTGGCGCTGACAATATTTCTGATTTGTGATTTGCATAGACAGCAGGGGTCTGGCCAACTTGAACCCCTAGAAGTTATGTTACTCTCGCTACATCACGGAAGAGCGCGCCTACCGTCGACTGCTGCTCAGGCCGAAGGCCTGCAGATTATGAGGTGAAGTGTGATCGGCCCGGCGAATCCTCTCGGCCGTTATTATTGACTCTCTGTCCGGCTCCATGGCTAAATGGTTAACGTGCTGGCTTTTGGCCACAGGGGTCCCGGGTTCGATTCCCAGCAGGGTCGGGAATTTTAACCATAATTGGTTAATTTCGCTGGCACGGGAGCTGGGTTTATGTGTCATCTTCATCATCATTTCATCCTCATCACGAGGCTCAGGTCGCCTGCAGGAGTCAAATCAAAAGACCTGCATCTGGCGAGCCGAACATGTCCTCGGACACTCCCGGCACTAAAAGCCATACGCCATTTCATTTATTGACTCTCTGGACCGGGGACGCTATCTCATCGTCAGTTAACTCCTAATTTGTAATCACGTAGGCTGAGTGGACCTCATACCAGCCCTCAGATCCAAGTAAGAACTCCCGACACTGCCTCTACATCGCCAGGCCGGCAAGTGAAACTTCCTACTAGCCAAATTAGATTGCATTGTAACTTATGACAGCGTAACCATTTTCATCATCAACATTACAGTGGTGCGTTTTCATGGTCCACAAATACTCAGCAGGCAAAGAAGATAGAGAAGAATCATACGTTTAATGCACCTATTTAACTTATTGTGGTCATGTTGCCTCTCTTCTTGGCGCTCCGAAATCATTCCTCATATGCAGCTGAAATTTTGCATTCGTAAACATGAATAGTGTAAGTCTAATGAAACTTAAAAGCTATTCACTCTGTCAAACACTTAAGTGAAATATTAAACTATAACATGCCTGTAAAAATCCACAGTTCAGGCAAGGAACTCTATGTTGAAAACATTCTGGGGATATGAGCTACGAATTTCAGGTAAATAAAATATGAGAATATATTCCTTTATTTCTAAAAATTACAATCCTTTTCTTGATCATCATTATCCACTCGATTAGATTAGCAGTTTGCAATTTTCTATCTTTACTAGCACTAATGTGAGTCGATGCCTTGTTTCACTTAAGCCCTTATAACTGTATTCGGAGTGGACATTTTTTCAAGAAAACCAAAAAGCGCCTGAGGATATTGAACCAAGTAGCACATGACAGAAAGAATTATGTAAAAATGTTAATTTGGCTAGGATTTGAATAACAGAGAAAGCAATTAAAGAAACAAGCGGTTTTACGCAGTTTTCCTGGAACTGCATTTAGGCCGGAAGAGATTTTTTTTAAATTTGTTTAAACCTTTTTGGTCCCTTTAGATCTTAAAATTCCGACACAGTTGAGGAAATTGCTTAATTTTACATTTTTCATAGTATGGGGATGCCTACTTTGTCTGCCGAGAAATTTTTTCAACATTATACTAGTACGTTATGCAACAAGCATATATAATGGCAATAATTATTATTCGCTCGTTTTTATAATTTCCAAACAAGTGTCTTAAGTACCATTATTGGCGATTTGCATACGACTGTTTATGCTCGACGATAATTATAACTCTATTTTTTAAATATTCATAAATTTCTGTCGAGATGTCGCTTGACAGTTGAGTTTACTGAACAGAGCGCATGCGCTGGGTTATTGATTATCCGTTAGTGACTCAGAGACCTTGACAATGTCATATGTTTTCAAAGCTTTGAGAGAAGGTTGTCATAACCTAGCTTCATTTCAAATACAAATCGTTTATTGTACAGTTGGCGAAGTAAATTTGCGGGATTGTGCCGTGTGGTTGTGGAGTATTGGAAGTAGAAGGTGTATTGATGTTAATATGTGTGTGTCCGACATGTTTGACTTTGGAAACAGGTGCGAAGCTAGGGCGTTGAGCGCAGGTGTGATGCTATCCTTACCTAATTGGTCAAACAGTTGTATCATAATGAAAATCTGAACTCTGATTGGTGGAGAACCTGTATCATAATGAATCTTGAATTACAATGATTCTCATTAAGATTCGGTTTTCTGGCATATAATATTTATCCCTAGAAGTGCCGAGTGTTTTTCCCTAAATGCCAGGCCATTTTTGCATGTATTACACATTTATGTTTTTCACAAATTTAAGCACGTTTAGTGCAGAAACGTTAGGAATGCAGCACACCATATTACTCAGAAAGCTTTATTTAAGATGCTTACATAAGTATTAGATCATTTACTTGCATATCCGGTGCGTATCAGGCGATCAAAAATTTGGAAAACTAAAAAAAAGTGTTTTTCCTATTTTCAAGTTCACCATTATTAATAAATAACCACTCATTTCAAAAATCACTATATACAAAACATGCGAAATTTCTTCTAGTTTTTAAAAATATTAAGTTCTCATAAATAAAAATAAAATAAAATCGCAAAATGATTAAAATTTCCGAGCTGCACACAGTTCCGTCAGCCGCCGAGCACTACTGGGAGTCATTCTCGGAGAGTTTTCTTTTCCTGCCGTGCCTCATAGGCCTCCAGAAATGCTGCAGTTTATGATAGCATTCACGGTGCACCCCATATTTATTAAAATGGCAATTTACTTTTTAATTTCGGAGACAGTTACATCAAACCAGGTTCGCATACGTGAAAAGGCCTACATTTCTCCAGAATGTCTTTTAGGTTGTTTTTTTTTCGCCGCATAGTCATTACTTTCTTTTACCAAGAGCTTCCAAATCAAATCCGTAAAGAACAAGTAGAAATACGTAATAGGTGGACTGTTTCGGGGCGGACAGATCAATATGCCAGGATCCCTTACGCGGAACTTCCCGGAAACATCGAATTCCGGTTCGGGTGGATAAACCCTGCACCACTTTGGTGTTACGGAAACAGTAGCATCCAATGAAACGTCGGCAGGCCTGCTATCTTCATCGGAATCACTTTCAACTTCAGATTCTGGAACATATTCTTCTCCGCTCTCAGAAGAATCATCAGCTAAAGAAAATATATCGTTGGAAGAGGAAGCATCCCAATCATCTTCAAAAACTTTGGGAATATCACTTGAATCACGTAGCTCATCATCCAGGATGAATGTTTACACTTCAAAAGAAACAATTTAATAATAAACTCAATCTGTTGAAAGATAACGAAAGATATTCACAGAAACTCACAGGAACCGCGAGCGAGTGCGAAGTCACATAGCAACTGAGACGCCAGGGAGATCAGGAAAGAGTAGCTGAATTTATACCTACCCTGACCTTGACTGAGTCACTTCCGGCTAGTGAGGAATGTGTGATGAAAGACTTGAAGCCTCCTCTTCAATGTCTTACTTATTAAAATAGCGTAAGTGAACGATAAATGATGTTATGACTGGTTAAGCGAATGCATGTACTATGCGTCGCGCGTGCGACGTTGGCATTCTAGTGACACTCTATTGAGTCGCAAGCGCGACGTTTGGCAGTTCTAGGGTTATACTTCGGCATCGTCGAGCATAAAACACATTATTAAACACGGAATAAAAATAATGAGCTGTTTTACAAGTATATTATACGTAAGGTAAGGTAACGTAAGGGTGTATTCTGACCGACGGCAGGTCCGAACCTCCGCAGAGGTGTGTCTGAGCCGGAGTTTACGTGCGGTATGGTGGCCAGTTCCTTTCTGCTCCTCCACTCCCTTACCCCAATCCTTCTTCTTACTAATATTCCTCTTCACCTCTCATTGAAGGCGATATTTCGGTGTACTGTAGAAATGTATACCTTTCTGTTTTTTTTTTCTAGTTGCTTTACGTCGCATCGACACAGATAGGTCTTAGGGCGACGATGGGACAGGAAAGGGGTAGGAGTGGGAAGGAAGCGGCCGTGGCCTTAATTAAGGCACAGCCCCAGCATTTGCCTGGTGTGAAAATGGGAAACCACGGAAAACCATTTTCAGGGCTGCCGACAGTGGGGTTCGAACCTACTATCTCCCGAATACTGGATACTGGCCGCACTTAAGCGACTGCAGCTATCGAGCTCGGTATATACCTTTTCTAATCTTCCTTTTAAGTAGTAGTTATAGTACTCATTATTCATATATTTTAATGTACTCTACGTACGATGTGTATTATATAGATGATATGATTTTTATTTTTTATTTTTTCTAAGTATGATTACTTTTATTAACACTATTACTGTTTTTATTGTTAACATTATCATATTATGATCATCAGTTGTTATTATGAAGTGTTCTAGGTAGAGACTGGTTAAGTGTAAGAAAGAGAGTACATCCCTAACTTTGCCAGAATAAATAAAACATATTATTATTATTATTATTAGTAGTAGTAGTAGTAGTTTTTTTGTATGGCAGGGGAAAATCTTTTAAAGACACCACTCTGTGTGGGAGTTGGATTTCCACCAACTAAAAACCCCTGCGCTCTTCACTCAGACCATTCTGGAACTGCTTGTCGGCATGACATCAGAATGGAGTGATGTATGTTATTAAGTTCTTCCTTTCTCTTCTTTCTCCTTCATCCCCATAATGCTTGTCGCCATTGCCTTTACTGCGTTCCAGGCAAACGGGCTCTCTAACATAATCTGAACCAGATTCCCTGGCGTGAGTTGTCGGCCAAGTTGTTGGCAGCCTTTTCTTCGTTCTTCTTCCCATCGAACACAGTAGAAGAAGGTGTGTTCTAATCTTTTTCAGAACAGTACCAACAACCATCTCCCTGCGTCTTTCCCATCTTCATGGCGTATACGCCGTGTCCTGTCAGGATCTACGACAGATAGTAATCTACCTGCCGATGTCTCCATTTAAGCCAGTCTCCTATGTTGGGTATTAGCTTTTTTGTCCATTGGCCAACATCGGTTGTGCCATCCCATCGGTCTTGCCAGTCTAGTAAGAGTTGGTTCCTCGAGGCTTTTTTTTTCCTCAGCAGATATAGTTGCACCCCTTTCATGCCAAAGTTTTCTCTCTACAACGAGGAGGTCAATGGGAATACTGGCAGCTACAACTTGTAAAGCTGCTGTCGAAACAGCTCGATATGCATAGGTAACTCTGAGCAGCATTTTCCTCTGTACTCTTTCCATAGCTCTTCGGTGAATCTTCCTCCTGAGTGCATTGTGCCAGATAGGCGCAGCATAAAGTAAAATGGAATATACTGCAGAGCACATAATCTGTCTCTTAACTGTTCTTGGTCCCCCGATGTTAGGCATAAGTCTGGCTAATGCCGATGCCTTCTTCTCTGCCCTTTGGGTTACTGCCTTCACATGTGCACCATATGTGCAATTCCTGTCAATAAGAACCCCAAGGTATCGTACAGACTTTCCTGGGATAATCACTGTATCATTTAATAAGAAACGGACATTTTTCCAATTCCTGGAACCTTTCAAAATTACAGCCTCAGTCTTATGTGGAGCCAATCTCAACTTCTTATTTACCATCCAAAGGTTAACTCGTCTCAGTGATTCATTTATTCGGAAGGTCAGTTCTTCTACATTCTCTGCTATTACCACTATTGCAAGGTCATCTGCATAACCAATCGATGAGTAGTAGTAGTAGTAGTAGTAGTAGAAGTAGTAGTAATCTATTTACACTCCAGGGTAGGTTTTTCCCTCAGAATAAGCGAGGGAGCTTCAGACTTTGCGTCGCGGGATACAACTGGGAAGAATGACCAGTACCTCGCCCAGGTGGCCTCACCTGCTATACTGAACAGGGGCCTTGTGGAAGGAAGGGAAGATTCCATGGGACACGCAAGGATGAGGAAAGGAAGCGGCTGTGGCCTTAAGTTAGGAACCATCCCGGCATTTGCCTGGAGAAGTGGGAAAACACGGTAAACCACTTCGAGGATGGCTGAGGTGGGAATCGAACCCACCTCTACTCAGTTCACCTCCCGAGACTGAGTGGACTCCGTTCCAGTCCTCGTACCACTTTTCAAATATAGTGGCTGAGCCGGGAATCGAACCCGTACCTCCGGGGTGGCAGCTAATCACGCTAAGCACTACACCACAGAGGCGGACATTATTATTATTATTATTATTATTATTATTATTATTATTATTATTATTATTATTATTATTATTATTATTATAACAGCGCGTGGCAACCCGTCCAAATCTTGACCACGCCCAATGTTGCTTAACTTCGGAGATCTCACGGGATCCGGTGTTTAGTATACTATAGTGCAATTTTTGAATTTAACCTGTGTGTTAGACAGACTGGAAAGGTTGAAATTCGACACTGGAAAGTATGGCTTCCTTCTTAACAAAATAGTGTGTAAGACTCGCATCCACAATGTCACTGTGGCATTGTATGAAAGTTGTTCGTACACCTTGTCACTTTGACACCCCTGGTTCACCTGAGAACGCCTTTCGTGTGATATTGCAATCTTGTTGCTGACTGGAAATACGTGCTCACTTCTCTCTCGGGCCTGTTACAACTGTAGTCTACCTCTCCACTTCAGTCCACATTTCCCTTGCTCAGGCCTTTCTCCTTTTTTAAAAAACGATATACTCTAAAACGTTCCCGTTATGTTTCACTTCTCACAATGACTCACCCTACCTCCCACTCCTCACACCCTCTATCCCACCCTTCTAATCTTGTGTTTTCTGCTGCCTTTCGCACTGCCGTCTGACGTTATTCTCTGCTTCGCGTTGCAATGTCAAAGTGTTCCTCAGTATTTTCTACAAAAGTATGATTCTTGTACGAAGTAAAATTTAGCCCCCGAGGTGATTCGAGATATCGAAATTCCACTGTATTTTCGATATTTATCTGTTTGAAATGGATTAACCTATACATTGGTTAGTATTGTGATTACGGCAGATTACCTGATCTGGGAATGCAGAGACGCCATTTTTGTGTGGATGGGTATCGAACCACAGTCCTGCAATCAGGTGGAATAATGAAATAGCGTATGGCTTTTAGTGCCGGGAGTGTCCGAGGACAATTTCTGCTGGCCAGATACAGGTATTTTTATTTGACTCCCGTAAGCGACCTGCGCGTCTTGATGAGGATGATATGATGATGAAGACGACACATACACCCAGCCCCAGTGCCAGTGAAATTAACCGATTATGATTAAAATTTCCGACCCCGCCTGGTATCGAACACGGGACTCCTGTGACCAACAGCCAGCACGCTAACCATTTAGTCATGGATTCGGACACTCAGGTCGAGAAATAGTACAAAAATGCTAAGCATTTTTTTTTCGTGATTCATGACCTATCTGCTTATCCTTATTTACATTGCTTTGAAGGGTAGTTCAACCAATCAGAGACGATTTTTAATCCAACAGTGTGCCAAGTAATTACAGTACGGTAAAGTGTTCATTTTTCGTACTCTTTTCGAATACGGGAAGGAGGTAATTACGTTATAGCATAAAAGAAAAAGGGTATGTGCAAAGTTTTATAAATGTTTGTTCTGATTTTCTTACGTGATAATCAAACAAACAAAAATCCACCTTCACTAAGCAAGGGATATGAGCTACGAATTTTAGGTGTATAAAATATAATAAAGTATGAGAATATATAATTTATTTATTGTTAAAAATTATAATCCGTTTCTTAATCACTGTTACTAGCAGTTTCCCGCTGGCTCCGCCCGCAATGTACAAATTACGGTGTTGTTTGTTACTATTCTCACGGATGTATTTGCAAAGTTTCGACTTAATGAAATAAAGCACATGATCTTCTGTGGTAATATAATGTAATATTATGTCAACAAAACGCTTGAAGATACATCAAACAAAGAAATTTAATTGGCCCGATGACCTTCGATGTTAGGCCCCTTTAAACAACAACCAACAAGCAAGAAATTTAATTAAACGTTCCTTGGAACAACACTACGCGCCGAACTGTTAAAAGGGCCTTCAAATATCTTCGTCATGGAGACAAATGTACTCATAACTTTTCTCAGAGTCTACCAATTTAAGTAGTTTAAGTATAAAGCGCTTGATCCACTGAGTGTTTTTAGACTAAAACGAACTTCACCGAGCTCGGTAGCTGCAGTCGCTTAAGTGCGGCCACTATCCAGTATTCGGGATATAGTAGGTTCGAACCCCACTGTCGGCAGCACTGAAAATGGTTTTCCGTGGTTTCCCTATTTTCACACCAGGCAAATACTGGGCCTGTACCTTAATTAAGGCCACGACCGCTTCCTTCGCACTCCTAGCCCTTCCCTGTCCCATCGTCGCCATAAGACCTATCTGTGTCGGTGCGACGTGAAGCAACTAGCAACAACAACAAAAAAACGAACTCCACATCTGAATTAGAACGAAATATATGATGGCTTCAATGAGAAAAAATGTTGAAGAAATGAGACGTCGAATTTAATGTGCACTCATAACTTTCCTCAGAATCAACCAATTTGAATAGTTAAGAGCTGACATGAAAGAGCTTGATCCACTGAGTATTAGGCCAAAACAAATTCCGTACCTCAATTAGAACCAAATATATGACTGCTTCAAAGAGACAAAAAATTGAAAAAATCAAATAATTTGAGGAAGACGGAAGTAAAATGATTTATAGTACCTAATGAAACATCTGTGCATAAATACCTTTCAGTTTTAAAAATGAAGGAAATCGATGGGATAGAATGGCCGGACTAACTGATTTTAGTTTTCATTTAAAAAATTTAATTTATAGATTCGGTCGATTAGATTAGCAGATTGCCTTCTTCTACCGCCACGAGCGCTGATGTGAGTCAGTGCATTGTTTCACCTAAGCACCGCTACGCGCGCTAATGTGAGTCAAAGCAGAATTTCACTTAGGTCCTTATGACTACATTCAGTGTAGACATTTTTCAAAAAGATAAAAAAAACTCCTGAGAGTATTGAACCACGGAACACATTACAGAAAAAACTGAATTTGGCTACGATATGAATCAAAAAGGAAATGAGTAAAGAAAGAAGTGATTTTAGGCAGATTTTCTGGAGCTGCATTTAGGCCGGAAGGTATATTAGAATTTTTTTAGTTTGATATAGCTTACCAAGACCCACAATTTTGAAACCTTTCCCGGCCATTTATCGCTTCAACTTTCGGCATAATTGAGTAAATTGCTTATTTGTATGTTTTTCGTAGTATGAGGACCCTGCTATCTGTTAAGAAATGTTATCAAAACAAACACATAGATAGAAATTGCAGCGGTGTTCTCGTAAGGTATTTATATGACAGAGCATTGTTCTAATTCTTTCATTCTATAAATAAATAAATAAATAAATAAATAAATAAATAAATAAATAAATAAATAAATAAATAAATAAATAAATAAATATAAATAAATAAATAAATAAATAAATTTGTTCTCTGCCTATACTAAAACAGAAACCATAAATGTTATTTCAATTAAATACATTTCTACCTCACTAACTTTTAAATTTGTACTTCCAAAATAATTCGAATCGCACGAACATCCTCTTTAAAAAGTATCATTTTCAGGATATACGGAAAAAATATTTACAGAGATTTTAAGCGTGAGTGAAGACCAGGTCTTGTTTGACTGTGGAGAAATCAGGTGAGAAGTACGGCATTGACAGGAGCGTATAGGCCATACTGCACAGCACAGTTCACGTCAGATCAGGTCGTTATAAATCAGTCAGTGCTACGTCACGTCCCGCCAAGTACTACGTACATCAAAACACTTCACTATGAAGAGGCTCATTAACTACACGAGTCAAGTTATGTCCTCGTGAAATATTCTCCTGTCTCTTATGATGGAGAACAGCAGTTAAAAATATAAAAATAGTATGTGGGGAGGTATTCCCCCCCCCCCATCCTCCCGCCCTCTCTCACAGTTCGCGTGGCACAATCTCCTTTTTCCTTCCACTTTTTCTGCGAGGGATATTGCAGCAAAATGGATGCTTTATTAAAGTACGGAGGATTTCCAACTTTTTATTATCTCCCCTTTTTTATTGTTTTCCTGTTAAAATGACATAATGAGGTTATTGTGATATCTTTTTTTACCTGGCGGACACATATTTACAGAAGGGGGATTGACACTTGTTAATGATCATCACAGATGATGTTGGAAATGGCCTCGGCTGAAGAAATGAAAAATTGAGGATCTAAAACTCCTGACTCTACTTCACTCAGAAACCACCGGCAGATCGCTTTAACGCAAGCACAACAGTAAATTTGTAAGCATATAGATGCAGGTCCATTTTGATAATGTATCGACACAGCGATCCCTTAACTCCCATTTGTACAGGAAAAAATGCGTTGAGATTTCATCGGACTTCGTTCCAGGCCTTTCCTCACTCATGCAAAGTTTTCTGGTATTCAAACTTTTTCCGGATTGTTATGATTTTTACTAGCTGCAGAGCCCGTTTCACGCTATTTTGCCACTAAGTTTTTGCATTGCAGACTTTGCTGGAGATTTTGCTGAAACACTTATAGTCTTCAACTGTTGCGCAAGCAGTTCCGCAAAGGTTTTCCACGAATCATGCTTCGCATGAACATACTGTTTTATCGTGCGCACCATGTTGTGTTGCATGCAACTGGTCACTAAACACGTCTGCTCCCCTCACTCACTCAATCTCTCACTCACTAACACCTAATGACTAGAGCCCGGATTTTTATGCATTAATAGGTTAGAATGCAAAGTTTCTGAAGCGAGCAGGAAGTATAGTCCACCTTCACAACGATTATGCTAGGGGGTTTGCATAAACATTAGGGGTACGGCCCATCAGAACTCCTATAATTTATGTTACTCTTGCTACATTATGGAAGAGCGGGTGGCCGACACTTCCTATTAACCAAATTTAGTTTGCCGTCTAACTTGTTATGGATTGAAAATCCGGGCTTTGGGACACAGCTACGTACTCGGGAGATGTGCAGAATATGACAGCGACCGATTGATGCATTGAAATCACGGTTTCCAGCATTTCCTACGATGCGCAGTTCTCCTGCTCATTTACATAGGCCAATTCTGCGTCAATCCTATAAATCCTTTCCGGGCCAGCTTCGTTTTGCCTATGCGGTAGATACAAAATAATATTTTAACGTGCACAACATACTCAAACGTTTTACGCCTGTTTAATATTCAGATGAGCAGATGGATGTGGTTGTATGAAACGTGAAGTCGTCTCGGGGACTGATTTGTTTCTGTGGTAGTTCTACCCGTTCCGAGAGGTTCATAAAGTAGTTTTACATCCACAGGGCTCTAAGCTAAGTGTGACAATATTTCTGCTGTCTTATACCTGACTTGAGTTTGTCGCATTTCCTGTGCACCCTCCTTTGGTGTCTTTTTTTTGCTAGTTGCTTTATGTCGCACTGACACAGATATGTCTTATGGTGACGATGGGACAGGAAAGGGCTAGGAGTGGGAAGGAAGCGCCGTGGCCTTAATTAAGGTACAGCCCCAGCATTTGACTGGTGTGAAAATGGGAAACCACGGAAAACCACCTTCAGGGTTCGAACCTACTATCTCCCGAATACTGGATACTTGCCGCACTTAAGCGACTGCAGCTATCGAGCTCGGTTGGTGTATTTCTAAAAATTCTTATCCTTGCTTTGGTACTGTTAAATAAGGCCAGCTCTCTTGATCATGAGACGCTACAGTTTCCAGTCAAAGAGTCCTCATGTTTGTTTGCTTTTTCAGCCTGGTCTAACACAGTCTTCCTTCGTTAGTTGGAATGGAGCGGTACTTCTTGATTATATAATTTTCTGGTCGCGTGCTATACTACTACTGATAAAAAGTTTTCATTCCTCCCCTGAAGAGGGAGGTGGGCCTGGTAGATGGTGACGCCGTCTTTCAGGCCGGGAGATTTGTTACGTTAAAGGAGATGCACGAAAAAAGTGAGGGGGTTGGCGGCCGTGGCTTAGTGCAGATGAATGGAAAACCAAGGAAACCATTCTCAGGACAGCCGACGGTTGGGGCCAGCCATGAATTCCAGCCCTTCGCGTGCTACATTACCGTTACTGTTCGCTTTTCAGTTACGAGTGCAACTTCCAAGCTTATTATTTGTTGACCTTCGTCATGGGTAGAACACCTTGGCTTATAAACACTACCAAAATACCGGTCTATACATATTACATATTAGTTAAATGTTGACGTGCACTCAAATTTAAATATCAGCTGGGTATTTTAACGTAATATATTGCACTTTGCTATTCTTTGCATCAAGAACCTATCCCCAGTAAAATCTACCGCAGCATTAGTTAAGTACTGGGTGCGCACAGATGATTGCAACGGTTTCAAAAATTTCCTGTTTGTTTATGATTTGTTGTAACATTACTAAATTATATAGACTGACAGAAAAACTCACAATTTTTTATGAGCCAACAAGTGTTCGATATGTGCTCTATGAGTGACTCTACACACATCAGCTCTATAGTCAGGTTCGTCCCACACCCGATGCAGCATGTCGCTGTCAATTTGACCAAAGGCGTTGGATCAGCCGGTAATTGTGGCGCAAAAACTGCGTCTTCCACATAACCCCATACGAAGAAGTCACAAGGGGTGAGGTCAGGACAGCGTGGAGGCCCTGACATGAGGTAGTGATCTTCATTCCCGATACGACCGATCCATCTTTCTGGAAGTCTGCTGTCACGAACATCAACATTGAAATGAGGTGGAGCACCGTCCTGTTGGTAGATGAAGTTCATGCTATAGGTCTCCAACAGTGGCATGAGCCAATTTTCCAGCATATCCAGGTAGATGTGCCTTGTAATGGATTTTTCGGCGAAGAAGAATGGACCATAAACTTCAAATTTCGTGATGGCACAGAAAACATTCAGCTTGGGAGAGTCGCGAACGTATCCCACACTTGCAAAATTCTAACACGTATTATTTACAGAAGAATGAAAAGACAAGTTTAAGATGTGTTGGGAGAATATCACTTTGCCTTCAGAAGAAATAGAGGAACACGTGAAGCAATCTAAACTTCACGTCTGATATTATGGGATCGAATTAAGAAAGGCAAGCCCGCGACAATATTGATTGGGCCAAGCTATTTGAGATTCTGGAGGTGATCGTGGTAGATGCAGAGAAAGAAGAAATCTCTACAATCTGTAGGAAAATCATTCTGCAGTGATAAGAATCGTAGGCTGTGGAAACGAAACAGTAGTCCAGAAAGGAGTAAGGCAAGGCTGCAGTTTGTCCCCTCTCATTTTCGTCGTTTACATAGAACACGCGGTAAAGAAAATCAAAGAGGAATTTGGAAAAGCAGTCGCAATCCAAGGAGAGGAAGTCAAAAGTCTGAAACTTGCGATGATATTGTTATTTTATCTGAGTCTGCAGAAGATCTAGAGAAATTGCTGAATGGTAGGGACACAGTCTTAGAGTAGTAGTACAAGTTGAAAATACAAGTCCAAAATAAAATCTATGGAGTACAGTCGAATGAAGTCTTAAGGGAAATAGATGAATATTATTTAGTTAGTAGAATAACTGCCAACGGCCGTAGCCGTGTTGAAACATCGGATCATTTGAGATCTCCAAAGGTAAGCAATATTGGGCGTGGTCAAGATTTGGATGGGTTGTCACGCGCTGTTGGTACGTAAACTCCGGCTCAGGCAAATCTCTACGGAGGTTCGGACCTGCTTCCGGCAGAATACACCCTTACCTAGTAGAATAACTAATGACGATATTACTATCTCAGAAACAAAGGGAATAGAAATGTGGTGATACAGAAGAATTCTGAATGTGAGATGGGTCGATCGAATTACGAATGAAATACGGAATAGCTTGTTGTCCAAAAAATATAATATTATTAGCTTTTACGTTCTTCTTATTTTAATGGTTTTTTTAGTCGCCGTGTTGTCCGTCAGGAGTTCTTATACTTGCTTACTGTAGTTATTTATTAATTTATTTACTGCGCACTACAGGATTTCTAATCCCAATTACAATGGCAAATGATTACATGTGTTTTTTAATGTTTCAATCAGTCTAATAACCTAAAATCTAAATTATCCTAATATTATATTTACGTTGAGAAAGAAACATTACTTATCTAATCCTTACAAGAAACAAGTAGACAACAAACATAATTTTGTATTTAATTTATTATTATTATTATTATTATTATTATTATTATTATTATTATTATTATTATTCTTTCGAATGGGCCACCAGAGGACCACGTGCCAATTTCAATTCCTTCTTCTTTGTTCTTTCCTTTTCTTCCAGTACGATTTCATCTGTTCACTATGTTTCTTCTTTCTGTCTTCAGACCACTTTGAACCAGTCTTTTTTACTTTCCTATCTTGGAATCCTTCTATATTCAATACTTTTTTCCCGAAAGCCTTCTCTATTATTTATTTCTTCTGTTGTTATATTGTTTTTTTCTAAATCCTTTCTTACTTCATTGACCCAGCTTGTCGTTGATTTCTTACCCCACAAATATCTGAAAATCTTACTGGTTAATCTATTATCTTGCATTCGATATAAATGTCCAAAAAACATAAGTCTCCTTTTCCTCATTACATCTGATATATTTTCTATTTTTTATATATTTCAGCATTACTTCGTAATTTCCAACCTTCTGCTGTGTTTTGTGGGCCTAATATTTTCCTCATGATTCGCCTTTCTAGTATTTCTAGTTTATCTACATTCGCTTGCATATAGGCATTCTGGCTTCACTACTGTGTTGTAATGCCTTATTTTTGCATTTTTGGATAGGCATCTTTTATTGTAGATATTATTATTATTATTATTATTATTATTATTATTCAAGTTGCTCTACGCAGCACGGATACAGGTCATATGGCGACGACGGGATTGGAAAGGCTAGGGAGGGAGAAGGAACCGGCTTGTTTGCTTGGTGTGAAAATGGGAAACCACGGAAAACCATCTTCAGGGCTGCCGGCAGTGGAGTTCGAAGCCACTAACTCCCGAATGCAAGCCTAAGCTGCGCGCCACTAACTGCATGGCTAACTCGCTCAGTATTATTATTATTATTATTATTATTATTATTATTATTATTATTATTATTATTATTTTACAGTAAAACCTGTGTAAAACGGAACCTGTATAAGCCGGACACCTAGCGCAAATAGACCTTTGTATGTGGTACCATGAAGCTATTAGGCCCTTTTTGCAGCCTAAAAATGGAACCTGTCTAACGCGGAAACTCACTGATATTCACAAAAAATAGTCTGAATAACACGGAACTGCCGTCAATGTAATGTTACATTTAATGCGGCCATAGAAACGGCAATCAAGGAATACATTATATTACGCAACTGACTTTTACCAACTTGCTTTACGTCGCACCGGCATAGATAGGTCTCATGGCGACGATGGGATAGAGAATGGCTATGTGTGGGGAAGGAAGGGGCCGTGGCCGGTCTTAATTTACCTGGTGTGAAAATGGGAAACCACGGAAAACCATCTTCAGGGCTGCCAATAGTGGGATTCGAACCCACTATCTCCTGGATGCAAGCTCACAGCCGAGAGCCCCTAACCGCACTGCCAACTCGCCCGGTAAATAAGATGATGTTATATTACATGGTATAGTCATACTGATATTACTGTAGGTAGAATAAAATAAGGGCAAGGTTAAACTTCCTGGCTAGTATTCAGAGACACGGACTGCACATCAATGCTGGTTGATATTACATTTTTAAAATTAAATTCTTCTTTGTTGGGCTAGATATAGACCTATATATCGTCGGGGAGGGTATACAGGGTGTTTCAAAAATAGGGGGCCCTACAAGTAGAAAATGAGAGGCTTCAGATCAGGTGAGCGTGGAGGCCAAGCAATCGGGTCACCTCTACTATCTATTGATCAGGAAACATTCGATCCAAGTCAATGAGACATCGATGTGAGGTCTGTATTCAAGCAGGAGGTGGACATTTTGAACATCTTCTGTAATGATAATGACCTGCGGAAAGAAAGCGTTCCGGTGAAGTTCAGTGCTGTGAAGGCCATAACTCGGAAACGAAGCATTTCCAGACACATGTTGTAATGAACTATTTTGAATGTCTACATATAACAAATACATACCTAAAATTATGCCCCCCATTTTTGAAACACCTTGTATAGGCCTATTCCATCCAATCAGTGCTACCGAGAGGCTGTTTGAACGTTGTAATTACGTATTTGATACATTAAGAGATGTTGGTTTCAAATGATATGTGATATTGGCCGCAAAAAATTAAGCGAGGAAGGAATTCGTATTTTTATTTTATTTGTTTTTTCTTCTTCTTCTTGCGTTCCGGCCTTCTAAGGACCACGTTACAATTTCAATTGTTCCTCCTTAGTTCTTTCCTTTTCTTCCAGTATTCTTTCATTGTTTCACTGTGTTTCTTTTTCCTGTCTTCAGTCCACTTTGTGCCTGTTTTCTTTTCCTTCCTCCCTTGGAATCCTTCCATTTGTAAGACTTTCTTCCTAAAAATCTTTCTTTCCAATAATTCTTCTTCTCGTATGTTGTTCCTTTCCAGGTCTTTCTTGACTTCTTGAATCCAGGTGGTAGTTGATTTCTTTTCCCAAAGGTACTTGAAGATTCGTTTAGTTAGTCTATTGTCATCCATTCTGTAAATGTGTCCAAGAAATAGCAATCTCCTTTTTCTTATTGTTTCTGATATGTTTTCTACGTTCTGGTAAATTTCATTGTTACTTCTTAATTTCCAAAACTCTGCAATTCTTGGAGGACCTAATATTTTCCTTATAATTCTTCTTTCTAATATTTCTAATTTATCAAGCTTGTAGTTCAGTGCTAGACATTCGCTGGCATAAAGGCATTCTGGTTTCACTACTGTGTTGTAGTGCTTTATTTTAAGTTTCCTTGATAAGCACTTTTTGTTGTAAGTATTCTTAGTTATACCGTATGCTCTTTCCATCTTTTGTATCCTCTCCTCTATAGCAGATTTTTCTAAACCATTTTCTTGAATTGTCTCACCCAAATATTTGAATTTCTTTACCTTTTCTATTCGAACAATATCCGTTGCTAAAAACTTTGGGGCACTTTTTATATTCGTCAAAAATTTTGTTTTCTCGGCAGAGATTCTCAAGCCTGTCATGTTGGCTGTCTTTTCAAGGAGATTGACTTGCATTGCTGCATCTGTAAGGCTTTCTGAAAGTATGGCAAAGTCATCTGAGTGAAGTCCTTTCATGCTGCGAGCCGACATTATTTTATTTTATTTATTTATTTATTTACTTATTTAGTCTGTTTATCGTGCAGGGTTGGTACTCAGAGAGGGATCCCTCATCTACCGCCTCAAAGGCAGTGTTCTGGAGCGTAGACTTTTGTGTATCTGTGTATAAAACTGGGGAGGAGGACCAGTATCTAGCTTAGGGTCCTTGTGATGGGGTGCTCTCAAGTCAGCCTTAATCCATGAGCAAATTTAGGAACACCGCCATGCAAAATCCATTTGAATTCACCCGCGAAGCGATCTGATTGGCTAACTTCAGCAGCTGAACGATAACGGCGTGAGATATCGACTTTTTTGATCAGTAGAACCCGGATTTGTATGCATTAATAGGTTAGAATGCAAAGTTTCTGAAGCGAGCAGCAAGTATAGTCTACCTTCACAACGATTATGCTATG
The DNA here is from genome assembly GCF_040414725.1 of Anabrus simplex. Classification (NCBI taxonomy): domain Eukaryota; kingdom Metazoa; phylum Arthropoda; class Insecta; order Orthoptera; family Tettigoniidae; genus Anabrus; species Anabrus simplex. The sequence goes on from NC_090277.1 coordinate 59,393,258, forward strand.
GGGTTTGCATGGACATTAGGGGTACGGCCCATCAGAACTCCTAAAATTTATGTTATTCTTGCTACATTATGGCCGACACTTCCTATTAACCAAAGTTACTTTGCAATCTAACGTGTTACGGCATGAAAATCCGGGCTTTGTTTATCAGTATAACCTACCCTCTAGTGCTCATAGACCCGGTTCACGTTGTTTCCGACCACCCTGTATATGACCTAGCCAAAAATAACCCTGGAATTCCTCTCCAAAATATACCAAAAATACTGCTTTTACACGCATGTCGTATTTTCCCCCTTAATGTCAAATGAAATGGCGTATGGCTTTTAGTGCCGAGAGTGTCCGAGGACATGTTCGGTTCGCCAGGTGCAGGTCTTTCGAGTTGACGTCCGCAGGTGACCTGCGTGTCATGATGAGGATGAAATGATGAAGACGACAGATACACCCAGCCCCCGTGCCGGAGAAATTAACCAATGGTGGTTAAACTTCTCGACCCTGCCGGGAATCGAACCCGAACCCCTGTGACAAAAGGCCAGCACGCTAACCATTCAGCCATGCAACCGGACGCCCGTTAATATCAAACTGAACAGAATAGAAATGAAGTTAATATCAATATCCACCCCCCTCCCCCACATGAACCCCAAAGGCCCCCATAGTGAAAGGTTTGCCCCCACCCCACCTAAAGAATTATTTTTGGAGATTTGTCTTATTTTGTTATCTAAGGGGCATTTAAACACCCTTTTTTACGCAGAATTACATTCCTCCACAACGGGTACAAGGAAAGAAAAAATTTAAGACGCTTTTAGTGTTTGGATAATACGCGTGGGCTTGTATCTATCGAGTATATTTATTTATTTATTTATTTATTTATTTATTTATTTATTTATTTATTTATTTATTTATTTATTTATTTATTTATTTATTTGCGAAGTTCGGGCTCTTGGCCCTCTCTTACACTTAACCACATACAATGTTTTGACTTTTACAGAGTTAATTTAAAATATCATGGTAATCAATTACAGTTCTTTTTTGCTAGTTGCTTTACGCCGCACCGACACAGGTAGATCTTATGGCGACGATGGGACAGGAACGGGCTAGGAGTGGGAAGGAATCCCCAGCATTTGCCTGGTGTGAAAATGAGAAACCACGAAAAACCATTTTTAGGGCTGCCGGCAGTGGGGTTCGAACCTGCTATCTCCCGAATACTGGACACTGGCCGTACTTAAAGGACTGCAGCTATCGAGTTGAGTAAGTGAGAGACGGAATAACAATAATGCAATTAATTAAGACTACTGGAGCCTCCGTGGCTCAGACGGCAGCGCGTCGGCCTCTCACCGCTAGGTTCTGTGGTTCAAATCCCGGTCACACCATGTGAGATTTGTGCTGGACAAAGCGGAGGCAGGACAGGTTTTTTTTCCGGTTTGTCCGGTTTTCCCTGTCACCTTTCATTCCAGTATCATTTCATTTCATCAGTCAGTCATTAATCATTGCCCTAGTGGAATGCGACAGGCTCCGGCAGCCGGCACAAGTACTATCCTAGCCGCTAGGTGGAGTCTTCTTGCATTCCATTCCTGACCCGGTCACTGAATAGAAACAGGCTGTGGATTTTCATGTTCACCTAAGATTACTATTTATGAAAATATTATAAGATATGTAGAGAGTGGATAAATAACAGAAAGATATCAAATTAATAAGTAAAGAATGTATCTACTAACTAGCTTAAAGGAAAACTTATTCTAGTAATAACAGACAAAAATAAACTAACAGTATATTACTATATTACAATCTGAGTTCACTATAAACGATTTTACTGTGTTACCTATTTCTAGGAAAAGTATATAGTCTTAAATGAGAGGAATAAAAACGTAAATGGGATAGCCTAAGATAAATTTAGTAGGTAATTTTTGGTTTCATTCACAAGTCATTCACTCTTACATTCATTCGAGTCAACTGTAGGTAGACTACTCTGGAGGAATTTACGGCAGACTGTTTTAAACGTCGGTGACGAGCAAGAATTTTTAATGTCTTCCGAGATCATATTCCATAACCTCAAAGCGGAGACCAGGAATGAATGGCTGTGGGTATTTGTTCGATGCGGTGCTATTTCATGCAGTGATCCGGAACGAGTGGGCTGTTAATTTCGTGGGATGAAGGAAGGAACCTAAAATTGGACGATAGACAGGTGGGGCTGTTTGTAGAAAGCAAAGTTTAGTGTCTCAATTGACAGATAAAATAGGAGACTAGCTGTTGCAAAGAAAAAATCTGAAACGTAGCATTCATGAAATAGCAAACTTTTTGCTAAATATGTGACGTCATACGCATACTCTGTTACAAGATGGCGCTGTGTTGACTCGCGCTCTCATTTAGAGGTTAGCTGTCGTTGTGAATACATCGTGGATTAACAAGTTTAATAATGGAAAAGAATTTATCTGTAGTAAGTAAGTCTGCTAACGCCTCAAAACTCTGAAGTCTTTACAATAGTGACACCCTACCGCCAATTTGAAATGTCCAAATTTGGCCTTGCATCTTTTGAAGATAGGACAGTCACCTTTAGTTATATAATGAATCCAGTACGCAAGTGTGTCTGCATTACTGCAAGTTGTATGTGGGACCCTGCGAGTTTATAAATGTTACCATCTCTCTCACGAACTTCCTTGAAAACTCTGCTCATCAGAATATCTCATTGTATTACTGTGCTTGCCAGCCTCACCGAACGCAATGCAATTTCCTAAATGGATTTAATAAACATGTTTATTATCGGAGTCTGAGTTGTGAGTAGCATTCGGTTCTCCCTAACATCATCAAATCATTTCAGAATTGAATTAGGAGACGAGTGATATTTGGATAATGAAGAGCAACGGGAGTTTGTGGCTTGCACATTATAATTACCAAACCTCACTCAGCTCCGACAACATTATTACTATTTTCCTTCCCCGCCGCATTTCCACGGTGAATTTCAAAACTACCGTCGAACTGGCGCTCTTCGTCTTTCGTGGAAATCGATATTCAAAATAAACCTTTTCATTCTCAAGTTCTCTTCAGCGTTATGGAGTGTTCTAAGCTAGGGTCAGAATCATGGAGTCAAGGCCTTTGAGATGTGGTACTGGAGTTGACTCGTAAGAACACCTTGTACTGATAGTCACAAACGAGAAAGTTCTCAAAAGAGTAAATGATACACTCACCTTGGTTGAAGCCTTGAACAAAAGAAGAAACAGCTTCGTCTGTCACTTCCTTCGTCATACTGACTCGTGTACCACCCTCTCTGAAGGGAAATGGAAGGCAGAAGGACCAAAGGAAGACCTAGAGTGAAGACATTGAAGACAAGCACACTTGAAGCTGTAGGCCAAAGAATGAAAACGCTTGGAAGACATGCATGTTACCCACAATCGTTAGGGTTCAGGAGGAGGAGGTCCCATACCAGATTTTTCTAAAATAGGGTAAAAAATAGCTTGTATTTGCACTGCTACTGAAGAATCATTAAAAGACAACATTAGCAATATTTTTCTCTTGGATCTCTTATAGCGTGAGCATTGTCTACAGCCAAAACTGTTCTAACGAGACCGAAACGCTTGCAGATGTGCTGGGGTTCTGCAGGAGTACCCAATTAGGGCGTACCAATCGTCACTATCGAGTAAGGACATCAATTGCTCAAGCCTTGAGGCAGCGTGGATGGGAGGTGCACCACGAAGAATTTCACTACTTCTCTACCGACTACTGAACGAGAAGAGTGGGCATCGTAGCCATCAGTAAGAAAGAGAATGAAGCGATAGTGTTATATCCAAAGCCCGGATTTTCATTCCGTATCAGGTTAGATTGCAAACTAAATTTGGTTACTACGAAGTGTCGGCCACCCGCTCTTCCATAATGTAGCAAGAGTAACATAAATTATAGAAGTTCTGATGGGCCGTACCCCTAACGTTTATGCAAACCCCATAGCATAATCGTCGTGAAATTAGGCTATACTTGCTGCTCGCTTCAGAAACTTCGCGTTCTAACCTATTACCAATGCATAAAAATCCAGGCTCTAGTTATATTCTACTATTCGCTTCGAAAGGGACCTCTAACTGATTCAGAGTGTTAATCTGAATAAATCAAGCAATTTATACGCCATGTATGCCACACCTGTCAGCCAAGTAAAATATGAGTTTCAGAGGCCTCCTTTTTGGATCCAGAGGTACCCTGTCAAAGAACACAGCACTACACTCCAAAATTTGAAAATTTCGGTTTCTTTGACGTGGAAAAAATACTATTACAAATCGTAATAGATTCCCTGCGGATTATGCAGTTCCGTTTATACCTGAGATCGTAATCTGAAATCGTAATCCTGAAAAGTATAATGTCATTATTATAATTGTATGGGCTGTTTTTTTGTGTGTGTGTAATGTATTCCGCACCTTTATGGTCATCCTCACTGGAAGACGGATGATTTATTTCTAGTAAATCTTACCTGCCGGCCCAGTGGTATAGGGGTAGCGTGCCTGCCTCTCTCCCGGAGGCCCCGGGTACGATTTCCGACCAGGTCAGGGATATTTCTCTCGACGTAAGGGCTGGTTCGAGGTCCACTCCGCCTATGTGATTAGAATTGAGGAGCTATCTGGCGGTGAAAGGGCGGCCCCGGTCTCGAAAGCCCAGAATAACAGCCGAGAGGATGCGTCGTGCTGACCACACGACCCCTCGTAATCTGCAGGCCTTCGGGATGAGCAGCGGTCGTTGGGCAGGCCAAGGCCCTTTCAGGGGCGTTAAGTCCCGTGGGGTAAATCTCACCTACCATTGCAACTGTACTCATAAAAATCAGACACATCATAATGCCCTAACATGTTTAAAATATAATCTTCTTGCATGCTCCTAAACGTCCTTTTCCTCCCTTTCCTCGTCTTCCTTCCCCCTTTTCATAGTCTCTTCTCTCCCTCTTCCTCCTCCTTTTTCTCGCTGAATCATATTCGTTTAATTGTTATTATCACACAAATTGTTTTCTCCTTACTCTATCCTCGTAACTAGTTGTTTCCCTTGTTCTTTAATTCTACCAAGTTACTTTCCTGGTAAAAGCTCAGAGATTCCTCATCATTCCACTCACTAATGGGGATAAATTTACCCCACATTTCAAGTAATTTTCATTGTGTTAACATTTATAGACATTGCAAGAACCAAGAACTTCATACCAGATCCATTATTTTAAAAAGAAATAACATGCTGCAAGTATTTATTCACCGCGAACTTCAGAGCTCTAACGACCCATCTACGACGTAACCACAACTTATGCAGGAAGCAAGGACTAAAAGCAAAGAGCCAAACTTTGTCCCTATTTTCTACCATATTAATATTTTACTGGAATCTTTCGCCGAGGTGTTTAACACATCCATTACCAACTTTCAAAAACACGAATCAGCCATTAAAGTAGCTACCAACTTCCAAGTAATGGATACCAACCTCTGAAAATGAGAACAAAGTAGCAAATCCCTAAATTGATGAGTTACAGGGCGAAATAACAAGTGTGTGCGTGTGAAATAATAATAATAATAATAATAATAATAATAATCATCATCATCATCATCATCATCATCATCATCATCATCATCATCTGTTTACCCTCCAGGTTCGGTTTTTCCCTCGGACTTAGCGAGGGATCCCACCTCTACCGCCTCAAGGGCAGTGTCCTGGAGCTTCAGACTCTTTGTCGGGGGATACAACTGGGGAGTATGACCAGTACCTCGCCCAGGCGGCCTCACCTGCTATGCTGAACAGGGGCCTTGTGGAGGGATGGGAAGATTGGAAGGGATAGGCAGGGAAGAGGGAAGGAAGCGGCCGTGGCCTTAAGTTAGGTACCATCCCGGCATTCGCCTGGAGGAGAAGTGGGAAACCACGGAAAACCACTTACAGGATGGCTGAGGTGGGAATCGAACCCACCTCTACTCAGTTGACCTCCCGAGGCTGAGTGGACCCCGTTCCAGCCCTCGTACCACTTTTCAAATTTTCGTGGCAGAGCCGGGAATCGAACCCGGACCTCCCGGGGTGGCAGCTAATCACGTTAACCACTACACCACAGAGGCGGACAATAATAATAACTAGGGGTGGAAAATGGAATATCACTGGGAAGATCTGGAGTCAAAATTGACTGTCTAGCATTCGCAGATGATATGCCAATACTGGCAGAAGACACTGAAACAGCCAAGGTACAAATTGAAACACTTCAAGAGACTGCTGTAAAGACGGGACTTCAGATATCCTTCGAAAAGATGGAACTAATGATTGAGGACAAAAAGGATCCGACACAAAATATTGTCACCAAATATGGAACAATTAAAAGAGTACAGAAGTTTAAATATCTAGGGGAATGGATAACCCCAACAGGACTACCAGGAATAGCATTACAGGAAAGGGCAAGAAAGATGGAAGCAGCATACCAGTTATGTCGAAATGTCTACAATAAAAAATCAGTTTCATTCACTGCAAAAATCAAACATTACAACACTGTCATCAAACCAGAAAGTCTATATGCGATCGAATGTATTCCACTGAACAGGAAGGGCTTACTAGAAAACATTGAAAAGACAGAAAGGAAGATCTTGAGGAAGATACTAGGGCCCAGGAAAGTGGGTCAAAAATTTTGACTGCGACCAAATGAGGAACTATACAAAAGGACCGAAAAAATCACAACATCCTTCAAGAAGAGAAGACTGCTTCTACGGACACATTAAAAGAATGCCACCAGAGAGAACAGCCAAGGGAATTCTGGAATACATGGAGAACAGGAAGACACAAACTAGCTGGCTTAAAGGGGTCAAGGAGGATATGGAGGAAAATAATATATCACAGGTAGTATACAACAGACAGGAATACAGAAAAATCATGAACAAAATTAAGGGATTCCAAGATGAAAGTAGCAAAAAACGGACCGGCAACAACTGGTCACGAGAACGTAAAGAAGCCCACTCCGAAAGGATGAAGAAGTACTGGGCCGATCGAAAGGGGAAGAACCGTAAATGAATGATGCTTAACGTGGTCCATAGTAGACCCATTCGAAAACAAGAAGAAGAAGACGAAGAATCTAGCCTATAGAATTCTATGGAACAGATACAACAAAATATCAGTATCTCCGAACGATAAATTAAAGCACTGTAACATGGTAATTAAGCCTGAAGCATTGCACGCATCAGAAATCCTTGGAGGCAGATCACTAACTAAAAATTAAATAAAAACAAGAAAGAAAATCTTTGGCCCGGTATGCATAGAAGGAATGTGGATGAAAAGAGGATCTCTTGAGTTATACCACCATTCTGAGAAAATATCGGACATCATTAGAAAAATACAATCGAAATTTGATGGCCATATTCAAAGCATGGACCTTGAAAGTTGCCGGGCTGAGTGGCTCAGACGGTTGAGGCGTTGCCTTTCTGACCCCAACTTGGCAGGTTCGATCCTGGCTCAGTTCGGTGGTACTTGAAGGTGCTGAGATACGTTAGCCTCGTCTCGGTAGACTTACTGGCACGTAAAAGAACTCCTGAGGGACTCAATTCCGGCACCTCGGCGTCTCCGGAAACCGTAAAAAGCCGCTACTGAGCCGAAAAGCCAATACCATCATTATTATGACAATGAAAGTCTTACTAGAAGGATATTTAATCATGGCTCCTCAGTAAAAGTCAAGTCCGAATCGTTGGCTGAATGGTCAGCGTACTGGCCTTCGGTTCAGAGGGTTCCGGGTTCGATTCCTGGCCGGATCGGCTTTTTTAACCTTCATTGGTTAATTCCAGTGGCCCGGGGGCTGGGTGTTTGTACTGTCCTCAACATCGCTGCAACTCACACACCACACGTAACACGATCCTCCACCACAATAGCACGCAGTTACCTACCCATGGCAGGTACCGCCCATTCTCGTCGGAGGGTCTGCCTTACAAGGGCTGCACTCGGCTAGAAATATCCATACGAAATTTTAAAAAATAAAGCCAACGGCCGTAGCCGTGTTGAAACACCGGCTCCCGTGAGATCTCCGAAGTTAAGCAACATTGGGCGTGATCAATATTTGGATGGGTTGCCACGTGCTCAATAAAAGTCAAGATTACTTGGATAATAAAAATTGGAAAAGACCTTCAAGAAATCAACAAACGAATTTTTATGAGACAGGCCTAGACTTAGAACGTTGGTGAGCAAACACAATTTTGCTGAAAAATTCACAGTCCATGGATGGAAGAAAGGAACAAAAATCACAGTGAGGGGATGAATAGATCCTGGAAAGAGAAGAAAGCAAATTCATCTGCTAAGTAAATTCATTTGCGCTCCTTCCTTGGGCACAGTGTTTTGAAAACAAGACTCTACAGCTTTTCCCATTCTGAGTATCAACTGTGTGTGGTCTTGTGTACGGCCAATTGCTCTTCAACACGCTAACGCTATGTGAAAGGATGTTTTGTTTTTTCTTTTTACATATTTTTGTGGTGGTTGGTGGTGTGGTTGTGCTTTGAGTAAACGAAGATGCGTTTAAATTCCCAGTTCCCAGCTTAGAAAAATTAACCAGACGGAAAACGAACGCGGTAACCACTGAATATAAGGCCGCGAAATTGACAATTCATCAAAGGGACAGCAATTAATAATTTAAAAGTATTGTTGTCTTTCATACATCCTACTCGAAGGAGATGGATCTGCTATCTTCACAACAGAATTCAAAGGTTTATCCGGCTGAACCATTGAGGATAGCAAAGTACAAAAGTGATATTGTAAATTTGTCGTTCTAAAGTTAAAGAAAAGTAAATGCGTGTCCTCATCCCGGGGTGGTGCAGCTCGTTTCAGGCACAATAATAGAACCCGGACCCCCGAGGACCGCAGCTAATAACGTTAGCGGAGGCGGACATTTTTTTTTTTTTGCTAGAGGCTTAACGTCGCGCAACGGCCGTAGCCGTGTTGAGACACCGGATCCCGTGAGATCTCCGAAGTTAAGCAACATTGGGCGCAGTCAGGAGTTGGATGGGTTGCCACGCACTGTTGGTGGGGGGTAAGGGAATGGAGGAGCGGAAAGGAACTGGCCACCCTACCGCACGTAAACTCCGGCTCAGGAAAACCTCTGCGGAGGTTCGGACCTGCCTTCGGGCAGAATAACCCTTACCTTACCTTACGCCGCACCGACTCAGATAGGTCTTATGGCGACGATGGGATAGGAAAGGTCTAGGAGTTGGAAGGAAGCGGCCGTGGCCTTAATTAAGGTACAGCCCCAGCATTTGCCTGGTGTGAAAATGGGGAAACCACGGAAAACCATCTTCAGGGCTGCCGATAGTGGGATTCGAACCTACTATCTCCCGGATGCGGCGGACATTTTTATATTGAAAACATTTCTTAGGAAAGTAGGGAGTCCTCATACTATGAAAATTGTAAAATTAATCAATTTGCTCAGATTTGCCAAAAGAGGAATGGTTTCAAATTTTGAGTCCCGGTTAATTCTATTGAACTAAAAAAAAACAAATTTTGAAAATCACTTCCCCCTAAATGCAGACTAAAATCGCTTGTTTCTTTACTCCTCTTTATATATTCAAATTCTAGCCAATTTCTTTCTGTAATGTGTTCCTTGCTTCAATACCCTCCAGGAGTGTTTTTATTTTTTTGAAAAATGTTCATACCGAATGTGCCTAAAGATAACAGCGAAAAGGGCCCGGAATGGGGTTAGGGACACACAGCTTTGAGCCGGCAGATAGTGGGTTCGAAGCCCTGAAGATGTTTTTCCATGTTTTTTCTATTTCATACTAGGAAAATGCTGGGGCTGTACCTTAATTAATGCTACAGCCTAGGCCTTTCCTCTCCCATCGTCGCCGTAAGACCTGGCTGTATTCGTACGACGTAAAGCAAAGAACAAAAATAATAACAAGTGGTGCTTAAGTCAAACTATGCATTGACTCACATTAGCGCTCGTAGTGGTGAAAAAAGGTAATCTGCTACTCTAATCGACCGGACAACGATGACTGAGAACAGGATTGTAATTTTTAGGAATAAATAAAAAATGTATTCTCATACTTCATTATATTTTATATACCTAAAATACGTAGCTCATAGCGCGAGGATGTTTTCAACATAGAGGTGCTTGCCTGAAAAGCTAGAACTGCGAATTGGTTTCTTAAGTAAGGTTTATTCTAGAACTTCAGAATGCATATGTTTGCAGTTTAGAAAGGTCGTCAACTGTTACGAGGACCATGCCTGTTATAGCATTTACGTTTTGATTGTGACTAACAACGGAACAAGTTCACTGCCGGAGAATTCTTCAATTTTCCATGCGGCTGCACGTCTTTGATGTGGCTTGGTTTGTAAGTTTCCCCTGCTCTTGTATTTGAATGACTGCATTTCGAGGCTGGGCGTAGTCCCCTTCTTGTGTGAAGTTCCACTTCGTTAGAGCCAGACTGTTGGGAGGAAGGAAGTAGTCAGACTATTCCCTGATGACGTCTTGCAGGTGAAATTCATATCCGTTCAATGTTTTAAAAAGGAAGGTAAAAGAAAGAAACGGCCTAATTCATTGAGCGGTTCTTATTGGCCTAGAATGCGTCCATCCTTTCGGTTCGGTACTGGACCTTGCATTACATTAATTGTTTTTTTTTTTTACAAGTTGCTCACCGGGCGAGTTGGCCGTGCGCGTAGAGGCGCGCGGCTGTGAGCTTGCATCCGGGAGATAGTAGGTTCGAATCCCACTATCGGCAGCCCTGAAGATGGTTTTCCGTGGTTTCCCATTTTCACACCAGGCAAATGCTGGGGCTGTACCTTAATTAAGGCCACGGCCGATTCCTTCCAACTCCTAGGCCTTTCCTATCCCATCGTCGCCATAAGACCTATCTGTGTCGGTGCGACGTAAAGCCGCTAGCAAAAAAAAAACAAGTTGCTTAATGTCGCACCGACACAAATAGGTCTTATGACGATGATGGGACAGGAAGTGGCTAGGAGCGGGAAAGAAGCGGGCGTGGCCCTAATTAACGTACAGCCTGGTGTGAAAATCGGAAACCACGGAAAATCATCTTCAGGGCTGCCGATAGTGGGATTCGAACCCACTATCTCCCGTATACTGCATACTGGCCGTACATAAGCGACTGCAGCTATCGAGCTCGTTGTTTCCCATTTTCACAACAGGCAAATGCTGGGACTGTAACTGAATTGAGGCCACGGCTTCTTTCTTTCCACTCCTAGCTCTTTCCCATCCGAACTCCGTGGTTTCCTATTTTCACACCAGGCAAATGCTGGGACTGTACCTGTACCACGGCTTCTTCCTTCCCATTCCTAGGCCTTTCCTATCCCATCGTCGCCGTAAGACATACCTGTGTCGGTGCGACGTAAAGCAAATAGCAAAAAAAAAAAAAAAAAAACTATCCGATCGTCCCTGTAAGACCTACCCGTGTCGGTGTGACGAAAAGCATCTTGTAATATATGTTTGCATTCTAACCTACGACACATCCGGGGTATGATGATGATGATGATGATGATGTTAATGATGAAAAATACTTTAATTTTATTAATATTGTTCATACAAGATTTCTTACAACAAATATCATTCGACCGGGCGAGTTGACTGTGCGCGTAGAGGCGCGCGGCTGTGAGCTTGCATCCGGGAGATAGTGGGTTCGAATCCCACTGTCGGCAGCCCTGAAGATGGTTTTCCGTTTTCCCATTTTCACACCAGGCAAATGCTGGGGTTGCACCTTAATTAACGCCACGGCCGCTTCCTTCCAACTCCTAGGCCTTTCCTATCCCATCGTCGCCATAAGACCTATCTGTGTCGGTACGATGTAAAGCCCCTAACAAAAATATATATCATTCATAGTTTCATCTTGTTTCGCTTTCGTGAAATGATCAGTAAGACGAAACACACCCGTTATATTACCCTTGATGTTCATTCTTAAAATAGCTGGCTCTGTGGATCAGTGGTAGAGTGTCGGCCTTCCAGATCCCAATATAGCGTGTTCAAACCCGGTAGAGGTAGTCGGATTATTGAAGGACGGAAAAAAGTCCATTCGACACTCCATGTCGTACGATGTCAGTGTGTATAAGATCTCTGGTGATACTTTTGGCGTTCACCAGAAAAAATTCTTTAAATCTCAGCCATAGACGCCCATGAAGTTTCGATTTACTCGGTCTGCCATCTAGTGGGCCTAGAAAAAAACAGAACGTTTAAATTGACGAGCACACAGCCAGACGGCGTCAAATTTTAAAAAAAAATGTTTGCACACGGTAGCTGAGGCCTTATTATTATTATTATTATTATTATTATTATTATTATTATTATTATTATTATTATTATTATTATTATTCTGAAAATCCGTCATACTTCCAAATATGCCGTGAATTTAACAGAGTCTGCCTTGTTTATTCATGACTATACCTCGGATTTGTAGGTGATAATAGGTTAGAATGCAAAGTAATTTGGTTTGTAGGAAGCGTTATGCAACCCGTTGTACTAAAATGTAGGAAGAGTAGCCTAAATTGAAGGAGTTCTGTAGGCTGTACCCCTAATATCTATCCAAATCTCATAGCATGACCGTTGTACAGTGTAGGGTATACTTGTTACTGGCTTAAGTAAGTTTGCATTCTAACCTATCAGCACCTAATAATCCGGACTGTGTTAATGACGTGATCGGTCTATGAGATTCTCAATATGTGCCTGTTCATCCACGCCTCAAAATCTGTGATTATTTCCCTTATAGAGTCCGCGTTTCAACGACATGCAACAGAATACTGTTATTGGAGGGTCCTGCTGTTAGCAGATGTTGTATACTAGGCTAGACCGGCCGGCAGTTTCGTTCTGGGTAATTTATTGTTACCGTCTAACAATAGTGTAACACTGAAGCAGAGCGAAATTGCCGGAGCTGACCCTTGACGAGGTAATAAAATGGGGGAAGTGGCTGGGACTGAACAACGTTGACGCCGCATATGTAATACCAGACCGTTGTGCTATTGGACGTCGTAACCAGCTGGGCGTCGTAATGTGACTAGCCGAGATGTTAGCTGCACTCCTGCTTCATCCGCCCAAATCATAGGGAATCTTAATGGATTAAGAAATTTACAGCTCAATACAGCCACGTTAGATTCTACATCGCGGCGTTCTTATCCGTCCAAGCTGAGTGCTTGTTCCACCGCTAGGGGTGGTAACTTCAATTATATTAACATAGGTGGGGAAAACCTCAAAATTGGCAGGTTCGATCCTGGCTCAGTCCGGTGGTATTTTAAAGTGCTCGAATAAGACAGTCTCGTGTCATTAGAATTACTGAAACGTAAAAGAACTCCTGCGGGACTGTATTCCGGCACCTCGGAGTCTCCGAAAACCGTAATAGTAGTTAGTCGGATGCAAAGCCAATGGCATTCTTATTAGTACTATTATTATTAAAACCTCAAAATGTAATGAAGATTTCAAATAAAACCGTCTTGTAAAATAATAAGGAAGGAGGACAGGTACCCTCCGGACAAAGAAAACGAAAGAACGACACAGCCAGAGGATGCGCAATTACTGGGAAAACATTAAAAACGCACCACAAACGCAATAGTTGAATATCGCGGTCCCTAGTTGGCTTATACGAATCAAAATAATAATAATAACAATAATAATATTAATAATAATAAAGAAAAGAACAACCTGGATTCATGAAGTCAAAAAACATTTTGAAAGAAACAGTATAGGAGGAGGAGAAGAAGAAGAAGCAACAGGGAGGTCCGACTCCTTGACTGAATGATCAGTGTTGAGGCCTTCGGTTCAGAGGGTCCCCAGTTCGATTCCCGGCTGGGTCTCGGATTTTAAACTGTGTGATTAATTCTTGTTGTTCGGAGACAGGGTGTTTGTGTTTGTCCCAAAACTCCCTTCTTCATATTCAGACAACACACTACACTACCGACCACCACAGAATCACGCAGTTGCAGAATAAGTAGCAGCAATAGAGAGAGGGGGGGGGGGTAGAAATATGTTAAAAATGGAAGGATTCCAAGGTCGGAAGGGAAAGGAAACATGCTCAAAATGGTCTGAGGAGAGGAAAGGGAAACATAATGGAATTATGAAGGAGTATTGGAGGAAGAAAGAAATAATAATGTTAATAATATTACTGATGATGATAATCATGATGATGATGATGATAAATGAGGAACTATATCAAGGTTCGACAGTCAAGCATTAATTACCTAACTCGATTTTTCGATTTGCTTTTCACAAGATGGCCAATAGACGGCGCTGGACAGCAACATGTCAGTGATGCCGTATGAGACTCGTGTACGATGTAAAATGAGCTGGTGTGAGAGAGAGCCTCAGATGCGCCTGCAATCGCGCCATATTGACGTTACCAGAAAAGGCACTGTTAGTGAAACTTTATTTTGGTGTCAATAAAACCCCATGCCATGTCAGTCGTGTGTGTCGATAATTACCTCTCTGCATCCAGTATTTCCTCGTCAAATGTTAACGGAATTTGGGTTACTCTGTATCTCACAGCTTCCGGATCTCGGAGTACTCGAGGTGCGTGTAAACATCTCCAGATGATATGTTCGAACTGAGCGTAGGCCTACGTAAACACAGCCAATGCTTGTGAGGCTTTTTTTCCATTCTCAGTTCAGTTGTGCCTTCAACAGTCACATAAATTCTCATATCATATCTGATGTGTTTCCCCATTGGTTAAACGCCGCAAGGATAGGATAAGGCAAGGAGTACCTGGGGTGAAAGTGGGAAAACTCGGAATATCTTAAGGGTAGCTGACGGTGAGATTCGATCCCACTTCCGAATGTAAGCTCACACCTAAGCGACATAAACGGGATTATAAATCGGGAGGTTGTGGGTTCGGATCCCACTGGTGTCTGATTGACCATTTTTGTTCTGTACTTAACATCTCTCCAACACGTACTAAATGTACGTAACACGACCTAATAAGTTGAAAATCGGTTTCGATTTCGATTATAAGTAAAGTTTTACAGATATATCCACATGGTTACGAGGGTATTTTGGGGTTGTAGTAATTATGTAAGCCGGCCCCGTGGTGTGGGAGTAGCATGCCTTGCTTTTACCTGGAGGCCACGGGTTCGATACCCGGCCATGTTAGGGATTTTTACCTGGATCTGAGGACTGGTTCAAGGTCCACTCAGCCTACGTGATTAGAATTGAGGAGCTATCTGACGATGAGATAGCGGCCCCGGTCTAGAAAGCCAAGAATAATGGCCGAGAGGATTCGTCGTGCTGACCACACGACACCTCCTAATCTGCAGGCCTTCGGGCTGAGCAGCGGTCGCTTGGCAGACCAAGGCTATTCAGGACTCTACTGCCATGGGGTTAGGTTAGGTTATGTTAGGAAGGATGTAAAGGGCCAGGCTGAGTGGCTCAGACGGTTGGGGCGGTGGCCTTGGACCCTAAGTTGGCAAGTTCGATCCTGGCTCAGTCCGGTGATATTTGAAGGTGCTCGCGTTGGTGGATTACTGACACGTAAAAGAACTCCTGTGGAACAAAATTCCGGCACCTCGGCGTCTCCGAAAACCGTAAAAGTAGTTAGTGGGACGTAAAGTCAATAACATCATTATTATTATTAAGGATATAAAGGAGAGGGCGTACAAGTCACTGGTAAGACCCCAACCAGATGATGATGATGATGATGATGATGATGATGATGATGATGATGATGATGATGATGATGATGATGATGATTGTTATTTAAAGAGGCCTAACATTGAGGTCATCGGCCCCTAGTGGTACGAGGTGGAACGAAATGACATCATAATTAAAATGTTAAAATGTATCCACTGAGTAGAATTTAAAACGAATGGTGATGAGAAACGAGTATGTATTTAAAATATTCAATGAATTTAATTCGCATTGTCTTATTTTCTGGCAAAATGATAGAAAATATAGATTACGGTAACTAAGGCATTAAAATACACAAACTAAAACTGAGTCAACGTAGTTAAATATAAAATAAAAGCTAATAGAAAATACGCTTTATACACGATAAAACAGGCCCACATCCCTCATAAAACGATGACTAGGTCGACCCCAATTAGAGTATGGTTGTAGTGTGTGCGACCTTCACGAGGATTACTTCATATGAGATTTAAAGGAAAGTAGCACTATTTGTTCTGGGTGATTTCCAACAAAAAGTAGCGTTACGAAAATGTTGCATACTTTGGACTTGGAAGACTTGGAAGTAAGGAGACGAGCTGTTCGACTAAGTGGTATCTTCCGAGCTGTCAGTGGAGAGATGGCGTGGAAGGACATTAGTAGATAAATGAGCTTCAGTGGGTTTATTTAAGAGTAGAAAAAAAATCATAAAACGAAGATAAATTTTGGAATTCAAAAGGACAAATTAGGTCAAATATTTGTTTACAGGAAGAGGAGTCATTTATCAAAGGAAATGTTTGATGAATTTCCAACTTCTTTGAATTCATTTAATAAGAGATGAAGGAAAGAAGTGGTAGGGAATCTGCCACCTGGGAGATAGCCCTTAGTGCAGATCAGTGGGATTTGATTGGATTGGATTGGATTTGTTTGATTTGATTTTGATTTTGATTTTGATTTTGATTTTGATTTTGATTTTGATTTTGATTTTGATTTGATCGTAACCGCTCGGCAACTCTCTCCCTCTTCCCAGTAGAGAACCTCAAAGCCAAGTCAAATCACTAGAAGTATTCAGGCTTCTCAAATGGTGCGTAACGTAAGCTATTTTACGACTGAGTATCCTGAATATATTCAATTACACTGGCGATGTTTACTTCTAGAGAAACTCCATCGCATTCCCCTGTCCTAATTCGCTGTTTGATGTAGTTGATCCTGTGAAATAGAGCAAGGCTATTTGGTCAAATATTTGATTTAACATCAACGTTTACGCCAGTCGGAGCTTTGCAATGGACATAAACATTTAATGAAAGGATTTTTTGACAGGTTTGGCCTCACTTACCCTGGTAAGGGTGATGTCACCCCAGCCCCACGACCTCATCCTCCGCAGGGAGGGACCTAAATTAATCTACTCATGTTATTGCTAATTAATACGATTATTATCTTCGCGGCAGGTCCCAGGTCATTAGTAGGGAGGGTTGGGGAGTTCGAATCTCTGTACGGCAATAGCTCATAGCTCGATGCACGTAATGAGCATCCTCCAACATTTATTACCCAGAATTTTTACCAAAATCTAACATATTGTATGTGGGTGCTCACGAACTTGCTACTATCAAAGAAGATAACGGTTCCTGTTAAACGTGCGTGAATAAAACGTCGGACGGCTCTCTGTATTGGAAAATAACATCTCGAAATTTAGTTTTGCTTGATGAAAAAAGTGACATTGCCTTTTACGTTACACGGCTGTAGCTGGCAGAACTTACCAAAACAATGGCAAATGAATAGAGAGAATAAGAGATGCAATTACTTCAAACCGGAGGAGTTTTGAACACGTTGCTTGCGTTGGAATAATTACTTCAAGAAAGTGTGAGTGTGAAAGGGTGACCCAGAAGAGTGTTAGCATTTGACAAGGCAATACTTCACGGAATATTAAAGGTAGAGAGGTAATTATTGACACACGCTGTTGGCATGACATGGGATTTTATTGAGACCAAAATAAAGTAAGTAAAGCTTCACTAACGGTGCCTTTTCTGGTAATGTCAACATGCCGCGTTTGCATCTGACGCCCTATCTCGCGACAGCTCCTTTTATACCATACACCTCCCTCGTGCCATCACTGATGTGTTGCTGTCCATCGCCATCTGTTGGCCTGTTTGTGAACTCGTTGTTGGTGTCAATAAAACCCCATGTCATGTCAAGCATGTGTGGCCATTTGTACCTGACGTGTGTTCATTTTTCGTACTTTATTTTGGTGGCCATAAAACCCCATGTGTGTCAATTATTACTTCTCTACCTCCAATATTTCGTGAAGTATTGCCTCGTCAAATTTGAACGGACTTTCGGGTCATCCTGTACTTTCGCAGTCTACAACATTGTGCTTTCCCGACCTTGGAGTGCGATAGGATCATCATAGGTGAAGCGAAGCAGAAGGGATTAGACTTTAATGAAGTGAGTGCTTATTGAAATTTATTTCTATAGGTCTGCGGTTATTAGTCTGTAACGGCTATAAACCACACCGTCGTTGAAGTGAGACCTGAGAAGTACTATCCGAGGGGGGTCTGTAGTTAAGTTACCCTTCAGATCTCTGATAGTCAGTGGTCAGTGGTTGCAGAGTAAACTTCGGCCTACAAGTGTCCGTGGCTGGTCCATGGTCTGACAGCTCTGCACTACGACCGACCAACCGAGCAAAGGATGGGTGGACGTGGCTCTACGCCTCTGTACTCGGGAGACGGAGAGAGGCGGGTCACCACAGTCGGCTGTCCTGAGATTTTCATTCTCCTGCACTAAGGTGAATGTCGAAACAGTTCCTAGTACAGACCACGCGGCAGCCCCCTTACCTCCTCCGACCATCTTCTTTACCGTATCAAGTCTCCCTGGCTTGAAAGATGGCGTGTTACCGCTTAGGAGGCCCGCCGTCCCCGTCAGGGACAGAATAAAAACTTGTTTCCGCTGATCTGTATTTAGGGCAGTCGCTCAGGTGGCAGATTCCCTATAGTTTTTTACTATTTTTTTCTTAAATAATTGCGAAGAATTCGGAAATTTATTGAACATCTCTCTTGGTAAATTATTTCAATCCCTAACTTGAATTCCAACTTTATCTTCATATTGTGAGCTTTCCTACTTTTCAAAACACCACTCAAACTTATTCGTCTACTAATGTTATTGTACGCCACATCTCCACTGACAGCTTGGAACATACCACTTAGTCGAGCAGTTCGTCTCCTTTCTCCCAAGTCTTCCCAGCCCAAACTTTTCTTCAGTTGCGTAACGCTACTCTTTTGTCGGAAAACACTCAGAAAAATCCGAGCTCCTTTTCTTTGGATTTTTTCCAGTTCTCCAATCAAGTAATCCTGTTCGGGGTCCCCATCCACTAGTACCATTCTCTAGTTGGAGTCATACCAGAGACTTATATGCCCTCTCCTTTACATCCTTACTACAACCCCTAAACACCCTCATAACCATATGCAGAGATATGTACCCTTTATTTAAAACCCCATTCATGTGATTATTCCAATGAAGATCTTTCCTTATATTATCACCCAGGTACTTCCAGATATTGGCCTACAAAGTGACCGCTGCCCAGCCCGAAGGCTTGCAGATTTCGAGGTGACACAGTCAGTATGGCGAATGCTCCAGGCCGTTATTCTTTGTTTTCTAGATCGGGGTCGCCATCTCACCGTCAGATGGCTCCTCAATTGTTATCACGTAAACCTCCTGTGAGTGGGGAACGAAGACGAAGAATATACCCATGGTATCATCTGCCTGTCGTAAGAGGCGACTAAAAGGGGCGACCAAGGGGTGATAGATTTGGAACCATGAGACAATCTGTGATTAGTACCATCATGTGAGGAACACAATGGGTCGAATTTACTTGCGATTAGTACTACTACATGTGTCTGGTTGTGCTTGCTTTTAGAGCAATAATCACTACTACCTGAGAAACTCGTACCCCTGCTGCTTCCAAATGGGTCTATGATTAATATGGTCGGGGGAGGATCACTATGGGAGTAGTACCATTATATGAAGAACACCATAGGTCTATGTTGTCTGTGGGTAGTGCCATAATTTGTGATACACCGTATGTCTACATTGTCTATGATTAGTACCACTATGCGAGCAACAGCATGAGTATACATGGCCTATGATAAGTACCTCTATGTGAGGAACATCATGGGTCTATGTTACCTGTGATTAGTACCAGCACGAGAGGAACACTATGATTTTTCCTGCCCTGTGATTAGTAATAGCGAGCTCGATAGCTGCAGTCGCTTAAGTGGGGCCAGTATCCAGTATTCGGGAGATAGTAGGTTCGAACCCCACTGTCGGCAGCCCTGAAGATGGTTTTCCGTGGTTTTCCATTTTCACACCAGGCAAATGCTGGGGCTGTACCTTAATTAAGGCCACGGCCGCTTCCTTCCAATTCCTAGGCCTTTCCCATCCCATCGTCGCCATAAGACCTATCTGTGTCGGTGCGACGTAAAGCGAATAGCAAAAAAAAACTTCGATTGTAATCACGTAGGCTGGGAGGACCTCGAAACAGCCCTCCGGACCAGGTAAAAATCCCTGACCTGGCTTGGAATCGAACCCGGGGCCTCCGGGTTATAGCATGCTCGCTACTCATAGACCGCCGGGCTGGATCTCAAAGGAGATCCTTAATTTAATTTCACGGACTTAGAATATTAAGTAAAATGCTGAAAGTATTCAGCCTCCTTTGCTTTGTTTTTCCTTCAAGTTCTCAACTCCGACCTAGTTTCCATCACCAACGCTACCGCAACGTACAGTATTTTAGGTGGCTGTGTTCCATGGCCTCGTGAATTCATTAGTGAATAAGAAGTATTTATATACACCTCGCAAACAAAAAAAACTGAGCAAACTGTACTAAAAACATACATGTGTATGTGTAAGTTAATGAAAATGGATTCCATGCCGACTAAATATTGTGAACAAGACTTGATTTAATGTCCGTCCATGGAACAGGGAATGTAATGTAACACTGCAATTAATGCCAGGGTATGCGATAGGAGCCTTTCCATTCAAACTCTCGGACTTTGGCTGCAGTGCTAAAATTAATTGACAAACATTGCCAAGCTTTGCTTGTTTGTTTGTATAAACTTGTTTTGTAAGAGGAGGCTATTCAAAATAGTAATAGTACTCTGTTTTAGTTTATGAGTGGACTGCATTAATTGCTGGGTGGGGGTGGGAGGATGGAGGGGGGGGTTGTGTTTTACACTTATTGATGGCAGCAATGAGCTTCATATTCATACGTATATTGAATTCAAAATAACTCTACTGTTTGGGACTTTGCCGACAGAAGTTAAAGGCATATGGTAAGTTGTTATTATTATTATTATTATTATTATTATTATTATTATTATTATTATTATTATTATTGTCCGGCTCTGTGGTGTAGTGATTAGCGTGATTAGCTGCCACCCCCGGAGGTCCGGGTTCGATTCCCGGCTCTGCCACGAAATTTGAAAAGTGGTACGAGGGCTGGAACGGGGTCCACTCAGCCTCGGGAGGTCAACTGAGTAGAGGTGGGTTCGATTCCCACCTCAGCCATCCTGGAAGTGGTTTTCCGTGGTTTCCCGCTTCTCCTCCAGGCAAATGCCGGGATTGTACCCAACTTAAGTCCACGGCCGCTTCCTTCCCCCCTTCCTTGCCTGTCCCATCCAATCTTCCCATCCCTCCACAAGGCCCCTGTTCAGCATAGCAGGTGAGGCCGCCTGGGCGAGGTACTGGTCATTCTCCCCAGCTGTATCCCCGGACCCAAAGTCTGAAGCTCCAGGACACTGCCCTTGAGGCGGTAGAGGTGGGATCCCTCGCTGAGTCCGAGGGAAAACCGGACCTGGAGGGTAAACAGATTAAGAAGATGATGTATTATTATTATTATTATTATTATTATTATTATTATTATTATTATTATTATTATTATTATTATTATTAGGACCATGCGGAATCAACTTTTATTGAGCTTTCCTCCTTCGCCAATAGTTATTAATTTCAGTAGCGGTGATTGTCAATTTTAATTGTGGGGCGGGTTTATGAGATATAGCGGGCAGGGGGGTCGGGGGAGTTAAACATTAAAACTTCAAAAAGCTAAAAAAAAAGAAGCTCTGAGAGCGAATTTCGTCAGAGAGGTAAAGGTTGATAGTTTAACAACTTAAGTGCGTTAATAATAGTTATTTGAGATTTTGATTCAATACTGTACAATAAAACTTCCACAAAAAATACAATATTACAAGAGTATTACAATTAAATAGAAGTACAGCGTGATTATAGAATTAAAATCGTTTAGTATTTGTCTACACATTAACAAACTAGTATACACTAAAGAGACTGCCAGACTGACGAATGCGCGCGGCAGCGGGTGAATGATACCTTGGCAAAAATATATATATATATAAATATATACACCCCTTCTACTCTTCCTCACGGCACATGCATAGTCTCCACTACCTGCAGTGCGCTAAATAAATCTGTTAGGCGCTTTCGTATCTCCTATTCGACCTCCCTCATAATAATAATAATAATAATAATAATAATAATAATAATAATAATAGGCTTTTCGTCCCACTATTACGGTTTTCGGAGTCACCAAGATGCCGGAATTTTGTCCCGCAGGAGTTCCTTTGCGTGCCAGTAAATCTACCGACACGAGGCTGACTTTCTTTGAGCACTTCAAATATCACCGGACTGAGCCAAGTTGAAGTCAGAAGGCCAGCGCCTTAACCGTCTGAGCCACTCAGCCCGCCATGATTCGAGATAATGAATTATTTCGTTTTCAAACTCTTCATCAGTAGGACCAACCCTCTAGCGCTTATATGCATGTTTCAAGTTGTTTCCGAACACCCTGTATATTAAGATCTATTGTGTTCTCTTCGAAATTCACAAGACCTACGGTAATCGAAGGCGAAGAGGAATGACCTCGGAGGGCAATTTACTAAGGGTAACATTAGTAAACAGAGGGAGGAAAGGAAACAGATGTAGTATAGTGGTGATTAACAGTAGGAGGGAATTACTCGTCTGTTTCAAAGCATAATGCCTGCGAGGACAGCTGTTCCTGCTTCGGTAGAATCCACTGTTGTCGACCTTAGTCTCCTCAGCCACACCGGGGAGTACTAATAATATCATCCAAGAAGATGATAACAGGGGTGGAAAAATAAGAGGGAGACAATGATGAGGGTAAGTTACGTCACTTCATTAAGCAGGCCATAATTAATCTTCCTGGCCTCAGTCTGCAAGCAGCTGGAGATTTGATGGAGAACCCGGCCAAAAGACTCTAATTCTAGTAGCCGCAGGTGTGCTTGCAGGATATTAAGACATGACCTGAAATTGTAAATCTCGTGTCACAAAGTTGATAAGCGACAGTATTAGTTTCTCCAGTTTGACTCCGCTCAAAATAGTAGTTTAATAAGCAATTTATATGCAATTCACTCCCGATACGGTGAGAAATTGTATATAAAGGTTACAGATACTTCCAAATGATTGTAAGAGCATTTACGATTTCCAGTAAGGATATAAAAAAGAGGGCTTGTTAAGACCCCAATTAAAGTATGGTACCGGTGTACACGACTCGCCAGGATTACTTAATTTGAGAACTGGAAAAGGTCCAAAGGAAAGCAGTATGACTTGTTCTGGGTGATTTCTGATAAAAGCGTAGTGTTACAAAATGGGACTAGACTATAAGGAACGACGCTTTATCAATTTTATCTATGGAGAGAGTCAGGTTTCTATTTTGAGTAGTCTCGGAAAGCATTAGGAATCCCTTGTGGCACACCTAGACTTCTGTTTTTTTCTGACCGGATATGATATAATTAGTGCGAAGAAGACCAAGTTATCTCTTATGTACCAATGTAATTAAATTGTAATTATGGCCAAGTTAAAACCTCACTCTGGGGGATTTATTTTCTCTAACTGTCTCAGCCACTCCAGTTTGAAGAATTATTATAGCGTCGAGAAATATGATCGGTGCTCTAAGGCAAGACCATTACTGCGTAGGAAACCCAAATGGGATTTCTCGCTCTCTTTTAATTTCCTTCTCCTCCCGGTTCGTAATGTTGGTAGCACTGTGTGTGTGTGTGTATTGAGTGTTGTTGCTCCCCAGAGAGTCGAGTGGAAGTTTTTAATCGTTCCTTCGCTTAACGTTAATGGTACGCCTTGGATTTCGAATTGATTATTTACCTCCCTCTACCCGTCTTCCTCCTTTCCTTTTTTTTCAATTTGTTTGAAAGTATGTCTTTTCTTTACTTTGCAACCTGACTCTGGAGAATTCTTTTCTAATTATCTGTAACCTGACCGTTACAGTAGCATGAAATTCTATTATAGAGAGCTAGGATGCATATATCTGTACGAAATAGGCCGAGCTATTGTGTATAGATCCATTATTATGTACATTATATCTACTTTGAAGTCGTGCTGTTACCTTCCGTCCTTGGAGCCCGGGTTCAATTCTTGGTAAGATAGGGGGCCGCCAATATTTGGTCCCCTTAGCAGATTTGGACTTGTAGAAATCCAGGAATATTATGGAAAAGGGCAGAAATTGGTATATGTTACTGAATATATTATCCTCTTACGGGCAACTTACAATGAAACTGTTATAACGTATGATAGTCAATATTTTACATAAACATATAAACTGAACTATCAAAAATGTGTTCGCAATTTCGTCCCCCCACCAAATTTATGAGAAGTACAATTAATATTAATATATTTTCCATTTCTAACCTTACCAAACATTTTCCTTGTAATTAATTACTTGAAGGTCATTTATGAACAATTTTTACGTGGTATTCTTTTTAACATAGTCTTTCAGCGTTGCTTGTGGAAAAAGTTTTACTTTCTTCTTTTTAACCCATTCTCCTGTCCCTCACTGCCTTAATAGCCTTTTTCATAGCCTCCTTATTCCTCTGCTTTCATTTTCTCATCTGAAAATAATAATAAACATAAATAACAAAAAAAATTAAGGGGGACGAAATTACGAACATTTCCTAATTTATCACAGTGGCCGCTAGAAATAACTCATGCCAACCACCTCACTGTAGCGAATACACGCCAAGAACTACACCACATGCCTGAACTGCAGTCCAGTATTTCATACACATATCAGTGCTTATTCTAGGAATAACAGGATCTTAATTTGAATGCTGCACTAACTCAGTTCAGCATGAAAAATGAATCGTCCTTGTACACGGAAACCAAACGTGGTGCACACAACCAACTCTCACAACAAGACAACGAGATGAGGCTATGCGTGTGCGCGCGGTTAAGGATTAGGAACGAACCTTGCAAACTGGAAATCCCTAGGGGGGACGAAATTAGGTGCGGGGACGGAATTTGACCCCCTTACGTTACTGTCGGATTTTAAGATCGGAAGGCGTACATGTCCATTATGGGGGTGTGCCTGAAAGGACTGCAAGACCACGGGGTGAGGATACGAATTTGTTAGAGCTAATCTTGAAGGCAATGAATCTCAAAGTACTGGCAGGGCAAAATAAAATTGGGCTGGAACATATTTACAATAGACTTGATGCGGGAATGACCCTTGTTAATGAGCATGACAGAAGATCCTGGAAATGTCCTCATTTGAAGAAAAGAAAAACTGAGGATCCAGAAATCCTGACTCCACTTCACTCAGAAACCACCGACAGAACACAACACGCAGAGGTTCGTCTGGAGGCTTTAACGCATGGACAGCAGTAAATTTGTAAGGATACAGATGTAGATCACTTTTTGATAAAGTTTCGACACGACTGTATCTTAATTCCCACTTGCACAGGTAAACGGCGTTGAGATTTCGTCAGACTTCATTCCAGGCTTCCCTACACTCGAGCAGTGTTTTCTGGTGTTCAAACTCTTTTCGGATAGTTACGGGTTTTATTCGCTACAGAATTCTTTGCCACCAAGTTTTGCGTTGCACTCTTTGCTGGAGGTTTTGCCAAAACTCTTACACACTAGGCGAGTTGGCCGTGCGGTTAGGAGCGCGCAGCCGTGACCTTGCATCCGGCAGATAGTGGGTTCGAGCTCCATTTTCACACCAGGCAAATTCTGGGGTTGTACCTTAATTAAGGCCTCGGCCGCTTCCTTCCCACTCCTAGCCCTTTCCCGTCCCATCGTCGCCGTAAGACTCACCTGTTTCGGAGTGACGTAAACCAAATTGTAAAAAGAAACTCTTATAGTCTTAAACTCTTACGCCAACAGTTGAGCACCATGCAATGAAAGACACCAGAATAGAATAGAACACAGCTGAAGGATGAAAATAAGCTATGAGAGTTATGTGTTAAAATGTCATACTTGCATAACGTGTATACCTATACACCGGTTACGCCCCCCCCCCCTTCCCTCCCCTCTCACACCGTCTCACATCATTTTCATCCTCTGGTTTTCTCCACATACTTTCTTTTCGTTCTTCAGCTCTGTTCTATCCTGTTGTCTTTCGTTGCATTGTATTTTATTAGTTTCTATTTATTTCTTCTAACACATTCGTCGCTGATTGGTCTGATGTCCTCTCTGTTACTTCTCACGCACACACGGTGTGATAGAACATCTTAATTGGAGCACGGCCGACTTGATGCGTCGCTCTGGTTAAGGAGCGCAGCGAGGGATCCAGTCGGCCGTGATTGGAGCTAGATGTTGCCGTCAGCTCCCGCTTCGAGCACTGTGCCTGCATACAGCGAGCCATCTGGTGAAGAATGAGCGTACCACTCATTACAGCTCCAACGATAAAGCATTCTTAAACTAAAAACCCTCATTATTGTAGAAGACTTCCTCGGGAACTGTCGAGATTTTCTTCTGAGGATGCGGAGCAAATTTCTCTGCAAAAGGTAAAAGGTTTCACCTTATTTTCTTGACTTGACATAAGATCATATCATGTCTACAAGTACGAGCCTTGAAAGTATGAATGTTAACATTAGACTACACTGGTTACCGCTTCACTAAGGTCGCATTCTAACATATTACTGCCTAAACATTCTGGGTCTAGTTGTAAAGAATGAATTACTGAAGTGTTAGAATGGACCGAAGCTCATTTAAATCGTAACAAGTGATAATCGGGTTGTGTAAACATCGATCATATGATCCGCATTCACTGTGCTTCCTATTCCCTAGACTTCATAGTGGATAAATCGATAGCTTACCTCGCTGTCGCAATATCCCCGCTGTTGTTATCGCTCCCTGAAGCGCACTGATTATTTTCCCAGTCCATTGACCAGCAACTCACTTCTCTCTTGTTGGCTATTACAATTGGTCCAAAACAAATACATCCTCTCTCTCTCTCTCGCTCTCAACAAATAGTTTACCAACAACAGAACACGTACAGTAGAGCAGAGATGCACAAACTGTGACTCTGGGAGCGAGAGCGCTCACATCCCAACTACCCCTTCACTTATACACTCGACGTGTTTTGCCTAGGAAAATTACGAAGCCTCCACTGAGAAAAATAGAGGCGGTAGGCTATTACTATTGTAACGGATACAGAGTTGTGATGGTTTCGTTGACTTGCTTATTAGAAATAATAGACAAATATTATGTGGATAATAAATTTCGCTTCATTTCATCTATTCCTTCATCATTTACTTTTCTCGCGTGAACTCTTTCTTTTGCACGTTTTTGCCGAGTCATATTCCAATATTTCTTTTCCATTATTAAATTTGTTATTCTATACAACTGACCGCTATATATTCACAATGAAAGCTAACCTTCAGCTGAGCGCGTGAGTCAACCAGCGCCACCTTATGACAGAGTGCGTGTGACGTCATATATTTAACACAAATTTTGCCTTACTTTGAAGCACTATTTCATGAAAACTACGTAACAGATTTTCTTTCTTTCTTTCTTTTTTCGCAACAGGTAGCCCTGTCTATTATCTGTCAATTGAGACTTACTTTAAACATAATCGTAAGTAAAAACATTCTCGGTGATATACGTGTTCTACTCAAACACTAAAAGCGCCGTAAAATTTTTCTTTCCATGCATCCCTTGTCGGGGAACGTAAGTCTGCGTTAAAAGAAACAAGCTAAAGATTTTGGTTCGTGCAATGTCTTCAAACTCACACACACTAGATCTTGAGACATTAGGGAAAAGAAAAAATACGTTATTCCTTTCCAATCTGAAACCTTTTTTGTTGTGAATTTTTCGTTAAAGTTACATTTTTCTCTGTTTATTACCAGGTTTTGGAAAGAGAACGGAATACTTTTTAATAGTTCTTTCTGCCACATTCATCTAATGCCAGTTATTTCTGGCATCACAGGAGCCACTCAGGGTTTAAGCAGGATGCCCTTCCTGATGCCAAGTGATTTTTGAGATTAAAATCTCGTCCCCGTTTGATCGAGATTCAAACCTCAGCCTTGCGGGTGAAAAGTCTGCAGCTTATCGACTGAGCTAATTCGTCCCTCTGAGCCAAAAGAACGTAGTGGCTTTCCATTCATAGGGCCCTGGATTCGATTCCCCTTCGGATCGATCATTTAGATTTCGTCGGTTTAATTTCTGTAGGTCCGAGTCGGATTGTTTGTGTAAGTCTTAATACAACATTTCACGCCCCCAAACACCACATAAACATTTAATAGTGAATGCATCCCATCGCATAGGTTTGGCATAAGGTAGTGCATCCGGCCATAACAATTGACTAAATGCATACAAAGAGCCGTCCCCTGGTAATTGAAAGAAAGGCCAGGAGAAAGACAAGATTTTTGAACGGCGCGCTATTTATCCCACTACTAAAAATCTTTGATAAAATTGCAGCAATTTGTGCGAAAAAGATTCAGTGCGATGCTGAATTTAATTTGTTCCTGGAAAGTCACGTATAAACATACACAATTGCGTGGGAGATTTTAAAACAATTGTTTTCCCTAGAGAGCTCCAGGTATACGTCACATTTTAGGCAACGGGTTTTGGTTCTACTTCTGCATCAACAAATTCTAGAACTGGCGTCCGCTGTTCAGGCGAAGGAACAGAAACTTCAGAAGCACACTATATGAGTCTATTTTGCCGCATCAAAAGCTACTCACTAGCCCGCTAGGTTTTAAAAAAATACCCCGCCCGAACGTGTGAGTCAGGTGGAAAAAGAATTAATATGCGTTGACAGGCTTCCATAACCTAGTATTTTCTCAAGTTAAGAGAACTCAAAATGTGGTCGTCAGTTCTGTTATTATTAGAGCCCGGATTTTAACGCAGTAACAGGTTAGAATGCAAACGTATTACAGCGAGTAAAAAATTTAGCCTATCCTGCACAACGGTTATGCTGTGAGATTTGCATAAACTTCAGGGGTTTGGCCCATCATAACCCCTAGAATTTATGTTACTCTCACATTACCGAAGCGTGGTCTAGACGACACGTTCTGATAACCAAATTTGTTTGCATTCTGTCCTATTACTGCATAAAATCGGTTCTCCGCCCATCAGCAGGATTTCGCGTGCATTTTCCAAGCCGATCTGCCTTCTGGCGTACTTTTAATCTTCCAGTATATTAAATTAATTTTTACTCTGTCCATTATCCGATACCTCTTTCTTCCTTCGTAAACAGTGACCTAACCAATTCTTCTTTCTCTTTTAAATGGTTTCCAGTATTGTCGTACTTTCTTCACCTACTCTTTCCAGTACTACTTCATTCCTTAATTTGTCTTGCCAGTTGATCTTCTCCATTTTTCTCCATGCCCACATTTCAAAAGATTTTAATTTCTTTCTTGTTCCCTTCTCAAACTCAGAGTCTCAGACACATGAAGAGCAACGCTCCATACAAAGTACTTCACTATCCTCTTCTTAAGGTCCATATTCTGCGGCCCACTCATCAGTACCCTTCCTTGGCCATTCCGATCCAGCTCTTCGCCTCATTCAAACAACATAGATCACTTCTGATTGTGCTTCCTACATATCTGAATGTAGATACTTGTTCTAGTTCTTCACCCGAGAGTAGTAGCTCCATTTTATTCTTAAATAACGTAGATTTTGGATTGCTTTCATACATGAACTTCACGCCTATCCGCGTGGGCTAACGCTGCGATCCATTACCATACAACGGCCTTCGCAATCTATAACAAATCTAATCCAAAAAGAATTGACGATAATTTCAATACGAATATTTCCAGTTCTTCCCTGTGATACAATCCTGTACGGAGAGACAGAGATCGCTTCTGCATCATTTAACAGGTTTACTCTAAAAGCATTTACTTACGAGAATAAGGAAGATTCTCGTTCGCCAGGCAGTGAATATTTTTTGTCACTTTACATCAGAACAATATGTAGGTACATTTGTATCTCGCCGTGGGTAGGTTCCATTAGAGCAGCACTTCCGTCTCGGTATCACGTCAAGGAACGAAGACAAACGAACCTCCTTTTCAGACGGAGTGCTTCTGTCTCTTTTTTTTTCCACCGTGCTTCCTTGCTTAAAAAAAGGAGGGGCCTTTATTTCACTCTTCCTTTACTATTTCAAGCACTGCAGCTCTAAGAGAAAGATATATATCTCCACAGGGTGATACAGAAGTTGATTTGTATTCTATTTCAATGAAAGTTTAATTTTATATACACGTGTACGGTTTCACCACCTGATATTTAATCTTCAGACCAGGTTTTTATTGTTCTAGATTATACAAACTACATTTTGCTGACGTTTCTCCACAACGTACTTCTACCATCTTCAGGACGAGTGATTTTTTTTTTCCTTTTCGAAAGGTCCATGAGTGTTAGTATCGTTTTTTTTACAATCTGTTTTACGTTACACGAACACATGCAGGTCCTATGGCTACAATGGACTAGGAACGGGAACGAAGAGACCGTGGCCTTAACTGAGGTACAGCCGGAGCATTTGCCTGGTGCGAAAGTGGAAAACCACGGAAAACCGTCTTCAGGGAATCGATCCCACTATTTCCAGAAATAAAGATGGTAACTATGTGGCACAAACTGCACAGTCACTTGCTCGGGGGTGATGGTATCAATGATGGGTTTATATCCCTCATGTGTGCCTGAATACAACCATTTACAGATCGTTATGAATTACGTCATGATAACTTTCTGCTTGCAATCAACAAAATAATATTATATATTATTACATCAGAGGGTGTGCTTCCTTTTCCTGTTTGTACTGCACTTCCTTAAATAATAATAATAATAATCATAATAATAATAATAATAATAATAATAATAATAATAATAATAATCACTGTCTACGTATGTCTGGCCTGTTTCTCAGGAGAACACATTTCTGTTTGATTTCCGTTCGATCTGGATTATCATGCCACGATGCAAGGGTTATTCCTTCTGCATAGGACATTTTACCACCACCACACGCGTAGCAGCAGACGATATTTCATACACTCTCCGTAATAACTTGGTCAGTGCCTCCGATCGTATTTCAATCGCATTCGGGAATAAGGCACTGGCCAGGCGCTGCCTGCATACCAATGTACCTGGCTGTAACGGGGTGTGCATAATATACAGGGGTTCAGATAGATTTCAATAATATGGTTACCTACTATTTTTCGGTGCTACTTTCACAGTTTACTGCACTATATTGGCGAATTCCTAGTTACATTTTCGTTTTCGTCACTAAGAGAATGCTAAAACAAATTCGAGAAGTGCAGTGCTAGATATATTTTCCCTTTTTTGGGAAATACTGGAATGACTTATTCCTCGCACGCAACGATCTCTGAATTTGTAATTCCCTGGGTAAAACAGTAAAACATATCAGCCACCCGAAACTCTGTAACTCCCCAGGTTAGTAACTGTCTAGGGCCTTATCTGCGCTCAAGTTACGAAAATAACAGAATTGGTTGTTTTTTCTTTTTCTTTTCTTTTTTTTTTTTTTTGCTTTACGTCGCACCGACACAGATAGGTCTTATGGTGACGACGGGGTATGAAAGGGCTAGGAGTGGGAAGGAAAAGGCCGTGGCCTTAATTAAGGTACAGACCCAGCATTTACCTATTGTGCAAATGGGAAACCACAGAATACCGTCTTGAGAGCTATCGGCAGTAGGGTTCAAACTCACTATCTCCCGAATACAAACTCACCGCTGCAAGTCTCTAACCGCACGGCCAACTCTCTCGGTCAACAGAATTGTGTCCGTTATTGCAAAATTCCGGCATTCCATTGTCTCTTAACATCGATAGCGGTCTCTTCATTCTGGCCCATGGCGGACTGGAAAATAGAGGCTATTATTATTCCTAAATAGAATGCTGAAAGTGGTGCTCTTTTCTGTGGCAGGCTGATTAAACTGCAATAGTAGAAGTTTCGTAATAACATATATTCACGAACTAATGGAAGTCCTCCCATTTCCTTCAGAGTTACCGCAGATAGAGAGTCCCTTGAATTACATACATTGCATTATTATATTTTGTTGTTACTATTATAGTAGTAGTAGTAGTAGTAGTAGTAGTAATTCTCTGACCTATACGTGAGGTAACAGAAATTTCAAAGTTAATTCAATCGTTTCGTGTGAGACAATATTCAGCACCTCAGCATCTCCAAAAACTGTAAAAGTAGATAGGACATAAAATCAATACTGTTATTATTGATATCAGGCGATAGTTCTATTCGGTTAGTTCGTTTGTCTTGGGCCCTCGTTTCTTTGGTCTGTTTGCTGTTTTTGTCTGTATATTGCTTGTATTTGTCGTGTGTGTTTGGTTTGTTTCCTTAATACTTTGTCTTATTTGATTTGATTTCTTCGTTTGGTTTCCTCTTGTTGGGCGTTCTGGTTTTATTTGTTTTGCTTGGTGTTTTATATTCTATTTTCTCTTAATGTCTTCGATTATTATTTTTTCCTTCGTTTTTATAATACTTATTTTGTTTTTATGTTTTCCCTTCAGTTTTTATGTTTTTGGTTTTGTTTATTTTATTAAACTATTTTTGTTTGGTTGGTTTTAGTTTCCTTTCGGCTCATTTGGTTTATTAAATTTGTTTGATTATGATGTGTTAGTTTTTATTTTTGGTTTACTTGCTTTTCCTTTGGTTTTCCTTGTTTTTCAATTATTTCCTTCTCTTTGTTCGCCTTGTGTTTGTTCTGTGTGCTTTTATTTTTACTTTTTCTTCTCAGTTTGTTTTGCTGCGTTTGTTCTGTTTGTATTTGTTTGTGGTTCTTTATGTTGCTTTCGTTTGGTTATCTAACGCTACGTACTTTATATTGCTATTACTTCAACACAAATAGCTTTCTGATCTCCCAGGGTGTGATTTCGCACTTTGTTACGGAAATTGTGTCTTCCTCTTGGAGCAGAGATATGCTGTAATAAATACGGTTAGATGAATGAGGCAGAATGGCCTCTAAAAAGAATTGTATGGGGAGTTTTAAAAATAAGATGATGAGTAAAGAGTGCAATAAGACATTTGACGACTCCCGTTTTCATAGCTCAGAATGGCTCATAAAATCTGTAGAAATCCTTTTCTCGAGACATTTTGTGAAGCAAATTGCATTAGACGTTTTGAGCTATTAAGATGCTAAACCCTTCCCTTTTTTTTGCTTTTAATGTTAAATTCAGCATGATGTTCGCATTCTCTGCTGCTTCCTCCTCCTGCTACTCCTCGTCCCCCTCCAACCCTCCTCATCCTTGTACCCTCTGTGCGTCACTGAGGCTTCTCATCTACCTTTAACGCCCTTCCAAAGGCCTAAAAATTGAGATGAAGCAAGTTAATATCCTTCTATAAATGACTAACAGTGGTTTCCCTCGTTAACTCAAGAAAAGCCTCGCTAAAGTAGTCACAGTCCTTTCCCAGAACACTCCCCAATTCTGACACCACAACCTCACACGTTCTGGTACGAGACATACAAACGTAATGAGTAAAAAGGTTTTATTAATAAAGCCAGGATTTTTATGCAGTAATAGGTCAGATTGCAAACTAATTTGGTTAGTACCGGGCGAGTTGGCCGTGCGTGTAGAGGCGCGCGGCTGTGAGCTTGCATCCGGGAGATAGTAGGTTCGAATCCCACTATCGGCAGCCCTGAAAATGGTTTTCCGTGGTTTCCCATTTTCACACCAGGCAAATGCTGGGGCTGTACCTTAATTAAGGCCACGGCCGCTTCCTTCCCACTCCTAGCCCTTCCCTGTCCCATCGTCGCCATAAGACCTATCTGTGTCGGTGCGACGTAAAGCCCCTAGCAAAAAAAAAAAAAAAAATTTGGTTAGTAGTAAGTGTCGGCCACCCGCTCTTCCATGGCGTAGTAAGAGTAACTTAAATTACAGGGGTTTTGATGGATTTTACCCCTAATGTCTATGCAATCCCCATAGCACAACGGTTGTGAAGGTAGACTATACTTGCAACTCGCTTCAGGAAGTTTGCATTCTAACCTATTAATGCATAAAAATCCGGGCTCTATTTATTAAACACGACAGCCAGATCACTGTCGTTATCGAGCTTCAAAATTTAGTTCTCCTTTCCAGATTAGGACGCAACAACATCATAGGGAGTTGCATTCCATCTCGAACACAGTCCATTTCATCTGACACGGTAATTCCCCGTTTCCATTCACTTCAAGTATGAATGTCACAAAAATGTGCGTAGTTGTTCACTCCTGTTTCATTTACTCATCAGGAAACTTAAAGTTCCCTTTATCTTGGGATATTTTTTTTCAAGTGCTATTACGAATAACACATCTTTCACACCAAGAGATGTCAAATAATGTCAATGAACAAAAAACCAAAGAGTCTTTAGATATTTTTACATTTCATCTTGGCAAGTACAAGTTTTATTTAAGATGAGTGGTTAATAGTGTTTTACTTATGTAGCCTGTGTTTTTGCGCATATTTTAACTGTAAAATAAAGATCACGGCTGCAGATATTTTATACGATGGTTGGAACTTAAATAGTTGCAACACTGCTGTGGAGACGCTAAGCAACGGAATCTAATATTGTTGCCGATAGCACACGTTGGTCACATACCTACCTTACCTCAGAGCAAATGGACTCGCCCTTCCCACATCACCTGCGTGCGCACAAGCGAGAGAAACACAGTCACTTGTGAGCTACCGGTCTAACGTAACATTGTCACTATGTTTTCCAAATAGGAACAACAGAATTCGATCAAGATTGAATGTGCCAGAGGTCGTACAGCACGACAGTGTCATCAAGGTCTTCAGGAGGACTGCGGGGAATCTGCATTGCCTTACAGAACAGTGGCACGTTGGGTAAAAGCCTTCAACGATGGTCGGCAAACTGTGGCGGACATTCATCTGGCAGGTCCTCCTACAAGCGTCAGTGAAGAAGAAACGCACGGCTTGGACGCTGTAGCGCATCGAAGTGTGAGAAGGGTGTGCGTTCCACATGTCTCAATACAACCAACATGAGCAGCACATCAGCTCATTACAAACGGGGTTCGAACTGTGTACCCCCTACGTCATTGCGGTGCTGAGCCTCACGCACATGACCCAATACATGCGATTGTCTTTGTTCCGAGGTATCTGTGGAACAGCAGAGGTGGAAGAAGGTGCGGGGGTGAACAGGTCTCAAAATACGAAATGAAAGTTAAGATAAAATTTAACAAGGTTATATTTTCTTTTCAAGATTAAGAAATAACAAGAATGGCAGGTACAGAGTAGCAAGGCACCAAATGTACAATTACAGTATTCACAGGATTTGGGCTTCGAGCCCCGGACTCACAATTCTTGAGCAATTAGCCCAACTTTACCCAAAAAACAAGATTCGACAAAGGGGTAGAAGACCCCAATCATGTTCAGGAGCACTTGCTCCCAATTACACAGTAAAGCCTCCTCGAGGCGCGCAGAAAACAAAATTTTTAGAAAAAGCAACCTGCTCTTAAGTACGAGCCTATCCAAGGCCACACCAAACTCCACTTTCAAGTTGTCCTCCAAGGACATGAAAACAGGGGTAAAATACCCAACCTATTGAGGCCTATTAAGTAAGGAAAGGTGAATTACATGGCCTCTAAAATACCAACTTGAGAGGAGGCGTTCTGCACTCCTAATACATTTTGTTTAAAACCTACTTGGCACTAGGCCGTGAATGCAAGGGCTAATCCCATACTAAAGAGGTGACTTATATGAGAAGACAATTTACATTACACTAGAATGGAAGAAACGGTTGAGAAAATAAGTTCACCTCAAAGCAATATGAGTGGGAGCTCGAGAGGGTTAAGCACTCTCTATCCCAATTTATAGTTTAAACAGATAGAATTGATACCGAGTGTCTTTACATTTTAAGGGACAGTTACATGGTAAAAGGCTTCGGACCTGCCCCGAGAGTTAAACTGCTGAGCTAGCAAGAAAAGAAGTTATTAAACGGCCATTACCTTGTGGTTGAACTGCTGCCCGAAGAAAGAGGCGCTTCCCGCCCCCTGCTACGTACTTTACACACAGATCGATGTTACAGAAGTGGCGTGGAGACTCGAAAATCAGCAGTTTATATACTCTCGCGGAAAGTTCGAGGCGTTTCAGGAATGAGAACACCCTCCCACAAGAATGTTATTGGCTAGGGTTAAGCAACATATCCAAGTTAAAGAAGATACACCTGATTGGTCATAAATTAATTAAAGAAATTCGGGATTGGCTAAATTCAAACCTGGCGGAAGGAAGGGGTTAATATTGCCAACATAAACAATAACTGAAAGAAATTTAACAAAGAACAAACTTATGAACACAAAATTTCTTCAAAAACATAGTTCTTTCACTTCGCACTAGGGTGCATAATTGTATTTCTTCAGTAGTGCCGTCTGGAAGAGAATGTCCACACTTCTTACTACAGGCAAAACAAAAATACATCGAAAACGACCCAGTTCAGAAACTTCAAAATTTACAAGTAGTGACATCTTCTGAGGAACTAGAAAATTAACACCGTAGATAAAGTTCAGACTTCCTCCAGTAGAGGAGTTTCAACTGGCGCAAGGTTCGAATTAGCGGCATGGAGGTGTACCACCCGGTACAGTCTTTGATGAGGAATTTCACTCGCTCCGTGGACTCGAGCAATGAGATCCTCCGCTGACATTGCAGGAGTGTCATACAACATACACTTCATACTACCTACGTGGAACTGTCCGGCTTCTCTTAGTCGTCTCCTGATGGCCGCGAACGTCAAACGATGTGCGGTACGTCTGTATGGAAAACGTCCCACATACAATCTTGCAGCAACTCTGTCATTGCAATCCGCTTTGCCGTATGCAAGCACCATGGCAGTCATATCCGCAGCTGTAAACTGGTAGTTTTCGCACTGCTGTTAACAACGTTACTCCACTGGCAGACTACAGTACACAAGTAACGAGGTAGAATGAGCGTCTAGGACTGTTTGGAGGAATGTAGCGGATGCGCAGGGATGTTATTAGGCTGAAGTCGTCCATCCGCACTATACAGATGGCTCAATGTTTGCATACCTTCCGTATTAAGACCCAAATCGGAACAAATTGTCATAACCGTTCTCAGACTCCGACGCTCTCCAGCGCCCAAACCGTGCATTTTCGGACAGGGGCTCCTTCTAGAAAACCGATCAGTCCGCCATCCCGCACAACATACCAAGCCTTGTCGGTGCTTTGGAGACACTCTGTATCTAATAATTCCACCACGGACCAAGATGAAATTAGTTACTTGTAATACAAAGGGAATGGTCACCAAGTTAACCCCATCCATTTAACGATAGCCCGCTTCGTTTTAAGCCTTCATTTTGAATGATGACTTCGAATATAGCCGTGTGTCAGCCAGTACTTCTAATCCATACGTGGGCAATGAGAGAGCCCCGCTCCTTGAGCGCGGGAAGAGCCGAGAGCAGCTGACTTCTAATAGTTTGTGATGTGAAGACTAGATGGCGGTATGCGGAGTCAAGGCGCAAGCAAAGCCACAGCAATGTACCTGGCTAAGTATGATATGCTAACGCAATACAATCGGACAGTTCGTTTGTCGTTCATTTTTATGGTGTATTCCTAAACAAGGTTTATGTAGGCCTACAGTATTTCAATGAGTACAGGTAGAAGACAAAAGAGTATTTAGTTATCACATGTCAAAATAATTCCATTTCCATCACATAACCTAATTGAAATGAATATAATTAAACGAATTTACTTAGCACATATCGTTTGTATACATAAATTATTTTGTTTCCTCGCCATAATGTTATGCACTGAATAGAACGAGACATTAGGCACAACTTCGATCCAGGATTGTATGGGAAGCTGCGGAAATACGTAGAAATCCTAACAATTTCAACAGGAACACTGGCTATCAGTTAAGTAATACGTGGTTGCCAGCCATTAAGGATTTACACTATTGTTATTTCGTTTCGGTGTTTTAATAATTCATACGTTCCTCATTGCCAGATGGTTCATTCCAGGCTTGTGTCAATGTCATACTTTCATATGTGTGTGTACACCTGTTATGTTATGTGACTCCCTCTCAGACTTATTCTGATGGTTCCGTCAGCTTCCGCTTGGAACGCTAGCACTGTACCGCATCCGGTGAGCCATATGGTGACGATGAACGTACCAATTCCATTTCTGTTATAACGTCTGAATTCAAACCTCATTGTTTGAGAAGCCTTTGTCGTTAACATTCGAGATTTTCTTCTGAAGACGCAGAGCAA
Source organism: Anabrus simplex (assembly GCF_040414725.1). NCBI lineage: Eukaryota > Metazoa > Arthropoda > Insecta > Orthoptera > Tettigoniidae > Anabrus > Anabrus simplex. Next base: position 59,431,273 of record NC_090277.1, read on the forward strand.
AGTTTTCTGCGAAACCTAAACAAAGAATTTCATGTTATTGTCTTGACACGGCATAAGTCCTATATCAATTCTATAAAAACGGGCCGTGAAAGCATCAATGGTAACACAACAAAACTGTTAAGACCCTTTACTAGTTGTAATTGAGAGCCGTGCAAGCAGCTGCTAGGCTGTACTCTGCTCCTTTATTGCCCTGAGCTGAAGTGATGCTCATTGAGCCGAATTGTACCCGCCTTCGGTCTTCTCCTTACCCTGATCTGTTGTGGACTAACAGATTATCTTGTTTGCTTGATCCATTCGGCTTCTCTACGTTGGGGTATTTTGCGGTAAGTTATTTCATAGGAATGAATTACACGTCCATCGACTGACTTCCAAGCTTGAGGATCAGGGAGTCTCATCATTCATCAATGATCTGCATTTAGTGCTTCGCCCGAGTCGCAGATTCTCTATCAAATGTTTGCGTATATCTTTCTTAAACATTTTAAAAGAACTTTGAAATTTATCGAACATTTCCCTTGATTATTTGCTCCAGTGCCTTACTCCTCATCGCATAAATGAATATTTGCCCGAATTTGTCCTCTTGAATTCCAGCTTTATCTTCGTATTGTGATCTTTCCTCCTTTTAAAAGTTCCATCATCATCATCATCATCATCATCATCATCATCATCATTCTGTTATCAGCTCCTCGTTTCATTTCATAATAGGAACAATAATGAAGACTCTGTGCCAGGTCTTGAAGGAACTTTTTTCTCGCTCGTCCTCAGCCTTTCTTCCCCATGATTTTCCCTTCCAGCAGAATGGTAAGAGCCAGGCTGAGTGGCTCAGACGGTTGAGGCGCTGGTCTTCTGACCCCCACTTGGCAGGTTCAATCCTGGCTCAGTCCGGTGGTATTTGAAGTTGCCTAGTTCTACTTCTTCTGAAATCTATTTTCACCACCACATTTCAAAAAATAATCTTACTCTAAACAAGGGAAACGATGCAGTAGGAGCACCGATTTGAGTGCGCAGTACACAGTGACCAAGCGGCCTTGTTCCTAACTGTGTTATAATATTATCATGAAACCAATTCCATCCGACTCTTTGGCTGAATGGTCAGCGTACTGCCCTTCGGTTCAGAGGGTCCCGGGTGCGATTCCCGCCCGGTTCGGGGATTTTAATCCCTTCTGATTAATTCTCCTGGACCGGGCGAGTTGGCCGTGCGGTTATGGGCGCGCACCTCTGAGCTTGCATCCGAGGGATAGTGGGTTCGAACCCCACTGTCGGCAGTCCTGAAGATGGTTTTCCGTGGTTTCCCATTTTCACACCAGGCAAATGTACATTAATTAATTTAATTAATTAATTAAGGCCGCGGCCACTTCCTTCCCATTCCTAGGCCTTTCTTATCCCATCATCGCCACAAGACCTATCTGTGTCGGTCGGACGTGAAACAAATACAAAAAAAAATTATTCAGGCTCGGGGACTGGGTGTTTGTGTATGTCCTAGCACTCTCCTCTTCACATTCAGACCACAGAAACACGAAATAGTGATTACATCCCTCCATAAATGGTTGGCGTCAAGAAGGGCATCCGGCCGTGAAACAGGGTCAGATCCACATTTGCGACCCCACAGATTTCGTAAAAGCGGCAGAAAAAAGATTTTCATGAAACCAATTCCAGTGAATTCTTCAAATTAGAGGGATAAATACATTCAGTACCTTTTCTATAGGTTTATACATACCTGCCAACTCTCCTGATTGTTATGTTACTTCCTGACTTCCCCCATCATTTAATTGTTTCTCCTGATTTTAAGTCATTGATTGCAGAACTTACGATATCTTTTGAAACTCCCGCGCCATTTCGGAATGTGCAGTGGTGAAATTTACATACATTATTTATTTGTGTTTGTACACCAGTAAGTTCTCTAAGGTATGAAAAGAGGCTTGGAAATGATACTATGCCGTATAAATTGGAGCTAAATTTAATATGCGCATGTACATAATTTGTATCCGAAATGGCCGAGGCCATCCGTATTATCCGAGTTTTCATTTGTCTGAAGTGACATTGGTCCGTATTACTTCGGATAATCGGGGTTCTACTCTACTTCCTTAGTACGTTAATGTAGTTTCGTGAACAAAGTTCCCAACTGGAAGGGAGGTGTAATTATTTCACTGGGTGATGCAGTGCCCCGTCAGGTGGAAGTTACTCCGTGGTAATTGGACGCACGTGTTCCACAGGGAGAGGTGTGTCACGGACAAATGGTGTATGTCAAACAGCCATCAATATTAAGTGTAAGTTAGCTCAGGTGGCCTGACTGGCTTCCTTGGACCTCACTCACTAAATTAGCTACTCTCCTTGCTTGCCGCCTGCAGCTTGCACAACTTAGCAGTCACGTTCTGCGTCGGCGTTCAAGAAGTGCGACGTGCTTGGCTGGCAAGAAGCTCACTTACTGACTGTATATGACTCCTACGTTCCTGTGTTCCGAAACCCTCCAGGGTAGGGAGTGGTGCATGATTTGTTAGTGGATTGTGAGAGCCGAGAAACACAGGATTCTAACAAGTATCCTCTGGCGTACGCCGCAGCTTCTGAAGTATTCCCATTGCTGGTTCGTTATGGCATTTAACTGGACAAGTACTTACTTCTTATAGATAGACGCAAATTTTTAGGCAGTAATATGTCAGAATGCAATCTTACTGAAGTGGGTAACAAGTATAGTCTACCCTGCACAACGGTCATGCATTAAGGTTTGCATAAACATAAAGGGGTTCTCAAATTAATTGTACCTTCTGTTTTAGTGAGTAGTTTATAAAAGAGTTGATGCAGCTCATTTTCAATAAAAAAATATTGTTTTGATTAATATTTTTGTCTACCACTAAACTGTGTCCCTTTCCGAACTAATCATTCCAAAACGTGTTTCACTTTGTATCTCCTATTGACTAGATATGTAAAAAATTCTCATGCTGCATTGCTCTTTTTCATTTTAAAATTTCGAAATGCAGTTATTCGCTTTAATTTTTTCAGTAGCAACATATATTGTACAGTAGTAATTGTTGCATTAATAATTATACAGGGTGTTTCTAAATTCCCATTACGGACTAAGAGGGCTTTCAGTGGGGACCAAGACGGTTAAGTTTAGCATAGGAACTTGTGTCCGGAAACGTACCGTTTTCCCGCTACCCGCAAAAAACCATCACAGCACACATTCTCAGCTCCCGCATTTTCGGCGCTATGTCCGACTCCTACTGTTTGCCGTCTGGGTACAATTACAGGTGGGGCTCAATGTGACAACCACGGTCGTGAGCACAGGCATTGTACCTACGTATTATGTTCTCATACACACGGTCACCAATCCTTGGTCATCCAAGGTCCGCCGCAGCCATAACCCGCGCAAGTAGGTCTTCCTCGGTTTCCACAGGGGTCTCGTAAATCAAGGTTTTCATGTGACCCCATAGGTAGTAATGTAGTCCAGCAGTGTCAAGTCCGGTGAACGTGCAGGCCAAGCAATAGGGCCACCACGACCTATCAACTATTGCCGAAATCTTTGGAACAGACGAACTGTAAGTACAGTACTGTACGGACAGCGTACTGCTGTGTACGTAGTGTGCTGTAGTATGAACTAAGATCGAAAACACAACAGAAGGCACAACACGTCTCCTTGCTGATCACACACTCAACCGAATGACATGGAATGTCAACATACCTTTAGGCGAATGAGACATCACGTGATCGTTCAATGACGTACGAACTCCAGTCAGTTGCACAGACAATGCGGGAGATTTGAACGTGTACAGTGCTGGTTTTTTACGGGTAGCGGGAAGACGGTACGTTTCCGAACACATGTTCCTATAATCGTCTTGGTACCCACTGCAAGCCCTCAGAGTCTGTAATGGGAATATAGAAAAACCCTGTATATCGTTCCTAGGTAATGAAAACCTCGGAATTCCACTCACTAGAAAACCGTGTCCCTCCATCTATCTTGTGAAGGCTTGCCGCGTTGCCTGGGAAGGGAACAGAAGACTCCAGTGGTCTAATAATTGGGCTATCATTAAGCAATGAAAGTGCCAGGAACAGTTCTCTGGCCATTGCTGACCGCTCAGTTTTGGTTGCTTCTGTAAACTTTACTTCGGAGGAGTTACGAGGTTTCCTTTGCCCAACAACAATTATATGCAATACATTATTATCATTGGGTAACAGGGTGGTGTTGCGGCTTAGGTGATTGCCTTCATCTCGCCGACCATGGTTTGACTCCCGGTGTGAAAATCCCGTGGGGTCAGGAAGGGCATGCGACCTAAAATAACCAATTATAAATCTTTCATGCCTCAGTGCTGTACACACCCTCGATTTCTATTGGCTAATTTAATAAATATCCTAAATTTGAGAAGCTGCGGAAGAACTAGGATGATACTGATGGTTAATATTATTTGGCATCCAGCAACAATCATTTGGTGTTTCTCGTATAATCGCAATATACTCGTACTTCGGAGGCAAGAATGTAAAAGAATTGGATTTGGGAGAATGCCAACCATCATTACTGGCAATGGCCAAGATGCGGTTCCACAACAGCCCCCTTGATCATCGGGCAGAAGTTCAATATTTGCTCCGTAGCGACCATCACCATGCCTATCCCTCTCAAGGTAGCGGGTGATAGGTATCTGAGGGTACTTGGGGGTTCCGGGGGACCCCACCCTGGCATCGGCAGCGGCGGCCGCTCTTGCCGTCAACCTTGGGCGTAACTGACCCGACTTCTACGACTTCATAAATTACATGAAGATTATTTTCTTCAAAATACCTTATGAATGAACTCTTCATCAAGAAATTTTCTGAATTTAAAATATTCTAAAATGCAACATTTCAATATTGTATCAACCGTGGAAGGACTTTCGGGGCTGGAGCTCTGTACCGGAGGTACAACCACTCCATACATTCAAACTGAGCGCCTTTTAGAAGGCCGTCTGTAGTACGATCAGTGAACTGTCTAGCTGAAGAAGTTTCGAACTTTATCTTCTGATGTCTCTACTGTCGACTTACGTGCCCCCTCTGGTGTGAGGATGGACAATTAAATTTGAAGAGAATTTTGTGTTTATCAGTTTGCTAAACTGAATCGTCTATAGATTGTTTTTGTTTTCTTAGGTTAATAGCACTGCTATCCCTTCCTTCTTGAGGAAAATTTTCCACCAGTCACCAACAGCCTAGGTGACACTTTCTAACTACCAAATTTGTTTGCATTCTAACCTATTACTGCCTAAAAATCCGAGGTCTGTGTGTATAGATAAAAGATTAACTGGGTGGGTTCTATGCGCGGTACAAGTCTTTTACGTGTAACTTTGCTTTGATCACGATACGAACAGCCACGTAAAATTCTAGGTGTCATAGCTACAGTCATGGTTTCAGTACACACGTGAAAATGATTGTCCCTTGTCTGTGATCATGATATGGATTGTCACTTAAAACTTGGGTCCCATAGCCGTGATCTCATTTCCAATAGGCATAAAGAACTAAAGTCTGTTGTTGTGATCAGAATGTCAACAGTCACATACGCCTAGAGATCCTATGCCTTTTATAAAGGTACGAGTGGAAGAAAGCTCTGGATAAAAGAAGAATGAGAATCATCAGGGCGAAAAGAGAACACATGTGTACGAAGGAAGCCCAAGATCTATATAATTAACTTGCAAGAAGACGAACTTCAATTGGTCAGGAAATGTAAATATATGGGTTCATACGTACAAACTGATGGAGGACTGGAATACAGCACAGGGTAAATAATGGATGGATGAACTGGTAGAAATTGAGTGGAGTACTGTAATATAAGAAGGTCTGTTACAGGATGTAAGGAAAGCTCTTCAAATCTGTGGTGAGTTCTGCAGAAACGTTGCCAGTCACAAAAGCGCAAGATAAAGAGGTGCATGTGGCAGAATGAGAATATGAAGGTGGATGGGGTAGAGTTACGAGAAAAGATAGAATAAGGAATCATTACATCAGAGGATCAGTGAAAATCGGTCCCATAAGAAAGAAGGTTCAAGAAAGTAGGCTAAGATGGTATGGGCAAAATGCAGAGGGAAGAACTACGTGGGGAAAAGGAATTGAAGGGTCAAGGAAGAAAGGACGACCAAAAAATGAGATGGAAAGAGAAGGGGATCTACGAGAAAAAGTTTGGAAGAGGAAAGAAGCATTTGACAGACATTTACGGAAGAGAAGAATCCAACAAAGCAACGCTGACCCTACGTGGCGTTGAAAAAGAAGATGAAGACGATGATTAAATGACGCGGCAAACTGGTGTTCCTATGTCTGTGATCATGATACCAATAGACATGCAACACAAGAAATCCCCAGAATGGGACTGCGATGTCAAGTCACACGTTCAACTCCTGCCTGTTTAAGAGCAGTTCTATCAAGTCGCCGTGCATCAACTTGACACCCACCTTGTTGTCCTAATTCCTCTGCCATCCAGCAGATGGCATTCCGCAGCACGGTAGTAAAACATTTCCATTTGCTGGTATTAAATAACAATGCTGGAGCGCTCGATTACTCAAACCTTGGGCTAGTTTCATTTCACAGTTCCCTGACTCGCGCGCGGGATAACCGTTTTAAAATTATCAACTGATTACTGCTGGTCGTAATTAACAACATGGCCACCTCGAAAACAACCTTTCGGCAGATTGCTTTCCGGCTTGGCTTTGCTATCCACCACGAAACGTAGATGATGATTACTGCCCACATTTTCATGCAGTAATAGATTAGAATGCAATCTTACTGAAACGAGTAACAAATATAGTCTAATCTGCACAACGGTTATGCTATGAGTTTTGCATAACTGTTAGGGGTTCAGCCCATCAGAACCCCTACAATTTGTTACTCTCAATGTATTACAGAACAGTGGCCTAGACGACAATTCCTAATAAACAAATTCGTTTGCATTCTAACCAGTTACTCCATAAAAAGCAGGGGAAGAATAATAATAATAAACCGGTTAGGGCACGCAGCTGTGAGCTTGCACACGGGAGACAGTGGCTTCGAACCCTTCCCTCAGCAGCCCAGAAGAGGTTTTTTTCTATTTTCCAGTTTTCACGCCAGGCAAATGCTGGGGATGTACCTTCAGTCCAAGGCCATTTCCTTCCCACTCCCAGCACTTTCCTATCCCATCGTCACCATAATACCTATACGCGAGTGAATGTCTAGTACTTACTTACAAGGTGAATAAATTAGAAGTACTCGAAAGAATGCTTCTACAGAAAATACTCGGTCCGCTGAGAACTTACAGAATTCTGGAAATCAGGAAGTAATGATGAAATATACCGGAACGTAGAAAATATAACAGAAACAATATGGAAGAGGTGATTGATATTTTTTTGGACATTCATACGGAATGGACAACAGGTCAACCAAACAACTTTAAATGCCGTTAGAACAAGAGATCAAAAACGACTTATTCGTGAAGCGAAGATAGAGTTGGAAAAAAACAATATTACAGAAGAAGAAGCAACAGATAGATATATTTTTTAGAAAGTACGTGATAAAAATGGAAGCATTCCAAGGTCGGTGAAGGAAGAAAACATTCTCAGAATGATCCGAGGAGAGAAAAGGAGATATAGCTAGAAGATGGAGTTTTGGAGGTAGAAGAAGGGGCAACGAGGAATGAAGAACTGAAATTTTCATGTGGTCCCTAGGAAACTCTAACGGAGAAATAGATTATTAATAATAATAATAAGCAGGCAAGCTAACGTAAAGAAAGACCGCAAAGACATGGGCCTTCGACCAGACGACGCACACAAGCAAGACCTTTTCAGAACAAGCGTTGTGAATTTTGGAACATTCCGGGATGTGAAGTGGACGACTGGTGCAAAGTGACCGGACACAGCAAGGTAATGAAAACGTACTGGATCAGTCGAAAACTGGGTAAACGCCAGAATGTATAATGAAACGTATCGTGGTCACTAATTAACCGATTAGCAAATAATAAATAAATAAATAAATAAATAAATAAATAAATAAATAAATTGTTGTCTTCCCCAATAATTAATGTGGGTAACAATTTTGGTGAAACTAAGCAAGTGGCTACACGGTTTGAGTGAGGTGTGTGGAGCGATGTAATTACCATTCCTTGCTTCCTCGGTGTGTGCCTGTGTATGTGTAAGTTTGTTTTAAGCCTAACACAAGCTCCAGTTCCGAAGTTACCCAGTTAAAACTCCCATCCCGACCCAGAAACAAATCTGGGACCCTCTGAATCGAATGCCGCTTTGCTGACTACTCAGTCAAGGAGCAACGCCGTTGCAATATAGCTTATTTCTAATAATAATTGCAAATTAATAATAATAATAATAATAATAATAATAATAATAATAATAATAATAATAATAATGGAATCAAATGTTCCGTTTCGTTTAAAAAATATCTTCTGTAGATGCAGTATTACGAAAGCTGTGGTTTCTTCTTCTTAATATGATAGTGAATTGTCGACAAGAAAAAGAGTTTTCTGGCAGAAGGAAGAAAAGCAAGGCGTGGATGGAAGAACATACGGAGAAGAGAAGAACAGTCAGCTTCTAGAGAAAGAGGAAACCATTTTCCTCCAATTACACACTTTGTCTCAGATGATCAGTGCGCGCAAAGGGAATAATGCGAGTCTGCCTTCTCTGGTTCTCAGCAACCTGCTGTGCACCAGATGACCGACATTACACTTTTCTGAAGCAGCGCTCTTTCAACCGGAGCCTTGTCTTACGACTGAAGATAAAACAGATTTTATAAGAATATTGCTACATTACCGTCCATGGTGTAACACACTGCGACTTAACTCGTGTTGGGGGATTTCAAGATGGGCTACTGAGAGCTGTTATACCCCATTGCAGCTTTGCTACCGTAAATGGAACGTTGCATTACTTGGATCTTTTAATATCAACTTATAATACTTTTGAAATAATGTTGATTGTCCTTTAAGGAAAGAGTTCTGTGAGCGTACGTGACCTTAAATTACTACAGTTGGTAAGTTCGTGGACTGGCGCCTACAGTGCAGGCAACACTTCGTACACTTATGTACCGCAGTCAATAAGTTCGTGGACTGGCGCCTACAATGTAGGCAACAGAGCGTACACCCATGTCAAAAACCCTACGTGTGTTGGAACCACGGCCACTTCGGTGAGCTGTCAGTTTAACGCAAAATTCATCGAGGCTTTAGACGGAACGCTGAAAAAGTCTGTCATAAGCATATCTTCGGGTTCGAATTACGTAGTCAAGTGTAGGCCTATAAGGTTTGTTCACCTTGCTACTTTAAACATAAAATGCCAATCAGATTGCTGACGGAGGTGTCCGGCGAAGAAACTAGGTGGCGCTTTTTATGCAGTGCTTATATATACAAAAATTAAAATAATTTATATTTTTCGTTAGTTTCAGGTGTCCCTCGCCTCCATTTCTCCACCCCTGCTTTGTTCAATACGACCTTTTGTCGTCGACTTTTTCCTCCCTCTCTCCTTGCCCGCGTACACTCGTATAAAAGGTGTCCCATTCTCTCTTCATTTTCTCCGCACATTCTGCACTTCTTTTGGTCTACTTCGTCGTTGTCTTGTCTCCAACTTCTTCTTACTTCTTATAGTAACAGGCCATTTCGGTTGTAGAATTCCCGTCGTTTCATTTCCTATTTGTATAGTCCTTCTTTTCTTCTATCTATTTCTTTCAAACATTCCTTGTATATTTTGTTTGATCCTTGCCGCATCCTTACTTCGAATTTTTCTGCCCTCTTACCGTTATCTATTCTGATGTCATTCATAAGTAAACCAAGAATTTTTGGGCAGTATTAGGTTAGCTTGCTGACTAATTTTGTTATTAGGAAGTGTCGTCTACTCCGTTCTTCCGCTATGCAGCCAGAGTTCGTGTTATGATGGGTCATACCCCTAATGTTTATGAAAAACTCGTACCATAACCGTTGTACAGGACAGGCTATACACATCACCCCTCTTCAGTAGGTTTGCATTCTAATTTATCACTGCCTAAACATTCAGGCTTTACTCGTTAGTGTTCAGTACAATTTTTAAGTAGCTGAAACCTATGCAAATGCCATTTTACATTATCAAATAAAAATATGTCAAAATCACCTTGTTCATTATTTATCTTTACAATACACGTTAAACAATAGATGTTCCACATAAAAAACAATAGCCGCTGGACCTAGCACAGCCCACTACGTCCTTTTCTCTCTTACTAAGAAGATGAAGTTATTTGCTGTTTAAAATGCCAAACTTAGGAAGGCTATTTCATTAAAATAGGGAACGGAGAGCTAGAGAAGGGAAGCTTAGAGACTGCTTCATTAGTGGTACGGACCGTCGTTAATCATGTGGGCGACACGAGATGCCCGGAAGATAGTGGCCGCAGCTTTTTGTTCCTGTGACAGGATGGACCACAGTGTGTGACGTCGCCTATTTCAGCAGGATCATTATATTACAGCTAACTTCCGTAAATTTTGAAATTCCTCCACGTAAAAATGAAATTATTCCTAATATATACATTGAAATGGATGAGAGATCGCGGTAAGAAGCCTGATTATAGTGGTACAGGAGTTAACTTACATTAAAATGTAAACAACATAATAACAAGAACAAAATAAAAAATGTCGCATGATAACGGAAGAAGAAAACAAAGAGGAAAGAGAGAAATGAATTTATTGAAAAAAACGAAAATACGTGATAATTGACCAATAACTACGAGTAGTGTAACATACTGTCGCGTAGTCAAACGTGATATAATCAGTTTTGAATAGTGTCCCGAAGAACTATCGTGGGATCGAACTAAAGCCTTGACTCTAGTCAAAAGGTGGTATTTGGGGAGCTTTTTGTAAGCAATAATACTGTAGGTTATATTTCAACTTGTACAAAGCTCTCTCAAGACCGCATAACGCTCATGTTTAATGAGTTGCATAAACGTAAGGGGCATGGGCCTTAAAACCCCTGATATTTATGCAACATTTCCTACTGGACTTACCTCCGGGATAGAGCACGCCTTCGGCTCATTGGAGTCTAATCTGTTATTTCATGGAAATCCGCTTCCTAAGATGTTCCTGTAACCAATCGAAAGATGATGGATGTTAATTCTCGTTTTAAGTACTTGCTATGATAACATAGTCACACCTGTTATACTACTCTAACAACGTTGAATTAAATGAGAAGTCCAAATGAAGAAACATAAATATTTATTTAGAGTAGAAAAGTGAAGCAGACCTCCAATGTGCTAGCCACAAGTGACAGTGTCTTTCGTGCCAGATTGACCACAGACACTTACAATACAATATATACCCTCAACTGAACGTTAAGATCATGCATTTTTGAGATATGCACTTGTTATTGCTGGGGTTTAGTAATAATACTGTCTTTATACGGTAATTTGTTCGACTCTTATATAGATCAAGCTATTCATTCTGATTTTATGCTGACTACATTGGTCTTACAATGACTAGCGCTCGGATTTTTTAGGTAGTAATAGGTTAGAATGCAAACTAATATGCCTAGTGAGAAGCGTCGGCTAGCCCGTTGTTCAGAAATGTACGTAGAGTAACATGAATTCTAGGGGTTCTGATAGGCCGTGCCCCTTACGTTTATGCAAATCTCTTACCAGAACCGTTGTGCGGTTGGAATAAACTTGTTACTCGTCTCAGTAAGATTGCGTTCTAGCATAGTGCCTAAAAATGACACTTTCCTAGCAAGGCGAGTCCCTTGGCTATTATATTAATTAAGATAAGTAGGTAATGAAGTATATAATTACGAATATTCAGATGGTGTCTCTCGAGTATCCCAAAACACGAAATAATTTCAAATATTCCATTTCGCTTAGCATAACATAATGACAACGCAATCACATGGCAGTTCACAAATAACTTTAATATTTCCATTACCGTAACACAGCGATTTTATTTATTTATTATTGAATATCCTAACAGTTTTTACCCTACTGTGCATTAGTATATTAGGGTTACAGTTTTATTCAGTTAATTATTGACCACCCCCTGCGGGTGGGGGAGGCACATGTAGAATACACCCGCGGTATCCCCTGCCTGTCGTAAGAGGTGACTAAAAGGGGCGACCAAGGGCTGACTGAATTAGAACCCTGAAACTAATTTTGAATCGTACCATCACGCGGGGAACACCATAGGTTGCCTGTACTTGCGAGTAGTACCACTAAATTCGGTACGAAATAGGTTTGTGATTAGTAGCAGTAAAAGTCTGGCCGGGTGGATTCCAGTACCCGTGCGTCGTACCCATGTGAGCAACACCGCGGGTCTGGGCGTAGCCTGTGAGTTGTACCGCTATATGAGCAGCACCGTGGGTCTGCGTTGCCTGTGATTAGTACCCACTATGTGAGGAACACCACGGGAATACCGGCGCCCGTGTTAAGTACACCTAGGTGGGGAATCTTCTCGGTTTGCGTTGACTCTGAGTTGGGCCATTGTGTGAGACACACCATAGGTCTGCGTTACTTGCACGTATTGCAATACTTGTGAGCAGTACCATCTTTTGTGGACCACCGTGAGTCTTCGCTACTTCTGATTAGTACCCCCAACATGACACATACCATGGTTCTATTTCACTCGTGACATGTACCATTCTGTGGGGCCTTAGACGTCGATTTTGCACCCCTTTAGACACCAAGCATCATTGTGCTTTATAAGTGGTTCCTTGGTCGGTAATAATGTTATTTTCGATCTATTTTGAGTCTGATCCACTGTTTTTTTGTTTTTTGTTGGGTTCCTGTCCATCCATTCATTCTTCATGACATATTTTATTTTATTTTGGTCGGTGGATGCCTTTGAAATTTTTGTTATTTCATTTCGTACCATTAGGGGCCGATGACCTTCGATGTTAGGTGCCTTAAAACAAAAAGCATCATCATCATCATCTAATTATTGACCCTTAACACAAAATGAGGAAACTAACTTACTGAAGATGTGGTGAATGAACTTCAGGAACTGTTTGTAACAGCAGGATTTCCTAAACAGGTGATATGATGGCTTTGAAGGTTCCACATTGCAAATGTATAATTAACACTCAAGTTCGAATCCTGTCGTTGCAAATACGTTACAGTCAAACTATAAATGGTCTACCATTTGAGAAGATACACAAAAGCACAAATAATCGTCTGCAATGTTAATTTTAAAGCGTTCAAAGTAGCACTTAAACTCTCCGTGGGCGGAGGGAAACTAATGTTTCGTACTGGATTGTGCTATATATGTCGGCAAAAAATAATTCTCTTGTGACAGATCCTTTTGTACTTGATGTCGAGAGGTTGTTCCACGGTCTTATTAGATGTGTTTTGATTTGGGCTTTTGCATAGCTTGGGGGTGATTTCTTGTAAGTAATTCGTATGTTTGATGAGGAGATTGCTTTTGCGAGGATGTTTGCCATTTCATTTCCAGGTGAACCGGTGTTTCCTCGGATCCAGGAGATAATGACGACGTATAGGCACTGCTGTGCTCCGGATATTATAGTAGCAGTTACTGGTTTGACATTCTGCTTGTCGTTTACTGTGTTGAATGCAGCTTTAGTATCCGAGCATTACTGCTGTTGTGTTCACACCACTCCACAGCGAACTTGATGGCCCCTAGCTCGGCTGGAAATACTGAGAAGCTGCATGACAATTTCTATTGCGCTGAAAACACTTCGCTGTTGTTGTCGTATCCCACTTCGTCAGTGATTTGCAGTAGATTGGGTGGTATAACTATCTACTATTGGCTTACGATTTTACAACTCCATCTTGTACAAATTCAGACAATATATCTTTTCTTGAAACATTTGTGAGATAAAACTCTTAAGTGCTGCATGAAATGCATTTCCCAATATTATCAATTCCCCTATTTGCGAACGAATATTTACCATAGATTTCTATGGTCTACCTTTTACTTTTCGTGAACGGTGCTTTGTAGGTTGGTATGTTGCTCTTCTATGGAGAAACAAGACAGAACTCAGTACAGTAGTTATGCCTCTTTCACAATCGATATTCTGAGACAGCCGACAGCCAATTCGTTAAAAAGCATGGATCTGACGAATCCGTGGCCGCATCCTCTAGAGTGAGAAGTGGCGGTTTTTTTCTGATTCGGGTCTTCTTGTAGTCGCATCAAATCCTTTGAACCTACCGTGAACAGAGACCTCGAATCAAGATGCTTCAGGATCTCGTGCAATGTCTCGATTAGCTAATAAAAAACAATCTTCAATTACTTTAATCACAACTGACATCACATTACGGAAAACATATTATGACTTCACGAATCCTGCTTTGAGTTTGCCTTTCTATATAATGTGTGAAAATACTCTTGTGTTTCACACTTCGCCGTTTTATTTTTGGTATTGTATACAGTTTGTTCCATAAAACAGGTTGGTTTGAAGAGATAACAGGTAAGGAAATTTGGTGTAGCGAAATTCCTTTAGAGTCTGCGAAGTGTTGTCTGATTCTGTAGTTATTAAGAGAGGGGTCACGCAGTGCAGTAGTATTGGGCGTTGTATATGATATTAATAAAGAAATGGAATCACAGATAAGACTATTTGCGGATGATGTAATACTGTATAGAGTAGTAAATGAGTTGCGCGATTGTGAGGGACTGCAGGGGGATCTAGACAAAGTTGAGATGGACAGCGGACTGTTGTATGACGGTAAATGGGATGAAAATTGTAGTTTTAAGTTTCACAAAGAGGACAAAGTACTGTTGGTTTTAATTACTGTGTTAATGGGGTGATATTACTTCATGGGGATGACTGTAGGTAATTAGGTGTTAATATAAGGAATGATCTTCATTGAGGTAATCATATTAACGAGGTTAAGAAAAGTTAAAGATTTCTTCGCATGGTTATGCGAGTATTTAGGGATTGTAGTGAGGATTTAAAGGAGAGGGCATGCAAGTCTCTGGTAGGACCCGAATTAGGATATCGTTCCAGTGTATGGGATCCACACTAAGACTGCTTGATACGAGAACAGGAAATGATCCGAAGGAAAGCAGCGCGGTTTGTTCTGGATGATTTCCGTCGAAGAAGTAACGTTACGAAAATGTTACAAACATTGGGCTGGGGACACTTCGGAGTAAGGAGACGAGATGCTTGACTACGTGGTATGTATCGAGCTGGCAGTGGAAAGATGGCTTTTAATGACATTAGTAGACGAATAAGCTTTAGCGGAGGAATATGAAGATAAAGTAGGAATTCAAGAGGACAAACTGGGGCAGATAATCCTTTATAGGGCCAGGAGTAAGGGATTGAAATAATTTATCAAGGGGAAATGTTCAATAAATTTCCTCAATTTCTGTGAAAACATTTAAGAAAAAGCTTCGTAAACAACTGAGAGGGAATATGCGCCTGAGCGACAGCCCAAAGTACAGATGATTGATGATTTGATGATGCCATTCTGCACTCTACATATTTGAGTTCTTTGCCTCCATTATTGAACTCATATGTTGCTATATTATGTGCATTCAATACTTCTCATAGAAAACCCAATTTGCTTTTACACTGACAACCTACTTGCTTTATGAAAAATGTTTCGTGTGGCTGTTTTGTTACTGGAACGGCATGTCGAACAGAAGGAAATAGAATCTATGGGTTTATTGATGGTAAACATATCAAACTTGGTTGCGAGCTATATAACACCTGTGCTGCGTGTATCATACATCATTTAAATGTGCCATTCCTTAATGGACGGCACCAAGTTAACTGTGTAATTAATAACGGTCAATATTTATCCTGTGTCATTTTCTAATTTATCACCGCGCAAAGAGTTCATAGGTGTCATTATATCGCGACACAGAGATTGGTGGCTGGCTGTGAGTTTTGATTTGTCACACACACACACAACCTGGCCATGCTACAGTTTCGCTGGCGTGTTCCATCAATCAAACAAAATATATTCCTTCTGACGTCCATATAAATCTCTTAACAGTCTCATGACGTACCTCTCTGTTCATACGATAATAGGGGTGGAGGCGGCGAACGATATTATTTTTATTAATGTGTCATTAATTATTATGTATTGCGCTTTGATGCGAGCTCTCTGTAGCTTAGTTCTTGACTGAAAGCGATTTTTATTCAACTGCGTGCTGAAAACCGTCTGTCTACTGTAATTTTGAACTCATATTTTTACAATGAATATATGTATTCACTAATTCATTTAAAATGGTATACAGTAGGTAATATAATCACAGTATACCTATAAAAGTTTCTTGTATAAATATATGAAATATTTGAGTTCTATTCAGAGAACTTGAGCCCATCACAGATACTGAACGCAAGAAGAGGATCTCATTTATTAGCAATTTCCTCAATTGTGCTGAAAGTTGAAGGGCTAAAGATTTCAAATTGTGACTCTGGGATAGCTCTATGAAACTAAAGAACAAATTTCGAAAAATCTCTTGTTTCTTTACTCGTTTTCATTTTGATTCCACTCCTAGCCAAATTAACGTATTTACATAATTATTTCTGTAACGTGTTCCTTGGTTAAATACCTTCAGGCGTTTTTGGATTTTTTGAAAAATGTGCACACCGAATTTATTTATAAGGGCTTAAGTGAAACTCTGCTGCATTAACTCACATTAGCTCTCGTAGTAAAAGAAAGATGCAAAATTCTAATCTAATCGACCGGATAACGATTATTAAGAAAACGATTGCAATTTTTAGGAATAAATAAAGAATTTATTATCATATTTTATTATATTTTATTTACGTAAAATTCGTAGCTCATATCCCTAGGGTGTCTTCAACATTGAGTTGCTTACCTGAAGTGCTAGAGCTGTGGATTTTATTATTATATATGTATATATACATTCGTTTAGCCCCTTAAGGAGCACGTGGAACCATTAAATAGCACTGGTATTCTTCATCTTCTTGTTCTTCTTATCTTCCCAAAACTTCCTCATCCTTGCACTATGGGCCTGCCGTCTTTCTTGTGTCCACGAGTTTTTGAGTATCATGCTTTTCTCAGATGGATTCTTGGGTGCAAATTTATGGCCGTTGATCTTTTGTCTGTATGTATTCCTTATGGTTGCCATTGGATCAACGTCGACTTCTGCGAGGTCCTTTTGTGCATCCACTGGCCAGCGAGCTTTGGATTGTCGGCTTTCATTGACAATAAGAAATATTTTCTTAGTCAGTCGTGAGTCATCCATTCGTGCTAAATGTCCATAAAATTTCATACGTCGTTTGCGTGTGACTGAAGTGAATCGCTCAGTTAATGCGTAGAGTTCTTCCGAGCTTTTTCGCGTCCATTTACCCTCTTGAAACTTGGGCCCGAATATCTTCCTCAGTACCTACCTGTCGTTCAATTTTCTCAATGTCCTTGATGTCAATGGTAAGTGCTGTTGTCTCACTTGCGTAGAGTGCCTCAGGGAGGACAACAGTGTGGTAGTGTCGGAGTTTGGCTTTTGTGGATATTGATTTCTTATTGTAGAAGTTCCAGGTGATTAGGTATGCTTTACGTAGTTTTTCTGCGCGCATTTTGTTGGCTGCTTTTTCATTGCATGAATCACCAATAATTTCACCCAAGTACTGGAATTATTATTATTATTATTATTATTATTATTATTATTATTATTATTATTATTATTATTATTATCCACCTTGTTCCGCTGGCGCAGGGTCCGCCAACTAGATCTTAGATCACCGCTTATCACGGTGTAATTCGTTAGCTGGACGTAAGATGACCTATCTCAGTTTTAAGATGTCTTGCCAACGCTGTTTCGGTCGGTCCCTTTTTCGATGCCCATCAACTCCTAATATGTATGGTCAAGGCGGGTGAAGCCCTATGTCCAGCATAATATTCAAATGATCATAACTTGGAACTGGTACTCGGCGCTCTTAGTTGCTGCTTCTGTGAATAGTTGTATTCAACTGTGTTTTTCATTTCTGTCGATGTGACTGAAACAGGCTGCTTCCTTGCGTTTTGCAAGGGTTATTTTTTACTTTTATTTCTTTTTTTGCTATTGGCTTTACGTCGCACCGACACAGATAGGTCTTACGTCGACGATGGGACAGGAAAGGGCTAAGACTGGGAAGGAAGCGGCCGTGGCCTTAATTGCCTGGTGTGAAAATGGGAAACCACGGAAAACCATCTTCAGGGCTGCCGTCAGTGAGGTTCGAACCCTCTATCTTCCGAATACTGGATACTGGCCGCACTTAAGCGACTGCAGCTATCGAGCTCGGTTTGCAAGGGTTAGGAATGCCCACGATTTCTCGGGATCCTCACTGGTGATACGGTCTACCCATGTGTTCTTGAATAGGCTATTCTGCTATACATCCCCATTTCAAAAGCCTTCATCCGGCTCATTGGCGAAGCCTTTGGTACTCAGTTTTTGACACGGTAAAGCGGCACCGATAACGCGCTACACGTCACGAAGCGCCAGCGAGTGTCGAACCAGAGGTAGGTTGCATACAAGATGTTTTATATTGAGAAACAAGTCTCCTTCAGTGCCACTTCTGAATTTGATTTGAACAATCAAATCCTATCTTTGTATTTGCCAGCATCTTCAGTATTTGAACAAAAACACTTTTTAAGAAGAGTGCCCCTTGTAAGTGTAACAACAGATATTTATTGTATTTTGTGTACTCTAGAGTATGTGACTGAAGCAAGGAGGCTTTCTGTTTGAATGTGTTCGTAGCAGTGTACAGTATTACTGAAACAAGGAGGCTTTGGATTTGAATGTGTTCATAGAAGTATATGACAGAAACGAGGAATTAATCAGAGTGAATGAATGAAACTCTGTATAAGGAATCGGATGTAGCTCTATGGATAGGAACTTTCCCA
Organism: Anabrus simplex; assembly: GCF_040414725.1. NCBI lineage: Eukaryota > Metazoa > Arthropoda > Insecta > Orthoptera > Tettigoniidae > Anabrus > Anabrus simplex. The sequence goes on from NC_090277.1 coordinate 59,449,996, forward strand.
GAATTTGTTTTGAAGTGAAAATGGGAAACCATAGAAAACCACTCTAAGGATTGCTCATGGTGGGGTTTGAACCTACGCGACTTCCGAGTGCGAAGCGTGGCTCCATAACCCTACGCTTTAACTAAACGTAAGTCAAGTAATAACGAATAGATTGGGAGGCTATGCAGCAAAGAAAAAATAATTTTGTGTTGTATGACTCACGTGTACCTATCTTACTTGACAGAGGAGAGCAAAGCTGGAAGACATTTCCTAGCAAGAGAGAATTTATTTCCTGAAAGACCTCTTCCCTGGACTCCCAATGTTCACCATTTCCCATAAGAAGAAGGGAATGAATTTGAATTTCAAATGAGCTACAAGTAGCCTGGCGTTTACCAACTGCTTTTCTGTTCGAACAAGTTTCCTTCGCAATTGGATCAAGGAGACACTGCCCTAACTTAGTTTCCCCACTACATTCGTAATACGATTTAATGATTTCCTGGAATAATTACTACGTCAGACATTAACTGCTGAGCGAAACGAGGTCTATTCTTTGTAACGGCGCGGCGAGCCGAACTACTGATGACCAAGAACACTCGCCTGTAAGTATGCGGATGTTTTGATAACGCTCGTAAAGGCGGCTGAAGTGTTTGCAAATTTAACACAAACACATTCCTTGGACACATCAAATCATCTGTATAGTTTTTCAGTAATTGCTGGTTTACAAGAAGTAAACTGTTTAGAAAAGAAAGCTAGCAAACTTATTCACGTAGTTTTACGTGACTTTTGATATCGTGATTTTCGCCACTGATTTTTTTGCGACCGAACAAGTTGGTCGAGCGGTTAGGGGAGCGCAGCTATGAGCTTGCATTCGGGAGCCCTGAAGATAGTTTTCTGTGGTTTCCTATTTTCACACCAGGCAAATGCTGGGGTTGTATCTCAGTTAAGGCCATGACTGCTTCCTTCCCACACCTAGCCCATCGTCACCATAAGACCTATCTGTGTTGCTGCGACATTAAACCAGTTATATTTTTTCTCGTGGAATCTGAAGCACATAGGCGCGTGGAATTATATTTCAAAAATACAATGTACTTCGAAATGGACTCAAACCACGGCCAGTTTTGTGAAAATCCAGTGAATATTCCCCTCGTTTATCACGCTCTTTTTATGGACACATTTTGACCCTTTCCTTTTTTCCTCGATGTGTGAGCTGAATAGTCAGCCATCTGGCCTCCGGATAAGAGGGCCCGGGTTCGATTTCCCTTTGGGCCGTGGATTGACTCAGGGACAGGGTATTTGTGTTTGACCTAACACACTCCTCTTCATATTTACACAACACATCACAGAACTACCGCAAAAACACGCAATAGTGAATACTTCCCTCCACGCAGGTTTGCGTCAGGAAGGGCATCCGGCCGTAAAACTGTATCATAATAATTAATATTATAAATTAATTAATAAAAACATTATAAAACAGTTATTAAACCAAAGATAATATAATGAAATTCAAAGGCCAGATGAGAAACTCGAGCTAAAAGAAAAAGAAAATATTAGGAAAGATCATAAGACCAAAATTTAAAGATAATATACATCAAGAATGGAACACTCTACAAGTAAATTGAAAAACTCTCAGAGACTATGAGAAAAAGAACGATAATTTTTTACGATTCTTTTTCTCAGAATTAATCCTAATAGATTAATCAGACAAATCTTTTGGTTTCTTCCGTAACTGCAAAAGAAACCCCAACTGGTTTAAAGAAACTGAAAAAGCCCTAGTAGAATTAAAAATTACAGAAAATTCAGTATTGGATCGAACAGCTAAAGTAATAACTAAAGAGGAAAGTACGAGGTTCAAGACAAATGTACATAAAAAAACCAAACCTCTTATCTCGAAAGATGAGAGGAAACGAAGATCAGAAAGAATGAAGAAATACTGGGCAACATGGAAAGAACAACACAGAAAGAAGTGATCGGTTCAACGCACCCCAAAGAACATGAAACAAAGGAAGAAAAATACATAATAAAAATGAATACGTAAATAATTAAATGACTTAATTCACACACACAGTGCCAGCCCAGTACATTGGGAAATGTCCAAGAATAAGAACGAGAAGAAGAAGAAGAACAAGAAAAAATATGGTTACTTATATCACGCCAGATCACGTACATTGAAAGTGACCAGCTAGAGAACGCTGGAGTTCGAACCCACCATATCTCAAATGCAAACTGACAGCTACACGATCTCGTGTATCACATAGCTAATCAGCCTGGTCCGAAAGGAACTGCGAGTTTTGATGGTCGTAATCGTCATCTTCTGTACTTAATACGTAAACTTCTTCCTCTGAAGATCGCAAAATATCGCAGCCCACACCCCTTTCTCTAACTTTTTATTCCCTCAGAAGCAAGCTGTACGATTGGTTTGCCCCGTCAGTTAATATGCAGGTACACCGCACACGTATCAGGTGTTCCGGTCTACCAATCCATCCGAACGTGTTTTATCGCTGTATAGATTGCCTTTTCACAATTTGACAGCGGAATAAATAATGAACCATGACGAACCGACAGTAAATGAGACATGCCTAGAAATTAACAACTGCATTAATACTTGGTGTTACCCTCTCCTGCTGGTGATTTTAATTCCTCTCTCTTGTATAATAATTTTAATGGATGCTATTTCTGAAATTTTAAGTAATAAACCCAGCTGAATATAGTTCCTAATTTGGAAATACTTCGCTTTCATATATTTGGCTCATATTGGGTCAAATCCTAGTGGGTGAGGGACGCAGATGGAGAATGCACCCACGGTATCCCCTGCCTGTCTTAAGAGGCGACTAAAAGGGTGACCAGGGGTTGATTGAATTAGAACCATGAAACTACTTGTGAGTAGTACCATCACGCGGCGAACAAAATGGGTCGCCTTTACTTGGGAGTAGTACTACTATGTTAGGTACATAATAGGTTTGTGATTAGTAGTAGCAGAGCGTGGTTCACTATGGGTTTAGAGTGCCGGCGAGTTGTACCACTATATGAGAAACACCACGCGCCTGGGCGTTGCCTGTGAGGAACACCATAGGATAGGACGAGTCCTTGTAATTAGTACACATGTCAGAAACACCATAGGTCTGCGTTACCTGTGTGACGTACAATACTTGTGAGTAGCAGCATCATGTGTGGAACACCGTGATACCACGCTACTTTTGATTAGTACCGCAACATGACAAATACCATAGTTCTACTTTACTCGCAATAAGTACCATGATGAGGGGCCGTTGACGTGGGATTTTCGACCCCTTTAGACAAGAAGCATCATCGATTGAGGATTGTGCTTTAGAAGCAGTACCATGGTCAGTAATACTATTTTTAAGATAGTGTCTAGGAAGATGACGCATTGGGGTCGGATCCACTGATATTTTTCAAGTTCATAATCATAGTTCATTGTTGTCCTTTTGAATTCTAGTCAGTGGATCGCTTTTGGAAATATATTTAACTTTCAGTATTCTGAGTTCGATCCGCTGATCATTTTAAATTCATATTCAACCATTCATTCTTCATCATCAAGTTTTCAATTTTGGTCAGTGGATGAATTTTGGAGTTTTGAATTGCCATTATATTTCGTCTCATTTCTTACCATTAGGGACCGATGACCTAGATGTTAGGCCCCTTTAAACAGGAAGCAGCATCGTCTTCATCATCGTCTCATTAACAGAGATTTCAAATGTTTTACCGATAGGAACACGCTGTCTGTCATTGTCTTAACTGAGATGCAGTTCTAGATTTGCCTGGTTTGAAAATGGAAAACCGTCCTCAAAACTGTTGACAGCCATGTTTAGCACTCACCACCTCTGAAACTTGGGCTACAGCTGCACGAACTATTCCGCGGAATGAAATTTCCTTTGATGATGATGATAATGATGATAAGGGTTACATATATTTTTTTCGAAAAGACGGAATAATTTACTGTCTACTGAATAATGAGAACAAGTATAGTGATATTATGCGCTTTTATCTAGGAAATGACTATCGGGAATAGAAAGGAAATAAAGTTTTTATTGAAGATTCTGGAACAAAATAGAATACAATCAATAGTAATAAAGTAACTGAGTGCCGATATCTCGGAGAAATTATGGTATCAACAGGAAAATAACAGAAGGTCCTCGAGGTCCGCATCCAGAAAATGGAGAAAGCCCTCGAACATTTACAACAAAAAATGTCTCTTAATCTTCACCCAAATTCGACATTACAACATCGTGATCAAACCTAAAGTACTATACGGGATTGAAACATTGGATCTCCACAGAAAAATAGTACTCGAAGACATCCTGAAAGAGGAACGTAAAATCATCAGAAAAATTCTCGGCCCAAAACTGACTGACGGAGGATACCGACTGCAGTCTCCTACAAAAACCGAGGAGCTCTCAAACCTTGCGGCCGCCATCGGAAAAATACACCTGAAATGTTACGGACACATCAAACGCCTTCCAGAAAACAGACTGACAAGAATCTTATTAGAGGCAACAGAAAACATCAAAACAAATAGGTGGACATCGGAAATCCACCAAAACCTAGAAAAAAAATAACGAATCAGAGTGGCCGATATCGCAGTCCGAACCTGCTACAGAACGAAAATCAGCAAGTGGGAAGTAGAGTCAGAGAGAAACCACAAGAAGGCAGGAGTGAAGTGGACAGAAGAACGAAGAACCACGATGAGAGAAAAATTGAAGGCTGCCTGGCAAAGAAGGAAATGCACAACTTCTAAGTGAGCTTTGCGTGATCAGTTTTCATGTCTTTTTCGCATCTAATAATAATAATAATAATAATAATAATAATAATAATAATAATAATAATAATGAACTTTGCTCAGTTAATTCTGGACTCGTTGGAGCCACAGTGGGAAGTTACAGGCTGCATGTTCTTCCCAAAGCCATGCACTTTTTTTCTCAAGTAAAAATTCCACCGCGGTCAACTAGAAAACGTAACACAGTCGCAGGTGTGGTAAACTGAAATAGGACTATTTTTTCATTTATAGGTTTTAATATTGAAATTCTTTTCAGCATTTCCAGCTAATAGAGCAATATTTGGAAAGCGACAGAAAGAAGTAATTCTTTCTTGTGTTATACGTAATTTATTTCCTTGCTAGTAAATCGTTCGGCATAAACATAGCAGTTTAAATTTTTCTCAGTTGATAAAATGAAATTTTACTTGTATATTGCTTGAGAGAGAGAGAGAGAGAGAGAGAGAGAGAGAGAGAGAGAGAGAGAGAGAGAGAGAGAGAGAGAGAGAGAGAATTTATTGAATTTGAATTGAATTTATTGATCATGATTTACATGCCACTGAGACTGAAAAGCCCCTTTATGTAGCGTCTTCTTATAATACAATGCAGATTTATGAAAACAGTAACTACATTTTTATAATATTAAAGTATTAAACTAAACAAGAAACTTAAAAAAAGTGAAAATACAGATACCAAATCCAGTAAGGTTAAGACATACATTATATAATAAGTAAGAAAGTAAATCATTAAGCCCTTCTGTTATTTTGGACTACATGGGTTTAAAGAATATAAAGCTAAAGCAGAGAAACAATTTTCTTCGAAATATACATATTCCTGATTGTTCGACACAAGAATGCCTGATCTCAGCCTCTTGCGTACTCCTCCAGAAAGATAGATGTTAAGAACTGCTTTAGTTGGGTACAGTTAGTGTTACTTGCGAAACGGTGAAGATTAAAGACGTTAAAGATACGTGATGCAGTGCAAACAAAGGATTTGTTAAATTTAGTGGTACGATGAAGGGGAATTTGAAGGGTGGTTTTTGTAAACCTATTATCTCTGTTATGTACCGACTCCATAGGTTTAAATGCATTATAAAGGTAGGATGGTGTCTTCAGTTTGAGAATTTTCTGCGTAGCAACAGCTACTGAGATTTCCCGACGTTCATGGAGTTTCAACCATTGTAGCTGTATGTAATAGGGTGTTATGTGTTCATCACGCCTGGCATTTGTAACGTAACGAACACATGCGTTTTGTACCCTCTGTAGTTTTATGTTCAAAGTTTCAGATAAGTCGTTGTATACGACTGAGAGAGAGAGAGAGAGAGAGAGAGAGTGAGCGACTGGGGGGAGGACGGGATTACAGAATCTATTGGCCTCGTTTTTTCAAATCGATATACACGTGTGCCGTTTTGACTTCACCACACACAAAAAGTGATATCCATATTAATAAGTGTAAACATTGTTTCAGGCAGTTAGTCCTAGGGGATATATAGTACATAAGGGATAGGGAGGAATTAATTTTTTAGAAATATCATGTGGGTGGGGGGGAGGAGTTGGAGCAGGGGAGTCAGTGCATTGCTAGAATTGATATGCGATTAAATTTTCCACGTTGTCACGTCTCGTTGTGTGCGAATATATGCGCCAACGAGAAACAGAAGAAATTAATTTTTTAAGCTTTGCTGTTTTATCATAGATATGTCGGTTATTAATAGACCTCGGATTTTTAGGCAGAAATAGGGTTAGAATGCAAACTAAATTTGGTCATTAAGAAGTGTCGTCTAGCCCGTTCTTCCGTTGTGTAGCGAGAATAACATAAATTCTAGGGGTTTTAATTGGCCCTATGTTTATGCAAAACTCATAGCATAACTGATGTGTAAGATAGGCTATACTTGTTACCCGCTTCTAACCTATTACTGCAACGAGTGTTGTGGCCACGACTATGGAGCCAACGAGTTCTGCATTCTAGAGACGAGTGTGTTCGAACCTCACCGTCGGCTGTCCTGAGAATTGCCTTCTCTGTGATTTCCCCGTTTTCACATACAGGCAAATGCAAGGACAGTTCCTGTTCATAGGCCACAGACAATTCCTTCCAACTCTTTACCCAGTTTCATTCACAATCATTAATTTCACATTGGGAGACGGAGTGGCAGGCCACCTCTCCTTGAAGAACGAAACATGTCATTCTATTTTCTTTTTTTCTTTTTCGGATATAATTCTGTTACCACATGTTTTTCACGTAGTTTATAAATTTGTTTAATCAAAATTATTTTCGGCAGACTGAAGAACCTAGCAGATATAAATTAACGGAGTTGAAACTGAAAAACTTCGAATATTACAAAGTTTACTTTTCAATGTTGAAAACATTTGTAGCAGACAAAATACGAAGAAGATAAAATTAAGCGATTTACTCAATTGTGTCGAAAGTTCAAGGGTAAAGGGTCCTGAAAGATTTAATATTGTGAGCCTTGGATAGCGCTATCAAACTTTAAAAAAATCGAAAATCACTTCCGGCCTAAATACAGTTCCGGAAAAATAGCCCAAAATTGTTTATTTTATTTAGTCTTTCCTTTTTTATTCAAGTCCTAGCCAAATTAACTTATTTACATAATTATTTCTGTGATGTGTTCCTTCGTCCAATACCCTCATTCCTTTTTTATTTAAAAAAAATGTCTACACCAAATATAGTTATAAGGGCTTCAGTGAAACTCTGCATTGGCTCACATTAGCGCTCCTAGTGGTGCTTAAGTTAAACAATGCATTGTTTCATATTAGCGCTCGTAGTGGTAGATAAAGGCAAACTGTTAATCTAATCGACCGGTTAACGATGATTAAGAAAAGGATTGTGATGTTTAGGATTAAATAAATAAAATATTTTCATACTTCATTATATTTTATGTACCTATAATTCATAGCTCGTATCCCTACGATATTTTCAACATTAAGTTGCTTGCCTGAAGGGCTAGAACTGTGGATTTTTTTGCAACTCTGTATAACAGTAAAATATAAGAAGGCAGTCCGGCTCCATGGCTAAATGGTTAGCGTGCTGACCTTTGGTCACAGGGGTCCCGGGTTCGATTCCCGGCAGGGTCGGGAATTTTAACCATCATTGGTTAATTTCGCTGGCACGGGGGCTAGGTGTATGTGTCGTCTTCATCATCATTTCATCCTCATCACGACGCGCAGGTCGCCTACGGGTGTCAAATCAAAAGACCTGCATCTGGCGAGCCGAACTTGTCCTCGGACACTCCCGGCACTAAAAGCCATACTCCATTTCATAAGAAGATGGTCTCATCAATGCTACCGACATGGGGTGCTCGGGTGGATGGAAAGGGGGGTGTGCTGAGGGTGGTGCAGGGTGTGATGCTTCATTGTAGACGAGACTTTTCTCAGGTATGGGCGAGACTATAGCCATATGATGAGAAGAGTACATAAACAAAGATGTAATCCCAGAGAAGAGAGCCTGTGTACAATAGTTCCAGACAGCCTCATCAGGTAAAGCTGTTGTGGTAGAGTTCGAACTCATGTGGATGGCGCTGATTGATTAAATCGCATCTACAAGATTCGGGTCTTACTTGAGCCGCAAACTTGTGCTGTTACCGATTAGTTCCTAACAAGTTTGGCGAGAACGCACCCTACTCTCTCTTATTGCACGTTCCGGAGTTGGCAACTCTTCTGTTAGGCTCTACTCACTTGTACGGCACTCTTAAACAATAGCTATCTTCAAAGTTTAAGGCAATTTCCTAAAAATCCAAAGAAATTTTCCTACAACACACGTTTATAAATTTTTATTCCATCATTTAATTATTTTAAACTCAGTAACTTGGCTACCAGCGGTTTTTTGTCGCATAGCTATTAGCTTGAATTTGTGTGATAACGGGAATAAACCCCACTGTCAGCAAGCCTAGGGTATGGTTTTCCGTCGTTTCTCATTTTCATACGAAACAGATGATGTGGGTATACCATAATCATGGCCAGGGTCGCTTCCTTCACAGTCCTAGCCATTTCCTATCACATTGTCGCCAAAAGAACTTTTTGTGTCGGTGTAACGTAAAATAAAATAATAAAAGTAAATATACAGGCCTCCGAGTATATGAAAATATTCTTTTTTTCTGCCCACCTAATCGTATTTTGTGGCTGGAAAATGGTATGATTTTTTTTAGAATTTTAAGTAATATTTTAAAAATATACCTGGCTACAGTGATTCTACGAACGTCAGAGGTAACATAATGTGTACTATTCTCCATAAACGCCAGTTACGTTAAAAGACGTGCAATATTTTCAGATCCACATTTTTTTCACGGTGATATCTATACTATCTCGGAAATATTAGATCAAAATCTAAGGAAAAAGCATACAAATTCGTGAACGTGAAAATACATCTGTCTCGATCATACAAACATAGAACATAGGAAAAGGTGGCAGTTTCTTAAGAATTATGCTAGTTTTATTGCTGAATTGATCGCCATTCCTGTGAGAAATGAGTGCATTTTTGAAACTTTTAAATATTTCTTTTCTGGTCGCTTAATCTAATTTTGTCGGGAATAGTACGCTTTTTCTTTACAATTTCATGTAATATTCTATTAACATCATTTCGGTTTTGGGATAATGCTACGCATCCTCTCACTTCTGAGACATTAGTAGTATCGGAAACAGTGGAAGCAGTGGCTGATGACATCAATATTTGCCCATTAAAATAATAATAATAATAATAATAATAATAATAATAATAATAATAATAATAATCATAATAAACTCAGTACATTAGCCCACAATATTTAAATGGACAAAGTCTGATATCTAAATTCTGCAAAAATTTCCCAAATAAACAAGTTTAAATATCTATGAGTAGGCATTCAACCCAGTGGGTTAAATCGTGAGACAAATAAAAAGGGAATCTCTATAAATTACAAAAAGCCTACTGAATCACCTGGAACTCATATATAACAAGAAATCAGTATGTGGGAAAGCAAACCTAAGACGTCATAATGCAGTAATATATGCATCGGGAACCTGAATCATAGGTGCTAAACCATTAATCTAAGATATAGAAAAGCAAGACAAACTTCTACGGTAAATCTCAGGAAATTGTCATGCCGAAAACTGAAATTTCACCTACCTTCAGAAAAAAAAGGCGATTGAAATGCTATGGACATATTCTCAGAATTAGCGAGTATAGAACGACTTACAGAATCTTCAACCTTGCCCTTTCATTAAGAACCAAGAAGAACGGGCTTTACTTAGTGAAATTGAAACAGATCTCGAGGAAATGAACATACCGATGAAATTATACAGGATAAGTGTAAATTCCGAACACTAATCGATAATCACCAATTCGCAGACACACCAAAACAACTAACACCTGGGCAGAAAAACGCAGGAGAAAACTCAAATGAGAAGATAAAGATATTTTAGGAGAATAAGAAAGGAAAATCATCAACTAAATGATTTCAACCTCGCTCCTTATTCGGACAGAATGATGTATTAATAATAATAGTAATAATAATAATCTAGCATACGGAGCTAAGTAATTGCTTAGAAACAAAATTGAAGTTAAATTAGTTGCCTATTTTCCAAGACAGCTCTGTCCATGTATACAGAATGTTGGAAACTGAAGAAAACCATAATCCGAGTCCTACATTGCAACAAGAGTTGTGATTCCTGTCGTACATTGTTCGTAAATACTTATTAAAACCAAACAGGAGTGTATAAAAAGTAGCTCAGAGGGAAATATATCAAAATTCTGGACATAACTCTTCTTTCAACTTTACGAAAGACATAACACAGTTAAGGCTTGTTTTAAAAAATCAGATTGAAAACAGTGACTTATTTTAACAGGTTGTTGTGAAATTGTAACGGAACAGTAACATATAAAAGTAGTGTCTCCATTATTATCACTATATTTAGTTTCATTTTTACTATTTAACTCAACCTTTCTTTTACTGTAGCACGACAAATTACAACAATTCATTCACACCTACTCCTGGAATTCCTTTCCAGTTGTAATTGGAGACATGCATGGTAGAAATGCAGTTTAAATGGAATATAGACTTAAGAAATTAGTATGTAATTTAATGTTTCTTCATAGTAACTGTCAGAAATGTATCTTTCGTTTATGAACAATATTTAATTTCGTAATTAATTATATTTTGTACAGTGTAGTACGTATAAAATGGTTTGGCATAGCAACATATTGCCCAGATAAAATAAGTAAATGAATATAAGAAGAAGAAGAATACAAGAACCGCATTGCTCTGCATAGCGAAGTTAAAATTGGCTTACGTTGTCCGCTGAAAAATAAGGGATTGAAAATAACTGCACCTGGTAAATACAGCATCATGTATCCTAAGGGTATTTGAAGGACACTCCTCGCATCTCTACCCAAGTTTTGCCACGGGTAGAATATGTGAAACAACGACATTTGTAGCGTAGTCTATAAAACAGCTAGGCTTACTAAGGACAAAAAAAAGCAAAATGTTTTTAGTTTTAGTTTTTGTTTCCCGTACTCAAAAGAGTATGGAAAATGGCATTTTACTGCACTGTTTTTATTATAAATCGCCTCTGATTGGTTGAACTCCGCTTCATATCAATGTAAAGACGGATATTCAGGGAGATCATGAATCAAGGAACACCAAACTTAACCTTGTTGAATTTTGATCTCCCCCCGATTGCAGCGCCGTGGTTCTGTATCCATCCACCCAAAAAATGGCGTCTCAGCATTCCAAGCTCAAGTAACCGGTCGCAATCACACTCCTGACTTATGTATAAGTTAATCCATTTCCAACAGATAAATATCGCATATATCATAAAGTTCGTATTACCGTGTTTACGACTCTAGTACGGTAGGTTAGTGGACTGTTCACTGCTTCAAATAACATGTTTATGAAACATTCAAGATCTTAAGAATTTAGGCTTTTTCAATCGTGAAATTACCAGCGTTTCACCCCAGTGCAGCAGGCGGGCTCATCAGTTAGAATGCTGCACATTTCCAAGAAGCTGGCGCTAGTGCGACGTTGAGACACCACTGCAAGCCTCATATGCAGTGACGGTACACTAGGAGAAGCATGTGCCTCGACTTGTATAAATGCCTGCCTAGAAGGAGACCATAATTTAATTTCATCGATTGCCAACGTTAAAACATTCAAGCTCTTAAGTCTTTACGCTTTATCAACATTTTTATATTTTATTACAACATACCTCCTGTATTTATCTTTCTTTGCAAGACACGAACAAGAAAATCTAAATGCATGAATCAAACAATGAAATTAATTTAAAATAAATAAATTCACCATAGTATGAAATAAAATATTGTACGTACGCAACAACCACAAAAGTGATATACATAGGGCTCGTTAGTTGAAGACATATAAAAATACCTAAAAATATGCAAATAAAAGGACGTAAAAATCCGATCCAAATTCTTTCATAATTTCAGTTTTAATTACATGTTTAATGAAGGGAATATACTATTTTTTAAAGGCAAAACTCTGATGGTATGCAACAGACAGTGCAAAAATGTAAGAGAGAAAAACTTCTTCTTTCAGATTAACATTTTTTTTAAAGGACTTGCAGAATTTAGAATGCAATATTTTTCCATCTAGAATGAATTCGGCAAACCGGCAATGGACACCTCGGAGAAGGAAATTGAAATTAGTTTAGCTGGTATCATATTTGGCTTAACCACACCAGGGTTACAGAAATTGGAATTCGGAAACCTTACCTCAGTTGGCTTTGCAGTGTATCACTATAGTGATCTCCGGGTTCTTAGGTGTAAAGGATCGTCGATTTTCAGACAGCAGGTTGTGAAACATCGAGAAACATCTCTCCACATTAAAAAAAACACTCGCATCAATATTTCACTTATCTTGCACATAATTTGATTTGTGTGTATTTGTTAGAGAAAATATTTCAGACGTGATGGATGAACTAATGAAGATTCGAATCAAAAATGGGCAGTAAAAATGTAGTCGAAAGGAAAAGTTTTAAAAAAAGGCGTTACGACCTAAAACAGTATAAGAAAAGGAACAATAAGCCAAAAAAAACGCCGAAAAAGGGAAATAACGGATAAATAAAACCCATAACTTTGTGGCCTTCTATAATATATGTTGGGCTTCGTCTTCGGACATTTGAGAAGAAAAGGATTTGTCCTCATTTGCCAAGCCCTAGTGACAAGTTTACGTTACTCGTTTAGAAATTCCGGATAACATCTCACTCCTTACACAAAATGTCACTTTCCCTCGCAGTTGCATTATTAACTATGCCAGTAAACATAACGCACTTTGCAAATGGGTTACTCAAAAAATATTTCATTTCGGGTATCCGACACAAATTTGAGGTGCATCCTTTAATAATGGAAACTGTAACCATTAGCAGTGGATTATAATGAGCAGCTCATCCCGTTTATTTAAAAAAAACGCACAGTAGATAGGAGCAACAATTCTAATGACAATAAGTGTTTTGTTCCTTTTCAGCTTTACAGTACAAAGTCTCTGTGTGGCGCTGGTCAGTAAGGATCACAGATGACAAAGCGCTCCCTCCTACACAACACGGCTTAAAGCTTTGCGCTGTCATATCTCTGATGATGAAACTCCCTGTTTGTATTATTGTGGCTTTTAAAGCTCCTGCTGTTCGTATAAACCGCCGTGACATAGAACGATACGTGTTTTATCAGCAGAAGAGAAACTCTGTCGTGAATAACCAATCCATAAACATACTCCAAATACTTTGTTAGCATTTAAACTTTGGCATAAATCACGAGTACCTATATCGACATCATATTTTAAACACGTTATGACGGTTCTTTAAAACACGCCGGTTTGACGTTTTATTTGCTCCTCGTGAGTTGTTAAGGGGATTAACCGGTCAAATTCCCTGGCAAAAATCAAATGAGTTTTCCTCGATCACGCTTAGTGTCAGGTTCCTCGACGTGGTGACTGTGAAGATTATCCCTATGGTATCTGCAAATTATTGTATTAAAGCGTTCCATTCCAACGTGGACCGCGTCCGCGTAATTCTCTTTACCGGCTTCTGCGGACCTCGTGAAGGTCAAGGAATCTCACACGCGTGCGGTAAACTCCCTGCTGGTGCGAGTCGTGCAGGTATTAGAATAAGGAATGTGTGTACAGTTTTCAGAAGTTATTTAAAACACAGTTGTATACAGGGTTATGTGAGCGTTATTGTGTTGGTCATACTGATAAATAATTTGAAAAAGTAATTCTATAATACGCACCGTTGTCACTTTATCAACTGCTAAAGTTAGCTAATCAGATCACTTCGCGGGCGAATTCAAATGGTTTTTGCGAGTCTATTGCAAGAACTATTTATAAGGTTATAACGTTCGTCTATTATGTATAGTTGACGCTACGAACATAAATGATCATGTAGAATGGGCAGAGGTCCTTTCAAAGAATACAGATTTCTGTAATACGGACAGATGCAGGTTAAATCGTTGACAAGAAAGGGCGAGGGTTTTCGGTATCCTTCCCCTTGCTCCAATCATCAACTCAATCACTTCTATACTTGCTAATCCACAGAAGGGTACCCAAATCAGTGTGCAGTGATATGAATCGGAGGGAATGAAAAAGAAGCAGCAATTCGGAGAAGCGTGAGGCATGGAATTTGGAAAAAGAGAGGAAATCAAAATTCTGAGATATGTCGATGATATTGTTATTTTATCCGAGTCAGCAGAAGATCACGAGAAACTGCTGAATGTTATGGACAGAATCTTGGAGAAGTACAAGATGAACATAAATGAATTCAAAAGAGAAGTAACGGAGTGCAGTCAAAAGAAGTCAGGTGATGCAGGAAATATTAGAGTAGGAAATGAAGTCTTAAAGGAAGTAGGTAAACATTGTTACTCGGGTAGCAGTATGGAGAACATCAAATTTAGGCTAGCACAAGCAAGGAAGACCTGTCTTAAAAAAAGATATTTGCTCACTTCGAATATTGATATAGGAGTTAGAAAGATGTTTCCGCGGCATTGTGTGGAAATGAAACATGGACTATAAGTAGGTCAAAAAGAAAGAGAATAGAATCTTTTGAAATGTGGTGTTACAGAACAATGCTGAAGGTGAGATCGAATTATAATTGAAGATATTCTGAATCGAACTGGTGAATGGAGAACGATTAGGCGAAATTTGAACATAAGAAGAGATGCTGTAGAATGATAGGACACACATCGTAAGACACCCAGGGCTTGTTCAGTTAGGTTTTGAGGGACGTTTAGGCGATAGAAACGGCAGGGCTAGACCAAGGTATGACTATGACTTAGAGCCCGGATTTTTATGCATTAATAGGTTAGAATGCAAACTTACTGAAGCGAGTTGCAAGTATAGTCTACCCTCACAACCTTTCTGCTATAGGGATTGCATAGACATTAGAAGTAAGATCCATCAAAACCCCTGTAATTTATGTTACTCTTACTACGCTATGGAAGAGCGGGTGGCCGACACTTCCTACTAACCAAATTAGTTTGCAATCTAACCCAATACTGCATAAAAATCCGGGCCTTAATTGTGACTAACAGAATCGAGTACTTGTAATAGTTGCGGAGAAACGAAAAGATTAGCACATGGATAGGGTCGCATGGATGGCTGCAACAAACCAGTCTGTGGACTGATTAGCCAAACAACTAGTACGTTGTTCGCTATCCATTCAGTTGTCTGTGTCCTGTGTGTGTCTTGAGTAAATTTAGTTGCTGTGGACCTAATACCAATATAATGGTCCGTTATTGGACATTACAAATTGTTCAGCTAATTCATTCCTGGTGGCCAGCGTTTCGCCCCCGTGTGCTAAGTTGGGCTCATCAGTTGGTACTTATCACACCCACCAAGACGCATGGCTAGTGCATACCGTGGAGGCCACTGCGTAGGCTACTTGGAGCCACCGGCAGTGCCAATGCACTATGAGAGACTTTGTCTCTTTACCAAAAAATGACGCCTGCTTGGCCATCAGATGGTATAGATGTTGATTCCCGGACATCTATACCATGCTGTTGACCTGTTGTATGCTGCAGCCATTTTTACGTTGCGGGTAAATCTGATTGATTCAAAAACATAAATTTGTCTGCGCTGGTGTTTTCTCGTGAAATTTATTTTTAATAGCGAAAATGGCTCCTCCGACTGCTTGGCTAGAGTGTGGATGCTCTTAGCAAAAAATAGTGAGCACTCACATCGAAATAAACAAGGTTCTAAACATGTCAAGTTGATTGGAAATACAGCAAAATTTTGATCATGATTTCACACACAATATTTTGACCGTTAGATTTGATTCTCTTTTTTTTTTCTCTTGGAACTGTCGTGATCCTAAATGTAACGCATTTAAATATAATATCGAATACTTCCATTTTGGATAAAAGTGTTTGATACCGAGAAATATCGATATTTTCTTTTGATAACATTATCTTATCGATACTTTCATTACCTATATCGAATGAAATATCAATGTTCCCTTTTTATAACATTATCTCATCGATATTTTCAGTATCTGTATCGAATGAAATATCTATGTTATCGTATATTGGAACGTCCTTTAGGTATGTTCTGTCATACGTTACTCGCGACCTGGTCTAAATACTCCACCGAAATAATCAGAGATAAGATTTTCAGTCGCAATTTGCTTAACTTAGGATATCTGATGAGATCAGGTGTTTCTTCAACATAGCTATATGCCGGGCGAGTTGGCCGTGGGGTTAGGGCCCCGCAGCTGTGAGCTTGCATCCGGGAGATGGTGGGTTCGAGCCCCCACTGTCGACAGCCCTGAAGATGGTTTTCCGTGGTTTCCCATTTTTATACCAGGCAAATTCTGGGGCTGTACCTTAATTAAAGCCACGGCCGCTTCCTTCCCATTCCTAGGCCATTCCTATTCCATCGTCCCCATAAGATGTAACTGCGTCGGTGCGACGTAAAACAAATTGTTGTAAACCTGACTATGCCGGTGTAACCCCACTAAAAAATGTTCAGAACCGGGCGGTAGTTTCTCAGCAGGTTTCACGTTCTTAGCAAGCTCTTTATGTCCTAGGGTTCGCGTTCTCACTGCATTGTACGTGTACCGAACAATGCTTCCGTCATATCCGCATGCAGTGACCTACTAACATTGTTCCCAGAAAGCAGGTGCTAAAATTCTCCCGCATATTCTTTCTCGTGTCAGATATACAAGCATGTGACCACTAATAATATACACATTGTACAGTAGATAAATTTAAACGTTGCAGAATTTGCAGGTTATAAATTTCATATTGGGGTCTGTATTTAACTACATATAAGCTCATGAAAGAATTATCATGGAAGTCCACCTTTTCACTAGACTTTATGATGTATTAAAAGATAAAAATCGATGTTACATGTTAAAATAACCGGATATGTTTCGCCTATAACATAATAATAAGCATCTTCAGCCGTATTGTCCATAACATTAAAATTGAAATGTTATAATCCATCTTATGTAGATTTTTAAGTTTTAAGTTTAGCCTTATGTCTAGCCTACCACTTCAAATACGTAAGCCTCGTGTCGGTAGATTTATTGGCACGCAAAAGAACTCCTGCAGGACTAAATTCCGGCACTTCGGCGTCTCCGAAAACCGTCAGAATTTGTGGGACGTGAAAACAATAGCATTATTAGTTTCCATTTTCCGTAATATAAAACTTAATTTTTAATAATCATAGGATGTAATATTGAGGATAATATCTTTACATCTCGTAGTAGCGTGTAGTAATGGGTAGCTCATGAATGAGTCGTTCAGAAGGAATGCTTCACCCCTGTCAAAAATGAACTAACCACTCAGTTTCAAAGAACTGGTAGTTCATAGTTCTCACACTTCATAAAATTCACAACTCATTCGATCCGTCTGTCGCTCACTTGCTCTCTTCCCGCTCCCACTCTCTGCGGTATTCATTACCCCTTCACTCCCAGGTCCATCCTACCTGACAACTGTGTTCTTACACGTTTTCCTTCTTAGATGAGACAGGTTTCTGTTTATCTTTTCCTTGTTCTTATCAACCATCATCTAGATGTTGTAAGCGGGTAAGCTATTGGGTGTCCATAATTGCACAGCTCTGCCATGTATTGGTAATATTATTAAGTGTCATGAAGCTTTATTGAAGGAGCGAGACACTGCGAACGAACTACTTCATTTGAACGATTCACAGTAAAGAGTGTGAATGAGTGAAGAATAGTTCATACGAATGAACTGGTTCGACCCATCGCTAGTAGCGAGTGCTAAAGCTGTGCAGCACTGAAACCTGCTGTTTCTTTAAAAAAAATCAATTTCACACTTACCACTGGCAATTACAGACACAGTACTTCGTTCCATTCCCTCCTCTTACGACTAATCTCCAACGTCATTCTATCTCCGGACTAATTTGCATCCACTAACAACGGCTAGGGAATGAGAGAAAAGCAGGAGGAGGAAGAGACTTATTCAATTACCACGGCCCGGAGACTGTTGCTCGTCTCCAGGAAAGAAACACAACATTATGTAGCACTTTCGTCACTGGGTGAGGACATCTCCCATTCCCCCTTCGCCAAGTATATATTTTCTTCACTTATCTTGTTTGCACTTATGTTCATGAATTCTTACTTAGGAAATGCCCTTATGATAAGAGTACATGAAGAAGTGTGTTCTATTTTTTCTCCACTATTCTATGAAATATATCTTGAATTCATCCTGATGCAATTTTTTATAGATGCAGTATTTTCACACCTATCTCAAGGCTCAGATCAGATTAAAATGTAGCTTCCACCGAAGCGGTTTTGAGTATTGGCATTTGGAGCATGACCAGTGCTTCGATAGCATTTCTAACTGGAAAGAAATGGCAAACCACCTCGCTTATCATCTTGCTCTTGCGCCTCATTGTGTAGCTCCATTCGTTGGTTCTTCCAGTTTTCTTATAACTGAGGATCCAACCAAACCCGGCCTGATAACTCGACCTTGAATTACGCAACAAGAAAAATCTATCATAGTGGAGGAAATGCTTATTCTACATTTCTAAACGTACGGAGAAAGTAATGAATAGTATTGGAGATAATATTCCTCCCAGTTTTTAAGTTTTAGTTGTTATGCCATGACGTGAAAAATAGGTTTTGTGACTGATGCATGAAAGCATATTCCGAAGGGATGAAAACCTGGTGGGCCCGCAAGAAAACAACAATTTGAGATCTCGCGGTGCTCAATGGCCCTAACTATGAATAATAATAATAATAATAATAATAATAATAATAATAATAATATGAAAATAAGCCTTTCGAAGACTTAATTGATGTCAGTAGGTAAGAAATACAACAGAATTGAATGCCATATTTGTGATACAAAGCTGGAGCAGGTATCTTTACATCGGTCTGTTTTCAGACCAACTTTGCTTTACGGGAGCGAAAGCTTGGTGGACTCAGGATATCTTGTTTATGAGTTAGAAGTAACAGATATGAAAGCATCGAGAATGATTGCTGGTACAAACAGGTGGGAACAATGGCAAGAGGATACTCGGAATGAGGAGATAAATGTTAAGTTAGGAATGAACTCGATGGATGAAGCTGTACGCATAAACCGGCTTCGGTGGTGGGGTCATATGAGACGAATGGAGGAGGATAGGTTACCTAGGAGAATAATGGACTCTGTTATGAAGGCTAGGGGAAGTAGAGGGAGACGGAGACGACCATGGTTAGATTCAGTTTCTAACGATTTAAAGATAAGAAGTATAGAACTAAACGATGCCACAGCACTAGTTGCAAATAGGGGATTGTGACGACGTTTAGTAAATTCACAGAGTATTTCAGACTGAATGCTGAAAGGCATAACAGTCTTTTTTTTTTTTGCTAGGGGCTTTACGTCGCACCGACACAGATAGGTCTTATGGCGACGATAGGATAGGAAAGACCTAGGAGTTGGAAGGAAGCGGCCGTGGCCTTAATTAAGGTACAGCCCCAGCATTTGCCTGGTGTGAAAATGGGAAACCACGGAAAACCATCTTCAGGGCTGCTGATAGTGGGATTCGAACCTACTATCTCCCGGATGCCATAACAGTGTATAATAATAATAATAATAATAATAATAATAATAATAATAATAATAATAGATTCGACTAACAAAGAAAATCTTTAACTACATCGTCAAATTAAAATCAACTGCTAAATGGATCGAAGAAACAATAAAAGACATGAAGGTAAATTTAAGAAATTAAAGGGGTTCCAGGAAAAACAAAATGAAAAGTCCAAGAACATACGGTAAAAGGAGAGGAAGTTGAACCACAGCGAAATGATGAATTTTGGGGAGAAGAAGAGAGGACTAACCAGCAAGTCAAATGTTTACCGTGGTGTAAAGGAGGCCAAAATCGAAGAAATAATAATATATTAACACTTCTCAGAAAAAGGACATATAAAGACGTGACTAAATTTATGCTTTGAACAGTGAATATTACACGGCTGTGAATCATTAAATGAATTTTGAACTCTGATTGCCTTCCATTGGGTTAGAATGAAGATCAATTTCATTAATCTCAGCGATCCAGTATTCGAACCTCACTTGCTCGAGATTAAAAACTTACGCTAGATTATGACTCCGCCTGTACTAGGTTTCAACACCGAGCTGCCTCATGGTTTTCTTCTTTTTCTTCTCCAGTTCTCTCCTCGGGACTTACAGCCTAAGGGAATTAAAATGTTCTCAAGAACGTTCGGAGGCTTACCCTTGCTGATTTTAAACTTACAAGTTCATTAAGAACCGGTTCAGAGAAATGGACATTGATTGAATTATTGGATCGTTTATAAATACATTCTCTATGCTTAACACTACATTAATTTAGGTCAGTATCGGCTTGTACAGAGAATAAATGACAGCGGTTTTTCCAGGTTTACATTTGATTAGTTACTTTGTGACGTGTGAAATTATCTCGTGAACATTCCTAAGTTCCCTTGTGCAAGCACCATCGGGAAAATGGAGTACATTATCATATACATTCCTTGGCTGTTTAATACACGGACGTTCATGTACTCTTCTAGTCCGAGCGAGTTGGCCGTGCGGTTAGGGGCGCGCAGCTATGAACTTGCATTCGAGAGATAGTGAGTTCGACCCCATTGTCGGCATCCCTGAAGATGGTTTTCCGTATTCTTCCATTAAGTTAGACCACGATCGCTTTCTCCCCACTCCTAACCTTGTTCTATCCCATCATTGCCATAAGACCTTTCTGAGTCGGTGCGGCTTAAAGCAACTTGTAAAATAATAATAATAATAATAATAATAATACCGAGCTCGATAGCTGCAGTCATTTAATTACGGCCAGTATCCAGTATTCGGGAGATAGTGGGTTCGAACCCCACTGTCGGCAGCCCTGAAGATGGTTTTCCGTGGAGCACAGAGCTGTACCTTAATTAAGGCCACGGACGCTTCCTTTACACTCCTAGCCCTTTCCTGCCCCATCGTCGCCATAAGACCTATCTGTGTCGGTGCGACGTAAAGCAACTTGCAGAGCGAATAATAATAATAATAATAATAATAATAATAATAATAATAATAATAATAATAATAATAATAATAATAATTGTTACAAATCGTATTAAATACCGCTTGTTGTTTTCTTGATATTTATATACTTTTGCAGTTTTCTAGTATCTACACAAGTACATGTTAATTTAATTGATTTTTTCATCTTTCTTCTCAGTTGGGTCATACTGAATTTAAAAAAATACAAATAAGTGGATGTGTGAGTGATAATTACTATACATAAAGACTCATTCCGCCAAGCTGATTGGCTCAGATGGTTTAAAACACTTTGGCCTTCTGACCCCAACTTGGGAGGTTCCATCCTGGCTAAGTCTTGTGAAATTTAAAGGTGCTCAGATACGTCAGCCTCGTGTCGGTGGATTTACTGGCACGTAAAAGAACTCTTGCGGGATTAAATTCCGGCACCTTAGCGTATACAAAAACATTAATAGTAGTTAGTGGATCGTAAGACCAATAACATTATTATTATTATTATTATTATTATTATTATTATTATTATTATTATTATTATTATTATTATTATTATTATTATTATTATTATTACGGAGATTCCGTGGAGCACAGAGGTGTAAAAAAGTGCGATCGTGAGTGGGTGGACAGAGAAGAGATCCAAAGTACAATTAAAAACTCTAAAATTTGAAATTGTATTGCTTTCCCTTTTTTTCGTGCATTCAAATTTAGACCAACAACACCAAATAACAAAATATCAGTTGGATAGACAAAGGTGAACTCGTCGGCTCTAGTAACAATAAATTTATGATACTACTCTCCAATTTATTACGATCAAGCCTCTCCAAAGCACAATCCAGATTTTACATTAAATCAAAAACAGTTTTCATTGTCTTACTCGCTTGACAGCCTAAGTTACATTTAAGTAGGAAAGTTAAACTTTAAGAGAGGCAAGAAGTGCCCATTCTATATGGCTTTCGTGAAGAAAAGGAAAGATTAATATATCGGTCGAAAACCAAAATGTTAGAAGACGAACACTTACACTCCTTTGAAATACACTTGACAGTTCTTAAAAACCCAGAGGGTAAGCCTATACTACTG
Source organism: Anabrus simplex (assembly GCF_040414725.1). NCBI lineage: Eukaryota > Metazoa > Arthropoda > Insecta > Orthoptera > Tettigoniidae > Anabrus > Anabrus simplex. Next base: position 59,472,278 of record NC_090277.1, read on the forward strand.
AGGTGACTAGATGGAGAGACTGAATTAAATACAAAAAAGAGATATATGTTAAGTTTTACAAAATCATAGTCATCCCAATACCAACTCGAATGGGAATTACAAGTTAGGATAACGTCCTTAGACTTGTTTGAACATTTACATTACGAAAGAAGTTTGAAAACCTTCCCCTCAAGATGTCTGCCATTACCTTGAGTAGGTGGGTCTTCCGATGACCGGCAAGGCTTGCCACCCCCTCCCACTGCCACCTCTACGAACACACTCCGAACCTCGACTGGAGCGATGGAAAGACAACGTGGCCCAAAAGGTCCCAACTTTTATAGCGGAGAGGAAGGTTCCAAAACTCTCTGGGCCAAAGCCCTCTACACACCCTCGATTTCTATTGGCTAATTTAATAAATATCCAAAATTTGTGATTGGTGGAAAATTTATTTGAAGAAGGGAGGGATAGCAGTGCTAGTAACCTAAGAAGACAGAAAAGAATCTACAAACATTACAGTTTTGTAAACTTAGAAACTAAAAATATATTGGGAGATTAATGGTCTATCTTCCCACCAGAGGGGGCACGTAAGTCTACAGTAGAGACATCTGAAGATAAAGTTCGAAACGTATTCAGCTAGACAGTTCACTAATCGTGTTACAGATGGCCTTCTAAAAGGCGCTTAATTTGAATGTACGGAGTGAGTGTACCTCCAGTACAAATTATTATTATTATTATTATTATTATTATTATTATTATTATTATTATTATTGTTATTATTATTATTAGACTTTTCACCTATCTACATTTTATTGTATTCTTTTTCATTTCCCTTTGCATTGCTTCCATAACAACGTTTTTTACTTACAAGGTAAACCTGCAGTGGTGTTCAGATCTTGTGCTGTGAATACGGCGTTGCCCGTGACTGCATTATACTGGCTTTGAACTGAAGCCTTGTTATTGATATAGGTGGCTGTGAACTATCTCAGGTACAGGAGGCTTTGAACTAACTTGATATCAACCGGAATGTTACAGACATACAGTAAGGAGCGCTAAACTTGCATGGTGTTAATTCAGGAGGCTGATTGATACAGATGGTCTTGAGCGCGAAAATTATATCGATACAGTCGATTTTGAATGAATATGCACTTGGTACACATGCTTTTAAATTGTGATTTATTTTGTACAGTCAACGTTGGACTGACTTGCTACTGGTACAGTTGACCATGTATGCCTCATTATGACATTTTCTCCTGTATAAGATGGTTTGATATTCATGTTGAGGCATAATTCATATTTTGGGGGGAGGCGAAAAGATTCCTTCGTGTTATGTTACAGTGTCTGTGCATTGGCAGTGTGCGAGGCATGAAATATAGTTGCATAATGTGATTGCGTGTGCGACACCAGGAACTTCCGTTTCGCGAGTTGACAGTTGTGTTGTGACGAGGCGGCAGCAAGAGCTGCCAGTGAGTAGGGAAAGGACGAGAGAACACTTTGTGAATGAATATGAAGAAGGTGTTAGTGCTGAATTTTGTGAACGATGGTGATTTGAGAGCGTATTCGTTGGCTGTGTAAGAGTGTGAGTGCCGTTCAAGAGGCTTTGGATGGCCCCAGGGGGCGGCTAGATCGAGCCCCGGGGCCTTACCGCCGCCATCAGACCACGGGGTAAGACGTGGCCAGGGCGCCTGCGCCGCCAGCATGGTCGCCCTCAGCCGACGGTCACTTCTCGCTCCGTTGAGGACGCCCGATTTGTGCACATCAACTTCACCCTACTGGCACAACTTGCGGACTTCGAACAGGTAAATATCTGTTGCTGTTTGGGTCGAGTAGAGCCTGGATTTTTAGGCAGTAATAAGTTAGAAAGCAAATTCACTGAAGTATAGTCTACCTGCACAACGGTAATGTTGTGAGATTTGCATAAACGATAGGGGTAAGGCCCATCACAACCCCTAGAGTTGATGTTACCTTCGCTACATAACAGAAGAACGGGCTAGTCGACACTCCCTAATAACCAAATTTGTTTGCATTCTAACCTATTACTGAATAAAATTTCGCGGTCCGTTAACTGGTTTCATGTAGCCGTGCATGCCACCCTATTCGTTTCTACAAAATTGCTACATCCTTTATCTACTCTAATTTATTTTTCATATGAAAACCTTGGTGAACCTCCATGGCTCAGGCGGCTGCGCACCGGCCTGTCACCGCTAGGTTCCGTGGTTCAAATCCTAGTCACTCTATGTGAGATTTGTGCTAGACAAAGTGGAGGTGGGGCAGGATTTTCTCCGGGTATTCCCGTTTTCCCTATCATCCTTCATTCCAGCAACACTCAAAGTATCATTTCATTTCACCTGTCAGTCATTAATCATTGTCCCACGGGAGTGCGACAGGCTTCGGCAGCCGGCACGATTCCTGTTCTCCCCGCTAGATGGGGCGTCTTTCATTTCATTCTTGACCCGGTCGAATGACTGAAAACAGGCTGTGGATTTTCTTTCACTTCTTGGTTTAACTCTTATTGTTCTTACCACTTTTACTGCCATGAAAACTTTAAACAAGTTATGAAAGTCTGAAGATGCATGCTATCGATCCGTTCCTTCCTCGGATCAAATTTCGCCAAATCGTTCTGTCTCACCATGCTCTCCTCCATATAGGGTTGCGTCAAGAAGGACATCTCTTCGTAAAAGTAGGTTTAATCCACATTAGTGCATGGCGCAGGTAACCGGGGAAAAAGACTAGGAAGGAATTAGTAGTTGTTCCCCTCTGACCAATTATCTTCATTCTCTATTCGTCTGTCCACCTCACGTTGAGTATATTTATGTAAGATCGCATTTTTTAAAAAATTCTCATTGTTTCTGCACAAGATATTGTTGATGTTCGACTTGCGTACAGTACCACCCTCAACACAGAATTCCTCAGAAGCAGGTCTCAAAATTGCGTTTTCTGTGTTTGAAGTGAGCAAATTTATTTTCTTAAAAAGGCTTTCTTGCTAGTACTATTCTGCATTTTATGTCGTCCTTACTTCCACTGTAATAAGTTATTCTACCTCCCTAGTATCAGTATTAATTTACCTCATACACATGATAGTAGTTCGAGTTGGAGACGTGTTTTCCCTTCTGAAAACACGGAGATAAGTTTCCACGAATAATAAAGAATATATCATATTATGATATGTATGTTATCTCGTTTATCATTTCTAAATATAATATTTCCTGCATGATCTGCCTTTATTCAACTCTATTCCATTATTTTTGTTTTGGACTTTTTTATTTTTATCTTCTACATTTTCTGCATACCATTCAACGACTTCTCCAGAACGTTCTCAATGAATGTAGCTTACCTTGATCGTCAAAATCATCTCATTTGGTTTGCCTTTCAAACTTGCTTGTTTTTAATCCCTACAGGCTTTTGTGCAGTAAAACATAATTAATTTATATGAATAGAAATGTTTCTCATTTGGATAACTTATAACTAGAGTCCGGATTATTAGGTACTGATAGGTTAGAATGCAAACTTACTTAAGCCAGTAACAAGTGTACCCTACACTGTACAACGGTTATGCTATGAGATTTGCATAGATATTAGGGGTACAGCCTATAGAACTCCTTGAATGTATGCTACTCTTCCTACATTGTGGTACAATGGGTTGCATGACACTTCCTACAAACCAAATTACTTTGCAATCTAACTGATTACCACCTACAAATCCGAGGTATACTTATAACTAAGGTATTTTACAATACAGATTACATGCAATTGATTATTGATTGTTAATTACATTATGATGATATTTTGATTCAGAATGCTCTTGTTGGTTGTATTTATTGTATGTGATACTGTGAAAATATCCATATCCAAATATTATCGCTTGAACCCCGCTGGCAGCCCTGAAGATGGTGTTCCGTGGTTTCCAATTTTCACACCAGGCATTCTGGAGTTGTACGTTAAATAATGTCACGGTTGCTTTCTTCTCACCCCTAGCACTTTCCTACATCATCGGCGCCATTAGACCTATCTGTGTGACGTAAAGGAAAGTGTAAAAATATATTTATATACTATTTATGTTGAATGCAATAATATACTGGTCTTGGTACAGTACTATTTAACGGCAATTTTTCTTCTCCTAAACATGCAAATGTATATTTTAATTCATGTATTTATTTCTTCTAAACATCACAGTTTTAACTTAATATTCAATGCCGAGAAGTTGATACATAAAATACACATTTATTAAGAACGTAGAAAGCTGGCGTCTGAATATTAAGGTTAAGAAGTAGGCACGTAACCCATTCTGCCTTTCTAGGATGAAGCGTCATTATGTCAGTATTTGCAAACCATCCTGAAAAGTACTACTTCACTTTCGGTAATGAGCTCGTTGATACGATTACTGGAAGTGAAAACTGATTTTCGATATCTTCAACTTTTTGAGTTATTTTAGGTGAAAATCTTCGCTGGTTCTTCCTGTATATACATACACAGTCAATTCCAGCTTTAATGAACCTCTACGGACTCAAATATTTTGTTCACCGAAAATAACCCAGAGTCTTCTTTCCAGACAGAATTAAATGTACAGATGACACAAAATTTATTTATTTATTTATTTATTTATTTATTTATTTATTTATTTATTTATTTATTTATTTATTTATTTATTTATTTATTTATTTATTTATTTATTTATTTATTTATTTATTTATTTATTTATTTATGTCACTGCAAATTTTCGTATAACAAAGAATATCATTTTCAATAATAATAATAATAATAATAATATCATATAATATCATTTATATGATAATCTACTCTGTTGTTAATAATTATAATAAGACCCCGAATTTTTAGACTTTAACCCGTCAAAGCCCAAACATAGTACAGGAAATAAATCTATGTATTTATTTCAGATTATGTTATCCACACTACAGAAAACAACGCAGAACTAAAAATCTACAGGAAACATGGTCCACAAATAAAATACAGGGGTGTCACCTGTAGGTGACATTGGTCAGTATAGTTACATTTCGCAACTTGCTGGTAGCCTGATTTCAAGTGTGAGGACAACTGCTGCCCCTAACAGATATTCGGACCGTTTCGGATTCTGAGCCGATTTAGTCCCTTGGTAAGGCTCAAAGCCTATGAGGTAACCAAATCGCATAGCAATTGACCACAGTTATGTCTAGCATATGGTTCTTTTGTGGAGCATATAATTGGGACCTTTTCACAACGAGATTCTTCTTCTTCTTCAATGAACAATAACTCAAAACACGGAACTGGAGACAGTTGCGGTCCATCATATTCAGAAGGTTCCTCATGCACGTCACCTCACCCAATCGGAAAATAATATTCTCTGTAGCTGTCCACAATGTATTGTATATTTTCGTAGAAGATGCTGGTTTATTTGTCCTAGAAAGACCAGATGCCTGCTGCATTTCATTAGAAGGTATCGGCTTTCCATCGTAAGCTGATATCACATATATTTACACTGTCAACCTCGACATTCTACCAGGAATGGAACTGACATCGACAGAATTAGTTGCTTCATCGCCACTTCCCCATTCGTAAAATGTCCATCATTTGGAGGAAACATATTAATATCATCTGGGGTGCATTATTACTGTCACCTTCCAACATTTGCAGTAGCTCATCCATTGTCAGGCGGCTGAAGAGAGAGAAAAAACATGAAGTCAATATCAGATAATATTCATAATTGAAACTGGACAAAAGGGCCTACTTGATGTGATCAATGTCACCTACAGGTGACACTATGCTTTTTCATGGCAATAACATATGCTTAAATTGTAATTTTATGCTTAAGAATATATCACTTCCATTATTGAGCCCTTAATCAATATACAGTACATGCATAAAATGCAAAATAAAATTACCTTTTATCACTTGCTTTCCATGCCACAATAACTTGCGGTTGCTTTACCATTTCAATGCAGTCTGTTTCCTCTTCTATCTGAGCGAGAGCTGACTGATCAATGCAGGCTGCGAGTTCAAAAATGGTCCTTTTCAAACTATAAGACCTTTATTTAAGTACTTTCAACAGCCAGAAAAGTTCAAGCAGCTTGATGAGCAGGACATTATATAAATATTAGGTGTCACCTGTAGGTGACATTGGGCTTTGACGGGTTAATAGGTTAGAATGCAAACTAATTTGCTTATCAGGAAGTGTCGTCTAGCTGGTTCTTCCGTTATGAACCGAAAGTAACATAAATTCTACGGGTTTCTGATGAGCCGTACCCCTAAGGTTTATGCAAAACCCATAGCATAACCATTGTACATTATAGACCACCCTTGTTATACACTTCAGTAAGTCTGCATTCTAACATATTACTACCTGAATATCCAGATGCTACTAATAATTAACAATATAAAGGTGTCCGCAGAATTTGAACAGAAATTTTCAGTGCGAGAACAGCCATTTTTTGGCTTAATTTCTTTGAAATTGAAAATAACCCGCAAAAAATTAGAAATATCTGTGGAGTAGTTCCACGGGTGCTGGTCGTTATGCCATAGGTAGAGGCTTTCTCCAGTCATTATTTCGTATACTATAAAAATGAGAATTGCATTACTGTAGAAGCAGGGCTGTTAATGACGCACAGTACGTTCAGTAAGAAAAATAATTTTCATGCACTTATCTCACTATTATTGAGCCCGTAAGAAGTCTGTTCTTTGCGAATGTTTTAATTAAAATATCCTGTAATTTCATCTCTAGGACTTGTGCCTTCTCTACTCTATATTCCACATTATTAATATTATTAATATTATTAATATTATTAATATTATTAATATTTTCTATAAACCTTAGAATAAGCTTTATATATATATATATATTACCTGGCACTCACTAGTCCTCATCTGTTTAGAATGTTCATTGAACGGCTCTACTTCTTACCTACCCGGTGACCCACATGTGTCCAGTATGGTCAATACACTGACCAGGGCATACTTTCTGACAGGGAGATCAGATAAGTTTTACCTTTTCCTATCGAGAAGTTTTCTTTTGTTCGGAGGTTAGTGGCGTAGGTCTCTCACGTCACCTCCTGGAGCTCCAGCTCTTCTGAATTTGAGCAAAGAAGGAAGACAAGAACATTTTTCTTCCGAAAACCAAGTTTATGCAGAAAATTACATTATTTTAGAATGTAATATACAACATCCGTTTTTTTTTCGTGTTCACTATAACCGAAGTGGTAGTTCACTATAAGCGAAATTTTAGTACTTATTCTTAGGAAGTAATTGTTAGAATGCAAACTTACTGAAGCGGGTAACAAGTATAGTCTATCCTGTACAGCGGTTATGCCGTGAGATTTGCATATACGTTAAGGGGTTACTTTCTATCAGAACCCCTAGAATTCCTGTTACTCTTGCTACGTTATACATGAGCGGGTTAGACGACAATTCCTTCTAACCCAAATTAGTTTGCATTCTAGCCTATTACTGCCTAAAAAGCCAGGATCTAATTAAAATGTATGCGAATTACGACCAGACTTTTAGGTTCACTGTATCCCAGTGTTCATTATAAGAAGAGTTCACTATATCCAGAGTAAACCATATAATTATTTTCTATTTTTTTTAATTTACATTGTGTAGTTCCAAAGGGATTCACAGTATCTTCTTTTACTTGTGGCAGATCGATTGACGTGTTTATATTACTGACATTTCGTTAAGGAAGAAGAGGGAAACAAGGAGTAGTGACGGGATAATCGAATACTTTTAATATTCGAATAACCTCTATTCGAATCGAGTTTTGAATGAATAATCGAAAAATAATCGGATGGAAAATATAATCTAACGAAATGAAATGATTTTGTATTCGATTATCCTATCTCTAACAAGTACATGATATCATGGATAGGAACTGGGTCGAATTATGTTCTGTCAAATGGGACATTGCAGTCCATTTAAGTGAAACTACGATTCCAGTCTACACAATGAACTTAATGTGTTGTCAGTGACGGTTTGGAAGTGGTAATCACGCTGTTAAATTACGTTATGAACTGTTGCTAATACGATGGTTAATAATCTGGAGCGTCTAACTAAATGTCCATCAGTCGTTCTGCTCTCTGGCTTAATGATCAGATTCGATTCTCGACTGGACTGGGTTTTTTAGCTCCGTTTGGTTAGTTTTTTCCTATCTTCGGGACCGCATGTTTGTAATTGTATTTAATACAAATCTCAGGTGAATATAACTAAAGCACTGAAGTTAGACGACACCCTGTTTCTTAAATCTGAGTGAATATATAGTAGTGTCAAATGGAGATAAACATGTCTCCGTGCGTTTGGAGAAGGTAGGACCAGTCATTATTTTGCCTCTTTTAGCTTCCGTTGCCTATTTTTAAGTTTAATGCCTTTTGCGGCCTTTTTAGTTATGGTTATTTTCTGCTATTATTTAGAAATTTAAATTAATCAATGGAAATAAAATATACTGTAATTCCAATGTTCTAATAACGAATTTTTTATTTGTATTTTCAAATGTTTAAGAGGAGTCTTGTTTCGTAGAACATCACTGCTTGTAGACACTGCGTGACACCAAGAAATCCAGCAACTTCACGCACTGTATGGCCATGGAGATGCCCCTTTTTGCCGCTCTCTCACGTTTACCCATGGTGACGTACACTGCCGGCTTAAAACACCAGTGTCTCACTGATCGCTACTGCCTTATGCTCACGTAGTGGCAGTGCGCGCGCGGTTGAGCACGAGACTTGTTCGCAGCGCCATCTGTACAGCTTTAAAGATCCATCTGTGCTTGCGCACTAAGGTGATTAACATTTTTCTCCGGTGAGCTTATAATACTAATCTTATTATGTTCAGCCAACCTTGTGGTGTAGAGGTCTGTCTCTTGTTTCAAGGCCCTGGGTTCGTCTTCAGGACAGTTCAAGGATTTTAATTCTTGGGTGAGGTTTCGAAGGAGGTTTTCTTAATACGAGATGTTTTCAAGCTACGGTAAGAAAGCGCACAATGAGAAGATGGCGCTACTGACCTAGTCTACATAGACAAAAACTGGTTGCCATGGTTACAGTGGAGTCAAGAAATTGATGACCCTAGTTTCAGATAGACCTCCAGCCCAAAAACATATCCACGTTAATTTCTTTGGTTTCTCTACAAGATCGGTGGCCTCGCCCGCCACTGCATTCGCCTGTACTTGAAACCATCCTGAGTAAAAACAGTCTTGTAATTATAATGAATGGCTCAGATACTGTTACTGTTCGCTCTTCTGCTGGTGGGTCGGCTAGATTTGGCTTCAGAGTGTAGGTCGGCTCAAACCTCCTGTCGCTACTAGTAGCGCTCCAGGGGGCTGTGTTCTGTAATGTTCTGGAACTGAGGTCGGCAAGGTTTGATGGGACTCAGGTCAAAGCCGTCTGTAGCTGAAGCTTGTGGCTTAACGGCTGCCAAGCCTGTCCAATAGTGAGAACTATGTTCCACTGTTCATTCTGGTGCCTCTCATACGTATTTACAATAATATTATAAAACCATGCCAAAATCCGGCATGATAATTCGGTAATAAAACCAGAAGCATTGTACGATACGATTCAGAATGTCTTATTTTAAATTTTAAAAAGGGGGAGCTTCAAAAACTCGACAAAAAGGGAAGGAAGTTTCAGAGGAAAATTTTACGGTCGCAGAAGACTACTGATGGCACTTAAAAGGAAAGCAGAAATGAGAAGGGATATGAGCTACGAATTTTAGGTAAATAACATATAATAAAGTATTATAATGTATTCTTTATTTATTCCTAAAAATTACAATCCTTTTCTTAACCTCTTTATCCTGTCGATTAGATTATCAGTTTGCCTTTCTGTACCACTATGAACGCTAATATGAAGTATACTGTGTAGAGATGAGAAGAATGCTAGAATGAAGAATGTGGCCTGCAAGCACGAACTTCCTGTTCTGCCCAGACAGATCGACTCTTATCTGCTACACAAAAGTACTGACTCACACTTTGCAGTTTGCTGGATTACAACTGACAAGAGCGAAGAGCTGCCAGTAGAAGATAATATAAAGTCGCCTGGGTAGTAGCCGAGTTTCTATGGTAACCATTGCGTCACTGGCTCTGCTGGTGAAGGCCCCTTCGCCCCGTGCCTCACCGGGCATGTGCATTCTTCTGATCTCCCAACAATAGAGGAGTTTCACTTAAGCTCTTATAACTAAATCCGGTGTGCACATTTTTCAAAAAATCATAAACCTCCCGAGGGTATTGAATCAACGAACACATTACAGAAATAATCATGTAAACAATTTAATTCGGTTAGGATTCGAATCAAAAAGGAAAGTACTAAGGAACAAGCGATTTTAGCCGATTTTTGCGGAACTGCATTTAGGCTGGAAGTGAATTTTTTTAAGTTTGGTAGAGCTATCCAAGACTCTCAATTTGATACCTTTCTAGGCCCTTTAGCCCTTCAACTTTCCGAACAATTGAGTAAATTGCTTAATTTTACGTTTTTTCTGCTAAGAGACATTTTCAACATTAAGATATCTTCAGATACACGAGGTAATTAAAGAGCACCTCCAAGTGGATAGAAGAAGAAGTCAAGAGGGATGCGGAAGAAGTCATAACTACACTGGGGATGACCCGCAATAAAAGGGACTTCAGAAGAAGAGATGACAGTCAAAAATAATTTGACCGGGCGAGATGGCCGTTCAGTTATGGGCGCGCGGCTGTGAGTTTGCATCCGGGAGATAGTGGGTTCGAATCCCACTATAGGCAGTCCTGAAGATGGTTTCCCGTGGTTTCCCATTTTCACTCCAGGCAAATGCCGGGGCTGTAACTTAATTTAGGCCACGGCCACTTCCTTCCAACTCCTAGGCCTTTCCTTTCCCATCGTCGCCATAAGAGCTATCTGTGTCGGTGTGACGTAAAGCCATTAGCAAAAACATTCATTTGAAGAGAAAACACTAAAAAGGAGACCCAAACGCATCATTTCAGTTGAGGAGAGAAATATGAGAAGCAAAAGAATGAAGAGGTTCTTGGAAGAAAAGAGGAGAAAGGTTAAGAAGTCTTAAGTTCTATGTGATACATAGTTGGCCAAATTCGGAAACAAATTGTAAAAATCCTCAGTAGTGGTACTTTCATACTTAGTGACTCAGACGGTAGGAAATAGAATTTCAGCTCAATTTCCGTCTGAAGTAGTGTTTGAAGGTGCTCAAATATGTCTTTCTCGTGTCGAGGAGAAACTTACTGGAACTTAAAATTACCCCTATGGGACAAAATTTGCGACAACTCGGCGTCTCCCTAAAAAATAAAATAAAAAGCAGCTGCACGGGTGGAGCTGTGTGATCTACTTGGTCATGTGTCTGCCTTTCGCTTTATATCCAAAATTAAGTTCCGAGGACACCACAATTTAATTTCATCGATTACAAAGTCCGACTCATTGGCTGAACATTCAGCGTACTGGCCTTCGGTTCAGTGGGTCCTGGGTTCGATTCCCGGCCGGGTCGGGGATTTTAACTTTCATTGGTTAATTCCAGTGGCCCGGGGGGCTGGGTGTTTGTGCTGTCCCCAACATCCCTGCAACTCTCACACCACACACAACACTATCCTACACCACAATGACTCGCAGTTACCTACACATGGCAGATGCCGCCCACCCTCATCGGAGGGTCTGTCTTACAAGGGCTGCACTCGGCTAGTAATAGCCACACGAAATTACCATTATTATCGATTAGGCTGGTGGAATATATTTCCCCTAGTGCACCGTCACTGCTTGCACTGGTCTCCCATGGGTGCCCTCTTGGAAAGGTGTAGCAATCCAACTGACGAGTCCACTGCCACATTGGGGCTAAGCGCTGGTAAGTTTACAGCTGAAAAAGCTTAAATAACTTATAAACATTTGTAGTCGATGAAATTATAGTTTCCTCCTGGAAACTTGTTTTTATGGAAACAAAATTGATAATAATTCATTATTGTTTTGCAATCTTGATTTATGCTAACCGAGATTACATAATAAATCACGTTTTATCCTATATGGCCATGCCATAGGATGGTAGTATAGTAAATGAGGTTGAATCAAGGTCCAGTAAGGCTAATGTTGAGCTCGCAGTTGCGATCAACAGTATTCTGTAAGAAGCAAGTCAGCTCCCGGACGAAACTATCTTTACATCGGTCCGTTTTCAGACCAACTTTGCTTTACAGGAGTGAAAGCTGGGAGAACTCAGGATATATTATTCATAAGTTAGAAGTAACAGACATGAAAGTAGTGAGAATGATTTCTGGTACATGCAAGCACAGAAATGGTGTCCCGACGTAAACAATCAACACTGCCCCACTCCAGTACTGGAAAGGAGGGGACTGAGTGAAGGGATAGTGTTGAAGGCCACTTCAGTACCGAAAAGGAGGGGAAGGGAGTGAACGGGTAGTGCTGAAGGCACAGTGTGTGTATTGCTGTACATCCTCCACAGTGCCCATTTCAGTCACAACAGCCATGTAGCGGCCTGTCTCCCTGTAGCAATGCGTTAAGCGAGGAGGTGGGGATACCATGCTATGTTTATATCGGGACACCATTTCTGTGCTCGCGTGTACAAACAGGTGGGGGCAATCGCAGGAGGGTACGCGGAAAGAGGAAATAAAGGATAAGTTAGAAATGAACTCGATTGATGAAGATGTACGCATAAACCTGCTTGGGTGGTGGGATCATGTTAGGCCAATAGAGGAGGATAGGTTACCTAAGAGAATAATGGACTCTGTTATGGAGGGTAAGAGAAGTAGAGGGAGACCAAGACGAAGATGGTTAGACTCAGTTTCTGATGATTTAAAGATAAGAGGTATAGATGTAAACGAGGACACAGAACTAGTTACAAATAGAGGATTGTGGTGGCGATTAGTAAATTCGTGGAGGCTTGTAGATTGAATGCCGAAATGCATAAGAGTATATAGTGAAGATATGTATGTATGTTAAAACGAACAGGTACATCTGTCGAATTGAGAAATCCGTTCCTTTTGCCACACATAATATTTGAAATACAATTTCAAGCCCCCCATTTTCTGTGAATTTCGCTACAGTTATCGCACTTATCGCAAAAGAAGTAACTTTGGCTTTGAACTGGCCTTATCACTTTAATGTGCTGTAATTGGCAAAAATAAAATCACTATGTTTTTAATCAGAATCGTATGTTTCATTACAACAAAGTCGCTTTAATATTTTTTTGAGTTTATCTTTAATGCTAAAAAGTCATGCCTGGTTATAAATAAATGAGTATTAAAATAATAGCAAGTGTTACACATTACATGGAAGATCTAAAAACGTGTAGACAAGTGATATTTAAATCCCTTAAGCGTTTTCCCGATGTTTAGGCCAGCCTTAGCTCCGCTGGTATGTTATTTATGTATTTTTTTATTTATTTATTTATTTATTTATTTATTTATTTATTTATTTATTTATTTATTTATTTATTTATTTATTTATTTATTTATTTATTTATTTATGTGTTAGTTACCTTCACACGCGAGCAGTTACGAATTTAAGACGATAAGCAATTTTAACTGAGGACTTATAAGATTTCCTTGTATACGATATTAGTCGTTTTTCTCAGGTGAATAAACAATTTATTTTGGTAAGGATTTTCTGATTAATTAGAAAGTAATTTTTAAATTTGACTTTTTATTACTGCAAACTCTAACATAAAAACAGATATAGTGGGTCATGTATTAAAGGTAGATATATGATTTCCTAGATATTTTTGTAGATCTTATATACTGAACAATTCTTAATCTCATAGTATAGATGTATCTTTAACGGTTTAGGCAGCGTAAGCTAAAAATGCGTACGGACAGCCTTTCTTCTTTCACTTTTTTCTCTGAAATCATTTCTGCTGGGCTTCCTTTGATAATAGATGAATGTTTCTGCTCATAAACCTTCCTAGAGGAATGCTTCATATAATGGTGAAAACCTCACCAAAATCTATCCAGTGGTTCTTGAGATTAACCGTCACAAACGGACAGACAAGTTCGAGGAATTTGTTTTATTACGTGTGTTTCTCGTTAAGACTGTTGATTTATTTGTTAAACATAACTGAGAGGGAAGTAATATATATTTAAATGCTTTATTCGTATGAATCAATGATTAACTAGACACAAACCAGAACTACTTGTTTGGACGTGTCCGGTGACATGGGAGGCCAGAGTGTACTTAATGTAGCTTCTTTCTTTGTTTTGTTGCAGGACCTGCAGTCGGAGATCGAGTCGCACAGAGATGTGTTCGCGTCGCTCAACGGCACGGGCCGCAAGCTGCTCAGCTCGCTGGCGTCTCAAGACGACGCCGTCATGCTGCAGCGGCGCCTGGACGAGATGAACCAACGCTGGCATCATCTCAAAGCGAAGAGCATGGCGATCCGGTAAGTAGCCTTTAATAATTCACTGTGCTAATGGAGGGCTAAGTAAAGCTGCTTACTTCACCGGTAAACGCATTTCGTCCTAGAACTTGGCTTAATGATCTTACCATTACGTTGCTTCACGCTTATCCTCTCGACGTCAGCTGTTAATTCATTATTAGAGTTCCGATGTTTAGCTATTAATAGGTTAGAATTCACACGTATTAAGGGGTGATCAAAACCAAATTTAAAACATAAGCACATATTAATATGATATAGCCCTACACAAAATTTGGAGTTGATTAGTTTAGTGGTTGCAAAGTTATTGACAAATAATGTTTATTCTTATATGTTGCATGGAAAATGCTCCTTACGGCACAGTTTTCGTTTTGTGTGGAGTATAATTTTGCAGACCTTTGGAAAATACTCATATTTTAAAGAATAACTCTGGATTTTGCAGTCATATATAGACTATTGGAGGTATATATTTTTCAATTATTAATTCAATAGGCAAAAATCTATTTTCCTGCTATTCCAAGAATAAAAATATGAACGTAATGTGCAGCTGATAATAAAATGCAGAACTGCTTCTAATTTCTGTACATAAACATTCTCTGATAATTTCAGCTGAACCCGATAAGAACTCTCTCACAAGGAGCATTTTATGAATGGGAAAGAGATGAAAATGTTTTCAAATAGATAAAAGCAATTGGAATTTTTTTAAGAAACATCCTTGCTTTAATACTGTCCTGAACTGTAAATTACTATCTCGGATGTCTTTCTCCTCTTTCGGACAGTGTAAGCCTACTACAAGGTAAATATATTCCAGCGGTATTATTGAAGTGGTAGTCCGAAAGAACTTTGAAGGCACTTTTGCCTGACTGCGTGGAAGGAAGGGGTGTGGGCTTGCTCTGTTTATGTCGAACCATTTAAATCCGGCATTTAGATCTTTCGAAATGGCATGTGGTAACAACTGATCAGGGGATTTGAAAGAGGAAGAATTGGGTGATTTTTAAGGTTATAATTGATATTTAGATTTTTGGTCAAAAATCACAGCATTTGGCATGACTCTCCTTAAATCGAGTAAAAAATATACTCTATACCGTAAAACGATTCTGCCATGAAATTTGCATAAATTTTAGGGGTCCGGCTTATTAGAGCCCTTGGAAATCATGCCACTCTCCATACATTACTGAAGAGCGGGCTAGGCTACACTCTCTACTAGCCAAATTAGTTTGCATTCTAACCTGTTACTGCATAAAAGTGAACAACAATCAAACGAAACTGCAGGGTCTTTCATAAAGAATGAACCGATTTCGAAGGCTTATTGCGCCGTACTCAAGCCACGCAGCGGAACGAGTCGCACATGGTTACAAAGGGCGTGGCCTCACATTTATAGTAGTAGTCGGTAAAGTGCTCCGCGCCTTCCTCCCCTCCCCGCTCCACCCACCGACTCCTCAACGGTGGAATGGTCGACACACTGCTACGGATCGTGCTCTACTCGCATGGCCTTCCAGATCCCCAGACCTAGCTCCTTGCGACTTCTTCCTGTGGGGATACGTCAAGGACAAAGTTTGTTCCGCCACTACCCACTACACTGGATGACCTTCAAGAACGGATAACACGTGTGATGAACTCAGTGGATCGTGATATGCTGCAACGCGTTTGGAAGTAATTGTCCTATCGCCTTGGTGTGGTCCGTACTACTGGTGGTGGTCATATTGAACACTTGTAGGACTTAAATTGAACATCAGTCAAAAACATGTGTCTTAGGTTTAATCTTGTACTACTGACTGTTGGGAAAATATAGCTTGATGAAATCGGTCCATTCGTTATGAAAGACCCTGTAATATCAGTTTAAAATTCAACAGTTGAAACACCGAAACATGGAATAAATCAGGCATACCAACTTCTAAGCACTAAAGAAGAGTGGACAATCATAATTATTTTTCCATCAAATACAACGCCTCTCATCGTTCTTTCCAGATATTTTTATGTGGACCCTGACTGGTTTGTACCCAAATGAATACACACTAAGAAACTACATGATTTGCTCAATCAAGCAGGTTTATAACCTAAAATTTAAAAAATTGCCCTAAGACGTTTTATCTTCATGTATTAACTGAAAATTAACGTTCACTTAAAAAATTCAAAATAAGCACTTGTAGTATTTTCCTTTGTTCTTATTGCAAAAATAACTGGAAAAACTAGATCAAGCGGTAGGCAAACCTCCTGGACAATAACAATCTTAGAAATGGAGGGAAATGAATAGTGTTTAGGGTAAATCAAGTGAACTCATAACCCAGGAAATCACTGGACAGGTGGAAGGAATATGTCGAAAATTGTCTCAACGTAAAAGGAAATATATCTCTTGACGTAGCGAACAACCGACCTCTTGGGGAGGAGGGCAAGGATGTTAGTCAAATTAAGTTTGAGGATGTGGAAAGGATGATAAATAAACACCATTGTCATAAAGCAGCAAGATTAGATGAAATTAGACTTGAAATGGGATGCAATTCCTTCACAGAATAATAAGATTAGTATTCTGTAATAAGGAATTCAGCTCCCGGACGAAACTTCCTTTACACCGGTCTCTTTTCAGACCAACATTGCTTTACGGGGTTGAAAGCTGGGTGGATTCTGGATATCGTATTCATAAGTTAGAAGTCAGAGACACGAAGGTAGCTAGAATGACTGCCAGTACAAACAGGTGGGAACAATAGCAGGAAGTTACTCGGAATAAGGTTTCACTATTGAGCATAAATGTGAAGACAGAATGTCAAAGTTCCAAAAGTAAATTATATGGGAGTATGTGATCGTAAGAGCAAAATAAATCGAGACGGGTCTGACTCATTTGAGTATTTTTAATACCACCGGACTTAGCTAGAATCGAATTCTCCAACTTAGACTCTACCGCTTGAACTACTCAGGCTGGCGGAAGATCAAGAATAAAGGAGAGCTTCGATGAGGGGAAGAAAAATGAAGGTGAAAGAGGAAAAGTAATCACTATAAACGAGCAATGTTGTACCAGAAAAGATTTGAAATTATGTCATCTCGCTGGAGGTCGAATCTGCTCGAGGAAGACGATGAATGAGGAAGAAAGAGGGATGAAATAAAGAGGACAGGTAGAGAACAAGAAGGTGGCTAATGGAAATTTAATTCATGGACGTGCTTCACAAGTAACATTAACAATACACAGAATATCACACGACATCACTTGGCTGTTTCACCCGCTCTGTCCCGATATACATTTATTCATGAATCTTTAAAATTTCGATCATTAATTGTAAAGAATGCCACCCCTATCAGCATTCCATATCACCCCTCCTTCCTACTCACTTCGGCATCCACATCATTGTACTTCCAATCTCACTACTTGCTCGTTCCATTTTTTAAATTCATTTACAATTCAAATGGCACTAGAACAGTAATTCATCCACACGAAAGAAGAAGACACCACTCGAGCCTCCTTCAAACTAATCACTTCAAATTAAAAGACAGATTGCTTCTCGAGAACGGGCTCGTTCATCAAGTTGATCCCTCTTCCCACTCCCATCCCCACCTCTCCCACCAAGCAAATTTCCAATTAATTTACATTCCCCCCTCATAATACGAATGATTGAACTTTTAATCTTTCTGATATAAATTTCACAGATGTTTCCTGACACTGTTTGTAAATTATAACAGATTAGACAAATTACACCAAGACCCAATTAAGTTATAATCCATCAGTTTGCTCACTAATCACCAGTTAAATGGACTCAGAGTTTTGAAGAATAAAAATACCCTCGGCATTTGAAGAAATGTTTTTAAATGTAATATATATTCAATACCTCAAAGATGAAAAGTGGTTTTTAATATTTCTTTGCTAGGGAAAATACTGCTATCTCACATTGAGATTAATTTTCATCCAATACGACAAGTAGTTCTCTTAAATTAATAATAATAATAATAATAATAATAATAATAATAATAATAATCTAGTGATTGTATTTGTGGATTTTAAGAAAGCCTATGATTCAGTCGACAGAGCAACCTTGATAAGCACGTTAGAAGAGTTTGGGATAGATAAAAAAACTAGAAATTTAATCAAAGAAACCGTCACGGACACTACATCACAGGTTAAGTTTATGGGTATGTTGTCAAAACCATTCAAGATCGAAACAGATGTCCGACAAGGGGACGGGCTGTCACCACTCCTATTTAATGTTATACTTGAAAAAGTGGTCAGAGAGTGGAGGACGAGACTGACGGAATTAGGGGTGGAAAATGGAATATCACTGGGAAGATCTGGAGTCGAAATTGACTGTCTAGCATTCGCAGATGATATGGCAATACTAGCAGAAGACACTGAAACAGCCAAGGTACAAATTGAAACACTTCAAGAGACTGCTGTAAAGACGGGACTTCAGATATCCTTCGAAAAGACGGAACTAATGATTCAGGACAAAAAGGATCCGACACAAAATATTGTCACCAAATATGGAACAATTAAAAGAATACAGAAGTTTAAATATCTAGGGGAATGGATAACCCCAACAGGACTACCAGGAATAGCATTACAGGAAAGGGCAAGAAAGATGGAAGCAGCATACCAGTTATGTCGAAATGTCAACAATAAAAAATCAGTTTCATTCACTGCAAAAATCAGACATTACAACACTGTCATCAAACCAGAAAGTCTACATGCGATCGAATGTATTCCACTGAACAGGAAGGGCTTACTAGAAAACATTGAAAAGACAGAAAGGAAGATCTTGAGGAAGATACTAGGGCCCAGGAAAGTGGGTCAAGAATTAAACTGCGACCAAATGAGGAACTATACAAAAGGACCGAAAAAAATCACAACATCCTTCAAGAAGAGAAGACTCTGCTTCTACGGACACATTAAAAGAATGCCACCAGAGAGAACAGCCAAGCGAATTCTGGAATACATGGAGAACAGGAAGACACAAACTAGCTGGCTTAAAGGGGTCAAGGAGGATATGGAGGAAAATAATATATCACAGCAGGTAGTATACAACAGCCAGGAATGCAGAAAAATCATCAACAAAATTAAGGGATTCCAAGATCAAAGTAGCAAAAAACGGACCGGCAACAACTGGTCACGAGAACGTAAAGAATCCCACTCCGAAAGGATGAAGATGTACTGGGCCGATCGAAAGAGGAAGAACCGTAGATGAATGATGCTTAACGTGGTCCATAGTAGACCCATTCGAAAATAATAATAATAAGAAGAAGAAGAAGAATTACATACATACATACATACATACATACATACATCTTCATTATAGACCGTTATGCCTTTCAGCGTTCAGTGCGAAACCTTGTGTGAATTTTCTAAATGCCGCCACAATTCTCTAACTAGTTCTGTGGCATCTTATCTCATGTTATCTTTAAATCTTTAGAAATTGAATCTCTTATCCTCTTACCCTCGATAACTAAGTCCATTATTCTCCAACGTAACTCATTCTCCTCCGTTCGCCTCATATCAACCCATCACCGGAGCCGGTTTGTGCGTACAGCTTCATCCATGGAATTCATTCCTAACAGCCGTTAACTCCTCTTTCCTAGTATCCTCCTGCCATTATTCCCACCTGTTTCAGCAATTATCTCACAACTTTCATGTCTGTTATTTCTAACTTATGAATAAGATATCCTGAGTCCACCCAGCTTTCACTCCCGTAAAGCAAAGTTTTTCTGAAAACAGACCGATGAAAGATAGTTTCGTCCGGGAGCTGAATTCCTTCTTACAGAATACTGTTGATCGCAACTGCGAGCTCACTCTATTCGCTTTACTGCACCCTAAATTCACTGTGACTTCTTGTTCTACCATCCTAGGAGAACACACATCGCAAATACTTTAAATCAGGGGTTTCCAAATGGCGGCCCGCGGGCCGCAAGTGGCGCACGAAGCCATATAATGCGGCCCACGAGAGCATTTTAATAAATAATATGAAGGATAGTTACAAAATAATATTGTATAGGTCGTTCAAAATGTATTAATTTTTATATTCGTTATAGACCCAAGTCCGAACTAGTTCGTTCTTTAACATGATTTCCTCTTTTTTTTAAATCACATGATCTGAATGGATTATTTTTCATTAAAAAAATTAAAATCCAAATTTCAAACAGTAATGGTTGGTTTTTACGTCCCACTGACTAATTTTGATGTTTTCCGGAGACGCCGAACTGCCGAAATTTTGTCGCTCATGAGTTCTTTTACGTGCCTGTAAATCAATTGACACGAGGCTGACGTATTTGAGCACTTTCGGAATGATCTAACATCGAACCTACCAACTTCAGAAGGCCAGCGCCTCAACCATCTGAGCCACTCAGGCCGGCTCTAAATGTCACTCTTTTATGCAATTGTAAAATAATGTTTTACCTCAGTATTTAAAATTATCAAACCTTTATTTCAATTGAATTATGCATATTACTTTTTCATAATGGTACTTCTGTAGGCCTACTATATGCAGAATTTTACGAAAATTAGCCTATTATTCAAGTGCGTTCCGCGAACATGACTAAGGTTTCCAATATGGCCCTCGAGCCCTTACAAATTGGAAACCCCTGCTTTAAATGATCTATCAGTTTCAGCTTTATATCCCCAGTCTGATATTCATTTCTCTTGGATTTCTTGCTTACTGACATCAGTTTAGTGCTGAAGAGGCCAATTTTCGTATCAAAATCATTGCCCACGAAGTTCAAGTTCCAAGATGTTAGACTGCAGGCTTTCGGCACAATTTGCCATTAATACCAAGCCGTCAACGTAGGCCCTCCTTGTCACCTTATACTTTGTAGCAGGAATAATAATAATAATAATAATAATAATAATAATAACAACAACAATAGTCCATCAGCATCCCTAAAAGATCACCGGTACCATCAGGAAAAGACTATTCAAGTTCTGTGGTCACGGGAAATTATTCAAGGTCAACTCCATTTCAATAAAGCAGTCAACAGCCATCATTTTGCTGAAAGAATGAATACCAGGACCAAAAAACCATGGACTGAAGAAGGGAGGAAAATGTTCGATGCCCAGATGAAGAGATTTTGGCAGAAGAAAAATCAACGTGAGTTAAATTCTGAACCTTGCCCTAGCAATGAAAGCAAAAAAACAATCAGCTGCTTGAAGTTGAAAAATGTCCTCTGGAAATAGACATCACAGATGGGCATACCGCTGTAAAATAATCTATGAAATAGGTATAATAAATAATATATCTCAGTCACTTCAAAATTCAGATATTACAACACGGTGATAAAGCCAGGAAGTTTGTATGTGATAGAATGCATTTTTTTAACAGGGAGGGCTTACTAGAGAAAGGAGAGAAAATCTTCAAGAAAATACTAGTGGGACAAGAATTTCGGCTGCGGCCAAATGCGTAATTATACAAAAAGTCAGAGAAAATTACATCAACATTTAAAAAGAGAAGTTTTTTTTTCTACGGACACATCGATAGAATGCCACCAGAGTGAACAGCTAAGAGAAATCTAGGATATGTGGAGAGCAGGAAGACACAAATTAATTGACTTAACGAGATCAGTGAGGACATAGAGGAAAGGAACTCCTCACAGGATGTATGAAATTGCATCCAGGACAGGACTCAGGATCTCACACCAGAAAACACACTACATAGAAGGATCTTTCCGGTATCTAGATGGACAACCAGTAAAAGCCCAATTTGGCAAAACATCCCGATTATCTAAACTCAGATACATGAGAGGAGTCACACAACCTTCAGAACTGAATCGTGAAGCAAAAAAGGACCTCTAAATTACGTACAGATTCACTTGAAACAGATACAATAAAAAGTCTTTATCCAGAAATGAATAATGAATGTCTTAAAACACTGTAATCAAGTCTGAAGCACTGGTGTATATGCATCTGAAACTCTGATCCTTAGGGGTAGATCATTGATTAAAGATGTAGAAAAGAAAGAAAGAAAAATCTTACGGAAAAGTTTGGACCAGTCTGTACAGGAGGAATCTGGATGATAAGGAAGTCTTAACACTGAGAGAAAGCCTCAATTACACACAGTAAAAGACGCTTGAAATTTTCCAACATATTGCCAGAATGAGTAAGCAGATGTTGACGAAACGAATTCTGAACCTTGCCCTAGCAATGAAAGCCAAAAAAACAATAATTGGCTGCTTGAAGTAGAAAAAGGTCTTCAAGAAATAGGCATCACAGATGACATTGTATTAGACATATATAAGTTCAGAAAATGAGTAGGCAGTCACCGCTTTTCAGACCATCCAAGTACTACCACCAACAACTTCTGGTTAGGAGATCGCAAGAAAAGTCGCAGCGAGAAGATGAAGAGATTCTGGGAGAGGAAAAACGCAACGGCATCAGCTAAATAAGTTCAATCGTACTCCTTAGTCAGGCAGAAGGAAAAATAAAAATAATAATAATAATAATAATAATAATAATAATAATAATAATAATAATAATAATAATAATAATAATACTTTACAACTTCGGGATACTATGTACCAACGGTGGTTCTCACATGTCATTTTCAGGGAACGTCTCGTACCGTAGATGGTACACACACATCGTTCTGAGAGACCATGCCATCGGATGTGCTGTGTCTGCTTTCTCATCAGATTTAGGGAGTAAATTGATTCTTGTCGTTTGACTCCAGGAAGATTCATTGTGTCTGGCCGTAAAGATAAGGGGCGTACAACGACGATAAGAAGCTCCCGAAACAGTCAATACTGACGGGAAAACTGGACGAGTTTACAGTCTTACCATGTGTGTTGATGTTTCCTAGCTCGTAACAAGAAACGGATTGTAATTAAGGGTAGTCTGGACGAGGTGTTTCACTGGTAGTATAGCTGCACTAGTCATTGTAACTGCAGCCGGCATCAAAGTGAGCAGATCCCTCGAAACACGCGTTGCTTCCAAATATCTCTACTCCTGCACTACGACTTCACTGTACCCATGCGTCTAAAGTAGTACGTGCGTAATTTACTCCAGTTTTCTTTAGTTCCTTCAGTACATTACCTAACTCTAAGATTATTGTGGAAGTCCAATTCCTTAAGCAGCTTACCTTCTGTGGAACTGAGTGGCCAAGGACCAGCTTGTCAACATCCTGCAACCGGAAATCCATGCACCCGGTTAATAGCTTACAAGCGGGTTAAGGGACAACCAAGTGTTCCGCTAGAATTCAAAAGGACGCTGGCTGAGTATCGAATGGCACTGGTGAAAATACATACTCGGCTGTCTTGTGGTTCGAAAATGTGTCACAGGTAGTTCATGAAAAATTAGGCACAGTCAATACTGTTGAAAGCCGTATCCTTCGAATGTCGTCCAGAATACGGAAGATGGAATTGTAATAGACAACGCCGTCGCAAACGTATTCAAGAAATAAATATTATAAATGCACTAAGAGGAAACTATCCCATTTTCAGGACATTTCAGGTGAATCGGGATTTAGACAAGTTGTTTTGGATTTCAAGCGCTACGAAAATAATTCTCCAAGTTGTGTCTTTATATTCTTATGATTAGATTATTGTTCTTTTGATAACCATACGTAAATGAATTCAACACAGATAGGTAATGATTTGATACATTACTAGCATGCACCATATATATAGGGAGTTATTAATTTGAATAAGCATTTGCAGAGAGGGAGGGAATTAACTACTATGAATGGCTCGTCAGTGGTAATGCGAGGTTTGAGTATTGCTATAATCCGGCTGAGTTGATGCTTTGCTAACATGTATAATATGAACAAGAAGGGCTCTAACATTAACCCTTGAGGTATTCCTGGAAGTACACTGATGCTTCTACAGACATATATTAATAAACACTGCGATAATCTTCATTCATTCTTTACGTCGGTGCCTTCGTCTGTAATGTACTCGAATATGGGGAAGGACACTTTATGAGTGCTACTAATAGGGAGTTCATGAGGAAAAGGCCTTACAAAGTGGTAAATCTGTTCTCGGAAACTCGGAAACCTCTCATAATAAACGGCTGACGTGCATTATATCTGTGAACACACACACACAGACAGAAATGGACTGACATGTGTAAAGGTCCCTTCTCTACCACCGTTGCTCTCTCTGTATAATTTTGAATTGGACACTGCTCAGTAGGATTAGAGGAATGCTTTAAAATAAACCATTTTCGCAATGGTCTAGGGGTAGCGTGTACTGCCTCTTCCCAGCCAGGTCGGAGATTTTCCCGTTGATTTGAGTGCTGATTCGAGGTACTTGAGAAAAATTGAGGAGCTATCTGACGATGAGATAGCGGCCCCAGTATAAAAGGCCAAGAATAGCGGCTGAGAGTATTCATCTCGTTGCAAACACGTCACCTCGTAACCTTCAGATTTTTGGGGTGAGCGACGGTATTTCGGGTGTGGTGTGAAAATGAAAAACCGCGGAAAACCATCTTCACGATTACCGAAAGTAGTTCTCCTAGATCTAAGCTTGCATCGGGACATGGAAGTTTCGAACCCCGCGGTTGGCAGCCGTGAATATGGAATATGGTTTTCCGTGGTTTCCCATTTTCGCACCAGGCAAATACTGGGGCTGCACCTTAATAAAGGCCATGTCCGCCTACTTCCTGAAACTTTCCTTAGGGGAAAGCCAAGTGATCGTAAATGTGTCTTTTAATAAAGTAAGCTCAAATTCGTAACGATTAATTTTTTTGCATCTAACGAATCGATTTCGGGAAACATCTGTATAAAATTCGGAATCGAAAAGTTGGTGTAGGATGCAGTGCATTGAAAGGAAGAAAAAATGGCTCAGAGCCTATGAAACTACACGAATGAAATAATAAAGTGTCTAGAGTATGATGAATCTTTTTTTATAAAAGAGCCTTCTGTAGGCGTCTCAGTCATGGCCATCTATCAGTACTTCACATCACAGCCTGCACAGTTGCTAGGTAACAGCGCGTCATCTAAATTATACTGCTAATTTAGTGACGGTAATATTCAAGTAACCTCCAGCTATAAGACATGTTTGTGTCAAAAAAATAAAAAGTCCAGAGTAGTGCAGAAACAATTCTGGAGCTTCCACCACGACAAAGCACATGCATCGTTGGCGATTCTTGAATTTTTTGACGAACGCGAAGACAACTGTGCTTCCTCAGCCTTGTGTAGGATAAGACATTCTTAGCAGATGTTCATTGTTTTAATTGTTTACTTCATCCAAGAGATCAACGGTGGTTTTTAACCTGAACTTTTAAAGTGCATCTTCAGCATTAAGGACAAACTTAACAGCTATTACTGCAATTTAGACAATCATTATAAAGGTAACATTTTAGTGTGTGTATATTAAACTTTTTTACGTTGTATTTGTGTTTTAGTGTAAGTTAGGTTATTGGCTAGTAGAATATGAGAAATTTTGGTGTATGAAGTCAGATTCGCTGATAAAGTGCACGAATAATGTGTAAACTTACGAATAAATGAATGAAAATCCACAGCCTGTTTCCAGTCATTAGATCGGGTCAGGAATGGAATGAATGAAGCCCCCATCTAGCGGCGAGGATAGGAATTGTGCCGGCTGCCCGAGCCTGTCACACTCCTCTGGAGCAATGATTACTGAATGACGGATGAAATGAAATGACATTGAAGAGTGTTGCTGGAATGAAATATGACAGGGAAAACCGGAGTACCCGGAGGAAAACCTGTCCCGCCTCCGCTTTGTCCAGCACGTATCTCACATGCAGTGACTGGGATTTGAACCACGGAACCCAGAGGTCAGAGCCCGGCGCACTGCCGCCTGAGCCAAGGAGGATGTAAACTAACGACTTTATCATAAATTAGCTGTAGTAGCCGTCGTTCGGCACAATGGGCAAAGTTATCTAAGCCCTGTCTACTTTCCGCCAATACTCAGACACCCTGTTTTACTCGGGACGCAGCAGTAATCCCATCTGTGGGAGATGAGTAGCAGCAGAAGAGATAAATTACATCACAATAATTGGTCAATATAATGTATTGCTGAGCAGTGTTATTGTAGGCCTTCACATTTAGTGTTCTTCCTGCCTTCTTCCATGACTCTCTCTTGTCATATTCATCAAGGGATCGTTCCTTTATGATGTTTTCCCATTTTTTTATACACATCTCCTTTGTCGGTACGCCAACGGCCGTAGTCGTGTTGAAACACCGGATCCCGTGAGATCTCCGAAGTTAAGCAACATTGGGCGTGGTCAAGATTTGGATGGTTTGCCACGCGCTGTTAGTGCGGGGGGAGTAAGGGAATGGAGGAGCGGAAAGTAACTGGCCACCCTACCGTACGTAAACCCCGGCTCAGGCACAGCTCTGCGGAGGTTCGGACCTGCTCTCGGGCAGAATACACCATTACCTTACCTTTCTTGTCAGTACCGACCGATGACCACGCAGTTTTACACCTTCAGTATCCAGTATACGGGAGATAGTAGGTTCGAACCCCACTATCGGCAGCCCTGAAGATGGTTTCCCGTGGTTTACCATTTTCACACCAGGCAAATGCTGGGGCTGTACCTTAATTAAGGCCACGGCCGCTTCCTTCCAACTCCTAGCCCTTTCCGGCCCCATCGTCGCCATAAGACCTATCTGTGTCGGTGCGACGTAAAGCAACTTGCAAAAAAAAAAGTTTACACCTTAAGAAATTACAAAAGCCATCGCCAATTAACATGACTAAACAATATTTCCATGTTTGTAATGATCGGCGTTGATACGGACTTAGTAACAAAAGTCTAAATTCATGATTTACATTATCATAGTCGGTACGGTAAAACTGTATAAGACATAAATGATCGGAGATTGTATTCACTATAACTTTGTTAAGTAATTCTCTTTGATAGGAACAATAACATAGGTACTTAAAAATTAAATTTTAGTCATTTCCCCTAAACTGCCATTTCATCTAGGATGAATAAAATGGTTTATATCCTAGACTGTATTACCTTATTCCATGACTACATATCGATTTTCATTAAATTCTGTTTACCTATTTTCTCGTGATTTGCATTGATATGAACTTCAGCAACAAAAATAGAAATGCATTAATATCTCTGCTACCATGGCCGGTACAGTAAAAATGTGTAGAACATAAATGAAGGACCGGAACTTTAATTCTATATAACTTCAGTTATGTAATATGTAATAAGTCTAGAACCCAAACTTTTATGCGTTAATAGGTTAGAATGCAAAGTTCCTGAAGCGAGCAGCAAGAATAGTCTACCTTCACAACGATTATGCTATGGGACTTGCATAAACATTAGGGGTACGGCCCATCAGAACTCCTATAATTTATGTTACTCTTGCTACATTATGGAAGAGCGGGTGGCCGACACTTCCTATTAACCAAATTTAGTTTGCATTCTAACCTGTTACGGCATAAAAATCCGGGCTTTACTAATAACACAGGGACTGCCTGGCCGAGGCGGTAAAGGCGTGCTTGGTTCGCCCGGAAGGACGTGGGTTCGAATCCCTGTCAGGAAGTCGTAAAATTTAAGAAACGCTTCCGGAGGTGCATATGGCCCTGAAGTTCACTCAGCCTACACAAAAAAAAAAAAAAATACCAGGTTAATTCCTGGGGCAAAGGCGGCCGGGCGTAGAGCTAACCATTCTTTTCCAAGTGGCAAGGTTGCGGATAGTGGAAGCCTTTACCTTCCACCCCTCCAAGGGCCTTCATGGCCTGTACGGAGATTGCTTTTACAATAATAACATGAATATTTGGGAATTAAATTTAAGGCCTTCCCCTAAACTACCATTTTACTCAAGCGTGAATGAAATTATTTATAGCCTAGATTGTGGCGCCTCATTCCCCGACTTCAGATATCGATTTTCGTTAAATTATCTTTAGCCATTTTCTCGTGATGCGCCTACATACATACATACAGACAGACAGACAGACAGACAGAGATGAAGGATCTTTTTTTTTTTTCATTTTTTGCTATTTGCTTTACGTCCCACCGACACAGATAGGTCTTACGGCGACGATGGTATAGGAAAGGCCTGGGAATGGGAAGGAAGCGGCCGTGGCCTTAATTAAGCATTTGCCTGGTGTGAAAATGGGAAACCACGGAAAACCATCTCAAGGGCTGCCTACAGTGCGGTTCAAACCCATTCTCCTCCCGAATGCAACCTCACAGCTGCGCGATCCTAACCGCGCAGTCAACTCGCCTGGTGAAACATTTTTAAAGTTACTTGTTACCGTGGACCCGGCGTATACAGAAATAACATTCTTGTTAAATTTTGAGTAATGTACAGAAAAAACTCTTATGTATAGATATTGACAGGGCGAATCTGATAACTACTCGTAGCATTTATTTCATGAGTTTAGTCAATACGGACAATACTGATCAAATTTTTGGATTCTGTCATTTTGATGGTTGAGGATAGGGCGGAAGAACAGAGAAAGACAGAGGGCGGATAGAAATATTGTACAACTTTAGATGGAATAGCCAGGATCCCTTGTAATGAACGGTTCAAACACACACACACATAATTCTCTCTGTGTCTGGAGCGAATACACACACATACAATTGGTCAAACATTTGCACGGTTTCTCGCCTGTCTGGCCGCCTTCCTTTGTTTCATTTCAAATACAAGTTGCTCCTCAACACAGTAGTAGCACCCACTGGTCCGGATTATGGTAATGTTAAATGATACCCAAACAAACCGCAGACACGACATTCATATTGTTCTGTCTCTCTCTCTCTCATTTTATTCAAATGAGCTACAGGAGGTTAGCGTGTCTCAGCTCTGGGCTCCATTGTTACCCACCACCCCTCCTCCTTGCTCACTAAATTGGTGCTTGGAGATTCAGTGAGAAGTTCATTTTACTTAGAAGTGATTTAAGATGAAGTTTGTCTTGGCTGTGTTGGAATTAATAAAAAGAAAGGAAATTCCAGCGAGGAATTTATAGCATCACACTTCGTGTACTCGTTTTCCTGAAGCTGCGGTTCTGCTGCTGGAGTTCTTGTTGGATGGGACCAGGCAAGACAGTAATCACCATCACCATCACCTTCAATGAATAGTCGACGTTGAGTGGACTAAACATAGAACTGATGGACCGACCTCTCTCGGCCACCCATGTCGGTGATCTTGAGTCGGGGGCACGTTTGATGACAACCTTAAGTATGAGAGACACCTTTATGGATAAAATAGTTTGCACTTCTTACTATCCATCTTTTTCTTTCGTTATGAGCCCGGAATTCACGCAGTCATCATCAATATCATCATCATCATCATCACTATATGCAGCTTCCAGCTGTTGACCAGGTCTGCTTGGAACATAAGCCTCCCCATCTCCTCTTCTCTATCTCTGTCGTTTTCCTGTTATCTGTATTTCAGCATCCTCATCGGTGTCCTTTCCTCTGCCATTCTCTTCATATGTCCATACCATTTAAATCTATATGTCTCTATCCAGTTCTGTAGTGGCTCTGCTTTTACTACATCTCTAACCTTCTCGTTTCTCATCTGATCTATTCTTGTCACTCCTGTCCTGTTTCTCAGAAATTTAATTTCACTTCCCTGTATCCTATAGTTCATTCCACGTTAAGAAAACAGTTTTGCTCTTATGACAACAGTATTGCCATATCGAACGGCTCTGCTCAACACCATTATGAGAAAATGGCGGCACATAAATTTGTGAAATTCTGTATTTAAATTCAAGATAAAAAGCGGAAGAAACTAAGTTGCAAATTACTTTTATGAACTAAAGGGGACACGGTGTTTACAGGGCTATTTTTGGTTTGTACGGAATCAGAGGTACACTACGGCACATAAAAAACCTCGGTATTGCAGTGTAAAGTAAATTGGGGCAGTAAGTAGGAAAATAATAATTTTTATGGGCTCTAGGGATGAGAGATGCATTTAGTTGCATTTAGTAAATTTCCCCAGGCAAGGCGGGGACTACTGTGCTGTCCTACCGCTCACAAAAACAATAGTAAAATTTGAATGCGGTCGTAAAAAGGTAGTAAAATTAAAATGCGCTTAAGAAAGAACAGCTAATTACAAAACCAGGCACAAATAAAACACACGGCCATTTTTTTATCAGTACAAGTTATGCCATGACATATCGCTGCACACCACAATACCAAAATCTTACGTAATAACTTCTGTACAGTAGGAAAATAGTAGAACACACACACACACACTCACAAGTACTATGCAATATACAACCAACTCTCACTCAAGACAAGTACGCACTGATTTAAAGCCTAAAAGCACACACGCAAGAAATAAATACTGTAGATGACTTCACTACAGAAGTGAGCTGCCGGCGGTTCACAGAGTGAGGGATTACACGAGGCTTGTACCAGAGCAACACAGAAGGGAGGCAACGAAGCGATGGCTGTTCCTGTCATTGTGCGTCCTCCCTTCGAATATATTTATGTAAAAGTAAATGTTACGTAGTTATTTTAATAATTCACGGGCAAAAATGCCTCCTATTTTTTATCTGTCTTTCATAATACATCACAAAGTACAGTTTAATATCTCTTAATCACGAGGAACTATGGGTGTCTCAGAGGGGGTGTGTTCACTCCTTGTAGGTCCATAAGAGCAGTACTGTTTTTTTTAACGTGGAATGAGCTGCAGTCACGGCTCTCTGCCTAATTACCCAAGTTTCTGCAGCATACGTCAGAATAGGTACATAGTGCGTCCTGTACTATATCGCTCCGTTGCTTCTCTGAGGGACATCCTTGCTTCTTTTGACACTTCAGGGACGCTCCTGCTTGTCTTCCTTCCTCAATCATTTATTTATAATTTCTTCCACTATCCTCTATGGTACTTCCCGCGTACTTGAAACCCTTTACCTTCCAAATCTGTTCTCCTCCTCGCATTATCCCTCTCGAAGGTCTCTCCTTCTTTCTAGTCGTGATCACTATCTCGCTCTTTTTGGCATTACATTTCATTCCATATTGCTCCACCTCATCTTCCCATCCATCTAACTGTCCCTGGATATGTTCTTCCTCTTCTCCCCAGACTAACAAGTCCTCTGCAAACATCACTATTATTTTTCTATCCCCAATTTTCATTGCCACTTTTGTCATTAGCTCGTCCATTACCACAATGAAGAGCAAAGGTGACAGAGCACTTGCCTTAATCCACCTCTTTGCTCAAAGCAGCCTGTTCTCTCTCCTCGTACTTTCACACAACTGGCACTCCCATGCTATATCTCCCTCACTCTTTATATTTTAAGGCAGTAATAGGTTGGAATGTTAACATATTGACGCGGGAAAGTATAATTTATCCTGCACAACGGTTATGCATTGAGTTTTACATAAACATTAGGGGGACGGCCCATCAGACCCAGACTCTCTCGCTACACAACGGGCGAACGGGCTAGAGGACACTTTCTAATAACCAGATTAGTTTCCCTTGACCTACCCAGTGCTCCATTCTGTTACATTCCCTTCTCATGCGGCTTATAATGTTTACATCTTTATAACGTTTCATCCAGTTTACGATTGTACTTTTTCCTCCACTTTCCAGTCGTTGCGTCCTTCATATTTTTCGCGAAACTTTTTTTTCAAATGAGAAGACTTTTGTTATCCTGTTTCCGAACAGTGAAGACATGTAGCTGTATACGTGGCATAGCTTTATCGACTTAAAACATTCACTGAGACTGTATTAACGTAGGTTTCTTCTTTGGATTCCCCTTTCGTCTCCTTTTCAAATCATTCTTGTTCCTTGAAAACTGCTTCCAAGTATTTGAACTCTCGGACTCTTTTGAAGGCTGGGCTCTAGCTGACAGCTTGTGGAGATACATTTCTTCACCCGCTTAGCAGAAGCTACCCAGTCCTGCCTTCTATTACAAAAGATCCTTCACGCGCTCCTATGTACCTGATGTGTGTTCATATTATCATGGTACACGATCCATCCCCGTGCATTTATCAGTGAACATTTTCTTAAAACTCAATGTGATTTTTACGTGAGGTACAAAAAGTAAAACTCCAATTTTTGTATCAAGTCCAACTTCAAATATTTACTGATGTTTTCTCAAGCAGGTGAGCAGGTGATACTGGTTCTTTGAAAGAACATAGGATTTACATATTTTGGAAGAAAATTCTAGATGAGGTGTAATTTGAATTTTCCATATGATTAAATTTTGACTTTATGTTTTTATTGGTCTGTAGTACTTACATTTCTGCTCCGCTGTGGTTGATGGATATTATTGCCCCTACAGGTTACAGTACTTTCGGTGGAAAAGGCAGGCTTAGGACTAAGAGGGGACCACCGTAGCCTCAGTTAACCTACACTCCGTCATTTGCTTCGTGTGGAAATAGGAATCTACGGGAAAGTACTGCCGACATTAGAGTCCCCCAAATTCAAACCTACAGCCACGCAACTCGTAACGCATGACGAAACGAACTGGACTGTTTTAATGAGTTCCATTACTCCGCACGCACCATGACATAGTATCAGTTAACCCAACACCATTACTCTAAATTATCTCTCTGGCACTGGACAAATACCCTCCCATTATATTTAGTTACAGGTTACCCATGTTGGTAGCTGTTATTTTCGTCTCGTAAGGGTTGATGTCCATCAAAGAATCACCGCGGACAGTGTACGTTAATAGTCTTATGCTTCCCTTTTAAAATAATCACCACCATCGTTGTTTCTCGGTATTCAAGTAGGTCTCGTCTACTTCCCCGAATCCTCAACGAAATGTATCTGGTATAATAGTTAAATAGTTTATTTTTCATCAGTTGCTCATTATTTCGTTTTGTTGTGTAATCACCTTCATTTCTCATCCGGGCTTCGGACTGGCAATAGCGGTGGACTGAATTTACAGGGAAGCTATGTAAGTCAACAGTAGGGCACACGATCTTGTGCAGTAATCGGTTAGAATGCAGTGTCATTTGGGAGTATCTAGTGCCTTCGCACAACAGGTCGGCAATGATATTTCGATAAGCATAGCGGGCTAGAATGCCTACTACCACTTACGCAAATTTCCTCAGGATAATAAACGGGGCTAGAGGTCCAATTGCACGACACGTCTGCAATGGTAATTGCATAAACAATTAGGGTTAAAGTCCCTAGTATTTATGCAACTTTTCGTACATAGCAATTCAGCTATGTAACTAAGCATTAGATGTTAGATTTTCTATTTACGCAACCCTCCCCACGTTACTTTAGAACAGATTAAATTATACCTGACTGCATGATAGATCTCCAAAAAGATTTGCATAAGCACTAGGCATTAGAACCTCTTACTATTTATACACCTCCGAACATAATCATAGAGAATTATTGAGGATACTTCAACGCCCAATTGATCTTGAATGAGATTAGCATAAGCGGTGGCATTTAGAACATCTACTTGTGCTATTTATATAACTCTCCCGACATAACTGTAGAACGGGATACAGGATACTTCACTGCGCGAAAGGTTTTGTAATGACATTTGCATAAGCATTGTGGGTTACATCACCTACTATTTATACAACTCTCCCTACCTAGCTTTACTGTGGTTTGAGTTAGAAGACACTTGCCTGTTTGACGGATCTACCAACAAGATATGTATAAGCATTAGGGGTTTAATGCAACTCTACATAATTATTGCAGATTAGAAGATACTCTGCCTGCTGTCATTTCTTGATGGATACAGTACCTTTGCATCCATCTCTTGGCACAGGCCAGAGTAAAGTGTAGCTTCCACCGAAGTCCCAGTCAACATCCATGGCTGTGACAATATGGAAGTTGCTGGGGGTATGGGTAGTGCTGAGTAATGACATTCAGAGCATGACTAGTGCATCTGAGTGTTATGAAAGGTGCTGCTCATAGGGTCAGTCGTGCTGCAATATTACTTTCTGACGCAGTGAGGAAAGCAAAGGCAAACTACCTCACTCCTCATCTTGCCTAGTACGCCTCATTTTGGTGCTGCCATTGGTTTTGGGGGTTTCCTTATAACCGCATAACTTTTGGTAGTGCTATTTGAGGATCCAACCAGCCTCTGGGCTGATGACCTAACAGACAGACTAGAAGATACTTTTGCTATTTTGCTTTACGTCGCACCGACATAGATCGGTTTTATTGCGACGATGCGACAGGAAAGGCCTAGGAATAGGAAGGAAGCGGCCGTGGCCTTAAGTAAGGTACAGTCCCAGCATTTTCCTGGTGTGAAAATGGGAAACCACGGAAAACCATCTTCAGGGCTGCCGACAGTGGGATTCGAACCCACTACCTCCCGGATACGAGCTCACAGCCGCGCGCCCTTAACCGCGCGGCCAACTCGCTCGGTAGAAGTTACTTGAGTGCATGACAGCTCTACAAAGAGATTTGCGTAAGCACTAGACGTTAAATCCTCTACTGTTTACCCTAGAATTCCAAAGCGAGGTTTCGTCGAACTCACAAGATAAAATTATTTTAATGAAATATTTTTTTTAAATTTAAAAATCTTGTGATCACTAGAAACATCTTCCTAATATGCAATAATTTCAACTATTTTTAAATAAATAAAGCGATGTCATTGGAGCATTACAGTCACATAAACCATTCTCCGTAACCCCGTATTTATCTTCACTTCTACTAAACAATTAATTCTGTGAAGATGGTTCTTCGTTCATTACTCCATTTAAAACTCTTTCAACTGATGATTCACGTAGCCATTTAGTCATTTTCTTGGAACTTCTTTTTCGAAGACAAACCCATCAGAATAAGAACATGACTGTTTGTAAGATTCGAATTTACAAACAATGTAGATACTTAGAAAACAACGTGTCATTGTTGAAAAATATCATGTTTACCAGAGGATAAAATTTCCCTTGATCGATGTAAGTGCGAGAAACATAATAAACAACGCTATAAAAAATATGTCATAGACTCAGGAGAGGGTAGTTCATTGAATCCATTCTATTTATTTTTAAATCAAGTGTTCAATATGACAAACAATATTGTAATGCTATTGTCTTAATCACTAGTCAATGGCCAATTACTGGAAACCAGGAGGGTCTGTGAACATGTATAAAAAGAAAATATCGCTGATATATTAAGTTCTGGGTTCATCGGACCTACCTCTTCGGATTCCTAGGGTTTATACAACTCTCCCTAAATTACAGCAGAGCAGACTAGAATATACTTGACTGCACGACAGGCATTCTGCAAGATTTGCATAAGTGGTAGGGGTGTTAGAACCTTTGCTATTTCTGCAAACCTTCCTACTTAGTAATGGAGTAGGCAACAATAAAGCCTATGGCACGAGTTCAAAAATAATATCCATACGTATTAGGGTTCATAATCTCTATTATTTATACAATTCTCCCTATGTAACAATTGAGTGGACTAGAAAATAACTGTTACTGCTAATTAAGATTACATTTCAATCCATTTCTAAATAAAGATCTGAGCTTTATACGAAGTTATAACGAGGTTGCACTCTGCATGTGACATGTATGTCCATTGAGCCATTGTTTCATACTGAGTGTGTATACGTGATGAGGCACCACTTGGTCACGTTAGCTACATGAAGCCGGACTTCCCCGGAAACAGCTAGCCAGTCGTGAAAAGCGTGGCCACGAATTTTTTCTTTTGATTTTAGTCTTCAACTGTCGACAATTTCCCTCCATCAGCCCAGGGCTCGTCTATTAGAATTGATGAGGAAGTACCTACTTCGAAGGAGAAACTCCTCTAAAGCTGAGCTAACACCATCGTCGCCATTTCCTTTCAGTTTCGACTTGATGTTCGGTGCTTTGATGCACCTCTCCATGCCACCCTATCCCGTGCCAATCTTTTCATTTCTGCTTAACCACTACATCTACACTAATCTGTTTGTCATATTCATACCTTGGTCTACCCTTCCTGTTTTTACCGCCTACATGCCCCTCACAAACCAACTGAACAAGTCATAGGTGTCTTAAAATATGCTCTGTCATTCTGTCTCTTCTTGTGGCAAATTTCGCCAGATCGTTCTCATCTCACCGTCATAATTCTTCTGTAACACCACATTTCAAACGCTTCTATTCTTTTTCCTTCTGAACCAGTTATCATCCATGTTTAAATTCAATACAACGCCACGTTCCAGAAGAATGTCTTCAAAAGCTTCTAATTCCTATATCACTGTTCGAAGTGAGCAAATTTCTGTTCTTAAAAGAAAGACCTTCCTTGCTTGTTCTGGTCTGCATTTTATGTCCTCTTTACTCCTGCGATTTTCTGGACTGAGTGACTCAGACAGTGGAGGCGCCGGCCTTCTGACCCTAACTTGGCAGGTTCGATCCTGGTTCAGTCCGATGGTATTTGAAGGTCCTCAAATACGTCAGCCTCGTGTACGTAGATTTACTGGAACGTAAAAGAACCCTTGCGGGACTAAATTCCGACACCTCGGTGTCTATTATTATAGGAACGACTGTTCTTGCAAGAAATTATAAAATTGCATTACAGATAGCGATGATCTGCTAGCCAGAATACATGTCAGCGTAAGCAAATCAAACTCGCGTACTAGGACATACTTTTACAAAAACTTGTCCGCATCCGGGAGATAGTAGGTTCGAATCCCACTATCGGCAGCCCTGAAGATGGTTTTCCGTGGTTTCCCATTTTCACACCAGGCAAATGCTGGGGCTGTACCATAATTAAGGCCACGGCCGCTTCCTTCCAACTCCTAGGCCTTTCCTATCCCATCGTCGCCATAAGACCTATCTGTGTCGGTGCGACGTAAAGCCCCTAGCAAAACAAAACTTGTCCTACATATCAATTCACAAAAATTGGCCATTAGTAAGGATGTGTACTGCACTTAGTGATTAAAATAACATTATATATATCTCTCTTAATGTACCTTCCAGAATTCAAAAATTTATTCAGCGAATATACTTAACCTGTCTTCTCAAAAATCAGTTTTATAAAAAGGAGATTGAATTTACTATGTAATATCTTTGACAGGTATACAAATAGACATCAATTGGGGATTTCGTTTGACGCTAGTAATCATGCCCCCGACGTATCAGTATATGCCTGTGCTGGCATATAAATTTCTCATTTATAAAATTTATAAAATTACTAATTAAAAACATATTGTTAATAATCGTTATTTTGTTGTAATTTTCATTATTATATTCTTTTAAAACTCTACTGTTAATTTTTAGCGTTTTTATAATTTTTATTGTCTATTATAATATATTTTGTAAGTCTATTGTACTTGGAGTGCAACTCTGTTGTAGACATGTTTGGCACTAATAAATAAATAAATAAATAAATAAATAAATAAATAAATAAATAAATAGTTACGTACAGAAAAACATATTTCTATCTAGCAATTTAATCACTAAAGTCTTAAAATTGTTCTTTGATCACAACATGTGTGATTTTACGACTTGATAGATGCACTTTCTATTTAATTTGATGTTTCGGTTTAGATTTTTATTAGTCATGCACTAGTTGTCCATAAATTTTAATTCCATTGTTCTTTTTAATATTTTAGTACTGATGGTATTAGCTGTAGATGCCCACAAACTGGACGAAACATATAGGCCTACTAGTAGTTGCTGTCACATAATAATTTTATCTGAATATATGATGTATTGAATTGGTAGATCTTTTACATTTAAATTTGTACATTTAGTGACTTTAATATGTAATATTTTTATCTGGCATATCCTGAACCCGAACCACAAAATACAGGAATTTGTGTTGATGTAAAACATGACATCGAAAAGGTTAAAAAGAAATAAGTGCCAGAAATAAAGGAAAAAAACAAGTTCCTCTCTTGAAATTGGGTAATTGCTTGCATAAACAGCGCCACGATTCGTGTAATTTACATGAAGCAATGTAAAATACATTACAATTGCTAATCGAAACTCGATGCTTGGGCATAATTTTGAATACATTTCGTGTTTACCGAGCCTGCTTTTTGTATTATGGTAATAGCAGCAGTATTCGAGTGAAGAAAACATTCCCCTAGGGGACGGACAATGTACTCTGTACACTAGTGGGAATAAGAGCTGCCCTTAATATTAAAGAAACTACTTGTAGTGACATGTAGTTCAGATTTTCTACAAGTGTGAAGTATTAAAAAAATCATTGGTGATAGGCTGTCGCTCTTGTAATGGCCGCAGAGTTTTGAGGCTTTCGTTGACTCACAAATCTGGAAATACTTCTCGCTAACTTTGCTGGCAGGACCTAGTGTTTACAGTGCACTATGTCTTCTGGTATGGGCTAGAGCAATTTTGTTACTTTCATTGATCTGTCTCTGTCTTATCCTTGGCTTAGACAATATGCAAGTGACTGAGGTATGAGCGCTGCTAGTAATGCCATTCCTGGTGCAGCCAGTCCCTGCTATGAATGCTTTGAAAATGTTGCTCATAGGGTCGGTTGGTCCATGCATTTCAATGGGCTTGGCAGACTGATATGTAATAGCAACTTCTCGCTTGGTGAGGAAAGCAACGGGAAACTACCTCACTCCTCATTTCCCTAGTACGCCTCTTCAGGGATGCCTACGCCATCTATGACAGCTGATGGCAGAGCTGTTGAGGATCCAACCAGCCTTAGGGCTGAAGACTGAACATGCATACATACAACGAATATATCACACCTTCCTTAAACCAAACCGTTGCTTTCGGCACTGGGCCAGAAAGTGCTAATGTATCAACACCCTTCATCTGTGGATCAGCGGTAGAGTGTCGGCCTCCGGATCCCAAGATAGCGGGTTCAAACCCGGCAGAGGTAGTCGGATTTTTGAAGGGCGGAAAAAGTCCATTCGACACTCCATGTCGTACGATGTCGGCATGTAAAAGATCTCTGGTGACACATTTGGTGTTTACCCGACAAAATTCATTAAATCTCAGCCATAGACG
This sequence comes from Anabrus simplex, assembly GCF_040414725.1. NCBI lineage: Eukaryota > Metazoa > Arthropoda > Insecta > Orthoptera > Tettigoniidae > Anabrus > Anabrus simplex. The sequence goes on from NC_090277.1 coordinate 59,511,300, forward strand.
CCCAAGAGAGTTTCGGTTTGCTCGGTCTGCCATCTAGTGGGGGCCTAGAGTAAAACGGAACGTCGAAATTGACGAGCAGACAGCCAGATGGCGTCAAATTGAAATGTCTGCACACGGTAGCTGAGGCCATACGATTATTATTATTATTATTGTTACCGTGTTTTAGCGGTAGTTATGCGTAAAAGAAGGTGCGGGTGTGAATGGGTTTCAAGCTACGAAATTATAGTGCATGTAAAATTAATTTAAAATTTAACAAGGTTATATTTTCTTTTCAAAAACAAAGCCATAACAGACATGGCAGGTACAATGTAGCAAAACAAGGGGAGTTACAATATTTACAGGTTTTGGGCTTCACGCCCTGACTTCAGCGATCAGCTCAGTTTTACCACAAACACAAGTTTTAACAGAGGGGCAGAAAACCCCATTCATCCCTAGGAGCCCCTGGCTCCGAATTACACAGAAAAGCCTCCACGAGGCATATGACACTCCATTTTCAAAAGAGCGATCCGCTCTTAAAATTTAAGCCTCTCAAAGGCCACACCAAACTCTACCTTCAAGCTGTCCTCTAAGGACGTATTCACAGGGGTAAAATACCCAACCTACTGAGGTCTATTACATGAAAAGGAGGTTGATTACATGACCTCTAAAATAACAATTTGAGAGGAGGCTAACCGCACTCCTGATACACTTTGATTTTTTTAAAACCTACTTTGGCACTAGGCCGTTATTACAAGGGCTAATCCCATACTACAGAGGTGACTTAATAGCAATTTACATTACATTACGGAAGAATTGGTTGAGAAAATAAGTTCACCTTAAGACGATGTGAGTGGGAGCTCGAGAGGGTTAAGCACTCTCTATCCCGATATGTCGTTTTAAAATAGAATAGATACCAGTTGTTTTTACATTTTAGGAAAAGGTTACATGGTTGAACGCTTAGAACCCGCCCCGAAAGTTAAACTGCTGAGCAAGAAAAGAAAGAATTTATTAATCGGCCATTACCTTATTGTTGACCGCCGCCGAGGAAAGAGGCGCTCCCCGCCTCCTGCTATGTACTTAATACACTGAAAGATGGAACAGAAGTGGCCCGGAGACCCCAAAATCAGCAGTTTATATCCTCTCACGGAAGATTCTAGGCGTTAGGGGAAAGAAAACACCCTCCCACAAAAATTTTATTGGCTAGGGAAAAGAAACCCCTACATAGAGGAAGAAGAAACACATTATTGGTGGAAAATTAATTAAAGAAATTCGGGATTGGCTAGATCCAAAATAAGGGGAAAAAGAGGGGTATACAGCCAACTTAAACAATGACAGAAAGAAATTTAACCAAGAACAAACTCTTGAAATAAAAATTTCTCCAACAAAATAGTTCTTTGACTCCGCACTAGGTCGCACTATTGTTGATCTTCAGTAGTGTCCTCTAGAAGAGAAAGTTCACACTTCTTACTTCAAGCGAAACAAAAACACATCAAAAATGACACAGTTCACAAACTCAAAAATTTCCAGGTAGTGACATCTTCTGAGAAATTAGTAGATTAATAGTGTAGATAAAGTTCAGACTTCCTCCAGAAGAGGAGTTTCAACTGGCGCAACTTTTAAATAAACAGAGTAGAGGTGTACCGCCCGGTACAATTATTATTATCACAAATGTCATTATCCAGCACCACCCATACCTTAGCACACTACGCACACAAAACAAATGTGCAAATTAGATATTAATGCCCAGTTTAGACAACTCGTCCAGAGCATTTGGGGTTTCTTTGTGATGAGTTTCTAACCTATTTTCAAACGCACTGGGTCTTCAAGTACCTGTTCTTCTGCATTGCAGTCACAAGAAGCACTATTTTAAAACCACTTTTTCTTTATTATATAGACAAATCTTCCGTGGCCCATTCTTATTCGGTGAGATGACGCACACTATGGGATGTATTCAGATGTTCTTCCTTTGACTTACAGAGTCAATTTATAAACAAATACAATGTTATGTGTTTTATATTCCTCCAATTGCTCTCGGGCTTCAGACACCACAGAGTATGAATATTACAGTGAAAATGATTCTTTCACGTGCCAGTGAATCTGGCAAAATGGGTCTCTCGTACTTGGACTATGCACTTCTTCTTCTTTCGGTGCCTATCCGTTTCGGATGTTGGCGATCATGATGGCTATTTTCGTCTTGTTTGTGGCAGAGCGGAACAGTTCAACTGATGACATATTGCACCAGCCTCTAAGATTGTCAAGCCAAGATATTCTTCTTCTTCCAGGACCTCTTTTGCTGTTGATTTTCCCCTGGAGTATTTTTTGGAGTAGGTTGTATCTATCTGTGTTGCGCATTATATGTCCCAGATACTTATTACACTGGACTATGCACACGTAGAGGTAATTGGCTGGGAACCTGTATTTTAGGTATATCTTTTAAGGTCCATTTTTTAGGTTCATATCTAAGGATTTATTTGTTCGAAGACTACTAAACATTGCTAACCCCTTAACAGAGGTGGTGGTGATTTTTCTTTGCTAGTTGCTTTACGTCGCACCGACACAGTTAGGTCTGTCCCAAACACCACACGCAAAACCAAATTCACTGACCAGAAAATGCTGTTTGGAATACTTACTGCAACGTTGTTCACGAGCAGTTTCTTCAATCTCGTCCAATTGTCGAATAATCAAATCCACTGGTTCACCTGTCTTGTCTTCTAACAAAGGAAATTGAGTTCACTATGCAATAACTTTGACAGTTATACAAATGGAATCAATCGGAATTTTATTTTTACAGTAGTAATCGTGCCCCTGGCCTGTCAGTATATGCCTGTGCGTACATAGTTGAAAATGTCATGTTTACCAGGGGATAGCATTTTCCCTTGATTGATGTAAATGCGAGAAACATAATAAACAACGCTACAAGTGGATGGTTCATTGAACACATTCTAACGTTTTAAAAAATGTTAACTACTTCAAAGTAGTTACTTAATGTAAATTTTTTTCGCTGATTGAATTTCTCATAGTAACGCTTATTACTAGAGTCCGGATTATTAGGTACTGATAGGTTAGAATGCAAACTTACTTAAGCCAGTAACAAGTATATCCTACACTGTACAACGGTTAAGCTATGAGATTTGCATAGATGATAGGGGTATAGCCTATTGAACTCCTTGAACTTATTCTACTCTGGAAGCTAATGGGAATGGGAAGCGTTTGCTGGACTTCTGTGCTAGTATGGGTTTAGCTGTTACGAATACATTCTTCAAGCATAAGGCTATTCATCGCTACACATGGGAGGCTAGGAGTACCAGATCCATAATAGACTATATCTTAACAGACTTTGAATTCAGAAAATCTTTTAGGAATGTACGAGTTTTTCGGGGATTTTTAGATGATACAGACCATTATCTGATCTGTAGTGAACTAAGTATCTCTAGGCCTAGGGTAGAGAAAGTGAAATCTGTCTGCAAACGAATAAGGGTAGAAAATCTCCAGGACGAGGAAATTAGACAGAAGTACATGGATATGATTAGTGAGAAGTTTCGAACAGTAGACAGTAAGCAGGTTCAGGACATAGAAAGTGAATGGGTGGCATACAGGGATGCTGTAGTAGAAACAGCAAGGGAATGCCTAGGAACAACTGGGTGTAAAGATGGGAAAAGGCGAACATCTTGGTGGAATGATGAAGTGCGAGCAGCCTGTAAACGTAAAAAGAAGGCTTATCAGAAATGGCTCCAAACAAGGGCCGAGGCAGGCAGACGTAGATGAAAGAAACAGAGCGAAACAAATAGTTGTTGAATCCAAAAAGAAGTCATGGGAAGATTTTGGTAATAACCTGGAAAGGCTAGGTCAAGCAGCAGGGAAACCTTTCTGGACAGTAATAAAGAATCTTAGGAAGGGAGGGAAAAAAGAAATGAACAGTATTTTGAGTAATTCAGGTGAACTCATAACAGATCCCAGGGAATCACTGGAGAGGTGGAGGGAATATTTTGAACATCTTCTCAATGTAAAAGGAAATCATCATGGTGGTGTTGCAAACAGTCAAGCTCATGGGGAGGAGGAAAATGTTGTTGGTGAAATTATGCTTGAGGAAGTGGAAAGGATAGTAAATAAACTCCATTGTCATAAGGCAGCAGGAATAGATGAAATTAGACCTGAAATGGTGAAGTATAGTGGGAAGGCAGGGATGAAATGGCTTCATAGAGTAGTAAAATTAGCGTGGAGTGTTGGTAAGGTACCTTCAGATTGGACAAAAGCAGTAATTGCACCTATCTATAAGCAAGGGAACAGGAAGGATTGCAACAACTATCGAGGTATCTCATTGATTAGTATACCAGGCAAAGTATTCACAAGCATCTTGGAAGGGAGAGTGCGATCAATCGTTGAGAGGAAGTTGGATGAAAACCAGTGTGGTTTCAGACCACAGAGAGGCTGTCAAGATCAGATTTTCAGTATGCGCCAGGTAATTGAAAAATGCTACGAGAGGAATAGGCAGTTCTGTTTATGTTTCGTAGATCTAGAGAAAGCGTATGACAGGGTACCGAGGGAAAAGATGTTCGCTATACTGGGGGACTATGGAATTAAAGGTAGATTATTAAAATCAATCAAAGGCATTTATGTTGACAATTGGGCTTCAGTGAGAATTGATGGTAGAATGAGTTCTTGGTTCAGGGTACTTACAGGAGTTAGACAAGGCTGTAATCTTTCACCTTTGCTGTTTGTAGTTTACATGGATCATATGCTGAAAGGCATAAAATGGCAGGGAGGGATTCAGTTAGGTGGAAATGTAGTAAGCAGCCTGGCCTATGCTGACGACTTGATCTTAATGGCAGACTGTGCCGAAAGCCTGCAGTCTAACATCTTGGAACTTGAAAATAGGTGCAATGAGTATGGTATGAAAATTAGCCTCTCGAAGACAAAATTGATGTCAGTAGGTAAGAAATCCAACAGAATTGAATGTCAGATTGGTGATACAAAGCTAGAACAGGTGGATAATTTCAAGTATTTAGGTTGTGTGTTTTCCCAGGATGGTAATATAGTGAGATTGAATCAAGCTGTAGTAAAGCTAATGCAGTGAGCTCGCAGTTGCGATCAGCAGTATTCTGTAAGAAGGAAGTCAGCTCCCAGACGAAACTATCTTTACATCGGTCTGTTTTCAGACCAACTTTACTTTATGGGAGCGAAAGCTGGGTGGACTCAGGATATCTTATTCATAAGTTAGAAGTAACAGACATGAAAGTAGCAAGAATGATTGCTGGTACAAACAGGTGGGAACAATGGCAGGAGGGAACTCGGAATGAGGAGATAAAGGCTAATTTAGGAATGAACTCGATGGATGAAGCTGTACGCATAAACCGGCTTCGGTGGTGGGGTCATGTGAGGCGAATGGAGGAGGATAGGTTACCTAGGAGAATAATGCACTCTGTTATGGAGGGTAAGAGAAGTAGAGGGAGACCAAGACGACGATGGTTAGACTCTGATTCTAACGATTTAAAGATAAGAGGTATAGAACTAAATGAGGCCACAACACTAGTTGCAAATCGAGGATTGTGGCGACGTTTAGTAAATTCTCAGTGGCTTGCAGACTGAACGCTGAAATGCATAACAGTCTATAATGATAATGTATGTATGTATGTATGTATGTATGTATGTATGTATGTATGTATGTATGTATGTATGTATGTATGTATGTATGTTCCTACATTATGGTACAACGGGTTGCATCACACTTCCTACAAACCAAATTACTTTGCATTCTAACCTATTAGCACCTAAAAATCCGAGGTATACTTATTACACTATTTTCGTTTCATTTCTTTATTTTGCACGCATTTGCCGAATCACAATCAAATATTTATTTTCCATTATTAAATTTGTTATTCTATACAACTCATTGCGATGTATTCTCCGACTAAACACAGCGCCATCTTATAACAGAGTATGCGTGTGACGTCACATATTTAGCACGAAATTTGCCTTACTTTGAAGCCCTATTTCTTAAAAACTACATTTCAGATTTTTTAATATATATTTTTTTACAACAGGTAGCCGCAGCCTCGTCTTTTATTTGTCATTTGATAGATTAAACATCATCGTACGTTAAATACTCTGGGCGAGTTGGCCGTGCGGTTAGGGACGCGCAGCTGTGAGCTTGCATCCGGGAGAAGGTGGGTTCGAACCCCAATGTCGGCAGCCCTGAAGATGGTTTCCGTGGTTTCCCATTTTCACACCACGCAAATGCTGCGGCTGTACCTTAATTAAGGAAACGGCTGATTCCTTCCCCATTCCTAAGCCTTTCCTCTCCCATCGTCGCCATAAGACCTATCTGTGTCGGTGCGACGTTAAGCAAACAGCAAAAAAAGCACTGAAAGCGTATTAAATTTTTCTTTCCGTGTACCCGTCCACCTTAAAATGTATCCGCGTCTTTAATCCATTAAAGTCAAAATTAGTTGCTTCAAATCTTGAAATTCCAGGGAAAACGCATCACTTCACAAATGTGACAATATTCTTTGAGGGAAGACTCTGTGGAAATGTATATTTTATAAAATTTCAGTAGTTTAGTAATATGCCTCTAATTAAGAAAGAGTAAAAATGTTGCAGATTTAGAAAAAAAGAAAATCTCCATTTTGAAAATGTTCCAAGCGACATCTTTTGGTTTATTATTTTAAAACTGAGTTATATAGAAATTGATGGTAAAATAGTGTCCAATATTCACTAGACTGGGATGGCATTAATAGACGAATAAGTTTGAGTGGAGTTTCTAAAACTAGGAAGGATCATAATATGAAGATAAAATTGGAATTCAAGAGGACAAATAGGTGCAAATACTCGTTTATAGGAAGAGGTTTTAGGGATTGGAGTAATTTATGAAGGGAGATGTTTGGCAAATTTGCACATTCTTTAAAATCATTTAAGAGAAATCTAGGTAAACAATTGATAGGGAATTTGTCACCTGGGTGACAGCCTTAAATGCAAATCAGCATTCATTGATTGATTGATTGATTGATTGATTGATTGGTTGATTGATTGATTGATTGATTGATTGATTGATTGATTGATTGATTGATTGATTGATTGATTGATTGATTGATTGATTGATTGATTGATTGATTGATTGATTGATTGATTGATTGATTGATTGATTGATTGATTGATTAATTGATTGATTGATTGATTGATTGATTGATTGATTGATTGATTGATTGATTGATTGATTGATTGATTGATTGATTGATTGATTGATTGATTGATTGATTGATTGATTGATTGATTGATTGATTGATTGATTGATTGATTGATTGATTGATTGATTGATTGATTGATTGATTGATTGATTGATTGATTGATTGATTGATTGATTGATTGATTGATTGATTGATTGATTGATTGATTGATTGATTGATTGATTGATTGATTGATTGATTGATTGATTGATTGATTGATTGATTGATTGATTGATTGATTGATTGATTGATTGATTGATTGATTGATTGATTGATTGATTGATTGATTGATTGATTGATTGATTGATTGATTGATTGATTGATTGGAACAATTATAACGAGGATGTGAACCAAACTTCTAACTTGTTACTTTCACACAGAGTTAAGGTAATGTAGTAAATGAAATATATCACCATACCTTACCAGATTTCGGACACACACACACACACTCTCTCTCTCTCTCTCTCTCTCAAATGTTAAAAATATTAGCCTAAGAGATGCAACAGGACCAATATTTATTTTATGTATTTGACATAAGCAATGGCGATGTTAGGGCTCATGACGCTCTTTCACACTTAACCACAAGATGATATATATATAAAAGACACCTACTATTATATAACAAAATCAATGATAATTAAGCTAAATAACAGATTTGTAGAACAAATAATGAAGGAAGAAACCAAAGCTCAACAAATAAAAAGAAATTCGGAGCATAACAGTAAAAAGAAAGAGAAAAACTTAATAATAAAAAGTTACATACAAACTGAAAAATATAAGCAGTGTATAAACAGAACACAATACGTAATGAAGTAACGGAAGAACCAGTATGGCAACAAACAGCGATTAATAATATACACACACGATCATTATAGACCGTTATGCCTTTCAGCGTTCAGTCTGCAAGCCTGTGTGAATTTACTAAATGTCGCCACAATTCTCTACTTGCAACCAGTGCTGTGGTCTCGTTTAGTTCTATACCTTTCATCTTTAAGTCGTTAAAAACTGAGTTTAACCGTCGTCGTCTTGGTCTCCCTCTACTTCTCTTACCCTCCATAACAGAGTCCATTATTCTCCTAGGTAACCTATACTCCTCCATTCACCTCACATGACTCCACCACCGAACCCAGTTTTTGCGTACACCTTCATCCATCGAGTTCATTCCTAATTTAGCCTTTATCTCTTCATTCCGAGTACCCTCCTGCCATTGTTCCCACCTGTTTGTACCAGCAATCATTCTCGTTACTTTCATGTCTGTTACTTCTAACCTATGAATTAAGATATCCTCAGTCTAGTCAGCTTTCACTCCCATAAACAAAAGTAATAACCAAATATAACTTATAGGAAACAACAGTGTTCTTCAGCTGTACAGTAAAATGGCAATATTGTTACGCTATCACAAAACCTATCATTCTTCACCATTCACATGAAACAATCAGCGGTACTCAACAGGTAATCGTAGAAAGCACTCGCTTTATACTAGACCACTACGTCTTAAAGTTAAAATATCCACTTTTAATGTAACTTAAGTCATTGATTTCACATAATTTTAGTCACTGAACGACTGAGATGCGAAGTAGAGTGTCAGCTATCAGTGAAACAGTCACGGGTTCCGAACAACGAGATCACGTTCCCTTTACAGTGTAATTTGACGAGTAATTAGGCGAGCGACGATAACACAATCATGGGCCTACAATCTTTCGTTGATCATAGTACACTGTTCTTTAGTGAATTTAACAAAGGAAATATTTCAATATTTCTGTTACATTTAAAAATATAAGTAGGAAACTGGGACCCGGTATGGAGAATATAGAAGGGATTTAATATTCCTATCTCATATGGCCATTACACTGAGCGCATTCAAATCCAATAAGCTATTCGGGAATAGTAACGGTCCGCCGTCCCATTCAGAGATATTAATATTGGTGAATATGAGATTTTTATACTTCTGGAAAGAAATTAAAAAGGACCCACGTTTTAAAGTGATATCACCGGTGTTGAAAATTTGTGTCGTGAACTACTGGTATTTGTGTTTTCATGATTATCTTGGGTTTAAATGTACTGACCAGAGGGTTACCAAGCCGACGGTTTGTGCGTAATTAAAACTGGAAGGATGTGAGTTTGATTTCTACGTAAAGAAATTTAGAAACACCAAAGAAAGGACATCTCATTCAGGATCATCTTATGGATGCAGACGAAGAATGCACCCACGGTATCCTCTGGCTGTCGTAAGGGGCGACTGAAAGGGGCGAGAATGGAATTGGAACCGTGAGATTACTTGTGATTAGTATCATCGTGTGTATTCCGCCGAGGCTGGGGAGAGGGTGCGCGGTATTACGTAATGGCGTTCGTGCGAGAGGAGCGCCGTGCTACGCGCTGAATTGCGTTGGTTCTCCTGTATTCAGAACAGGTCTGCGTTACCTTTGAGTAGTATCACCATGATTTTTTGTTGCCTGTAGTCGGTACCATAATGTGTGATACACCGTGGGTCTACATTAACTATGATTAGTAGCTCTATGTGAGCAACACCATGAGAATCCGTGGCCTGTGATTAGTTCCACTAAGTGAGGAACACCATGGCTGTAATTAGTACCATTATAGGAGGAACACCATGGTTCTGCTTTACCAGAGAATACTACCATCAGGGGCCGGTGACTTGGATTTTGGTCCCCTTTGCACAAGCATCATCCCGTTAATGAAGGCATTGTGAATTGGATCCACTGATTATTTTGAATTCATGGTCATTTTTTCGTCGTCATTTGTTTTACATTTTATTCAGTAGATACATTTTGAAATTTTAATTATCGTTTCATTTCATTGCACCTCGTACCATTAGGGGCTGATGACCTACCTGTTAGGCCCGTTGAAACAACAGTCATCATCATCGTCATCATCATCATCATCATCATCATCATCATCATCACTTGCTATCAAAAAATCAGCAGGAACAGGAAAGCATGTGGACAAGATTCGATATACAATGAACACCTAAAGGACGCAACACCGATACTTAAGGATACTTGGACGGAATGAATGAATGAATGAATGAATGAATGAATGAATGAATGAATGAATGAATGAATGAATGAATGAATGAATGAATGAATGAATGAATGAATGAATGAATGAATGCTTGCGACAAGGCAGAACTCCGAACTCTTGGAGGAGATCTACTGCCTAGAGAGGGATTGCTTTAGAGGACAATCTCTTCAAGATTATGATGACGATATTCTCCAAAGGACTGGCAGATCTGATTGTAAAGAAGATACATGAAGAGTAACTTCGCTTCCGAAAACAAATATCAACATTACAAGCTGTTAAATACCTACAAGACTTAATCCGGGACTCTCTAAAGGGAGATTGTATATAGTCTTCATAGACTTCACAAGTCGACCGGATTAATAGGAACATCCTGGTTAGGAAGTATATAGGAATGATTGCAGCTTTCTTTTCATTGGTCCAATGTTGTTTCTTTTTCGTCACTGTTTCTGGCTACTGGAACCCTCCAAATGTTTTATGATGTTCATTTCTTTCAGGTCTTTCTTGGTGTTAATAAAACATTTCAAATATAAGTTTCTTTCTGTTGGATTTGTTAAAATGGAGGTTTCCTTTTAGTGAACCTGTTATCGCTTATTCTCGAAATGTCATAAGATTTATTCCTTCGATTTCGAAATGACCTCTTACCGCATAATTTGTAGATGTCAGCGCATTTTCTGGGTCCGAGAATTTTTCTTAGAATATCTCTTCATCTCTCTTCTCGGTTTCTGTGATGTCTTTTCTGGTTATTGATTCAGGACTTCTGAAGCTTATAGAATCTCTGGTTGGACCAGACATATTATTATTATTATTATTATTATTATTATTATTATTATTATTATTATTATTATTATTATTATTATTATTATTATTATTATTATTATTTGCTAGTTGTTTTACGTCGGACCGACACAGATAGGTTTTTTTACGGCGACGATGGAACAGGAAAGGGCTAGGAGTGGGAATGAAGCGGCCGTGGCCTTAATTAAGGTACAGCCTCAGCATTTGCCTGGTGTGAAAATGGGAAACCACGGAAAACCATCTTCAGGGCTGCCGACAATGGGATTCGAACCCACTATCTCCCGGATGCGAGCTCAGAGCCGCGCGCCTCTAACCACACGGCCAACTTGCCCCGTCATTAATATATCAGAATACAAAATAGTTATTATTAAAATTGGAAAGAGACATTAAAATATTGATGTATGGTATGACATTTAAAATAAGATCTTATTAATTTTGTTAATTGTAAGTCATATGATCCCTTAGGGGACGAAACGCCTAAATATAATCAATTATATATTGTATTGGATAGGCGGACCACTTGGTTGTAATATTTAAGTGTATCTTAAATATTTACTCTTTGAAACGGCAGGCGTATCAAGACGAGTTATCTGACCTATTTGTAACAAATGTTGCGGGGAAGCACGGATCCTTTAATTATTATTATTATTATTATTATTATTATTATTATTATTATTATTATTATTATTATTCTCTAACGAGTAACCACTGTGCCCGTATTTCCTGGCAGTAGCGTAGCCAGGATTTCAGTTTGGGGGGGGCCCATTCATCCAGAATTTTATTTTGATAGGTGTCCAAACTTCCATAGTTTAGGTGGTGTAGAATACCGTAAAAGGAAATGAGTGTCCTTGGATCCAAGTAAGAGTGGTGCATTCGTGCGGATTGCGGAAGCTAATAGTAATTTCCTTCTTCTTCCCCACTTTTCCCACATCTGTGGGGTCGCGGGTGCGAAATGTGTCGCACATGTGGATTTGGCCCTGTTTTACGGCCGGATGTCCTTCCCGACGCCAACCCTATATAGAGGGATGTGATCAGTGCTGTGTGTTTATTTGGTGGTTAGTAATGTACTATGTTGTCTGAATATGAATATGTTGGGACAAACACCCAGTCCCAAGCCAGAAGAATTATTCAGACGCGATTAAAATCCCCGACCCAGCCGGGAATCGAACCCGGAACCGTCTGAACCGAAGGCCTCAGCACTGATCATTCAGCCAATGAGTCGGACTCCGGAAGCTTATATTAATGCACATTATATATACACTGACTGACAGAGCAAATGCAACACCAAGGAGGAGTGGTTCGAAAGGGATGAAAGTTGGGGAAAAAACAGAGACGGCACGGACGAATAATTGATGTTTATTTCAAACCGATATGCAGGTTACACAATGCGCACGGCATCGACTCAGTAGGATGTAGGACCACCGCGAGTGGCGATGCACGCAGAAACACGTCGAGGTACAGAGTCAATAAGAGTGCGGATGGTGTCCTGAGGGATGGTTCTCCATTCTCTGTCAACCATTTGCCACAGTTGGTCGTTCGTACGAGGCTGGGGCAGAGTTTGCAAACGGCGTCCAATGAGATCCCACACGTGTTCGATTGGTGAGAGATCCGGAGAGTACGCTGGCCACGGAAGCATCTGTACACCTCGTAGAGCCTGTTGGGAGATGCGAGCAGTGTGTGGGCGGGCATTATCCTGCTGAAACAGAGCATTGGGCAGCCCCTGAAGGTACGGGAGTGCCACCGGCCGCAGCACATGCTGCACGTAGCGGTGGGCATTTAACGTGCCTTGAATACGCACTAGAGGTGACGTGGAATCATACGCAATAGCGCCCCAAACCATGATGCCGCGTTGTCTAGCGGTAGGGCGCTCCACAGTTACTGCCAGATTTGACCTTTCTCCACACCGACGCCACACTCGTCTGCGATGACTATCACTGACAGAACAGAAGCGTGACTCATCGGAGAACACGACGTTCCGCCATTCCCTCATCCAAGTCGCTCTAGCCCGGCACCATGCCAGGCGTGCACGTCTATGCTGTGGAGTCAATGGTAGTCTTCTGAGCGGACGCCGGGAGTGCAGGCCTCCTTCAACCAATCGACGGGAAATTGCTCTGGTCGATATTGGAACAGCCAGGGTGTCTTGCACATGCTGAAGAATGGCGGTTGACGTGGCGTGCGGGGCTGCCACCGCTTGGCGGCGGATGCGCCGATCCTCGCGTGCTGACGTCACTCGGGCTGCGCCTGGACCCCTCGCACGTGCCACATGTCCCTGCGCTAACCATCTTCGCCACAGGCACTGCACCGTGGACACATCCCTATGGGTATCGGCTGCGATTTGACGAAGCGACCAACCTGCCCTTCTCAGCCCGATCACCATACCCCTCGTAAAGTCGTCTGTCTGCTGGAAATGCCTCCGTTGACGGCGGCCTGGCATTCTTAGCTATACACGTGTCCTGTGGCACACGACAACACGTTCTACAATGACTGTCGGCTGAGAAATCACGGTACGAAGTGGGCTATTCGCCAACGCCGTGTCCCATTTATCGTTCGCTACGTGCGCAGCACAGCGGCGCATTTCACATCATGAGCATACCTCAGTGACGTCAGTCTACCCTGCAATTGGCATACAGTTCTGACCACTCCTTCTTGGTGTTGCATTTGCTCTGTCAGTCAGTGTAAAATGCTCAATAAAATAACTTTCGTTAAAACTCCTGGGGTGTCTGGACTCCTTGGACGACAAGCGCCGGTCCGTCGGCTACCTCTGTTACTCCCATCCCAACATAACTGCAGCATTTCATATATTCCGCGTAGAAGTGAAATGAATGCAAGAATAAACACTTTGAGTAAGGATGCAATATTCTGGTTTAGAACAAATACGGTAAAGTTATAATAATAATGGTCATGTGATAAGCAATAAAGAAGTGACATTTTATACAAATAATGCGGCAAAGATACACACACAAACACACGCGCGCGCTTGCGCGCGCGTCGAATACAGGTTTCTCGTCCTTCTTGTCCATGGCTAGATGATGAAGGCAAGAGAATGATGGCCCACCGTGACTCGTTATTTCGACATTATAAACAAACCCTAGATGACACAGACTTCGAATCTAACCGCATCTTAAGAAATCGCACAAAGCAGTTAATCAGAAATTTAAAAAATTCATATATTTTCGGATTTCAGCTAACAACTTAAATTCTAATCGCGCATGGGACCAACTTAGAGCTCTGGGAATAGGAAAACATCAACAGAGACAGACAACTCCTGACATTCCACTTGACGAACTGAACGATTACTTTAGTAGAATAAATATTCAACCTACCCAAATTAACTGCACCGACTCACCGCCCTCCCCTCCAGCCAATCTGCCATTCACATTTCACAGTGTTACAGAAAATCAGGTTAAAAGGCTTTGTACTCGATAAAATCAAAGACTACAGGTGTATATGATATTCCTATTACTTTTATACATAACATTATGAGTAACCGTCAACAGCGTGTAACAGTAAACGACAAGGCCTCTAAATGGAAAATGAAACTTAGTGTTGCCCCACAGGGCAGTATTCTACGGCCCCTAAGTTTCTGTATTTATATCAATGACATACCATCTGTGACAGGAAATAACACACATGACCTCTGTGCTGACGATCTTTAAATAGGCTATATCGACACTGCAAGACAAGATATTAACAGGGACCTCCGACGACTCAGTGTATATGCACAACGAAGCTCTCTTATACTAAACTGCAAAAAATCTCAGACAATTATAATTGGATCACGAATATTACTGAGCTTCTCAAACAATGTCGCAATCCCGCCTATCCTACTGAATGGTAACATTATTCCCTACAGTAAAACGGTTAAAAATCCCGGCGTAATGATGAATGTAACAGTTGATTGGTCTGATCAAACGAAAGAAATACGTAAAAAGATTTTTGGAGTACTTCACCCTCTTAAACGACAGAGGAATGTATTTCCATTTGAGCTACAGGCCAAACTAATACAGACACTCATTCTCCCTATTCTTGATTATTGTGACGTTGTTTTAGTTGACATGACGAGAGAAGAAACACTTAAACTTCAACGAGCACTGAATTCCTGCCTGCGATTTATTTACAATATCGAGTACCGTACGATTTTCATATCACCCCATACTATCAGGCTGTCGCATGGCTGAAGTCTGATAAACGTCGGCAGCTGCACCCTTTAACGATGGTGATCAGAGTGGTAGCTGAAAGTCAGCCAATGTATATTTCTTCTAAATTCGTCCTTTTATCATCATTTCACAACATTAACACACGTTCTAGATCAATTCTTTCTATTCCACTGCACCGCACAAATAAATTATTAGATCATTTGTGGTGACTGTCGCCAGATTATGGAATTCCCTGCCAGTTCAGGTCAGAGAAACTGGCTTTTTTAAATCACGATTTAAGGTCACCTGCCGAGACTACCTGCTGAGGACAGCTGACTGAATGGTTGAAATATGAATGTGTGCGTTCCTGAGGAATAGCCATGCTTAAGAGTTTTTAATATAAATTAGTTCTAATATTAATTTACATACATACATTATCATTATAGACTGTTATGCCTTTCAGCGTTCAGTCTGCAAGCCTCTGTGAATTTACTAAACGTCGCCACAATCCTCGATTTGCAACTAGTGTTGTGGCCTCATTTTGTTCTATACCTCTTATCTTTAAATCGTTAGAAACCGAGTCTAACCATCGTCGTCTTGGTCTACTTCTACTTCTTTTACCCTCCATAGCAGAGTCCATTATTCTCCTAGGTAACCTATCCTCCTCCATTCGGCTCACATGACCCCACCACCTAATATTTAGTAAGTAATTTATTTAAATTTATTTTAAATTCTATTAATTTATGTAGTTTTAACTATTTTAAGAATCTCAGTATTTTACTGAAGATTTTGATTAGTATGTGGTTAAGTGTACAAGAGGGCCTGGAGCCCTAACTTCGCCACTGTACTGAAGGCACTAATAAATAAATAAATAAATAAATAAATAAATAAATAAATAAATAAATAAATAATGTAAAGCGTATGGGTATAGATATTTTGTTAGTTGGTAAAGAAAAATACACGTTACAACAAATGCTATGTAGGGTTTACCTTGTCTTGTTAGTTTCCAACGCGGTTAGGGCCACGCAACTGTGAGCTTGCATCCGGGAGATAGTGGATTCGAACCCCACTGTCGGCAGCCCTGAAAATGTTTTCCCGTGGTTTCCCATTTTCACACCAAGCAAATGCTGGGGCCGTACCTTAATTAAGGCCACGGCCGCTTCCTTCCCACTCCTAGGCATTTCCTATTCCGACGTCGCCATAAGACCTATCTGTGTCGGTGTGACGTAAAGTAAATTGTTAATTACTTTTCCACGCAAGTCTGGGATACAGAATATTGTAGTATAAAGTTAGAGTTTCGTGACGCTAATATTCGTATCTATAATTTTTATTAATGTGCCAGAAATCAACGACACTGAGCTGTTGCCATTTCAACACCGTTTTAAGGGTTACCGATCCAATCCGGGATTTGAACCTGCAAACTCAGACTCAGAAGGACAGCGACTCAACCAACTGAGCCACATGAAAAGGAGGCGTTTGTGATTATTGTTATAAATAGATGCAGCTAGTATTTTTACAAAGGTTTTATGAGGAGCATTTATTAAGGCGTACGTTTTCTTACTGTCCTAAACGCACGAGGCCGGACAGAAGAACTAGCTGGAAGCTAAGGAACCTTGCAGGGGTGTCGCTTCCTTCTCTGTTCACTTTTCCAAATTAAACTCCATGACGTAACAGCCCCGAAGCGCCATCGCCTACCAAGCGACGGCTGTTCAGCCCGGAGGCCTGCAGATTACGAGGTGTTGTGTGGTCAGCACGACGAATCCTCTCCGCTGTTATTCCTGGCTTTCTAGACCGGGGCCGCTATCTCACCGTCAGATAGCTCCTCAATTATAAACACGTGGGCTGAGTGTACCTCGAACCAGCCCTCAGATCCAGGTAAAAGTCCCTGACCTGGGAATAGAACCCGGGGCCTCCGGTAAGAGGCAGGCACGCTACCCGTACACTGTGGGGCCGGCTGGTACTTTTAGGTCTCCTTATTTTCGAATGTGACTTAAGACATCCTGCATTCGATTCCCGGCACTGACAGAGTTAAGAAAGGCATGGGATGGGGAGGATACAGCCTTGTTTTGGGGTGCAGTAGAGTTTTCCTTGAGTCTCTCGTAATCGAAATATATACGGCCTGGAAGGTAGTCACCTTCACGGGGTGTAGTACCAAAGTGGTTCCTTTTTTTTAAGAAGACAAATTAAATGAAGATTCTACTTCCTCACAAACGAAGAACGATATTATCAATTTTACGAACAGTTTCAATAATGCAGCCGGTTTATGTAAAAGGAAAAAAGCTATGATTGTACATGGTAACAATCAAAACCAACAATATCTACTGAAGATCCCTCACCGCACTCGGTAGGACCGGCTTTCTTTTCATATTCACCGGGCGAGTTGGCCGTGCAGTTAGGGGCGCACAGCTGTGTGCTTGCATCCGGGAGATAGTGGGTTCAAACACCTCTGTCGGCAGCCCTAAATATGGTTTTCTGTGGTTTCCAATTTTCACACCAGGCAAATTAAGGCCACGGCCGCTTCTTCCCACTCTCAGCCCTTTCCTTTCCCATCGTCGCCATTGAAGACCTGCGGTGCGACGTAAAGCAAATTCTAAATAAAAAATAAAAAATCTTTTCACAACCCCTTTCAAGGGAAAGTTGTATCCACACTACTGGCCTGAAATTATTTTGTGGGTACGCCACTGCATCCACTCACCATTTAAGGTACAAGGTAAGTCCGAAGAATGGTTGGATACTCAAAATACACCACCATAAATGATGCGGTTCTGACTCAAAAGTATAAAGAAAGGTAAGGGACGGGATCTAGTGTTTTAAGTAGAATCCGTATCAGTAGAACGCGACTACCCATTTTAAAAATGTTTCATGTGTCGACTGCGATTCAAGCCTGGGCCGTCCTGATGAGAAGATAGAAGCATTGGAACGGAGTTATAATGCCCGCCAATTATAAAGTATTTACCCGCACTTTTGATGGTGCCATTTGAGGTTCCAATTAGTCCCCGGGCATTTGGCAAAATATATAGGCCTACCTATCGAACTTAGGCACGCATCCGCGATTGTCTTGGCACTGTAAGAATTAAAAAAAAAAAAAACTTTTTCATAACTTACCGAGGATGCACATAGTGTTGGCTTTTCAGTGACAAAACGGTCCCTCTTCAAAAAATGTTACTTATATGGCACAAAATGAGGAACTAACGTGCAGATCACAATCCTGTCACAGTCTTCCCAACGCTGCAACTCAAACACAGCACATCTCTCAACCACGGTGCAACCCGAGGATCCCTAGGACATTGTTGTTTCCTGGAACCGATCTGCAAAAGCTGACACGATGTTGTAAGCTTGCAGCTGTTTCTGGACGTGGCCCCCGTTATCTCGGTGGTCACGTTCCGGCCCCCTACTGAGTAATCCCTTGCTAATTGGCCCTTTCTTCATGTCTTGACATTTGTCAATACACGGTTTTATTCCCAATACTGAGGCCTCTACAGGAAAATATCCTCACGCATCACAATCCTAAGTGTCTTCCTTTCATTCAAGCAGTACAAATATGGAGAATTGTGTATGTCCCTATTGAGCCCTACTAATGGATTCTTGTCGCTACGTTAATTTAACATTTCGGCGTACGTTTTTAAGTTGTTCGTACCGTACGTAAAACAACAGCTAATCCTTGCTCTAGTTTCAGGAAATATTTTGGGGGGGGCCCGGCCCCCCTGGGCCCCCCCCCCTGGCTACGCCAGTGTTTCCTGGTATGTTCCCCCCGACCTCTTTTCGTGCTATAAAGCAGTTCAAGCCTTGCAAACTGCTTACCGGTGCGATTTTAAGAACCATTGTAACATTTACCTACATTACACGCCGCCAGAGCGTGATACAGACTAAATTCACTGCCCCTCCATCCCTTTCACCCCTCGAGAACGGAACAGTGCTTGTTCTAATACGGACACACACATACAACTCCTGTACTCCCGCTCGAGCAGAGCAGACAATTTATACTGGCAGAAAGTGGGCCGTTATGACAAGGAATTAGCATTCGAGGTTTATCTGCTAAACCCACCACCCAGCAAGAGAGATATCGACCCCACTCGAGCAGTGCTAGGAGCTTAATTCAATAATAATAATAATAATAATAATAATAATAATAATAATAATAATAATAATAATAATAATAATAATAGTAATAATAATAATAGTAATAATAATAATAATAATAATAATAATAATGTTACCGAGCGTGTAACTGCGTGTTCTGAATTACCTATCTGCCAGTTTTGATTCGGGAGATAGTGACTTCGAACCTCACGGTCGACAACCCTGGAGGAGGTTTTCTATGGTATCCTATTTTCACACCAGGCAAATTCTGGGGTTGTATCTTAATTCACGCGACTCATAACCCTTTCCTATCCAATTGTCGGCATAAGACCTATCTGTGTCGGTGCGACGTATGTAAAGCAAATTGTAAAGAAGGGTTTTAAAACTAGGAATGATCATAATATGAAAATAAAGTTGAATTATAAGGGGACAAATAGGGACAAATATTCGTTTATAGGACTAGGAGTAAGTAATTGGAATAACTTATTAATAATATTATTTATTTATTTATTTATTTATTTATTTATTTATTTATTTATTTATTTATTTATTTATTTATTTATTTATTTATTTATTTATTTATTTATCAAGGGAAATGTTCGATAAATTTCCATGTACTTTGAAAACTTTTAAGAAAAAGCTAGGTAAACAATTGATAGTGAATCTGGCCCCTGCGCTATAGCCCTGAATTCTGATTGTTGATGATCCATTAACAACAATGTGCTCCTGCCACCACTAAGGTGAGACGGATTTTTCGTTAGTGATACCCAAAATTCGGTATCTCTGATCCCCTAGAACAAATTATGTCTGAACTTGAAACTCTTATTCGTCGTAAGTTGCACAGTGAAATGAAGATGGCCGCATCTCTCCTTGGTTGCCCTCTCGACAATTCTATTGTTTTTTTTCTTCTGTCCTCTACTGTCGCAGCCCATTGTCATTCGAGACTGCTGCCTGCTAATCGTTAAGGCATTACCCCTTCGTCAGGGGTGTGCAGACAGATGAATTAATTAACCCCGTATCGTCACAGGCAAAACTTTATCATTCAGCGCAACAAAGACCTGTTTGTGAACAGTGTCGACTGGTTGTGCTGTGGTCATGTTTATATCGATTAGCAGCAAATGAATCTAACGCATGCAATTGGATACTTCCAGAACTTCTTTCACCTACATCATCTTCAACACTGCTATTTCATGTCAAACACCGCCCCACCTCCCCACACCTTTTTACAGACATACAGTAGATTCGAGCACTGTTATTAATATTATTATTATTATTATTATTATTATTATTATTATTATTATTATTATTATCATATGCAAGAATCGCTTTGTCGTTATTTATCACAATATTTTTGCAACATTTTTCCATGGTCTCCACATAATAATTAGCAGTGGAAAACAACGCATTTAGAAGACTAGAATCGATCAGAGAACTTTCTAAGCAATCCCTCTGCTGAAGAGCTTATGCTGAGTGGGCAAAATAAAACTTGCCCGGAAAATATTTACAATAGAACTGACGTGGGATTGACTCTTGTCAATGAACATCACGGAAAAAGCTGAAAACGGCTTCATCTGAAGCAGAACGTTCCTCCGCAGTGTAATGAGAGTAACATAACTTGTAGGGGTTCCTGTAGGCCCGGTGCCTAATGCTTATGGAAATCGCATAGCATAATCATTGTACAGGATAGACTATACTTGTTACTTGTAGCGAGAGTAGCATAACTTGAAGGGGTTCCTGTAGGCCGGGTGCCTATTGCTCATGGAAATCGCATAGCATAATCATTGTACACTATACTTGTTACTTGTAGCGAGAGTAGCATAACTTGTAGGGGTTCCTGTAGGCCGGGCGCCTAATGTTTATGCAAATCGCCTAGCATAACCGTTGTACAGGATACACTATACTTGTTACTTGTAGCGAGAGTAGCATAACTTGTAGAGGTTCGTATAGGCCGGGCGCCTAATATTTATGCAAATCGCATAGCATAACCATTGTGCAGGATAGACTATACTTGTTACTCCCAAGTTCCTCCGCAGTGTAGTGAGAGTAACATGACTTGTCGGGGTTCCTGTAGGCTGGGTGCCTAATGCTTATGGAAATCGCATAACATAACTATTTCACTCAGAAACCACCGGCAGAGTTCAACACGGGAAGGTTCGTCTGGACGCTTTAACGCATGTCTAACAGTAAATTTGTAATGATACAGATGCGTATACTTTTTGATAAAGTTTCGACACAAAGATCTCTTAATTCCCACTTGCACAGATAAACGGCGTTCAACTTCGGTCCAGGCTTTCCTTCACTCGAGCAATGTTTTCTGGTGTCCGAAATATTTTCGGATAGTTCGATTTTTATTCGCTACAGACCCCATTTTGGCACTAAATTTTGCATTGCAAGCTTTGCTGCAGTTTTTTCTAGAACACTTCCAGTCTTAAACTCTTGCGCTAATACTTCCGCACAGGATTACCAAGAATCATGCTTTGCATAACAATCGGCCATCAATACGCGCTGTTTTTTGTCGTGAGCAGCATTTTGTGTTGCATCCAGCTGGTCAGTAAACACGTCTGTTCCTCTCACTCACAGACTCACGCGTAATGGCAAGGGGACGTACTCGGGAGAAAACTGTGTGAGATGCACACACTCAGACGTGTGACAGCAACGGATTGTTGCATCGAAATCACGGTTTCGAGCATTTCCCGTGATGGGCAGTTCTCCTGCTCATCAATGGTCAATTCCGCGTCAGTCTTATACATATTTTCCGGGACTGTTTTATTTTGCCCATCCTGTATATGGAAGTGATGAATTAGAGCCCGGATATTTGAGCAGTAATAGGTTAAAATCCAAACTAATTTGGCTAGTAGGAAAAATAGTCTAGCCCGTTCTTCCGCAGTGTAGCAGGAGTAGCATAACTTTTAGGGGTTCCTATAGGCCGGGCGCCTAATATTTATGCAAGTCGCATAGCATAACCATTGTGCAGGGTAGACTATACTTGTTACAGGAGATGGCTGAAAAATAACGTAGCAGTTACTTTGTCACAGTTACATGCCTGCCACTGTTACAGATGGAACAAGAACAAAAAATAACAGGTTACAGAGTAACGACAACAGAATAGCGTACTAGTGAAAACAGTAACTGGGAAGTGGGAACTGTTACTAGTAGCAGCTTACAGGCACAAAATGTGGCCTTCAGAATTCAGATAGTACGCATGTCTTCCAAGTGAGTGCGCTTTCGTAGGAGATTACTTTAATTCAAATACACTCTAGTGTATGATATACTGTATAGTGTATTTGTTGAAGTTGTTGTTGTCGTCTGGTAACTGAAGTGTAAACTGTTATGACATATTGAACTACTCAGGGATAATCGTTGACTCAGGCATCGCGCAGGGCTACGTATGTTATAATAAGTTTCACCCGTAAATAATTTAGTATGCTAACTTTCCATATTGATATAGCACATTATAGATACATTAGTTCATTTCACTTGATCGATCCTCTTGTACCGGTTTGTGTCGAGGTTTGGCAGACAGATCATCATGTTTTCTTGTCTTGTATCCTTGATCAGGGCATTGTCAAACTCACTCTTCTAGATTTTAGAAAAGACGCTATGTTGTCTTCTCATTTCATCCGCTGTCTGCCTCTCGTGAACTTTATAGCAAACAGGAATGCGTGTTTTCTGCACCGACTTTCAACAGAGTAGTGATCCGTGCGCGCATGTGCGAGTGAATGGATGCGTAACACAGCTGTAAGGAGAAGCTTTACGCCGTGACCAGGCTGTGACCAATAAAAAGTGAGTAACGTTGGACGTTGTTTTTAAATGTTACTTTTCACAGTTACTTTATTATAGCAGTGACAGATGTTGCTGTCACACAAAAATAGCCGTTTGTCACACCTCTACTTGTTACTCACTTCAAGTTCCTCCGCAGTGTAGTGAGAGTATCATAACCTGTAGGGGTTCCTATAGGCCGAGCGCCTAATATTTATGCAAATCGCTTAACATAACCATTGTGCAGGATAGACTATTCTTATTACTCGCTTCAAGTTCTTCTGCAGTTGTAGTGAGAGTAACATAACTTGTAGGGGGTTCCAATAGGTCGGGCGCCTAATGTCTATGCAAATGTAGATTAGACAACACTTCAGTAGCTTTGCATTCTAACCTATTACTGCCTAAAAAATCTGGGCTCTACTTATTTAAAAAACCAACTTACTAAAACTTCATTCGCTATTTATGAGTGTGAATTTACACTCGGAGGACTCTCATTCGTAATGTCCCAAGAAATTAAACTGACACGGCTTCAATAATATTTTTAATTAATTCTGAAGATATTCTAGTAACTCTCATTCAAGACAAGAAATGTCTCACATAGGGGAACTGGTATTGTTGATTGTGAAACTGTGGATGGAATATCCGCTCTGAAGGGCATTATCGAAAATCTAGTCGGTTGGCAATACTGTGCCGGCCCGGCGAACTTACAGAAACTGTTTTCTAGTTGAGCGAGTAAACTCAACAAGGCCAGAAGTTTGTATTTGAAGTGATCTACAGTTGAATTGCGCAGTGAATGGAAACAATCGGAATGCCTCGGTTTAACTTTCTCCAGTCGTACATCGATTCCTTTACTAGTCCAGCGACATGTATTCTGCTAAGATGTCGTCCTCAATTAAGGTGTGAACCGTTAAAGATATTGACATTCTGTTTTCACCTTCAGTAATGCTACTAAGAGGCTCATAGTCATACTTACACTATTTCAGAAATTAGATGTCAGGCTTTTCAGGTGTTTGCTCTATAAACCAACGTTTCGTCTTAAGCCTGACACTAGATTCATCAGAGTGGGAAATGTCAGGCCCTACCCACTGGCCCTGGGGTGCATGCTCTACTACTACTACTACTACTACTACTACTACTAATAATAATAATAATAATAATAATAATAATAATAATAATAATAATAATAATAATAATAATGGTTTTCATTCCTAGCCTGAATCCACAAGCGGGGTTCGTGTAGATGAAGGTAGCACGGGCGTTAACCTCAGGAGGCCAGCGAAGCGGTCCTAGCAAGGTACCCTTTCCGTGCTACTTTATTTATAATATATAATCGTACATCTACAACATTCAAATTGCACACACTGAGTCCCCAAGAATTCAGGGGGTAATCGTTTATAAACGAAGATACATATAAATACTCCGAGGCAATGAACCTGAACAATTGACAAATTCTGTGGTATAAAACGGGAGAGACGGGCAGGTGAATTTATCTATTAGTAGAGGCACAGTCTGATAACTGCATACGGGAGATAAATCTCCACAATGGAATTATTGCCCGCCTAACAATTCATAAAGTAAACTTTAAGTTCCCGAGGAGGGGCGACTTACGGGCTAATGGGCTTCTGTCAAATTCACCTGCACACACCCCAGCATCGGTGTGTACGGCCTGATGAGACTAGTGTCAGAGCAAAGAAGAACCATTGGTTTATAAAGCAAACGCCTGACAAGCCTTACATCTTTTTTTTTAATGTTCTATTAGTGAAAAAGTCTAAGTCCCTCATCGCGAACTTATATTTTCCATTACACCGAGCTCGATAGCTGCAGCCGCTTAAGTGCGGCCAGGATCCAGTATTCGGGAGATAGCGAGTTCGAACCCCACTGTCGGCAGCCCTGAAGATGGTTTCCCATGGTTTCCCATTTTCACACCAGGCAAATGCTGGGGCTGTACCTTAATTAAGGCCACGGCCGCTTCCTTCTCACCCCTAGCCCTTTCCCATCACATCGTCGCCGTAAGACCTATCTGTGTCGGTGCGATGTTAAGCAACTTGTAAAAAAACTGGAGCAAAGATTTTACTTAATATTTTCCTCTCATTTTTCTCTATGTCTTTAATAAGTGATCTGCCTCCAATGATCAAGGTTTCCTAGGCCTATCGTGCTTCAGGTTTGATAACTGAGTTGTAATGTCTTAATTTTGCATTCCTGGATATTGATTTTTTTTTTTTGTTCTATCTGTTCCAGATGAGTCTATAGACCTTCTGTAATTTTGATATCCTCTTATTATTTGTTTCACGATTCAACCCTGATGGCTGAATTGCTTCTGTATTATTATTATTATTATTATTATTATTATTATTATTATTATTATGATTCCGATGATGTGGTACTTGCACAAGAAACCCGTCCTGAACTCCAGCATCAGGTTCAAACGTGGAAGGACAGACTGGCTGAAAATGGACTGCACCTCAATATCCAGAAGACAGAATACCTGGAATGTGGCCCCCAAACCAGAGGTACCATAAGTATCAGTGAAGAAGACCTGCAGAAGACCATGCAATTTAAGTACTTGGGATCCGTCGTCACCTCAAACCGTGACACCACTCCTGATACTCGGATGAGGGTAAATGCAGCTTGGCTCAAGTGGAGACAGGTCACTGGAGTCCTCTGTGATAAAAAGATGCCTCAATATCTAAAGGCAAAAGTTTATAAGAGTGTGGTACGACCAGCAGCGATCTATGGGACTGAATGTCGCCCCATGACGAAACAACAGGAGCAAATGTTGACAACCATGGAGATGAAGATGCTTCGATGGTCCACGGGGCTGACCCGATGTGACCACATAAGGAACACGGACGTCCGGCAAAGGTTTGGTGTCGCGCCCATCATAGACAAAGTGAGGGAAGCCCGTCTCCGCTGGTACGGCCACGTCATGAGAAAACAGGACGACTCAGTTGCCAAAACAGCGCTCCACATCAACCCAGAGGGAACAAGACCACGAGGAAGACCGGCAAAGAGATGGACTGACAACATCAGGGCAGACATGCACAGTGTTGGCTTAACACCAGAAGATGTCAACGACAGACAGAAATGGAGGAGATGTAGCAAAGCAGCAGACCCTGCAAGTCGGGATTAATGCTAAGAAAGAGAGATTATTATTATTATTATTATTATTATTATTATTATTATTATTATTATTATTATTATTATTATTATTATTATTATTATTATTATTATGAATACAGTGGTTGATTTTGAATGTTACAATATTATTAAAATTCGTCTTGTTTTTTTTTCTTTTCTCTTCCCAAAATCTCTTCATTCTTTGACTGTGTTTTTGTTTCCTTTGTTCAGTCCATACTTTCCCTGTTTTTTACTCTCTTTATGTCAAATTTCGCATTCATACTTTTATATCTGAATATGTTTCTTTTATTTATCATTTCCTAGTCAATACCTGCACGTTGTAGATTTTCTTCTATTTCTTTCAACCAATTGTTTTTCTTTATTGAGCTATTAGCTGTATCAGAAATTCACATTCCCTTGGAACATTAGTCGGCGTTTTCTCATCATGTTTGTGAGTCTGTGTATTCGTAGAGTTCTTCAGAGATCACCGGGCGAGTTGGCCGCGCGCGTAGAGGCGCGCGGCTGTGAGCTTGCATTCGGGAGATAGTAGGTTCGAATCCCACTATCGGCAGCCCTGAAGATGGTTTTCCGTAGTTTCCCATTTTCACACCAGGCAAATGCTGGGGCTGTACCTTAATTAAGGCCACGGCCGCTTCCTTCCAACTCCTAGGCCTTTCCTATCCCGTCGTCGCCATAAGACCTATCTGTGTCGGTGCGACGTAAAGCCCCTAGCAGAAAAAAGAGTTCTTTAGATGGTATCTTAGTATTATTACTATTATTATTATTATTATTATTATTATTATTATTATTATTATTAATATTATTATTATTATTATTAGTTTGTAATATTCTCACCCTATTTAATTAATTTAGTCTCTTGTGGGCCTTTTCTCATTATGGCTATCAATTCATTCGACGTATTTTCAAATCGAAGCTTGTCCCCCCCTAATATTCTGTATTTACCCAACAGTGTAAGTCCTTGGTGCTGAGATACATTAGCATACCTTGTGATGGAAAAAAACTGCGGCCAGCGCGTTCCTCTGCTCCCAGAGGCTGACGAGAGTCGCAGCCCCTGACGCAATCAATTTAGATTAGCGAGCAGCCGGGCGACACTTTTAACGTCGTTCGGATAATTTAACTCTGGTATTAATTATGCTGGCTGGCGAGGGGATACGGGCAGTCTCTCGCTGCTGCCCCTGTGTGTGTGTGTGTGTGTGTGTGTGTGTGTGTGTGTGTGTGTGTGTGGTGTGTTGAGCTGTCTGATCCATACTTTGTTTCCTCAATACCACGCATGCGATGTAAGCTCCAAACAATTAGCCTCCACACGGACGATTGCACCCCAACACTGGGCAAAAATGCAGTAAAAAGAATGGGCAACGTAGCCATTGAAGTTATCATTCTCGATTATTATTATTATTATTATTATTATTATTATTATTATTATTATTATTATTATTATTGCTTCCATTGTTCTAACGGCAGCGCGCCGGCCTCTCACCCCCGGATTCTGCGGTTCAAATCCCGGTCACTCCATGTGACATTCGTGCTGGACAAAACGGAGACACCGAGCTCGATAGCTGTAGTCGCTTAAGTGCTGCCAGTATCCAGTATTCGGGAGATAGTAGGTTCGAATCCCACTATCGGCAGCCCTGAAGATGGTTTTCCGTGGTTTCCCATTTTCACACCAGGCAAATGCTGGGGCTGTACCTTAATTAAGGCCACGGCCGCTTACTTCCAACTCCTAGGCCTTTCCCATCCCATCGTCGCCATAAGACCTATCTGTGTCGGTGCGACGTAAAGCAAAATAGCAATAACAAAACGGAGACAACCGGGCGAGTTGGCCGTGCGCGAAGAGGCGTGCGGCTGTGAGCTTGCATCCGGGAGATAGTAGGTTCGAATCCCACTATCGGCAGCCCTGAAGATGGTTTTCCGTGGTTTCCCATTTTCACACCAGGCAAATGCTGGGGCTGTACCTTAATTAAGGCCACGGCCGCTTACTTCCAACTCCTAGGCTTTTCCCATCCCATCGTCGCCATAAGACCTGTCTGTGTCGGTGCGACGTAAAGACCCTAGCAAAAAAAAACGGAGACAGGACAGGTTTTTCTCCGGGTACTTCGGTTTTCCCTGTTATCTTTCATTCCAGAAACTCTCTCCATTATCACTTCGTCTGGCAGTCTTTAATAAAAAAATAAATGGCGTATTATGGCTTTTAGCGCCGGGATGTTTCCGAGGACTTCGGCTCGCCAGGTGCAGGTTTCTTGGTTCGACGCTCGTAGGCGACCTGCGCGTCGTGATGAGGATGAAATTATGATGAAGACGACACATACACCCAGTCCCCGTGCCAGGAGAATTAACCAATTATGATTAAAATTCCCGATCCTGCCGGGAATCGAACCCGGGACCCCTGTGACCAAACGCCAGCACGCTAACCATTTAGCCGTTGAGCCGGACAGTGATTCATCGTTGCCCCAGAGGAGAGCGACAGGCTTCGGCAGCCGGCACAGTTCCTATCCTCGCCGCTAAGTGGGGCTTCATTCATATCGTTTATGACGCTGTCGAATGACTGGAAACAGGCTGTGGATTTTAATTTATTATTAGTATTAATATTAGTATTATTGCTTCCGTAGCTCAAATGGCCGCGCTGGCCTCTCACGGCTAGATTCTGTGGTTCAAATCACGCTCACTCCATATGAGATTCGTCCTGGACAAAACGGAGACAGGACAGGATTTTCTCCGGGTACTTAGGTCTTCCCCGTTCTCTTTCATTCCAGAAACGCTCTCCATTATCATTTCATCTGTCAGTCGTTAATCATTGCCCCAGAGGAGTGCGACAGGCTTCGGCAGCCGGCACAATTCATATCCTCGCCGCTAGATAGGGCTTCATTTCGTTCCCGATGCTGTCGAGTGACTGGAAACAGGCTGTGGGTTTTCATTTTATTATTATTATTATTATTATTATTATTATTATTATTATTATTATTATTATTATTAAGATGACACAATAGACGGATAATTCAATACCAACGAACTTAGTATCATATGTACTATGTTCCAATTGCCGAAGAATGCATGTGGGAATTTAAAGTTTAATGTCTTGTCACTTGGAGTGTACTTCGCCAGGCTAGAGATCCCAAGATTATAGGACTATGATACTGCTTGCGTATCAGCTGCTTTAAACCACTCTATTGACAACCTGAACCGTCCATATGTCGTGAAATGTAATTGATATTCCAGCCGTAGATTAGAAGCCCTTCGGGTAGTCGTAAAATAAAATCATCCCTTATTATTTATCTCGATTAAATTCACGATGGAATTAATTTGATTATTTTTCTTAAAAAGGAACAAAAACCTCTCTCAATTCTACCCTACCGTTATTCAGACAAGATGATATCTGAAATGAATCACATCTCTTGGAGCTCGGTGCCATATGCTCCCGAAGGACGTTGGAGTGCCCTCTTCTTCACCTCCTAACTCTGCTCTTATGAGTGTGCGAGGTCACATATTTCTGCGGCAGAATTGTGGTCGACGAATAGAGAGCTGAAAAATGGGCAAAGTGACCGGCAAGGTCACAAATCCCGCCGAATATTAGATATGTTACCCCTGATGTCTTGCTTGTTCCGTAGGATATCGGCAGACATATGAACATGAGTGACACTACGAAGTAATTCACGTTTCGACTTTCTAAATATGTTATACGAAATGAGTACTGAAATGCATTATCATACACTATTTTGTTTTAATTCATATTTGAACTTACAAATTTTCTGTAACCGACGCGGGCGTTCTCTAACCCAGCGTGTCAAGGTCATTAGCTGACTGACAGTTCTGCATGCATGAGAAACGACTGTACCGAGCGCTAGCCCAGCACGTTATCAGATAGTGCAAGCCTGAAGGGGCGCACATTACACGTCCGTAACTACTGTACTTCGTACAAAATATATATTTCTTTCGTATAAGGTCAGATGGACTCTATCGGTATTGACCTATCTAAGGCATTTGATAGTGTAGATCATGGAAGACTACTAGCAAAAATGACTGCAATTGGACTAGACAAAAGTGTGACTGAATGGGTGGCTGTATTTCTAGAAAATAGAACTCAGAGAATTAGAGTAGGCGAAGCTGACCGTGTAATAATTAAGAGGGGAAATCTTGAAGGCAGTATTATTGGACCATTATGTTTATACAGCCAACGGCCGTAGCCGTGTTGAAACACCGGATCCCGTGAGATCTCCGAAGTTAAGCAACATTGGGCGTGGTCAGGAGTTGGATGGGTTGCCACGCGCTGTTGTTGGGGGTAAGGGAATGGAGGAGCGGAAAGGAACTGGCCACCCTACTGCACGTAAACTCCGGCTCAGGAACACCTCTGCGGAGGTTCGGACCTGCCGTCGGGCAGAATAACCCTTACCTACTTATGTTTATACAAATTATATTAGCAAACAAGTGGAATCAGAGATAAGGCATTTTGCGGATGATGTTATTCTGTACAGAGTAATAAATGTTACAAGATTTTGAGCAACTACAAAGTGACCTCGACAATGTTGTGAGATGGACAGTAGGCAACGAACGGTATGATGATAAACAGGGTTAAAAATCAGGTTGTAAGTTTCACAAATACGAAAAGTCCTCTCTGTTTTAATTACTGCGTTGAAGGGGTGAAAGTTACTTTTGAGAATCATGGTAAGTACATAGGTGTTAGTATAAGGAAAGATCTTCATTGGAGTAATCATATAAATGGGATTGTAAATAAATGGTACAGATCTCTGCACAGGGTTATGAGGGTATTTAGTGGTTGTAGTAAGAATGTAAAGGAGAGGGCATATAAGTTTCCGGTAAGACTGCAACTAGAGTATTTTCCACCGTATGGGACCCTCACCAGGATTACTTGATTCAAGAACTGGAAAAAAATCCAAAGAAAATCAGCTCGATTTGTTCTGAGTGCTTTCCAACAAAAGAGTATCGTTATAAAAATGTTGCAAATTTGGGCTGGGAAGACTTGGGAGAAAAGATACGGGCTTGTCGACTAACTGGTATGTTCCGAGCTGTCAGTGGAGAGATGGCATGGACTGACTTTATTAGACGAATAAGTTTGAGTGGTGTCTTTAAAAGTAGCTAAGAAGATAATATGAAGATAAAGTTGGAATTGAAGAGGACAAATTGGGGCAAATATTCGTTTATGGGAAGAGGAGTTAGGGATTGGAATAACTTACCAAGGGAGACGTTAAATAAATTTCCACAAAAATTCTAATGGCCAAACCCATACGAGTGTCGCACCCCCTTTTTAAAATTGCTAATAATGCTTTAGTAGACCTGCCTGCCCCCTCTAATATCTCCGCTTGATGAAATTTTGGATCACTCCATTTCTTTGCAATCATTTAAGAAAAGGCTAGGAAAATAACAGATAGGGAATCTGTCACCTTGGCGACTGCCCTAAATGTAGATCATTGATTGATTGATTGATTGATTGATTGATTGATTGATTGATTGATTGATTGATTGATTGATTGATTGTGATCACGGCCTTTGCATAAAATGTGCCAAATGACATACTTTGTAATCACCGAGTATCAGGAAAATAAATAATTTCTCTAAAGTTTGCCATAAGCAGTGAAGTACAAAATATAAAAGGGATTAACTTGCTCAACTCTCCTATGAATTATGAAGCAGAATAATACCGAATTGTATGGTGCTACGATATTGCTTCTGTAGAAAACTTCATAGTTGCATAAATGGAAACACCAGAAAGAGGCTACGATGAAAGTACCACATCTTCAAGCAACTTGTTGATACGAAAGTACAGAAATGCAAACACACACTAACAAATCCTTACGCCACAGCCTTCGTTACTGTACGTTCCAACCATTACTTGTAGACCGAAACACACTGTCATCAGTAGGCGTGCGTAACCCTGAGTCATCAACCTCACAGTTCTCAGGACGAATATTCTAAATTTGAAACGATCGTTCCGGAAACGCCGTCTCATGTTTTACAATCATCTCTCTCGAGTGCCGAACGACGAAATATCACGAAAAATTTTGATCATCTTATGACGTGGAAATGTACATCTGCATGGGAAATTGCAGCGGAATAGGATCTGGCTGGAGTCTGGAAGGCGCTGACTGAAGAGAGACCTTAATGCTAGGTATAACTGATCTTCCTGAAAGAGTGAGATGATGAACTGAATTCTACACCAAGATTGATTGTTATTGCTTCTTCTTGTTTTCCTTTTCGCCGAGTATGGACCAGTTAATTCAGCTTCATCTGTTTCTGGGCTTTCATCCTCGTCCAGTACGCCTTCATACTTTCACTCTGCAATCTCCTCCTTTCTTCTCCCACGGTGTTTGGTTGTCTTGATCCTCGACTTGTAAGCATCACTGCTTCTGATTTCCGTTCCTTGCATTCCATTTTCTTCGAGGTTCTTCTTCACCTCCTGATACCAGTACAACGTAGCTTTCCTGATCTCAGAAAACCTTATTGCCCGATTGATCAGTCTTCCCGGGTTCATTCTGCAGATATGTCCGAAGAACATGGCTCTCCTCTTCCGCATGGTACCTGAAATCTTTTTCATCTTCAGATATATTTCTTGGTTTCCTTTCTTTCTGTATGATCCATCCTCTGTTCTTTGGGGTCCCAGCATCTTCCTCAGAATCTTTCTCTCCACTAGTTCAAACTCCTTTACCAATCCTGTTTTTATGAGGTTCAAACATTCAGCTGCATATAAAGCCTCCAGGCGGATGACTGTCTGCTAGTGTCTGAGGTGTGCATTGATCCGAGGTACTCTTCTTGTTGTAAGTGTTCATAGTTTATATTCGAAGTTCGTCTTGTTAATTCTCGATAACAGTGCTTCTCTTTCTGACAGATTATTGTCTAACCACTCTCCCAGATATTTGAATTCCTCCACTTTCTGAATCCTCTCTCTCTCTCAGCTGTCCTCCATTTGGCTGCGGTTTTGATGTTGGTCATGTATTGTGTCTTCTCGAAGGAGATCTGTAGGCCTGCCTTACTTGCTCTATAGCATGAAGTTCAGTGCCAGGAGTATCCGTGCACATGTCAGCGCCACAGGTGCAGGAATTTTTATTTGAGACACGTGTGTAACCTGCGCGTCTTCATGTAGAATAATAATAATGATGGGAGAGGGTGAAACTCTGTGTCGGCACATCGCCTATTCCTGTTAAATAACACAAAGTGGTTTTCTCAAGGGCTTGACGTTACCATCCGACGGACGGATCACCATCAACGGCGTCATATGCCGCCGCTCCATATGAACACTAACGAGAGGTTTTGAATTGGATCTCGGCTTTTGGCAAGCAATCTAATGATTACAAATTGTGTACCACCACCTCTCCTACCTTCCGAGGGATCGATTCCCAGCTAGGAAGTCGAAAAAATTTTAAAACGAGATTTACACTTACAGAGGTTCACATGGCCCTGATGTTCACTCAGCCTACACCAAAAATGAGAACAAAGTTAATTATTGGTGGTAAAGATGACCGGAAGTAGATCTAAACACACTGCCCATCAAGTTCCGAGGTTGCGGATAAAAGAAGCCATTACCTTCCACCCCTCCAAGGGCGTTCATGACCTATACAAAGATGACATTGCTTTTACCTTCCCTTCCCTGCCGGCCAACCTTTTTTTTTTTTTTTTTTTTTTTTTTGCTATTTGCTTTACGTCGCACCGACACAGATAGGTCTTATGGCGACGATGGGACAGAAAAGGGCT
This sequence comes from Anabrus simplex, assembly GCF_040414725.1. Classification (NCBI taxonomy): domain Eukaryota; kingdom Metazoa; phylum Arthropoda; class Insecta; order Orthoptera; family Tettigoniidae; genus Anabrus; species Anabrus simplex. Next base: position 59,545,147 of record NC_090277.1, read on the forward strand.
ATGAGTGGGAAGGAAGCGACCGTGGCCTTAATTAAGGTACAGCTCCGGCATTTGTCTGGTGTGAAAATGGGAAACCACGGAAAACCATCTTCAGGGCTGCCGACAGTGGGGCTCGAACCCACTATCTCCCGATTACTGGATGCTGGCCGCACTTAAGCGACTACAGCTATCGAGCTCGGTACCAACATTCTGATGGTGAATTTTGACATGAATAAATCTTATGGCGGGGGGGGGGGGATCTGGAAAATTGCGTCATGAAATTAGCGATAACAAAATTTGTGACACGACGTTACTTAGCAACCTTGCAGGCCGTGGTGTGAAGTATTCATGGATGGCCACGACTGAGGGACATGTTACACAAAGGGGGAGCGTTAGAGTACAGATGATTGATGTGTTCTTGCAGGCTGTGATGTGAAGTATTCATGGTTGGCCACGACTGAGAGACATATTATCAAAGGGAGCGTTAGAGTACAGTTGCAGGATGCGATTTTGGAGGTTGTGACGTGAAGTATTCATGGATGGCTATGACTGAGAGACATACAATCAAATACGGGTGTTAGGTGTACGAATGGTGTATGCGATCTTGCAGGCTGTGATGTGAAGTATTCATGGATGGCCATGACTAAGAGACATATTATCAAAGATGGGCGTTAGAGTACGGATGGTGTATGAGATCTTACAGGCTGTGATGTGATGTATTGATGGATGGCCATAACTGCGAGACATACAACCAAATAGGGGCGTTAAGAATACGGATGGTGTATGAGATCTGGCAGGCTGTGATGTGAAGTATTAAGGAATAGCCACGGCTGAGAGACATATTATACAAAGGGGGCGTTAGATTGCAGATGTTCGACGTGATCTTTGATCTGCGATGTGAATATTTCATTCATGATAATTTCATAGGCCCTGAGTCAGTTCACCCACCCCCACCCCTTTCGATGCACTGAATAGTACACTTGTCATCTCCAAATTCCATACACACGTCTCTCGAAAGCGATCCGTTACATGCAAATAATCGTTATAAATTTGAGTTTCATTTATTGTAAGACATATTTATGATCATTCGCTTTTCCAAAAGGTAATTTGACACTATTATTTTTTCACCAACGGGATTCGGACCAGCTAACCACGGTGTCGGGCCATTTAGACTCGACGCTTTAACGATCACGGCTACATCAAGATGAACGAGTACTGCAAATCCAGAAAGTTTGACAAGTATTGTCTTTGGTCCTAACAGTGTTCCCGATATTTGTGGAAAAGCGGAAGGGACGAAATATTCTGTTTGCTAAAGTCTGCAAGATAATCTAAATCGTTTTGAAGTTGTTGACAATCAGATACTGTTTTAACAGATTTGTATATTTTAATATCAGCAAAAATAAGAATTTCAGATGATGTTATACTTTCCGGTAAGTTATTAACAAAGATAAGTAATAGCAAAGGCTCCAGGTTAAAACCTTGAGGAACTCCAGAATTCACATCAAATTTGGAAGATAAGATCTCCCGCAGTGTGCAGGTAAATTGACCGACATGAAACTGGTAGATTTCAGCGTCTTCGTTTACGACTAGACTGAGCGGGCATCGAATCCGCAAATCGGGCTCAGAAATCCAGTTCTCTTCCGTCCGAGCCACTCATCTCAGCAAAAAGCCATTATAGAATGCTGACCAGTTATCATAAGAATAGCAATATTCTACAAAGTGACTTTACAGCTCTCCTTATGGCCCATTAATTCTATGAGATTTCTCTTGAAACAGACAATGTCTTTCTTTGCAGTAAATCAAAGCGGCATTCACTTCGATTTGCTCCAGCTTTTTCTTCCCCCCCTCACTCCAACAGTGATCTTTTAATATCGAACGACAATATATTTTTACTTGTTCCGAGAACGTAATTCTTTAATAAATTCTGATTTCTCTACTTCCTCTTTACTTCCCTCATTCGCCTGCACTCAATAAAAATGGAAATTGAATCGTGCGGGGAACAAGCCTCCCTACTCCATTAAATATCAATGGATTGAGGAGAATTTGTGAGGAGAGGTTGGAAGAAAATACCAAGAAAGGAAACTAGAAAGACAGTTAAATTATAAAGAATAGAATTCTAAAAAATGATGGCATGGGGTGAATAAGGATGTAAAAGTGAAGGATAGATACGAATTTCTGAAAAGAGGATTTGCAACCTTATAAATTGTACTCTTCCACTCCAGATAAGAATGATGTTAACTTAATATTCATTCAGATTGGCTTAGTCTTTTTCTTTTCTTTTCATGCTATTGGTATTACCTGAGAAAACAATTGATGTGTTCTTTTCTCGGAGAAAGGTTTATTTCTACGAGGGAGGTTCAGTAAGTTCCGTCAGAAGTCCATCATGCCTATCTAGTTGACGGTGTCAGAGCGTGGTTTTTGTTGTTGTAGGTTTGTACTGGAATTATCGGCTCTAAGATTTAGGGAAAACAATTGCGAAGAAGTATGCCTGGTCATCTACTGTGACATTCAGGATGGTCCAAGATGTTGCTGGAGGGAAAAATGGTAAGATGTAGTGTGAGAGGAAGACCAAGATAGGAATTCATGGGCGAGATCAAGGCAGGAGAATAATACAGTAAAGTGAAAAGACCGGTTATAGAAAGATTCGACCCAATCACTTGACACCCAGTGTCGAGAGAGGCATTCCCATTTCTGTTGCGTGAAGTATTCGCCTCAAGACAGACCAGTATTCAGCTCTCTGTAATGCTACTGGATGCATAATAGTTCGGTAGAAGTTTCACTTAATGTATCTTACGTTCACAGCCGACACCAGTGGGATTTATTTATTTATTTATTTATTTATTTATTTATTTATTTATTTATTTATTTATTTATTTATTTATTTATTTATTTATTTATTTATTTATTTATTTATTTATTTATTTATTTATTTATTTATTTATTTATTTATTTATTTATTTATTTATTTATTTATTTATTTATTTGGGAAACGACCGGTCAGGTGATAAGAAATTGAAACTATCGACTAAATAGTCGAATATTTTTTAACGGAAAATAGTCTTTATATATCGCTAGTAGTCAGTCATTTCTTGACTGTACATTCCACTGTTTCTAGTCCAATATCTCCATTAAAAATATCGACATTGGTAAATTTTGGAATTTAAACCTTATTTTTCTAACGTCATTGTGAATACGTTGTATTGCTTGATTTCCTGTTTGCCTCTGAGTCCAGATTTGGCCTTAGAATTGTTCGTATAATTTAATGTTCCTTTTTCTCGATGTTTTCAATGCCTGATTTCCTAATCAAAACCTCCGTTTCTGATCCATAAAAATATTCTCATTTAAGGACTGCATTGTAATTGGACATCATTTTGTTTGTTGTAGATATTTTGGGTTATTCGATATGTATTTTCGTTAGCTTTTGTTCCGATTCCATTCTCCTGAGTTGTTTCACCAAAATACTTAAATGACGATACTCGTTTAATTTTACCATAGTTTGTGTCCATGAATTTTGGTGCTTATGCTTGTTGCAGGTCATGTATTGTGTCTTTTCCAAAGATACCTGGAGGCCGACCTTTTCCGTCATCTGTCAAGAGTTCAGTGTGATTTTAGGCCTTTTTTATTTGTGAATTGACCACTTAGGATAACGATACGATTTCATTGTTGCTTTTTGTGAAGTTTCTTCTTCCTCCAGTACTCCCTCATATGGGCGCTATGTTGTTTCTTCTGTTCATCCGTCCAGGCTCTTCCCGTGTTTGCAGTTCTCTCGACTTGAAACTCTTCCAAATTTTGAATCATGGTTCGAAATGTTTTCTTGTCTAACATCTTAACTTTCTGGATGTTGGACTTCTCTGTATCTTTACGAACTTCCTAAATCCAGGCCGTCGTTGTCTTTTGTTCCACAGGTAGTCGAATAACTTTTTGGTTAGCCTGGTTTTGTCCATTCTGTATAATTGTCCGAGAAATGATAACCTCCTCTTTTTCATGGTCTCCGAAATTTTCTCCACATTTTTGTAGACTTCATTGTTATTCCGAAGTTTCCAGCCGGTTTCAATCGTGATTGTGCCCAAGATTTTCTGTAGTATTGTTATCCAGCTTCTCGAACTTGTAATTCATCAAGAAGCATTCGCTGGTATACAGGCATAGTTTTTTCCTCCAGTGTTGTAATGCTTTATTTTAGCATTCCATGAGATGCACTTCTTGTTGTAGACGTTTTAGTTAGTCTATAAGCACACTGTCATCTATAGTCCGTTCTCTTGCATGATTTCACCGAAGTATTTGTACTTTTTAACTCTCTGAATCCGATCATTCCCTGTTTCAAAGAATTGTGGTCCCTGTTTTCATTCATCATGAACTTGGTCTTCTCTTTTGAGATACAAAGACTCGTCTTGCTAGCGATCTTTTCTAGGAGGTTGATCTGTATGACCGCTTCTTTCAGGTTTTCTGAAAGTATCGCAAAATCATCAGCGAAAGCCAAGCAGTTGACTTCTGATTCCTCAAGATTTTCTTCCTAAACAGATCGGGGTTGTCCCTTGATTTTCAGGTTCGGAATTCTAAATATTCACAATCTTCTCCAGGACACAGTTGAATAGTACTGATGATAATCCATCACCCTGTCGCACACCTATCTTAATTTCAATTGAACGAGACAATTCTCCCATCAATTTTACCTTAGATGCTGTGTCTGTTAAGGTTTCTCTGATAATGTTTGCCAGTTTGGTTTTGACACCAAATTCTCTAATGATCTTATGTAGGGTCTCTCTGTCCACCGAGTCAAAGGCTTTTTTGACATCTGTTATTATTAACTATGTGCTTCAGATGGAAAGGTTGGCAAGGACTGTTCTGTAGAGATTCAGTCTATAAATAACATGTGGCTCATCAAGAGATGTATGTACTGAGTGTTACCATTGTTGATCATCTAATCTTCTCAGTTGTTTCAACACATTCACACTGATTCGTTCCTTTCACTTCTTTTTCCCTGCGCTTTCATTCATTCATTCCAATGTTGAAACCATAGCACAAACAAACCAAATATAATGGGACGCTAGCTGTTAAAATCAATAGAATCGTTATCTGCCGTTTAAACAGTGATTTGAAATGTGTAAATCCCACATTGACAGACGGGCAATCAGTCAACAGGAATGTAAGGCGCAGTTTTATAAAAGGAATTCTAATATTTACTTTCTAAAATTAAATATGTCGCATCCGTTATTGCTGCCAATATTTGTACTTTCATTCTTCATTGAGATGTATTTATCCTCCAGTTTTTATTTTCATTAACATTTTAATTTCAAAGTCTGGCTTCTTGACTAAATGTTTACATTCAAAGATAAAGTGTAGGATTCTGCACCTGTTCAATACTAATTAAAATGTGATATAATTAATGTCACAATTTCATTGTCAATTTTTTAGGTACCTATTTCGGCATTTTTTATGCCATCGTCAGCCTAGGGTTAAGCAAACAAGGACATTGAGTAAATTACATATGTATATACACAGATAAACCTTCTCAAGTACCTAGCAATTTATAATTGCATCACAATATAAAACATTTGACTGCACAAATATCTCCTATATATATCATAATAAAGTTTTAGAAAAGAGGTAAAATTATCCTATATACAGCTCTGTGTATTTCTATCACCTGGTAATGTTAAATGCTGTAATTGTGTATAGAATTACAGTAGCCAACAAGTTTGTGTAAAATCTTCTTTCTTCACTATCTAAACAGCTGATTAAAATTAGACTATTGACCTTGGAGCAATATATAAAATCATTTTGAACGTTCTATCATGAGAGATTTTAGCATATATACATTATTAGCTAATTTTTTCCAGAGTATTACCATTTTATTGTCCGATGTTTGTAAAAAATAGTTTCTCGTAGGATTATAATCAGAGAGCCATCATAAATTGGTGGGATTTTTAGAATCAAGTGAAAAACTTTCATGGCATGTATCTTGCTTAAATGTTGCTGAAATAGCTTGACTTAGTAGGGTATAAAATGGTTTTGAACCTATATCTCAGTAGTATAATAAAAAATGTGACTGGAATGAGGCCGTAGCTTGACAGGTGAGATTTCATGTTTAGTTTACTGGTCTTCGGTTCAGAGAGTTGCGTGTTCGATTCCCGGTCGTTTTGAGGATTTGAATTGCGTTCGTTTAGGGACCTAAGAATGTGTTAAATAAAATGCTTCATTATCGGTGGAAAAAAATACTTAAAATGTAGTTTAAAAAGCTGTGAAACAATAAGACAAGCAGGTGTAAAGGAGTAAATTAAGTCGTTAAATAAGCTGAGATAATTTTAATTTTTTAATGTATGATAAAGTAAAAATCGACAGTTCTAGACCTTCAGGCAAACAACTCAATGTTGAAAACATCCTAGGGATATGAGCTACGGATTTTAGGTAAATCAAATGCAATAAATAAAGCCCGGAGTTTCATGCGGTAATAGGTTAGATTGCAAACTAATTTCGTTAGTAGGAAACGTCGGACACCCGCTCTTCCATAATGTAGAAAGAGTAACATAAATTACAGGGGTTCTGATGGGTCGTACCCCTAATGTTTATGCAAACCCCATAGCATAATCGTTGTGAAGGTAGACTATACTTGCTTCTCGCTTCAGTAAGTTTGCATTGTAACCTATTAATGCATAAAATTCCGGGCTCTAGTAATAAAGCATGAGAACATATTCTTTATTTATTACTAACATTTACAATCCTTTTCTTAATCATCATTATCCGGACGATTAGATTAGTAGTTTGTCTGTTTCTAGCACTACGATCGCTAAAGTGAGTCAATGCAGAGTTTCACTTATAACTACATTTGATGTGGACATTTTTCAAAAAATCAATGAAAGACACAAAAATTATGTAAATAAGTTCATTTGTCTAGGATTTGATTCAGACAGGAAATGAGTAAAGAAAGAAGCGATTTTAGGCTGTTTTCCGGAACTGCATTTAGGCCGGAAGTGATTTTACGAAATTTAGTTTTTTATCGCTTGATAGAGCTATCCAAGACTCGTAATTTGAATCTTACCGAGCTCGATAGCTGCAGTCGCTTAAGTGCGGCAAGTATCCACTATTCGGGAGATAGTAGGTTCGAACCCCACTGTCGGCAGCCCTGAAGATGGTTTTCCGTGGTTTCCCATTTTCACACCAGGCAAATGCTGGGGCTGTACCTTAATTAAGGCCACGGCCGCTTCCTTCCCACTGCTAGCACTTCGCTGTCCCATCGTCGCCATAAGACCTATCTGTGTCGGTGCGACGTAAAGCAACTAGCAAAAGAATTTGAATCTTTCCGGGCCCTATAGCCCTTCAACTTTCAGCACAACGTTACGTTACTCGTAGTATGGGGACCTCTCCTTTGCTAAGAAATGTTTTCAACATTGAAGTGTATTTTACTAGGACGAAAGCGTTTGACGTGTATTCGGTTCTAAATTCCGTCCTCGTCGTCCAAACCTTGCCTTTGGCCTTTGTAATGTACGTAAATATTGAATTATTCTCTATGAATAAGTGTATGCAGTCATTTTTTATGTCACGAATACCGCATCTCGCTTCTGTGGGCATATTACTGACCTTAAACTTGTCTATTGTTGTTTCAGAAACCGTCTGGAGAGCAACTCTGAGCACTGGAACGCCCTTCTGTTGTCCCTGCGAGAACTCATCGAGTGGGTGATTCGCAAGGACACCGAACTCACCGGACTGGGACCCATCGGCGGAGATGTTACCAGTTTGCAGAAACAACAGGTATGGCTTACTTCACTTGACTTATATCCTGTATCCCCTTTCGGTTGCAACTTAAGTCTTCCATTGGTCCCGTCTCCTGGCAGTCAGCTGTACATCTCCCCAGGATTTACCGTCCTCCCTCACTTCTCCTCCAGGTCATCCTCGGTCTTCCTCTTTTTCTTTCTCGATGGTATAGCCGGTCCCAAGCCCGGTTGAGAAAGGAGGAGAGACTCTGGTTACAGCCTGTATAGACCTAAATTTACAACGGTATGAGCAGAGAGTAGCGACGAGCACCAAATCGTGAAGTAATCAGAGGACGGGCACAGACGCTAAGGGGGATTCCCACCCCCACCCCCACTGTGCTTTGGGACTATAGGCCAATAACCCGCATCTCCGAGAAAACGTTATTTTACTGAAACTGCAAAGAAGAGAAACCGGACGGAAACAACAGAGGTGTGTGTGTGTGTGTGTGTGTGTGTGTGTGTGTGTAAATTTCTCAATTATTGCACAAATAACACATGATAAACATATACTACGCCTGGAATATTTAAGTGCACAACAGTGAATGGTCCGTCGCTCTGAACTCTGATTGTAGGAGAGGGTCCTGAATACCATTCTCTCCTCTAGATGTAGGCAAGGTGGACGGAGAACTTAGTCTAGCGAGATATCGTATTTTCTGTAAATTCCGACTTTCTGGAGGCACTATAATTTAAGACTTAGCATTTCTGGACACAGGCCGCGGGAATCCTCACGACAATACCGTATGCCTTGTGTCAAGCTTGGCCTAAGAAGAAGTGTTGACACCTGACGCAGTCCGGCTCCATGGCTAAATGGTTAGCGTGTTGGCCATTGGTCACAGGGGTCCAGGATTCGATTCCCCGCACAGTCGGGAATTTTAACCATCATTTTTAAATTTCGCGGGCACGGGGACTGGGTGTATGTGTCTTCATCATCATTTCATCCTCATGACGACGCGCAGGTCGCTTACGGGAGTCAAACAGAAAGACCTGCACCTGGCGAGCTGAACGTGTCCTCGGACAATCCCAGTACCAGAAAATCATACGCCACTTCATTTCATTAGCCGACGCAGCAGTTCCCTACTAACTATTGAACTTTAATAAATAAAATATTTATTGCAGCCCATGGCCAATTGTAAAGTAATAATACAGTGTCACAATACAGCACAGAGAATGTTTTTGGTGCCGGGCTGAATGGCTCACACAATTGAGGCGCTGGCCTTCTGACCCCAACTGGGCAGATTCGATCCTGACTCAGTCCGGTAGTATTTGAAAGTGCTCAAATACGTCAGCCTCGTGTTGGTTGATTTACTGGCACGTAAAAGAAATCCTGCGCCACTAAATTTTCGCACCTCGGCGTCTCCGAAAACCGTAAAGTAGTTAGTGTGACGTAAATCATAATAATAATTTATTATTATTATTATTAGTATTATTATTATTATTATTATTATTATTATTATTTGCAAGCTGCTTTACGTTGCACCGACACAGATAGGTCTTATGGTGGCGATGGGACAGGGAAGGGCTAAGAATGGTACGGAAACGTCCGTGGCCTTAGTTAAGGTATAGCCCCAGTATTTGCTTGGTGTGAAAATGGGAAACCACGGAAAACCATTTTCAGGGCTGCCGACAGTGCGGTTCGAACCCACTGTCTCCCGAATACTGGGTACTGGCCGCACTTAAGTGACTGCAGCTATCGAGCTCGGTATTATTATTATTATTATTATTATTATTATTATTATGTGGGATTGTTTGAACCTCCTGCGGGTTACGATTACACAACTTCCTTGAGTGTTGATGTTCTTTCTTTTTACGCCAATACTCCTTCACTCTGGCTCGCTTTTGCTCGTTCCTCATCCGAGAACACCCTTCTTGTTCTCCTGGGTTTCTCTACGAACAGCTCCGTCACCTCCGCAATTTTCCTTCTGAACACTGTTCTGTCTGTAATACCTCCCTCCTCAATGCCACATTTTTTATGATCCTGATAAACTTCTTTCAGCGATGGTACTTGGGTCTTTCCTGGAACATGAGGATCTTATTTGCAACGCGCGTTACGGTCCCATTCTTCTCGAGTGTCCATAGAAAGTCAGTCGCCTCTTTCTTATCGAGGTGAAAATGTCCTCGCATTTTTCAAACAGCTCTTGATTTGATCTAGAGCGGAAGGTAAACTCATTTCTTGTTGCTTTCCTGGGTCCCAGAAATTTCCTCAGAAGTTTACGCTCTTTCTTTTCTCTTTCGGTAATCCCCTTTCTGGCAATTGTCTCTGCTACATAGAGGCATTCAGGTTTCACCACAGTATTATAGTGTCTGAGTTTGGCATAGTATGAATGCAATCTTCATCTTCTTTGCTCGTTCTGCGATACCTGCCTTCTCGTTCTTGTTAGGGTCAGAATCTACCCTAGATATTTGAATTTGTGGACTCTCTTTACGTCACCATACTTAGTCTTCATTGTCCATGTTGGTTATGCTATTATTATATTTATTGATTCATTTATTTATTATTTATTAACTTTTATTCGTTTTTATTTATTTATTTATTTATTTATTTATTATTTTTAAATATTTATTTATTTATTTATTTATTTATTTATTTATTTATTTATTTATTTATTTATTTATTTATTTATTTATTTATTTATTTGTTTGTTTGTATATTTATTTATTTATTTATTTATTTATTTATTTATTTATTTATTTATTTATTTATTTATTTATTTATTTATTTATTTATTTATTTATTTATTTATTTATTTATCTTTGCGTTCGCTGTCTCCGCTACCCTGTGCTCCTATTCCACGGTACTCTACGACGAAGTCTTGAATTGTACTCCCTTTTTCTTGTTCCGTTTCCCGGTATGATTTTTCGGCATCTTATAGCGAGGAATACGATGTTCCCGATGTTTTTCTTTTCGAAGGTTGGCAAGTAAGTCTACTCAAAACTTCCGGCCGTTACGCTGACAAAACACCGTTCGATATTACTTTTAACAAAACAAAACAGAAATAAACCTAACAAATTTGAATTGTGATTCTTTGTGTAAACTATTCTCCCTCCACCGCACTCCATAGTACTCTAATATTCCATACACAACAGAACTATTGGTACGTATTCCAGGAGGGATCTAACAGAATTTTCGATTTGGTACTAACGAAGTCATATGCATGCATGCTGGGTTGTATATCACTATTCTACCAGGGGCTAGACGCAAAATAAAACTGAAACGTTTGGCTTTTGCACTGCTCGTATTGTGTTGTTCTGTGAAGCAGAGCTAGAGCGTAATCATAGTCCAGCCAGGAGCACAGAAGTTCAGTAGAGTCGTTCGTTATTTTGTACTGAAAGATAGGGATCAAATCCTTTAAATGTTGTTCAGGTTTTAAAAACGGCTTAAAAATAAAAAATATCTGTACGTAGATTTAAAACCACGGCAAAGAATCTCATTTCAGCTTGAATATCCAGTACTTACGATTATAATAATAATAATAATAATAATAATAATAATAATAATAATAATAATAATAATTGATTTCTAACTAGAACCGAAGTGACATGGGGCTCAGGCACATTCACAAAATGAAGAGGCGCTGCCAAGTGTCTTGGTAATGAACGAGCGAATCGAACAGTGCAGTTCCCAGCTGCCATATTGAGAATCGAGGGTGCGTAAAGCTTTTCAATCTGCTTTTGTTCTCGCCTTTCAGACTTTCCTTTCAGCTGACAGTTCGGTCTCGTTTATTAAAAAGAAAATAGAAAAAGAGGGAGAGAAGACAGATAGCGGGAGGTGGGGAGGTAGAATATAGGCTCAGAAAAAAAAATAACCCTTATATTCTAACAAGGTCCTTATATCGTTATGAAGAGTTACAATCCGCTGATATTAATGGCGGAGTATCAGTCATTATCGATATATATCGATAATTACCTTCCATTTCTGTGACTTGAAAGTGCTTTCCATTACTCTTTAAAAAATACTAGCGACAGTTTTGACATGTTGAAAAATAATGGTGAAATCACATTAAGGGGGAAATTTTGATCGAACAAACATTCACTGGATTGATTGGCTGAGATGGTAGAAGCGCTGGAACCCTGCACTGAGTTCGATCCTAGCTCAGTCCGTTGTCCATACATGCTATCCTCGTAAAAAAATTACCAGCACTTCGGCGCCTCAGAAAACAGTAAAAGTACCGAAAGGTCGCCGGACGAAGTTAGTCATCCTAGTGCGCATGCATATATGGATGGTTTTCTGTGGTTTCCCATTTTCACACCAGGAAAATGCTGGGATTGTACCTTAATTAAGGGCACGGCCACTTCCTTCCAACTCCTATGCTTTTCCTATCCCATCGCCACGAACCTACTACGCTGGCGTAGTAGGGGGAGGGGTGATACTTCCACGTGGCGTGTCCCAGGTGGCGGATGGGGGTGTCCTAACCGGCTTGCCGGCGGACTTGAGGGAAATAAAATACCTCTCGTGGACCAAACACACTACCTCCTGGGGGTGGGGGACGCACATGTAGAATACATCCGTGGCATCCCCTGCCTGTCGTAAGAGGCGACTAAAAGGGGCGACCAAGGGATGACTGAATTAGAACCATAAAACTACTTTTGATTAGTACCATCACGCGCGGAACATCCTGGGTCGCTTTTGTTTGCGAGTAGTACCACTCTGTTAGGTGATTCGTAGCACTCAAGCGGGGTTCAGTGTGGTTTTCCAGTACCCGTGAGTCGTACGCATGTGAGCAACACCACGGGTCTCGGCGTTGCCTGTGAGTTGTACCACTATATGAGCGACACCGTGGGTCTGCATTGCCAGTGATTAGCACCCACTATGTGAGGAACACCACGGGAATGCCCGCGCCCGTGCTTAGTACACCTAGGTGAGGAACCTCATCGGTTTACGTTGGCTATGAGTGGCGCAATTTTGTAAGAAACACCATAGGTCTGGGTTACCTTTACGACGTACAATACTTGTGAGTAGTACCTTAATGTTTGGAACACCGTGAGTTTACGCTACCTTTGATTAGTACCGCAGCTTGAGAAATATCATGGTTCTACTTTACTCGCGACATGTACCATACTGAGGAGCCTTAGACCTGGTTTTTGGACCCCTTTAGACATCAAGCATAATCGATTCAGGGCTGTGATTTATAAGTGGTCCCTCGGTCAGTAATACTATTATTTATGACAGTTTTTGAGTCGGATCCACTGTTTTTTGTTTTTTTGGGTTCATGTCCATCCATTCATTTTTCATGACATTTTGGTCATTGGATTTTTTGAACTTTTTTTTGTCATTTCATTTCGTACCATTAGGGGCCGATGACCTCGATGTTAGGTCCCTTTAAATAACAAGCATCATCATCATCATCACCTATCCCATCGTCGCCATAAGACCTATCCGTGTCGGTGCGACATAAAGCCACCTAGCAAAAAAAGAAGATATTTAAGCCTGTTGAGATGGCGCTGCGAACGAGTCTCGTGCTCAACCGCACGCGTACAGCCACTACGTGGCATAAGGCAGGAGTGACCAGTGAGACACTGGTGTTTCAAGCCGACAGTGTATGACAACACGGGTAGACTTGACATAGAGGCAAAAAATGGGCATGCCCATGGCCATACAGTGTGTGAAGTTGCTGGATTTGTTGGGCTTTTTTTTGCAACAGACTGGTCATCGTGTCTACAGGAAGTGGTGTTCTACACGAGGCCGCGAAACACGGTGTCAGAAATGTGGTCGGAGAAAGATCCTGACTGAGAGGGACCGGAGACGCGTTTCACGACTTTTGATTCAAAATCTCTTCCATATCCGCCAACCTGTTGGCGAGAGAACATTGCGACGGGAACTGCATGCAATAAACATTTGGAGTGTGTCACCTCGCAAGAGACCATTGCTCACATAGGCACATACAACTGCGCGTCTTCATCGAATGTGGACAGCAGTTGTTTGCGGGAACGTAATGTCGTTTGACGAATCACATTTTTTGTCTGTATTATAATCACTCACGTTGTCGAGTGCTCGGAAGGTCAAATGAATCATTTCATCCTGGATGTGTCCAAAGTCAGGTTCAAGCCGGAGCTAAGTCTTGATTTTTGGGGGGGATGGTTTTCGTATCACGGATTGGGTGGCTCGCTGAGGTGACATCTAATATGAACCATTATGTTTATTCTGGATGATCAAGTGTTGCCTTTCTGTCAACATCAGCATAATGAGTATTCTATTGAAACCCCGATTTCTTCAAGGTGACAACAGCAAAATTGGACGCATATGTGGCTGGTTTTATGAACACTCCCCCACTCTATTACATCTCGATTGACTTGCAAAAATCACCTGACTTAATCGCCATTGAAAATCTGTGGGAACTGCGTATAAAACGCCAACATTAGCATCCCCACAGTTTGGTGGAATTACTCGATCAAGTCCTCAGCGAGTGGTTAACCTGGATGCAAACCGTGTGGACTCACTTCCAAATGAATTCACGTGCTTGTCAAGTCAAGAGGCAGAGTTTCGCGTTATTAAATGATGCCTGTAATGATTTCACTTGGGGTGACTACATCCAGTGTGTCGCAATAGTGAGATGGGAGATTTAGTGGTCACCCCGACCAACCACCCGCCATGAGTTGTATCGGTTCGACCAGTCCCGACAATCCTACACACCACCCAATCTGCAGGGTGCTTGCAGATCGAGCCCAGCAAATTGGGTTGTGTGTAGAGGCTTTTAGGGAGTACATTATGATTAGGTTATCTCCTCCTTTAGAAATGACAAGTTACTGCATTCCGTACTGTAATTTTGCATTTGAAAGTGTCCAGTGTGACCAATCTGGACCAGCTGCCATGGATGGAAGAGGATATTATAATTACTGGGAGATGTCACTCTTTCTTGGCAGTTTGGTTCACTGGGGGCGATAGTGATGGACAGGGTTTTGTAGCCGCTGAGTCGTCATTAACACTGGCCAGGCGAGTTACTTTACCGGAGTATGGAGAGCGATCAATGTCGCCCGCTCGCCCGCCACATGTCAGACGTCAGCCAGATAAACCCACAAATACTGGCTGGCCCTCATTTACTTTCCACTACCTGCTCTACATGACACAGTGATTCTAGGAACCTTGGGGATTTGATCTTAAGTAACGTACAGCCTTGAAATTGTCATCACGTGAAAACCTGAAAATACTGAAATCTATCCTCAACGTTGATCCGATAAGTAGCTGCGTTTGGGGGGGGGGGGGGCAGTCGCTTTGTGGAGAACACATTGTATTTGTATTCCATTTTAGGCGGCTAAAATTAGGAATTATAGGAATTGTTTAAAAAAAGCAATGTGTACAATTACTTAGACAGGTTCATCAAGAAGAAGTCCCAACTCGACTGAAGCATGTCCATTCTGATGCATGGAAGAAAGCACTCTCCGATAGGATGGAAACGTGGTGGGCCAGTTGAGATCCCGCGGTCTTTAGTGGTCCTAATGATGAATAACAACAATAATAATAATAGTAATAATAATATTTATTTTGCATCCTACTGCCCACTTTGTGTTTTCGGGTACGCTTTAATAATATTTCACCGGGCGAGTTGGCCGTGCGCGTAGAGGCGCGCGGCTGTGAGCTTGCATCCGGGAGATAGTAGGTTCGAATCCCACTATCGGCAGCCCTGAAGATGGTTTTCCGTGGTTTCCCATTTTCACACCAGGCAAATGCTGGGACTGTACCTTAATTAAGGCCACGGCCGCTTCCTTCCAACTCCTAGGCCTTTCCCATCCCATCGTCGCCATAAGACCTATCTGTGTCGGTGCGACGTAAAGCCCCTAGCAAAAAAAAAGTAATAATAATATTTCTCCTTATCATCGCTATAATGCGGAACTTTTGAAAATCCCTGTATATTCTATAGTACCAGTCAGCGAACCAAATTCCCGAGGTTTCACTTCAACGAACTGAGTGTTTGTTTCAATCCAGTGAAGAGCAATCAGAACAATGTTTGACCACAGAGGAAGTCTGAAATTAAATAGTTTCCACATCTTACAATCGCGCCCGCACGCTTTCTGTGTGCAGAAGTTGAATAAAGCATGACTTTGTGTACAACAAGACCAGTGCAATCTCCTGCTGGAAATTCCTCTCGCACTATTACTTCGGATCCGATTTGTCTTATTAACTTCTCTAACACAGACGTCTTCGTATCACCGCAGCCGCCTGCTTGGTGCAAATCCCTCGTTCGTAACAGCTTCTTGTTCATGTATTTACGATAGCAGAGAACAGCTCAGTTTGTAACTTCGTCAGTAATAATAATAATAATAATAATAATAATAATAATAATAATAATAATAATAATAATAAATTAAAGTATCTAGGTGAAATTATTCAACCAGCAGGATTAAATCACAAAGCAAAAAAAGGAAAGAACTACTAGAACGTGGAAAAATCAAGAAGACTGAGAAATTTAAGTATCTCGACAAATGGATTGAATCCAACTTATCAGAAAAATCATCATTATCCATGAGAGTGGACAAGTTGGAACTGGCCTATCGACTGACAAAGAACACTTATAACAAAAAAATTGCTGTCATGCAACGTGAAACTGTAGCACTACAACTCAGTCATACGACCAGAACTTCTGTATGCCAAGGAGTGTCTTTCACTGAACCGAAGAGATCTGATGGAGAAACTGGAAGTCAGAGAGAGGAGTATTCTCATGAAGATCTTAGGTCCGGTAAATAAAGATGAGGAATTCCGTAGACGGCACAATTCCGAGCTCTACCAACAAGTAGAGAGGCTCTCTGATTGTGCTAGGAAAAGGAGAGTAGTTTTCTGTGGCCATATAGAAAGACTAATTCTAATGTTAATTGCTTTACATCCCACTAACTACTCTTTTACGGTTTTTGGAGACGCCGAGGTGCCGGAATTTAGTCCCGCAGGAGTTCTTTTACGTGCCAGTAAATCTACCGACACGAGGCTGGCGTATTTGAGCACCTTCAAATACCACCGGACTGAGCCAGGATCGAACCTGCCAAGTTAGGGTCAGAAGGCCAGCGCCTTAACCGTCTGAGCCACTCAGCCCGGCAAATATATATAGTAAGACTGGCCAATCGCCTGCTCATCTTCTGGCAGAACAAAAAGATTATTACCACCTGGCTGACAGAAACTGAAAAGGGCATTGAAGAACTGGGAATATCAGATCTTCAAGATAGACGGTCTGTATGACATACCCTAAAAGAAGTCCATGGATTTCAGGAAAAGCCCCGGAAGAAAGCTATCCCCTCGACAGATGAAAGAAAGGAGTTACACCGTCAGAA
Organism: Anabrus simplex; assembly: GCF_040414725.1. Taxonomy (NCBI): domain Eukaryota; kingdom Metazoa; phylum Arthropoda; class Insecta; order Orthoptera; family Tettigoniidae; genus Anabrus; species Anabrus simplex. Next base: position 59,562,126 of record NC_090277.1, read on the forward strand.
AATACTACACCGAGCTCGATAGCTGCAGTCGCTTAAGTGCGCCCAGTATCCAGTATTTGGGAGATATTAGGTTCGAACCCCACTGTCGGCAGCCCTGAAAATGGTTTTCCGTACCTTAATTAAGACCACGGCCGCTTCCTTCCCACTCCTAGCCCTTTCCTGTCCCATCGTCGCCGTAAGACCCATCTGTGTCGGTGCGAAGTAAAACAATTAGCAAAAAAAAAACTACAATACTGGGCAAAGATCAAAGTTAACCAAGCGTGGTCCAAAGTAGGCCCATTCGAACCAAGAAGAATCACCTGGAACAGACACACCAAAAATCTGTATTAAAAAAGGCAATATTACGACACTTCAACTCAATCATCAAACCAGAGACACTTTATGCATATGAAACAGTGGTAACTGGCAGCAAGTTACAAATAAAAAACTTTGAGAAACAAGTGGGGAAAATTTGTGATGGCAGAAGGGCATGAAATGCAGACTAGCACAAGCAAGAAAGGCCATTCTTTTGTTCAATTCGAATATTGGTATAGGAATTAGAAAGATTTTTGGGGGGAGAAGGGGGAGGGTTGCAATGTATGGAAGTGAAACATGGACGACAAGTAGCTCAGAGAGAAGGGGAATAGAAGCTTTTGAAATGTGGTGTTACAGAATAATGCTGAAGATGTGTTGGGTAGATCAAATCACGAATGAAGAGATACTGAACCGAATTTGTAAGAGGAGAAGGGATAAAATGATAGGACTCGTCTTAAGACACCTAGGAATTGTTCAGTTGTTTTTTGAGGGAAGTATAGTCGGTATAAACGGCAGGTGTAGACGAAGGTATGAATATCACAAACAGATTACAGTATTTGTATTGTAGTAGTTAAGTGGGAATGAAAAGGTTAGCACAGGATAGGGTGGCATGGAGGGCTGCATCAAACCAGACGTATGTACCAAACGACAACAACAATCATTCTTTTGTGAATAGACTCATTTTCCCTTCCATTCGATTTATCGGAATTCTTTATCTCGCCAAAAGTCGAATCACTTGATGCATACCGGGCGAGTTGGCCGTGGAGTTACGGGCGCGCAGCTGTGAGCTTGCATCAGAGTGATAGTGGGTTCGAGCCCCATTGTCAGCAGCTCTTAAGATGTTTTTCCGTGGTTTTCCATTTTCATACCAGGTAAATGCTGAGGCTGCATCTTAATTAAGGCCACGGTCGTTTCCTTTGTACTCATAGGCCTTTCCTATCCCACCGACGCCATGAGAACTATTTGTGCCGATGCGACGAAGAATAAATTGTAAAATAATAAATAGCCGGGCTGAGTGGCTCAGGCGGTTTGAGGCGCTGGCCTTCTGACCCCAACTTCGCAGGTTCGATCCTGACTCAGTCCGGTGGTATTTGAAGATCTCAAATACGTCAGCGTCGTGTCGGTAGATTTACTGGCACGTAAAAGAACTCCCGCGGAACTAAATTCCGGCACCTAGGCGTCTCCGAAAACCGCAAAAGTAGTTAGTGGAACGTAAAGCCAATAACGTTATTATTTATTGTTATTAAAAATAAATAAAGAATAATGCATTATCTGTATCATCTCCATATTGTAAGAGGCCACTAAGAGGGGATCAACCAAAGAAACTGTACACACACTCACTCACTCACTCTCTCTCTCTCCGCTCTCTCTCTCCCTCTCTCTCTTTCTCTCTCTCTCTTTCTCTCTTGTATTCTAAGCCAAAAAACGTATCCATGATTCAATGCTTTTCCCTGAAGCGGGAAAAATGTAAGAGTGCGAATTTTATTTATTTATTTCTTGTCGTTCCCTCTTTCTTCCTTCTTCTCATCCATAGTTTTCTTCTTTCCTCCTGTCCGGCTCCATGGCTAAATGGTTAGCCTGCTGGCCTTTGGCCACAGGGGTCCCGGGTTCGATTCCCGGCAGGGTCGGGAATTTTAACCTTAATTGGTTAATTTCGCTGGCACGGGGCTGGGTGTATGTGTCGTCTTCATCATCATTTCATCCTCATCACGACGCGCCGGTCACCTACGGGTGTCAAATCAAAAGACCTGCACCTGGCGAGCCGAACTTGTCCTCGGACACTCCCGGCACTAAAACACATACACCATTTCATTTCATTTTTCTTTCCTCCCCCTCGGTCGAATCTCATTCCCAGTGACAAATGGGAGATAAAGAATTCTGGAAGTCTCTGGCTTTTATAAGTGGTGACTGTACCGTTCTGGACATTTTTAACCAGAGAAGAAGAAGAACTTGCAATAAGCTCGGAAAGGAGGCAGTGCCAGAATATCTTCTGTTTACAATAAGAGAAACTTTTCCCCCACTCGTCTATTATTTCGAATTGCGCAACAGCGCTTTCCCTTGTTTCATATCAAGAGGAACAGGGCGCGGAAGGAATATTGGAATCTTCCCCTTGAGGTATGACATGGCTTGGTCTTCCGAAACATGCGGCGTGCTTTTCTTTTACTTCGTGTCTCTCCAGTAGTGTCATCTAATTCATGGATCGTGAACAATGTTGCGCTTTGAGCCCATTAACCCTTAAATGCACAGCATTGCACATGTGCATAGGAGAATTTACTTGCTTGTTGCATCTGCTTTATGATTTTACAAGAATGTATTTACTTCTGTCGGCCTCTGTGGTGTAGTGGTTGGTGAGATTGGCTGCCAGGCCCGGGTTCGATTCCCGACCCTACCACGAAATTTTCGACAAGTGAAACGAAGCCTTGAACGGGGTCCACTCAGCCTCGGTAGGTCAAATGAGTAGAGGGGGTTTCGATTCCCTCCTCACCCATCCTCGAAGTGGTTTTCCGTGGTTTCCTACTTCTCCTTCAGGCGAATGCCGGGATGGTACCTAACTTAAGGCCACGGCTGCTTCCTTCTCTCTTCCTTGTCTATCCCTTCCAATCTTCCCATTCTCTCACAAGGTCCCTGTTTAGCATAGCAGGTGAGGCTGCCTGTGCAAGATACTGGCCCTCCTCTCCAGTTGTATCCCCTGACCCAAAGACTCGCGCTCCAGTACACTGTCCTTGAGGCGGTAGAGGTGGCATCCCTCGCTGATTCCGAGGGTAAACTAACCCTGGAGCGTAAGCTGATTAAGAAAGGAAGCATTTACTTCTACCTTGCAGACGAACTCACTGGAGGTCGCTAGAGTATTAAAAATTTAGCAGCGTTTTGTTTTACTATTTTTCTCGCTGATCAGCTGGAGTGAATTATAAACTTTACACAGCTAAATTAAAACAATTAAAATGTTGTTTACCTCAGAGAATTCGTAAGCAAGGACATCCCTAAGATAGTGTGGCAGTAGCTGCAGTAATCGTTCACCTTTGCATATATCGGTAAGTAAAGACATTCAAAACTCGTAACATTTTGACTGATCCAGAAAGGAGTGAGGCAATGCTGCAGTTTGTCCCCCCTCCTTTTCAATATTTACATAGAACAGGCAGCTAAGGAAATCAAAGAAGAATTTGGAAAGGGAATCATAATCCAAGAAGAGGAAATCAAAACCTTGAGACTTGCTGATGATATTGTTATTTTATCTGACACTGCAGAAGATCTCGAGAAGCTGCTGACTGGTATGGACGAAGTCTTTGGTAAGTAGTACAAGATGAAAATAAATTAGTTCAAAACAAAAGTAATGGAGGGCAGTCGAACGAAGGCAGGTGATGCAGGGAATATTAGATTAGGAAATGAAGTCTTAAAGGAAGCAGATGAATATTGTTACTTGGGTAGTAAAATAACTAACGATGGCAGAAGTAAGGAGGACATAAAATGCAGACTAGCACAAACAAGAAAGAGTTTTCTTAAGAGAAGAAATTTGCTCACTTCAGACATTGATATAGGAATTAGAAATATGTTTTTTAAGACTTTTGTGGACCGTGGCATTGTATGGAAGTGAAACATGGACGATAACTAACTCAAAAATAAAGAGAAGCTTTTGAAATGTGGTGTTACAGAAGAATTCTGAAGGTGGGATGGATAGATCGAATCACGAATGAAGAGATACAGAATCGAATTGGTGAGAGGAGATTTATTTGGCTAAATTTGACGAGAAGAAGAGATAGAATGATAGGACACATCTTAAGACACCCAGGACTTGTTCAGTTGGTTTTTGAAGGAAGTGTAGGTGGTAAGAAGAGTAGGGGTAGACCAAGGTTTGAATATGACAAGCAGATTAGAGCAGATGTAGGATGCGTTAGTTACGTAGAAATGAAAAGGTTAGCTCAGGTTAGGGTGGCATGTAGAGCAGCATCAAACCAGTCTTATGGACTGATGACTCAAACAACATCATTTTTTAAATATTTTTTCCGATTTATTTAGCGTATGTGGAATACAATATTCTATACAATATGTACAACAATCTCAAGTTCATAACTAAAGTTCCGTATCAAAAGTTGAGAGCCAGAAAAGAGCTTCGCTTGAGACACAGTGTAAGTCCTCTATAGAGCATCTATAAGCATGCAAATGACACTCAAGTTCGTAACATTCGCCCCTCAATGAAAATATGTCAGCTTAACATCTAGACTATGCATAAGCAAAGCAAAGTGTGAACACCTAGCAAAGGTTCTCAAAGAACACGAGACTTACATCATCCTGCTTCAAGAAACCCACACAGAAAAAGATCTCCGACTGCAATCCAGAGAGAAAATTCCAGGATTTAAATTAGTGCCCGCAGTTAGTCATGCGAAATATGGGATTGCCACCTATGTAAGTAGCAAAATCACCCACTTGCCATCCACCTCAGATAATGAAATATTTTTCATTGAGGCGCCCTGAGGCGGTATAGGTGGGATCCCTCGCCGAGTCCGAGGGTAAAACCTAACCTGGAGGGTAAATGGATTAAGAAAGAAATAAATAAAGAAAGAAAGAAAGGCACAAAATTTACACATGTATACTACTTATTAAAATGTTATTTAGTGTTTAACTATATACTAACAAAGTAACAGACACTAGATAGAACTGCTCATGCACATTTACTGAGTGAAACTTTTCGAATGAAAAACCATCATAATTTAAATAAATAATAATTTTTTTATTTAAGGGTTAACGTAAGATCAGTACGATAATTTTTTATGAGTGTTGTTAACAATAATTTACACTGACGTAAAATAACAAGCAACATCCTCAAGGACAAGGGTATTTTATTCACAAGCTGTGTGACAGGTAGATCATCATTGCATGAGTATATGATTACAAATTCAGACCAAATGAAACACACATTCATAGTAAAGAGTGCCCAAACAGTCGCATCAGTACACAATGTACCCCAGTAGCGGCGATTGGGAGTTAGAAGTGGGAGGGCAAAACAATGTATAGACAACAAAAAATATCAGGGTCTGAGGGCTACAGCAGGAGGAGTAGGGAGAAGGGGGAAAATATCAGAATTCAAAAATAGCTTACAAAATGTTAAGTTTTTTTAATTCTCTCTGAGCGGATTTCGATAGAGACGTAAAGGTTGAGTTTACCAATTTAATTACGGTAATAATAGTACCTCTGTTGTGTAGTGGTTAGTGTGTTTAGCTGCCACCCCGAAGGCCGGGGTTCGATTCCCGGCTCTCCCCCCTCTGGTGGCAATGCAGGTGTGTATTTGTGCATGCAAACGATCGAAAATGTCCCGAATGGCATCCTACAACAGACTGTCCCAAACATCTTGCACCTATTGATGCAAATCGGCAATAGTTCTTCCAGGCTCTGGAGAACGCGTAAGTTCCCGCTTCATCATGTCGCATACGTGTTCAGTTGGCGAGAGATCCGGTGATCTTGTAGGCCAGGGCAGTCGTTGTGCACCACGTAGAGCTCGGTGCGTCGCACCAGCTGTGTGTGGTCGTGCACTGTCCTGTTGAAAAAGCACATCACCTTTCTGTCGAAGAAATGGCAGTAGCGCGGGATGAGCAATGTACCGGGCACGGAGTTTGTGTGTGATTTTGTTGAGTGGCCTCCCATAATTCACAGCCATATGGACCATCTTCACGTTGGTATTGAAATGTCGGATATTGGTTTTCCGTGAGAAGTTACCGTTCTCCAGATAGGATCTAGCTGTCATAGGAATGCTGAAAATAATTTTATTTCTTGTCAAATATTTTCTGTCCTGATGTGTCCGACTCATTGGCTGAATGGTCAGAGTTGAGGCCTTCGGTTCAGAGGGTCCCAGGTTCGATTCCCGGCCAGGTCGTGGATTTTAATCGCGTCTGATTAATTATTCTGGTCCTGGAACTGGGTGTTTGTGTTTGTCCCAACACTTTCCTCTTCATATTCAGTCAACACTACCAACCACCACAGAAACACGGAATAGTAGATACATCCCTTCATATATTGTTGGCGTCAGGAAGGGCATCCGGTCGTAAAACAGGGCCAAATTCACATGTGCGACACATTTCGCCCCCACAACCCCACATGATGTGGGAAAAGCGGTGGAAGAATAATTTTCATTTCTGATGTAACGTCGCCTACACCGAGGAAGATAATAATGGTTTGGGTAAAGATTGAAAATTCTTATCCAAGATATTTAAATGTTACAACGAATGCAGAGATGGTGTTCTATACTGGTGAATGTTTTCAACCTTCCAACGGGGAAAAATAATGCGAGTTTTAGGTAAGAATGAACTCTTCTGGTCCTGGAGATTTTGAAGATGTCGTAATGAATAGATTTATCTTTACGGCCGAATGTTTTCAGCCCTGCAGTACAGGCTAGGAAGACAATGGCTCACCGCCCGTGCGCTATCTCTGTGTCAGCTTGAGATAACACGATGCCACTCCAACTGCTTGAGGAACTCTAGACGCGGGAGTAAATCTGATTTACTGCGCTAATTATTATTCGCTGAACCTTTGAACGACACTCTGTGAGAATGTGTGCCCGCCGCTTGACGAAGCTCAGGTGACCCCGCTAGCTCTCAAGACGACCAGGATTTGCAAACGACCCTTTGGTTTGTGGCAAGGAAACAACACTCCAATTGAATACTACAGCTTGAGGAGTTGCGCAGCTTTAATCGGGACTCGTATATTCTGATGGCCAAGTGCATCAACCTTGTTTAAGAGTCGGCTAACCAATTTTTACGTAAAGCATATTTTAAATTTGAGGACTGTTCACAAGGGCCTGAATTTTTATGTACAGTAATATGAAAGTGCGAAACATGGACATAAAAATTAGTACATATCGGTGAAATATGTAATTAAATATGTAATATGTAATATTCATAAAATATTCACAAAAAGTTCGTATATTCCTTTTATTTATGAATTGTGGTTCTGATATGGGTCAATAAACTTGCTTTAACCTCCATATTTAGTGACAAAGTCGCCGCTGTCGCTTTAGATAATACATTTAGTCTATTGTTTTCTGATGTTGACAGTATTAAATAATTATAAACTATCTAGTCCATGTCCGTATCGATATGACATATAAGAATCAAAGAATTATTTAGCCACCTAATCGATACCTTTATTTGTCTTTGACAATTTTATAAAATCATTCAAATGAAATGAAATGGCGTATGGCTTTTAGTGCCGGGAGTGTCCGAGGACAAGTTCGGCTCGCCAGGTGCAGGTCTTTTGATTTGACACCCGTAGATGACCTGCGCGTCATGATGAGGATGAAATGATGATGAAGACGACACATACACCCAGTCCCCGTGCCAGCGAAATTTAAAAAATGATGGTTATAATTCCCGACCGTGCGGAGAATCGAACCCGGGACCCCTGTGACCCAAAGGCCAACACGCCAACCATTTAGCCATGGATCACAATATATGTTCTCGTATTAGCCTTGATATCTTCTCATGGGAAACTAACATTATTTATTTATTTATTTATTTATTTATTTATTTATTTATTTATTTATTTATTTATTTATTTATTTATTTATTTATTTATTTATTTATTTATTTATTTATTTATTTATTTATTTATTTATTTATTTATTTATTTATTTATTTATTTATTTATTTATTTATTTATTTATTTATTTATTTATTTATTTATTTATTTATTTATTTATTTATTTATTTATTTATTTATTTATTTATTTATTTATTTATTTATTTATTTATTTATTTATTTATTTATTTATTTATTTATTTATTTATTTATTTATTTATTTATTTATTTATTTATTTATTTATTTATTTATTTATTTATTTATTTATTTATTTATTTATTTATTTATTTATTTATTTATTTATTTATTTATTTATTTATTTATTTATTTATTTATTTATTTATTTATTTATTTATTTATTTATTTATTTATTTATTTATTTATTTATTTATTTATTTATTTATTTATTTATTTATTTATTTATTTATTTATTTATTTATTTATTTATTTATTTATTTATTTATTTATTTATTTATTTATTTATTTATTTATTTATTTATTTATTTATTTATTTATTTATTTATTTATTTATTTATTTATTTATTTATTTATTTATTTATTTATTTATTTATTTATTTATTTATTTATTTATTTATTTATTTATTTATTTATTTATTTATTTATTTATTTATTTATTTATTTATTTATTTATTTATTTATTTATTTATTTATTTATTTATTTATTTATTTATTTATTTATTTATTTATTTATTTATTTATTTATTTATTTATTTATTTATTTTACCAATTGGTGGAGGATGGTGGTGGTGAGGGGAAGGGGTTGGAGGGAGGGAAAAATGCTTAAGAAGTGAGTAATAACTTGTCCTTAACTAAAATATTATTTTAAAAAGTTTCTTCCAATAAGATATAAACGTCTTTTTGAGTGCTTTTTAGCTTCTGTGTGGAAGAGTATTTGAAAAATTATCAAATTAAAGGCATAATCAAAATGCTTCAAATATTTGAAAATAATAATATGCACTGTAAATCACAGAGTATATTACGCATTGTAATGTTGTAGCTAATTTCACTTTGCCCTCATGTCCTGAAGATGCAATGGATCGAAATGTATAGCTCCACGGAATGACACGGTAAGAAAATCTTTCACAGAAAATCCTCCGTGCTTCTGCTCCGTTTTGCTAACCAGCACCAGGAGCTAAATGCATATCAGCAAAGTCTGCATAAGAGAACCGTTGCATGACGATCTCGACGCTGACTAAGCTTGCGTTGCAGTTTGAGTCCAAGTCCACTGTACACTTGCCAGATTTCCGTAAATGACCGATCGTTTAGCGCAGAGGTGCCCACGCTGGGTGTTCCCTCCCGCGGGCGCCCAGCACTGTAAGTGGGCGGGCTTGCAGGCGATGAGCGTAAGCTCAGTGACGTTGTGCTTACGTCACAAGCCGTGAAGGTTTGGGCGATGTTCTCCCAGTCACTCTCGATCATTGCGACGATACACGAGTTTGAAATGAAGGCAGAAAATAATGAAAGCAAGAGGACAGAAATCCACGTCATGTTCAATTTACGTTGTAAGAAATAAGAATTTATATTCATTGCAGTTTATGTATTATGACCGGATACAATAAAGAGGCCAACAACCTCATATTTTTGTAACGTACATAATGAATTACAGTTTTCACTATTAAATTTTAAGATGTGCTTTAGAACCATTTCGTGTATAATAGAGTTAAGGTGAATAAGCTGTGGCTTGTGGTTGCTGGGGTTGAAATTATCTCATAAACTCGTCAAAAAAGCCCGGATTTTCATGCCGTAACAGGGTAGATTGCAAACTAAATTTGGTTAATAGGAAGTGTCGGTCACCCGCTCCTCCATAATGTAGCAAGAGTAACATAAATTATAGGAGCTCTGATGGGCCGTACCCCTAATATTTATGCAAACCCCATAGCATAAGCGTTGTGAAGGTAGACTATACTTGCTGCTCGCTTCAGAAACTTTGCATTCTAACCTATTAGGCATAAAAATCCGGGCTCTACTCATTAACAATCCAATCATGCTTACCGGGAATAAAATCAGTTAGGTTATTTATTTGAAGACATACTGTACATCTATTTGGTAGATATGCACATTTACATTGTTGTTCTACTTTAATATTGGATAGTAAATATGTCTTCACTTGATATGAAACTTCCTCGCTATTTAGAGGCTTGTTGTTATCATCGAACGCCTGACAACCTTTACATACTATTTTCAGATTCAGTGAACAGGAAAATTTAAACAACACTGTGCAAAATCAAGCACGCCTGACAACCTTTACGTACTATTTTCAAATTCAGTGAACAGGAAAATTTAAACAACACTGTGCAAAATCAAGCAGTATACCTGTTGAATTATTTTGTTGAATGAATAACAGGAATTTTACTTTTTAAGACATGGAAATACGTACTGTCATTCCCGTCAAGAAATTAAAAATCATAGCTTGTACACTTAAACCATGTACCTTCGTAAATTGCAAAATAAAAATTATAACGTGTTAGTTTTCTTTGAATGTGAATACAACTGACAGTTTATATCGAGCGCAGTATAAATAACACAGGAATATCTTGGAAAGGTCCATTTTCTTGCGATTGTAGCAAGGTTTTTTTTAAATACAGCATTTCGCTGAGTAGTGGAGTAAAGCTTCTTAATGACAATCGAACGTCATCGTTCCCTCCCTGCAAAGTATGTTCGCTCTCTCGCTTCACCGTGACGTATGCTTGCTACGTAAGCTGCCTGCATTTACGTCACTTCAGCCCGGCCGCACTGGGCTAGTCTCAACGGGCGCCCGGCTGAGCACCTCTGGTCTAGCAGCTACCGATGGCGAGAAATCAGCATCAAACACACTGTGGGGTGCAATCGGTGTCACCGTAGAATACTTACTACGGCGTGATCTTGTCCGTGTTCAAATCCCACCCCTGGCAATTTTTTCTTTTTTTTCTTCGGCTAACTTCAGCAGCTGGTGAAATGACAGCGACACAAGATATGGAATTAGCACCAACTCATTAACGCTCATATATCCGGTTCCCGTTGTTTCCGACCACCCTGAATTTTCTTCTTCTATGTGTGCTAAAAGTTTGTACGTACGTTATTGTAACACCCTGCATAGTATGTTTTTTTTAGCATCTATTTCGAGTTCACTGAACCAGAATGAAGTGACATTTATGGTTTGAATAAGCTTTAGGATTTCCTACCGCATGTTCTGAAACCAATATATTATATGAGTGAAATTCAAGTAATAAGAACGATTTTGATTCTGCTTCAGTAGTTATGTTTAATTAAAACGTAATGAAAATTGTGATATTATCCATTCGGTGGTTTGTGTGATATTAATACCTCTTATATTGAAAATGTCAGACGCTGGAAATCGCGTTCAGGGCAATAATTCATTATGAACATTCACCACCACCACCAGACACTTAAATGCAGTGTTCAGATAAAGTTTTACATATTCAGCATTTCTCCACTTTTTTAGACAAATATGACTTATGGCCGGGGGGGGGGGTCAACCGGAAATGTGTGTAACGTGACTCTACAAATGCGTGATGGAACTGTAACCATAACAACCATGCAGGCAGTGATGTAAGGTATGGATGGACGGTCAGACAATGTTACCTAGCAACCGTGTACTATATGAACTGAACACGACTTAGTAAGTCAAAAGTATAAGTATTATTATTATTGTTACGGAAATATTGTAGTTTCTGGTGCTACCACATATTTAAAAGATGTCTGCCATTACCTTGAGCTGGTTGGCCTTCCGACGACGGGCAAGGCTTCCCCTGCGTCCACTTACACCGTATGCACTCTAGACTGGAGGGATGAAGAAGACAAAATGGCAGGGTCAGTGGGTGGACAGAGAAAAGATCAAAGCATAATTTAAAACACTAAAAATTGAAATGTTCTTTCTTTCCTTTTTTTCTGATATATAATAAAGAAGATTTTCGATACAATAGTTTACAAATGACTGAACATGGTAGCACTAAAGGTGCATAATTTCAAGGAGCCTTTTTTTCTCCACTCAGTTACACTCTAGGAGACTGAGCTCCAAAATTTACAACAGTTCAGCCCCTCAGAGGCACAAGTTTCATATCCGAATTTTACACTAGATAACATCGAAAAAAGTATTTACTGCCATTTTTGCTCGACAGTCTGATCCACATTAGTCTATAAATAACTAGAATTTAAACAGGGGCAATGAGGGTGAACACTCTTTATTCCGTAAATTGCATATTTCCCAGCAGGGATTTGTATAGAGTCCTTAGACCTGTCTAAAAATTTACATTTTAAAGGTGATATTAAACTTTAGAAATTTACATTAAGAAAGAATTTCGAAACCTTCCCCTCAAGTTAACTTTCTGGTGCTATCACATATTTAAAAGATGTCTGCCATTACCTTGAGCTGGTGGGCCTTCCGACGACGGGCAAGGCTTTCCCTGCCTCCACCTACACCGTATGCACTCTGGACTGGAGCGATGAAGAAGACAAAATGGCCCAAAAGCGCGCAGCTTTTATAGCAGTGGGAAACATTCCAGAACTCTCTAAGCAGAATGCCTGTACACAATCGCAATTTTAATTGGCTACAAAAATATATACAAAAATTTCTGATTGGTCCATAACATAAGGAAGGAGTAAGTCTTAGAAGTGCTAACACCCTCAGCACATAAAAAAGCAATCTACAAACACTTCAGGTGTACAAATCTTGAAATCTAAATGTCTCTTGAAAAGTTAATTGTCCTCCTGCCAGATGGGGCGCATAAGTCGATAGTAGAGACATCTGTAGATTAAAGGTCCAAACTTCTTTAGATACACAGTTCAGGGTTTACACATGGCATTTTAGAAAGCGCACAGTTCAGTTGAACGGAGATGTGCCTCCAGTACAATTATTATTATTATTATTATTATTATTATTATTATTATTATTATTATTATTATTATTATTATTATTATTATTTAATGAGAAAATTATAATTTATTCTTTAGGACGAAAATCGAGAAGTACCTTAATATTTCATTTTCAGTTCTAACTTCCCTTTAATATATTTTTTTGTGTTCGGAGTTAGGAGGATACGAGATGGATATTTGTCTCTAGCTACGACATTACGCAGTCCAGTTCTAATGTTCTTACAAGGGGTGTAGAGTTTTATCTTAACCACCAGTCATAACCTACTTTTACGGTGTTCTCGCCAGATTAAATCCGCTCGTCTCAGAGTTTATTACAGGTCGAGTAACCCATTACGATAAGGTAAAACGACTGGGTAACTAGAATTTGATCACTTCAAGCGAGGCCACCCGGCAGAGGTTCGATTCCGCGATATCGACTGATGGCCAGGGATCAAAAGTACAGTCCATAGCTGACCAAACCATGCGGAAGGGAAGAATGTTAGCCTCTGCGTCTGGACGTGGAACCTGCATACGTTAACACTCATTTCATAGGTTCATATCTAAGAAATTACACTCGTTTTCATGAAAACCAGAACACCGGAAAAGACTAGCGATAGGAAGTTCATATGCATAGTACATGTTCATTAGTATGTTCTGAAGAAATGATTAGCATTTGAACCATGTCGCCCTCAGGTTCAAGGTCCATATCGATATCTCGGCGCACCACCAGAGCATGGTAAAATGTGCCTGCGGCTCTCGTTGTCGATATAAACAGAAGGTAATGGATCAGTGTGACCTGAGCAGACGTCCAGGATGCCTCGCAGACGTGTGCGAGAACCGTACCGTCAAATGAGTGACTTTGAAAGAGGGCGCATTATTGGCATGAGAGGACGTAATGCAACCATCCGGGACATAGCTGCTCGTGTGGGACGAAGTGTGCCGGCAGTGCAACGGGTGTGTACAGAAATTGTTCACAGAAAGCCGTAGAACACGACGAGATGGGTCTGGTCACACTACCCAGTTTCAATAGTGGTTTCTCTTATGTAATGTTGTCAGAACCTCCTTTAAACTTTGCTAGCCACACCAGCCCCTTGATGAGCCACACTCTTACTGGTTTGATGTAAATTCCGACACACAAACACTAACCTAGATCAGCTCTAGGTGAGAATGAAAGAGAAAGTAGTTGAAATGGACTTCCTTGTAACTTGGTCGTTTGGATGTCTTGATCTTGTTTGACACTGCATAGCATAGTGCAAAGGAATTGCTAGAACCAGGTAAGGGGATGGCAATGATGCAAATACCTGGTATCATTCCATTACTAATTTAAGTCACTCATTCGTTATCCGCAATATTCCGTGCACTCCTGTGCAGGTTTCTCTGTATTAGGTTTCTTCTTTCCTTTCTTTGCAGGATGACCATCGTGCGTTCCGTCGTCAGCTGGAGGATAAGCGACCGGTGGTGGAGAACAACTTGCTGAGTGGCCGGCAGTACATCGCCAACGAGCCACCACTGTCCGACACCAGTGATAGTGAAGGTAAGCCATTGATTGTCTCTCTATGGAACTTAGTTTAATCCCAATAACGGCCCTTGAATCACTCTCCATCCAGCTTAGTCGGCTGACATTCTTGAGCTCTTTCCTTAATGTTTCGTCAATAGTCTTTCATCCTCAGGCCCGCCTTACCTCGTTCCACTTGTTCTTGATTTCTCTTCGAACTGGTTTTTCCCTTTCGCAATTTTCTTTTGATATACATATGTCTCATTGCCGGGTGTCAGTACGAAAATGTGTGTAACGAGACGCGGCAAAATGTGTGACGGAAGCATAGCATAGCAAGCGTGCAGGCTGTGGTGTAAGGTGTGAATGGATTGTCAGACAATGTTACCTAGCAACCGTGAAGGCTGTGATGTAAGGTGTGAATGGATGGTCAGACAATGTTACCTAGCAACCGTGAAGGCTGTGATGTAAGGTGTGAATGGATGGTCAGACAATGTTACCTAGCAACCGTGAAGGCTGTGATGTAAGGTGTGAATGGATGGACAGACAATGTTACCTAGCAACCGTAAAGGCTGTGATGTAAGGTATGGATGGATGGTCAGCACTGTTACCTATCAACCGTGAAGGCTGTGATGTAAGGTATGGGTGGATGTTCAGCAATGTTACCTAGCAACCGTGAAGGCTGTGATGTAAGGTATGGATGGATGGCCAAACAATGTTACCTAGCAACCGTGCAGACTATGTCTAATGGCTGGCTGCCATCCGAAATTCGCAGCCGTTGATGGATCGCCATGATACGGAGACATATTTGTGATCATTTGATTTTCGCAAAGGGAATTTTTTTAACACTTTCTACGTCTTCTGTCCGGACCACACTTAACTCGCATGCGACTTGAGTTCTGTTCTCCTGGAGTTTGACGATCATATATTATTTACTATTTTTTCAGGTGCTTATTTAGGTATATCAAAAATCCAGTCTCCCTTTCTTCATTGTTTTCAGATCGAATGTAAACTCGTCTAAGGATCAGTGGTAGAATGTCGGCCTCCGAACCAAGATAGCGGGTTCAAACCCGGCAGAGGTAGTCGGATTTTTGAATTGCAAAATAAAGTCTTTTCGACACTCCATGTCGTACGATGTCGGCATGTAAAAGATCTCTTTTGACACATTTGGTACTTACCCTACAAAATTAATTACAACTCACCCATAGACGCCCAAGGGAGATGCGGTTTACTCTGCTGTCTAGTAGGTCTAGAGTGAAACGGAACGTCGAAATTGACGAGCAAGCAGCCAGATGGCGTCAGATTAAAATGATTGCACTCTGTAGTTGACTATGGATCCAAGCTCTGCATTCTGAAGAAGAGTGGTTTCGATCCCCACCGTTAGCTGTCCTGAGAATAGCAAATGCCGGAGAGTTCCTATCCATAGGCCACAGCCTATTCCTTCCACGTCCCTTACACAGTTTCATTCCCTATCCCTCATTTCATCTTCCATTAGCTCCTGAACTGAGGTTGACTTCAGGAAGGGCATTTGGCGGTAAATCATCTCATATAAATTAATCTCACCTCATCCCCGAACCAGTACAAAAAATTCCACAGTTTTAGCCTTTCATGCAAGCAACTCAATGTTGAAAACAGCCTGGGGATATGAACTACGAATTGTACGCAAATAAAATAAAGTATGAGAATGTATTCTTTATGTATTCCTAAAAATAACAATCCTTTTCTTAATCATTGTTATCCGGTCGATTAGATTAGCAGTTTGCATTTTTACCACGCCGAGCGCTAATGTCTGTTAATGCAAAGTTTCACGTAAGTCCTTATAACTGTATTAGGTGTTGACATTTTACAAAAATTCTAAAAACGCCTGAGGGTATCGAGCAAAGGATTTTTTCAATTGGCTTAACGTCGCACCGAGACAGATAAGTCTTACGACGACGATAGGACAGGAAAGGGCTATGGTTGGGAAGGAAGCGGCGGTGGCCTTATTTAAGCTACATCTCCAGCATTTGCCTGGTGCTGAAATGGGAAACCACGGAAAACCATCTTCAGGGCTGCCAACAGTGGAGTTCGAACCCAGTATTTCACTAATGCAAGCTCACAGCAGGGGTAGACATACTGACATTATTATTATTATTATTATTATTATTATTATTATTATTATTATTATTATTATTATTAAACAGACTTACTTAATCTGTGGCATAACAGGCCGTTATTGGTCGTGAAATGCCATGGCAACTGTTGCTTGCAGATATTGGAGTGTACCTGGTGGGCGGTACGACGTCCGCAGTTGTATTATATATATTTCCTGGGCAGGTCCGGTACCTCTCGTATCAACAGCTCCTAAGCTGTCCTCGCGAGGCTGAGTTTACTCCGTTCCAGCCCGCAGCCCACAAATAGAACCTAAAGCCTCCACTTAGTGACAGGCATGTTACCCCAGCACCTTAGGCTGTAAAGTATTTTTTATTATTATTGTTGTTATAAGAATAAGAATAATACTCGTGCTGTTCCGTAGCATTCGTTATAAACTGGTCAGACTTTATGTCATGATAAGAGTTCGACTCCTAGGCTGAATGGTCAGAGTTGAGGCCTTCGGTTCAGTGTGTCCCAGGTTCGATTCCCGGCCGGGTTGGGGTTTTAATCGCGTCTGATTAATTCTTCTGGCTGGGGGACTGGGTGTTGGCGTTCGTCCCGACACACTCCTCTCCATACTCAGACACCACACCACACTACCAACCACCACAGAAATACGCGATAGTGATTACATTCCTCTACCTAGGGTTGGCGTCGGGAAGGGCGTCCGGCCTTAAAAACGGGTAGCAGAAGAGGAAGAGCAATGGGTCGTGATAAGAAGTTGCTCCATGTCATCACGTATGATCCCCAGTTCTTGTGAATCCTTTTCCACGTCGATGAACCTGACAACTTTAGTTTTCTTATTCAGAGGGTAGGCAAAGATTCGAGTGAACAACCTTTTTTCATCTCGTTCGTGTTAACTGACCATATGCAGATAAAGTTCATTATTCTACCTTGGCAATGTTTGATCACCGAACTGTCCAGTCAATCTCTGGCAAATTTCCGCCGCTGTAACTCCTTCACGATCAAGAAATTTTATAATTATGAGTTGCGCAGTGGATGGGTGCACCTGTTGCTCCGACATCGTGAGCGTCACTGACGAAACGGCGGGAAATATCTGACAGCACGCTCTCCCCACTGCTAACGGTCACACCTAAGCATAGCAGAAGAGCGGGGCCAGTCCTACCAACTGTTGATGTTCAGGAACAATAATCCCGTTTATATTTGATCGACCTTCGTATATTCTCAATTTTTCTTTTCTGGGCCCAAGATCTTCGTAAGAATCTCCCTTTCTTTGGCTTCTAGTTCTTCTGGCAGACCACTTTTATTACCGAGCAAGTGGCTTTGCGGTTTGAGTCACGTAGCTATCGGGAGATAGTGGTTTCGAACCCCACTGTCGGCAGTCCTTAAGAATTTTTTCGTGGTTTCCCATTTCCAAATTAAGGCCACGGTCGCTTTCTTCCCACCCTCAGCCCTCTCGTATCCTGGGTCAGTGCGACGTAAAACAGATTTATTTTTAAACTTACTTATTCGTTGAGTGGTATTCTGTTGCATACGGAGCTGCAGGTCGAATTACTGTATACTATTGTCTAAGCTTGGATTTGAAGGATATTAACCGTTTGTTACAGATATATTTGGTGAGGTGGGAGGCCATTTTCATCTTGATTCAAATGCCTCTTTCTCAGAAATATGAGGTTTTATCCACTCGCCCAGGTATTTGAATTTCTCTGCCAGTGTTATTTTGCCCTCATTTACCTATAGATTTCTGGAAGCTGTCTTGATGTTTTAAATTATTATTATTATTATTATTATTATTATTATTATTATTACGGAAATAGTGTGGTTTCCTGAGGAGTAGGAAGGTGCGGGCTTGAATGGATGGACAGATAAAAGATTAGAGCGTAATTTAAAACACTTAATTTTGAATTGTTATTTTTTCCTTTCATTTTTTTCTGAGTTGAGTTTGATAAATAATCTGAATGAACAACAACAAACAAGAGTTAAATAGAATAACGATGAACCCGTCAGCTCAGATAACAGGAATGACTTAAAATCAAAATTCAGGTACACAATAATTTACAAAGAATGAGCTTGTAGCACCAGAGTTACACTATTTCACTTTTGCTCCACTCAATTACACTTTAGGAGACTGAGATCCAAAATTTATTACATTCCAGCCTCTCAAAGGCTCTCAAGTTTCATATCCAAATTTTACACTAGATAAACTTTGAAATCAGTGTTTACTGTCATTTCACCTGAACATTCTTTTACACACTCATCCATAATTAGTGACCCTTTCAACAGAGGCAGTAAGTGCCCATTCTAAATGGCCTTGTTGTACAAAGAAAAGTTTTAAGAAATCGGCCATAAAGAAAATTTCAGGAGATGAAACACTTGCATTCCTTTTGAAGTACACTTTGAAAAACACTTTAATTCTACATGAGCTTATGGCCCTAAGTTTGCAGTGGCTAAGCCTATACTAACAGAGGATGACTAGATGGGGAAATATTAAGTTCCAATATGGTTCGAAGAATTTAAAGTTTTAAAAGACCATAGTCACCCCCATACCAAGATGAATGGTACTAGAGGGTGAATGAACACTCTTTATTCCGTAAGTTGCATATTTCCCAGCAGGGATTAGATCAGAGTCCTTAGACATGCCTGAAAATTTACATTAAAGGTTGATATTAAACTTTAGAAATGTACATTAAGAAAGAATTTTTCGAAACCTTCCCCTCAGGTTAACTTTCTGGAGCTATCACATTTTTAGAAGATGTCTGCCATTACCTTGAGCTGGTGGGCCTTCCTACGACGGGCAAGGTTGCAGCTGCCTCCACTTGCACCGTATGCACTTTAGACTGGAACAATAAAGAAGACAAAATAGCCCAAAAGCGCCCAGGTTTTATAGCAGTGGGGAAAAGTTCCAGAACTCTCTAGGCAGAATGCCTGTACACACTCCTAATTTTAATAGGCTGCAAAAATATATATAAAATTTCTCATTGGTCCATAGCATAGGGAGGAAGGAAGCCTTAGAAGTACTGATAACCTCAGCACATTAAAAAAAAAGAATTTACAAACACTTCAAGTGTACAAATCTTGAATTAGAAATTTCCCTTGAAGAATTAATAGTCTGTCTTCCGCCAGAGGAGGGGCACATACGTCGATAGTAGAGACATCTGAACATTAAAAGTCCAAACCTCTTCACACACACAGTTTCAGATTCGTAACTCAGATGTCCTTCTAGCAGGCACCCAGTTCAAATGAACGGAGAAGGTATTGTTGTTATTATTATTATTATTATTATTATTATTATTATTGCGATTTTACGGCCGCATTGGATCATTGCAGTCAATTTCTGTCCGGTCTTCTATGATGTTTTATCCTTTCTTCTCTTCCAGTATTTCTTCATTCTATCTAATATTCGTTTTCGTTCTTCTTCTGAAAATACCCTTTCAGCTCTGTCTCTTTTATCAATTTTTGGTAGGAATATAATTTTACAATTCTTCAGTTTATTTACTTTGTTTGATTTTTTTTCGCAGTACGAAGTACAGTATGTCAATTTTAACCGAAGTATGTATGTCACTTGCAATAGAATAGAGATACAAGTTTCTGCTGTAGATCGGTCAGAGAGCTGATGCGATCTTCTTTCATCAAAACTTCCGATGACAACAGTTTGAGAAAAGTTATCCAATTTGATGTGAATTGTGTGTTGTACTAGCTCTCGTAAAAGTAAGCGAAACAATCTCCTTTGTTATGAAACAACTCTTGAAACCAGCTCATCTGGAACTCGAAGGTATTATAACTCTGAGTGGAGTCTGGATTTGTGAGCGCTTACAGGTTAGACTGGACCTCGTACACTAGTGTCCAAAAGTTAAGCTCTGTGTAGGAAAGGAGTGTTCCCTGCTTTGACTAGCGGCGTAACCGCAAGGTAAACACAGCCAGTGCCTGCGCCCCATATTCCCTCAGTATGTTTGCCCTGTTATAGTGTGCAGAGTGTAGCCTCGTGGTGAACGTGACAACATAACGACGCCATTTGGACCCCGTTTTGCAGGGTAGAATACTCGGCCACCTGGAAGCAGGCCAGACACAGGCCGAAGTCGCCGTATCCTTGAATGTGCCACAAAGTGTCATTTCCAGGCTTTGGAGATCATGTCCAGACACAGGAGATGTTAGTCGTAGGCCAGTACCAGGTCGACCAAGGGTAACCACCCCACAGCAGGACCGATATCTGGCCTTAACCACCCAACGAAATCGGAGTGCACCTGCAAGAAAACTCTCGGCAGAGCTTGCAGCCGTCTCAGGGGTTGCCGTTTCCCTGAAAACTGTGTACCGGAGGCTCAGAACAGTACGGCTGTTTGCCCGACGTCCAGCAGTGTGCGTCCCGCTCACTCCAGCACAGAGACGGGCCCGTTTACTGTGGAGCCGTCAACTTCGAAACTGGACCATAAATGAATGGAGGCATGTGCTCTTCAAAGATTAATCCCGCTTCAGTTTACAAAACGATTCCCGTCATACATTAATCTGGAGAGAAACAGGTAGCCGATACAACCACAGGAACATCGTGGAACGGGACCATTATGGTGGTGGTGGCATCATTGTGTGGAGCGCCATCACGTTGAATGGCCGTACGGATGTGCACATCTTCAAGGGTGGTCCGAGGAACACTGTTATCGCTCAGAGATACAGGGATGAGGTACTGAGACAACATGTTCGACTGTTTAGAGGTGCGGTTGGTCCAGACTTCCCCTGAATGGACGACAATGCTCGACCGCACCGCGCTGCTCCGGTGGATAAATTTCTGGCTGGGGAAGACATTCATCGCATTGACTGGCCAGCAAGGTCTACAGATCTGAATCCTATATAACATGCCTGGGATGCATTGGGGAGGTGAATTGCACCCCGTCATCCTCCACCAAGGACCCTCCAAGACCTTAACATTGCCCTTTCAGAGGAATGGGATCGACTGCCACAAGAGCTCTTGGACCGTCTGATAGAGAACATGCCACGTCGCTGCGAAGCATGTGTGGCCGTTAGGGGTAAACATACACCCTATTAACAGAATGTGTTGCTGTGGAAGACATTGCCAGGTTTTGTTAGTTGTTGTCGAAGGTTTACATTAGATTTGTGACATTGTTTTTGGACAAATTGTGTGACATATGGTGTGTGATTCAGCTTCCGTTTGTTCAGCAATCCGTCTTACATTTCTATCAGGCGGTATGGCCTAGTTTAGTGATTATGTCTAACCTTTGGACACTAGTGTAGAATGTGGGGTGGAACAGGGCATGGACGGTATTTTTTCCTTAAGTTAGTGTTCAGAAACCTCAAACTGTTGTGTAATCTTACAGCTTAACTATTTTCAGACCAGTGCATTGCAAGATTCCGTCATTTATGGAAGGCACTGAAAATTTTTAAAAGATTTGAATTCGGGAGATGGTGGGTTCGAACCCCACTCTCGACATCCCTGAAGATATTTTTGCGTGGTGTACAATTTTTACACCAGGCAAATGGTGGAGCTGCAGATGAATTAAGACTATGATCTCTTCCTTCCCACTCCCAGCCCTTTCTTATCTCATCTTCTCCATAAGACCTATCTGTGTCGGTACGACATAAAGCAAATTGCGAAATAATAATAATAAAAACACCCACATAAATACCTCACAGTACAAGAACAAAAGATTGAAATAGTAAATGAATTCTAACATCTTGGAGAATGGATTAGTTGGAATGCTTTGGTATGCAATGCAAAGGAATCCAAGAGAAAGTAAACTTAAAATGACCTTCTAACTAACAAAAGATACATACAACAAGAAATCCCTTTCATGGACGTCCAAATTTAAACATTATAAAAGAGTGATTAAACCAGAACGCACTATACTGAAAAAGACCTAGTAGAATTAAAAATTACAGCTAAATTAATAACCTAGAGCCCGGAATTTTATGCATTAATAGGTTAGAATGCAAATTTACTAAAGCGAGAAGCAAGTATAGTCTACCTTCACAACGATTATGCTATGGGGTTTGCATAAACATTAGGGGCACGGCCCATCAGAACCCCTATAATTTATGTTACTCTTTGTACATTATGGAAGAGCGGGTGGCCGGCATTTCCTACTAACAAAATTAGTTTGCTATCTAACCTATTACTGCATGAAAATACGGGCTTTAGTAATAACTAAAGAAAATTTAAGGTTCCACGACAAATCTGCGTTAAAAGCCAAACCTAAGATTATAAAGAATGAAGATATACTGGGCATTAAGGAAAGAACAACACAGAGAGAAATTATTGATTCAACGTACTCCAAAGATGCTGAAACAAAAAAAAGAAGAAAACACTGAAGATGGAAATAGACTGAAGTCCCGTACAGTACAGCAACAGAGAAACTGCCCATCCTGGCAGCAGATATTAGAAAACGAAGATTGAAATTTTATGCACACGTTCAAAGACTCCCAACAACAGAGCTTACACACAAGATCATGACATACAGCAGAAAATTAAAGAGTCTACCATGGATCGAAGAAGACAAAAATCGACCTCCAGAAATCCAGAAATATTAGACAGAAATATGTTCCGTAAAACAGTAAACAGACGGATAGTACAGCCAGAGATTGAAGTTCCAAGGGGACCAAGAACCAAGTGGACCGAAGAAAGGAAGAGAGTCCATGGAGAGATAATGATAGCCATATGTAAGACCAGAAAGGCGAATCATAAAATCGCTGCGTGTTCTAACAGAGTCCGTACGCAAATAATAATAATAATAATAATAATAATAATAATAGTAGATACTAATAGAACAGAGGAAAATCAATAGGACTGAGAAATTTAAGTATCTCGGCTAATGGATTGAACCCAACTTATCAGAAAGAG
The DNA here is from genome assembly GCF_040414725.1 of Anabrus simplex. Lineage (NCBI taxonomy): Eukaryota > Metazoa > Arthropoda > Insecta > Orthoptera > Tettigoniidae > Anabrus > Anabrus simplex. The sequence continues at coordinate 59,585,289 of NC_090277.1, forward strand.
CAGCATTATCCATAAGAGTCAACAAACTGGAACTGGCCTATCGACAGACAAAAAACGCTTATAACAAAAATTCCTTTCACGAAACCTGAAATTGAAGCACAACACGTCAGTCATAGAAGCTCTGTATACCATGGAGTGTCTTTCATTGAGCCGAAGAAATCTGATGGAGAAACTGGAAGTCGGAGATAGGAGAATTCTCAGGAAGATCTTAGCTCCGGTAAAGGAGGATGAAGAATTCTGTAGATGACGCAATTCCGAGCTCTACGAACATATAGAGAGGCTCTCTGATTGTGATAGGAAAAGGAGAGTGTCTTTCTACGACCATATAGTAAGACTCCCTCCCAGAAGACTGACCAGTGGCCTGTTCAACTTCATCACTTGGCTGACAGAAACTGAGGAGGACAGGATATTGAAGAACTGGGAATATCAGATCTTCAATATAGACGGTCTGTACGAAATACCCTGAAGGAAGTTCTTGCATTTCAGGAAAAACCTCGGAAGAAATGTACCCCCTCGACAGATGAAAGAAAGGAGTTAGACCGGCAGAAAATACAACAACAATGGGCAAAGATCAAAGCTCAACAGTTGAACAAGCGTGGTACAAAGTAGGCCTAAAATAATAATAATAATAATAATAATAATAATAATAATAATAATAATAATAATGTGACATATAGTGAAAAACGCCCTATCCTTTGTTGAATCGTTGGCATTATCCCGAACTTCCCCTCAAGTCCTGGTGCACCTCCTTAAATCAAGGGAATTGTGATTTATTCTTCTCTTGTAGGCTGAGAACTTTGTTTGCCACTCTCCCGGTCCCAATTATTTTGACGTACCCGTAGAACTTCGACCTCCTTCTGTTCATACTGATAGAAATCCCTTTGAACTTTTCGTAGAGTTTTTAATTTGACCTCATATGGAATAGAAATCCATCCCCCGCTAGTTTCCTAGGCCTGAGGATAATTCACCAAAAAAAATTTATTTTTTTCTCTATCTCAGACACGTTCATTCTGCCTTAAGTTTCATAGAAATACTTCGGCTTCACTAACATGAATGCACTTGCCCTCATACCAGTTGGATTTGGACTAGTAGGTGTTGAGACACAGGCCTAAGTGCTATCTCCCATTTTCTCGGCCTCGGCTCAATGGCATCTTTCTCGTCCTCGTTTGAGTTCAAAATTTCACCTAACTACTTGAATGTCTCACTCACAGTAAGAGTCCGACATTGGGTGTTCATTTCTTGAATTAGATCTCATCTGCTCAAGTTCAAAAAAAGGTTGCATATTCGCTCTCTTAACTGCCTCCTTGAGTATGTGTATTTTGTCTTGTTGCACTGTTTAGATCTTCAGCAAAGAATTAATATTCTTTTCGATTTTGGCCGTCTAAGGACCACGAAAAATAACCCTGTGATCTTTCTTTCCTTGACTTCCAACAGTTCTTCATCCTTTCCTGTTTCCTCCTCTCTTGTTTCGTGGAAACACTTGACATTTTGTATCAATCTGAAAGTTAATATGTCTTGTTTTATATCTTCTGTTATCTCATTCCCTGCCATATCTAGTTTTTACTCCTTGGATCCACTGGTTGCCATTCTTCTTCTTCTTCTCCTTCTTCTTCTTCTCCGTCACTATGGACCAGGTTATTTCGAATTCAGCTTCATCTGTTTCTGGGCTTTTATCCTCCTCCAGTACTCCTTCATCCTTTCACTTTGCAATCCCCTCCTTTCTTCTGCCCACGGTGTTTGGTGGTCTTGATCCCCGACTTGTAAGCATCCCTGTTGTTGATTTCCGTTCTTTGTATTTCCATTTCTTCCAAGTCCACCCCCTGTGGGTGGGGGACGCAGACGAAGAATACACCCACGGTATCCTCTGCCTGTCGTAAGAGGCGACTAAAAGGGGCGACCAAGGGATGATCCAATTAGAACCATGAAACTACTTGTGATTAGTACCACCACGCGGGGAACACCATGGGTCGCTTTTACTTGCGCGTAGTACCAGTATGTTGGGTACCAAATAGGTTTGTGATTAGTAGCACTATATGAGGAACACCACGGGATAGTACGAGTCGCTGTGGTTAGTACAGTACCCTTATGTGATGAACACCATAGGCTTGCATTGCCTGTAAATGGCGCCGCAATGTTCGAAACAGCGTAGGTCTCTAATACATGTGCGAATTTCATTACCTGTGAGTAGTACCATAATGTGTGGAATACCGCGAGTCTACGCTACTCTTGATTAGTGCCGCAACATGGCAAATACCATGGTTCCACTTTCCTAACGATAAGTACCATTGTGAGGGGCCGCTGACTTGGATTTTGGATCCCCTTTCGACTACAAGTATCATCGATTCAGTATTGTGCTATAGAAGCAGTCCCTTGGTCAGTAATACAATTGTTCTACGCCAGTTTCTGTGCATGTGAGGCACTGTGGGTCGGTTCCACTGACCGTTTTAAATTCATATCCATCCATCCATCCATTCATTCTTCGTCCTCACGTTTTGAATTGTGGTCAGTGGATGTTTTTGGGCTTTTAATTTGTCATTTCTTTTCTTCTCATTTCGTACCATTAGGGGCCGATTACCTAGGTGTTAGGGCCCTTTAATACAAGCATCATCATCTTCCAGGTCCTCATTTACCTCCTAATACCAGCACACCGTAATTTTCCTGATCTCAAAATAGATCATATCATCTGGTTGGTCAGTCATTCTGTAGATATGTCAGAAGAACATGGCTCTCCTCTTGCGGAGGGTACCTCAGATATTATTATTAATAGTAGTAATTCGCTGGTGCCATCGAGGACTATGTTAAGTCGTGGTACATTCGGCAGCAAACTTTTCTTTCGTTTCAGCCCAGGATTGTCTCATTCTTTGTGAGTGGACCTGCTTGCGTTCCTCTATCCAAGGGACACAACGTCTTCTTTTCTGGTGTTCGTCTCTCGGTTTATCCTGTTCGTCACCACGTTTTTTGTCGGAAGTTATCTCTATCAAAGGCGTCTTCATGTTTGATTTGTAGCATTTGAAGGTCTTCTTTGGTGTTTATAAATCAAGACATCAAGGTTTTCGGTTTATAAGAAATAAAAGTGAATGATCTTTCTGGTCAAACTCTTTCCGTCCATTCGTTTGAGGTAACCGTAAAATTGTGCCCTGCTTTTGCGGATTGTGTCTGTGATTTTTTTCAATTTTGCTATAGACTTCCTTGTTGGAAGTTTTTCTTGATGGTTGCCAGTCTTGTAATTGAATCCCATGATACCTCTAAACGATTCTGCGCTCTTTATTATTAACATCATTATATTCGTTAGGGCCGTCTAGGACCACGTTAAGTCTTGTTACGTTTGCTTCCCTTTCTTTTGAGCCCAGAATTCCTTCATTCTCTGTGAGTGGACCATCTTGCGTTCCACTGTCCAGGTGGGACCTTGTCTTCTTTTCGGTCGCTTGTCTCGGATTAGCCCATTCGTCAGTATCATTTTGCGTAAGAGCTCTATATTAAAGGCATCTTCGGGTTGTATACGCAGCATTTGGAGGTCTTCGTTGGTGTTCATAAACCGGGGCATTGCGGTTTTGGGTTTGGAGTCAAAAAAATGAAAAAGATCTTACTCAGCCTGTTTCCGTCCATTATTATTATTATTATTATTATTATTATTATTATTATTATTATTATTATTATTATTATTATTATTATTATTTCTCGGATTTTATGACCTAAACCTCTTGAAAAATGCACGAATTTATGGCCTAAGGAAAGGTCATTATGACATCAAAACTTGCAACTATGACGCAAGACAAATTGGATATTATCTAGACATTACGTTGACGACATTTCTATTCACCATTCTACAAAACAGGTGTTATTTTTATCACTTTTACAGTGGTGTAGGATTGCAAAACGTTTAAATGGTGAAAATGTATTAAAACTCAGCCATAGAACGTCATACAAGAGTTCTAGCTTCCCTGCTAACTGATAGAATAAAACAGAACGCCGGAATCGGCATGCATGCAACATAAATGGCGTCAAATAAAAATTTTCCCAACTAGGCAGCTGGAGCCATATTATTATTATTATTATTATTATTATTATTATTATTATTATTATTATTATTATTATTATTATTATTATTATTATTATTATTATTATTATTATTATTTCGAATGGGCCACCAGAGGACCACGTGCCAATTTCAATTCCTTCTTCTTTGTTCTTTCCTTTTCTTCCAGTACGCTTTCATCTGTTCACTATGTTTCTTCTTTCTGTCTTCAGACCACTTTGAACCAGTCCTTTTTACTTTCCTACCTAGGAATCCTTCTATTTTCAATACTTTTTCCTTCTCTATTATTTATTTCTTCTGTTATATTGTTTTTTCTAAATCCTTTCTTACTTCATTGACCCAGCTTGTCGTTGATTTCTTACCCCACAAATATCTGAAAATCTTATTGGTTAATCTACTGAAAACATAAGTCTCCTTTTCCTCATTACATCTGATATATTTTCTATTTTTTGATATTATATTATTATTATTACTATTATTATTATTATTATTATTATTATTATTATTATTATTATTATTATTATTATTATTATTATATTAAAAAATACTGCGCATGTTTCTATGCAGTATATTATAGACACGGAAACAAAACTTTTATGGCATAAATTTAAACAGTGCACAAAGTCTCCAATCCTGTTTGAATCTCCCGTACACGGAGATCCTGTCTAGGCTTGCGGGGGAGGGGTTGTAAGCCCATTAATTAGCAATCAGTAGGAGAGGGAAGAAGTTCGCGGGGCAGGAGGAGGAAATTTACAGCCAAAGTAAAACTGGTGTGATGTATCGCCGTGACACAGTCATCCAACTAACTAGTCCCATGCAGCGAGCAGATTTACCTCGTTAAGGTTGCCAAGCAATTAGATGACTTTTAAAGAAACGAATAACAGAAGAATCGTATTGAAAAAGATATGTCTTGGAGTCAGATTCTAGGGAAGATATGACAAGCACAGAAATGGAAAGGTGGGGTCCTAAATTTTGAATAACATACGACTCTGTAGATAAGGAAACAAGTACAGTAGTTGAAAAACCAGTATTCGAATTATATTATTATTATTATTATTATTATTATTATTATTATTATTATTATTATTATTATTATATTTTGTGTTCTGTTAACGTGTGTATGCATTTTGATGCAACTCCGTTCAGGTTGCCCGAGTGCCAATTTGGACGTTCTATTTTAATGTACCAGATGATAGAGAAACGGATCTCTCCTGGCCGATCTGTGACAGAGTTTTAATTAATTTTGTCCGGTAAACACCAGATGTGTCACCAAAGATCTTTTACGTGCCGACATCGTACGACTTGGAGTGTACAATGGATTTATTTTCACCCTTGGAAAATCCGACTACCTCTGCGAGATTTGATCCTGCGTTCTCAGGATCCAGGTCGATTCTGTGGTCATTTTCTCTTCTGAGGATGGAGAGCAATGTCTTCACGAAAAAAATATATGTGTACATTTATCTGCTACGCTGGAAGACCTAGAATCGTGGGATATGTTTGTGGGCTTAGAAGATGAGAGACCATGTACTATACAGATTCTTTGGCTGTTCCCGCTCTTAGTAGCCTCTTATGACATATAGGTAGGGACCTGCGTTTTTCGTGTTTGCGATAACACCGACTTTTTAAATATATTCCCTAAAATGCTTGGGTAACAGATCCCTAGACTGCTTTATTTCGCGAAATAAGGCGAAATGAAACATTAACGCGAAAGTGTCAACTTCATCAATGTTATATGCATAATAATGCGAATTCGCGGTGTTTGCCTTCTTATAAAGTGTTCTCCACCGCCAGAATAAACAATCGTGCCCATCACAGTCTTACAAACCGAACGAGTTGGCCGTACGGTTAGGAGCACGCAGCTGTGAGATTGCATACTGGTGATAGTGGGTTCGAAGCCCACTTTCAGCAGCCCTGAATACGGTTTTCCTTGGTTTCCCATTTCCACACCAAGCAAATACTGGGGCTGTACCTTAATTAAGGCCACGGCTGCTTCCTTCCCATTCCTTGGCCTTTGCTATCCCATCGTCGCTATAAGACCTATCTGTGTCGGTGCGACGTAAACCAAATAGTAAAAAAAAAACAGTCTTACAAGGTCAACTTGTTCTTCCCACTCACTCAACTCGACTCATACGCCAAATTGAGCAGTAGGTTAATTGGGTCCCAGAACCGATTTCGCTTTAGCGATTCTCACCTGGGCTGTTTGGGAAATAGATATAAGAATAATAAATGTAGATGGTTGGTAATAATAATAATAATAATAATAATAATAATAATAATAATAATAATAATAATCATAGATGTTCATTGAAATGTGGCATTCGTAGGAGAAGTCTGTATATAAATGTTAATTTGGCATAATTAAACTCGTTGTGTGTTGCTCCATGGCTGTGTGTCCGTTTTTCAATGAGCTTTGTTTCAGCGGCAGGTGGTAGACCTGGGTGGTCACCCATCCGGATGCTGACCATGCCCAATGTTGCTTAACTGCAGGAGTAGCGGTATCAGCTTCAGTGGGCCCTGTCGCTGTTTTTACACGAGAACATTATTAATTCTCGTGTGCCGGCTATTATTGGTACTATACATTTTGAAAAAAAGGTACAGCATGTATTTTGCAGCACGTGTGAGCGTCCTATCCGTTTCTGGTGCTTCTGTAAAGGTGGTGGTGGTTGCTCTTTGGGTGGGTTTGGCGATTTGGTTGTGGTTTTAACAGGTTTTCGGTTTTTGGCTGTTTGCAGTGGATGTAAGGCTAAAAAGGCCGATGGATGTTTGACTCTGCTTTTATGTAGAGTGGGTGAGAACTAGAGGGAGTGAGAACTTTTGGGTAGTTGCTTGGTGGGGATATGTGGGTTTTCATCTAGACTTGGTGGGTAGGTGAATTCTTGGTGGGGGATTATTCTTGGCTTAGGGTCTCGGCTACTCGATCCACCGCGATGGCCCTGAGCGGGGGGGGGGTTCCTGTTTGGGTCTTGTTGAAGAGGAGGGTGTTTGGGGTCGGGAAGGAGAGGGCATGGTCCTTCGTGGGGGGGGGGCGCCCGAAGCAGGCACGATCCGCCCACTTCATGTTCCGGATTGCGACGCATCGGCCGTAACACGGGCAGGACGGAGCACGTGCCCGAATGCAGACTACTCCATACCTTCGGGGTTGCATGAGTTAGGGGGAGAGGTCGCAGGTACTTGGTATTTCCCTTGACCTAGGGAGGGAGGATCCACTTTGCAGGGCAAATTGCAATACTGGGGACCTGGGATGAGGTTCCATGGGTGCTGTGTAGTTACCCATGGGGGCCTGGAATGCGACGGTGCGGGGTGGGCGTGCGCTTGAAACACCAGAAATACCTGAGTGGTCAAACACACTTGGCGGACCGACCAAGTGGCAACCCGTTGCCTGCGTCGTGGTTAACGCCACTGACAAGTCACGAACACAGGACACCGGGCCGCCCTGACAAATTGCTATTCCAGCGTGCTTGAGTCTGGAATTTCGATGTTAGTTGCAGCCTGTTTTACTTGTCGACGCTGAGCCTGGCATGGCTTCTCCACGCTGCAGGAACGGACTTGGCAGGGTATGTGGCAGCGTAGAGTCTTGATTTAGGCCACTCGACGTCGTTTATTGATGGCTGGCAGGCTCGACTCATGCGCGTGCGTCATTCTGCTTAAGAAACTAGGCAGTAACAGTTTTATTTTCTCTCTGTGTTCTGTTACGGCTGGCATTATGACTTTAAAATACCAAAATATGATAGTAAAATGATTAAAAATAACGCGAATTTCTAAAAAAAAATAACACGAAATTCTTCAAAAATAACCACGATTTCCACCAAAACGTAAAACGAGAAACGCATACCCCAACTTATAAGGGGTAGAGGTAATGCATCCTTTCACTCCACCTACAGAGTTCCGATAAAGTGAAAGAAATATGTAGTATCATGATCTATGTCCAACAATAAGGCAGCTGATTCAGCACACAACTTTCCCATGCCATGTCACAAGATAACCCCACCTATCACGATCTACGTCCAACAATATGGCAGCTGATTCAGCACACAACTTCCCATGCCATGTCACAAGATAACCCCACCTATCACGATCTACGTCCAACAATATGGCAGCTGATTCAGCACACAACATTCCCATGGCATGTCACAAGGTAGCCCGACGTATGAAGATCTACGCCCAGCAAAATGGTCGCCGATTTATGGCCCTAAAAATATTAGCAAGATGCGTATTATGAGAAAAATTCTACTGCCATCGGTCATATAACCGTGCTTAAAGGGCTTTGCTGTAAGCTGGACGAAACACCAGTCAAAGAAAGTGGAAACTTGTTTCAAAACAGCGCCATTTGTACTTACTGTATATAGAAGGCGGTGTTCTGACACACAGTAATAACTTGAGGAAGAAGTTCACGAACATTGGTTGCCTGGTTGCCACAGTGTCGGTTTCCTGTCCACGCTAAATTGATGACTCTAATTCCAAATAGACCTCAGCCCAAAAACAAATCCGTGTTAACATGTAATTCCTCTGTAAAATACTTATTTCACACGACAAAAGCCCAATGGACGTGATGTCTATTTTCAAGCTAAGCCGCGAAGGTATCAATCTACAGTAAACATCTAAAAGAAAAATATTATAACACGCACTCTGGCGTTCACTCACAGGGGATGGTTCGTTCCCCTCGACGAGAACACAGTTGTCCATCAATGTCACGTGGTGTATGTAGAGCGAAGCTCAGTGGACGTGTGGCGTACCACTATCTGTCACTAACTCACGTTTGTGATTAGCCAGCGCGGTGTTACGGAGAACCATCGAGTATCACCACAGACGAGAGTGAAGGGTGTGAATTCTGTGGTCATGGATGGTCGACACTGCATAGTGAACGTCGAAAGCGGTTTTCAGCTGGCAACTAGAATTATACCAACTAACAAGAATTCTCTTCCACACAGTCAGTTTCGTAGGCAGTTTTTGGCATTACACACGTGCACCGATGAGGTGGGGGACCCCATTCTTTGTTTACATCGGGACACCATTACTGTGCATGCGTATACACAGCAGAACTCTGTGCTATCCTTGAAGCTCTGCGCTGAACGTCTGCACTTTCTTCTGTGTACTGACTCCTTGAGCTCGTTACAATCTACTGATGCATGTTTCCCGCAGCACCCTCTGGTGCAGCGGATCCCTGACCTGCTGGCCAAGTTAACAGCAAAATTACGTGTCTGTGGCTTTCAAGAGATATGGGTGTAGCGGGAAACGCGTTAGGTTTCTAGAGCCGCCAACGAAACGATCATATTGCCCCCGTTGCCTTACAAGGTTCCAGCCAGTGATATTTATTTTCAGCTGAGACGTTTTGTGGTCCATTGGGAGTTGGAGTGGCAGGTCACCGCTCTCTCAAATGAGCTAAGAAAGATTAAAGGAACTGTGAAGGTATGGAGGACTTCCCTTCGGGATTCTCGGAGAGAAGCTGTGATATTGTATAGTCTTCGGATCGGCCATGGTAAAGCAACACACTTCTAGTTACTAAAGGGAGAAGACTCTCTTAGGGCGGTCATCATACCGTGGTACACACCCTTACGGACTGCGTGGACCTGGCCGATCAGCGCCGTAGTCTAAAAAGTCCCTCCGAGTACAATCACCCTCATTCTACAAGATGACGAGCAGTCAACAGACCTCGTCATCCGTTTTATGAGTTTTAAAAGTGAATGTTCTATTTGTTTTTAATGGGTGTTTTATTTTTAACACTACCTGACGAGTAGGCCACGCTGTTAGGGGCGCGCAGCTGTGAGCTTGCATCCGGGAGATAGTGGGTTCGAACCCCACTGTCGGCAGCCCTGAAGATGGTTTTCCATGGTTGCCCATTTTCACACCAGGCAAGTGCTGGGGCTGTACCTTAATTAAGGCCACGGTTGCTTCCTTCCCACTCCTAGGCCTTCCCTATCCGATCGTCGCCGTAAGGCCTATCTGTGACGGTGCGACGTAAAACAAATTAACATTGCGGTTTTGTTCTATTGACTGTGTTTTAATGTGTTCTTTAAAACTTTTAATTTGAATTAAATATATTGTTTCAGTTGAAAGGCAATGCCTTATTTCTAAGGCTCGAACGTTAAGGAAAAGTCACATTTCTTTCCTGAGCTCATTTTACCCGAAACCTGAAAAAATAGCTGTGAATGATGGACTCCGTTCTAAAATTAAATTTAAATTGAAACTATAATTATAAATATAAGCTTTAACATTGTAGGACTCTAAATGTTTGAAAAAAATCATTACCATGAGTACGAATTATAGAAACCAGTACAGATAGCCGTAATGCTTCCTCACATACAGAAAATGTTTAAAAAACCTACTAAAATATAGTTCATAATAAAAAATGTATATACAGATAAAGCGAACCAAATAGACTTATTAGAATAAATTCTAAGCTCAGCAACATAAACAATAAATGTTTACGATTAGAACAAAAAGTCCATACTCCTATTAAAAATACCAAAATCAAGATAACTCAACTTATATTTATTATCATTTATACCAATTTCTTTAAGATCTCTGTTTATTTCTGTAAGCCAGTTGTTGTTATTTAGATTTAGCATTTTCTTTGTTAGCCTGTTGTTATCCATTCTGATCAGGTGACCATAGAATTTTAATCTTGTTTTTCTGATGGTGCCTGTGATTTCTTCTGTTACTTGTTAGATTTCCTGTGATTTCCTTTTCATCCAAATATCGTTTTCGCCTTTAGGTCCTAGAATTTTCCTCTCTTGTTTTTCGATGTTTTTATTTGTGATCTGCCGCCAATTTTCAGAGTTTCTGATGCATAAAGGGCTTTTGGTTTGACAACTGTGTTGTATTGTCGTAATTTTGCGTTCTGAGATATACATTTATTGTTGTATCTGCTCCAGACAATTTTGTATGCTTTTTGTAATTTTGTAATTCTTTATTTGCTTGCTGATTTATCCCGTTTGGTTGTATAATCTCCCAACGTATTTGAATGTATCTACTTGGGAGATTTTGCTATATCTAGTGATTAGAGGATGGTTGTTAAATCCTGATATTTTACCTTCCATATAATTTGTCTTTTCATATGAAATGTGCAGACCTGTTCTTGCCGCTATACATGAAGTTTTTCTACGGACTGGAGTGCTTCTTATTTGTTGTTGGAGAGGATTGCCAAGTCATCTGCAAATATGAGGCAATCAAGGTGAATTTTGTTTTTGAGAAGTCTACGAATATTGATCCCTTTAGTTTCATTTTTCCATTCTCGAACCACTTTATTCAAAACTAGATTGAATAGTAGTGGTGATAATCCATCGCCTTGTCTGACCCGTGTTGTAATTTCAAATGGCTCTGAAATTTCTCCTAAAAATTTAACTTTCGCCTGTTAGTTTGCTTGATCGAATTCCCTTGTTTTTCTGCCGACTTGAAATTCCTCAAGTATGTTGAATAAAGTCTGTCGGTCTATTGAATCATAAGCTTTTTTGAAGTCAAGAAAGGTAATTATTGTTGTTCGTTTTGTTTTATGAATTTGTAAAATAGTTTTTAGGTTTAAGATTTGTTCTGGGCATGATCTTTCTTTTCGAAACCTTGACTGATATTCTCCAATGAAGTGGTCGGTGTGTTTTTCTAATCTATTCAATAGGGCTCTAGAGAAAATTTTGTAGATGACTGATAGTAAGGAAATCCCTCGGTAATTGTTTATATCTGATTTATTCTCTTTCTTGTAGAGTGGGTGAATTAGTGCACATTTCCAATCTTCAGGAATGTTCTAAGTATTCCAAATGTTCTGTATGATTTCTTGAATTGCATAAGCCATTATCTCACCACCTGTTTTCAACATTTCAGCAATTAACCCTTCTTCTCCTGGTGCTATGTTATCTTTCAATTCTTGAATTATTTGCTTGTTTTGTTCTAAATTCTAAATTATTATTATTATTATTATTCACCTCACCGGGTGAATTGGCCGTGCGGTTAGGGGCGCGCAACTGTGAGCTCGTATCCTGGAGATAGTAGGTTCGAATTCCACTGTCGGCAGCCCTCAAGATGGTTTTTCCGTGGTTTCCCATTTTTACACCAGGAAAATGCTGGGGCTGTACCTTAATTAAGGCCACGGTCGCCTCTTTCCCATTCCTAGTCCTTTCCTGTCCCATCGTCGCCGTAAGACCTATCTGTACCGGTGCGACGTAAAGCAAAAAAAAATATTATTCATCTCGTGCCATTAGGGGCCGATTACGTAGATGTTAGTCCCCCTTTTAGCGACAAGCATCAGCATTGTATTACCGCATCAAAAATCCCACGTGCATTGGCCGGGATTCAACCCTTGGCCGCCTTGGTGAGAAAGGTCCGATAATATCACTCGGCTGTCACGGAGCGGCAATAAGGTTTTGCATTTCTTTCTTATGATTCAGTTGTTAAATTTACCCCGAACAACTACAGTACCTTAATCCCAATACTTAACATGGGGAAAGAGAAGTTCTATACTACAACAGCTGAGCAGACACAGAGAAAGATTCTGTGAATTATTGTATACAATCCTCTCTCGTTAATTTACGTATACTGTGTAGTGTAGTGTAGTGTAGTGTAAGAAAACGAGACGGGGGTTGTGTTGGGGGGAGCACATTGCAATGGCCTGCAATGATTTGAATTTAAAATTAGATTGAATTAGTTCATTAACTTATCAGTTGTACAATAAAGCTGGAACGGACGTTAATGATTTGCTCCACTAAATCATCCCCTTTTTCTTCCTACTTACAGTATTATTTTTGTCGATTTGCAAAGATTGGATGCTTCCGCAAATAAATTAAGGCAGAACAGTCATAAAAGAGAGCGAGGAATTGACAAGGCGAGGATAATGATCTCTAACGAACTCTCTTTCATGTGTGACGCAAGGAAAGGGAAAATAATGAAAGGGCGCAATGTCTTCTAATCCTAGTGCAGAGTAGCGCACAAATAAGCCACCCGCTTGGCCGATGACAAGTCAGAGTCAGGTAACCACAAGTAGCAGCGTATCGAACCGCTCTCTGGCAGTTCCTGGGAGAAAGTCTATACAATCTGATAACGTAGTTGGTTGGTTCGAGTCCCGCTGTTGAAAAAGAAGTCACCACCAGAATGTTGGCTGGCAGGGTAGAAGTGGTGGGATACCACTCCTAACCACTAGATTGCGTACCAAAAGCTGGTTTCAATTACAGACCTCTCCGCAGCATTCATGCGAAGTGAGGGCATATAACGCTGTTGATGGCGATTCATCTGTCGGATGGAGATGTTAAGCCTTGAGCAGACTCCTTGGTGTTCTTCGACACCAAGTTTCACCTCATCATCATCATCACCTTACACCCGGACGCGCGGGTCTTCTATGGGAGTTAACTAAAAAAACCTAAATCAGGTGTCTCCGGAGACCATGTGAAATCAATTATTATTATTATTATTATTATTATTATTATTATTATTATTATTATTATTATTATTATTATTATTATTATTATTGAAAAATGAAAAACCTACAACCTGTTTTACAGTCATTGACCGGGTCAGGAATGTAATGAATGAAACATATATAGGCTGTTATTACAATGGGGTCGCCACTCCCAAGGTGATTTATTAATGAGTGATAAATGCTATGAAATGATAATGGAGAGTGTTGCTGGAATGAAAGATGACAGGGAAAACCGGAGTACCCGGAGAAAAACCTGTCCCGCCTCCGCTTTGTCCAGCACAAATCTCACATGGAGTCACCGGGATTTGAACCACGGTATCCAGCGGTGAGAGGCCGACGCGCTGCCGTCTGAGCCACGGAGGCTTCTATTATTATTATTATTATTATTATTATTATTATTATTATTATTATTATTATTATTATTATTATTATTATTATTATTATTATTATTATTATTATTATTATTATTATTATTATTATTATTATTTGTTCGTATCACGGGGCGAGTTGGTCGTGCGCTTAGGGGCGCGCAGCTGTGAACTTGAATACGGGAGATCGTGGGTTCGAACCCCACTGTCGACAACCCTGAAGACGGTTTTCCGTGGTTTCCCATTTTCATACCAGGCAAATGCTGGGGCTGTACCTTAATTAAGGCCACGGCCGCTTTCTTCCCACTCCTAGCCCTTTCCAATCCCATCATCGCCATAAGACCTATCCGTATCTGTGCGACGTAAAGCAAATTGTTTTTAAAAAATATTTAAAAGTCGTATCGGCCTACTAAGGACCACATTATTTCAGCTGTCTTCTCTCGGCTATGGTCTTTGCCCAGTGCTCCTTCATTCCTTGCCGTTGTTGCTCCTTTCTTTATTCCGTCCACGTATTCCCCGTCTTCAGGTTTGGCCTTTCTTGAAAACCCTGATGGTCTTTTACTTTCCTCATGAGTGGGGGTTGCGTTCTTGTATAGCTTTGTAAGTGACCCCCATCTGTACGTCCTTTCCCACCTCCTTGAACCAAGTTGGCTGCGTCTTCTCATCTTTTCAGTATGTACAGATCTGGTTCGATAATCGTGTGGGTTTCATTCTTAGCAAGTGGCCATAAAATGCAATTCTCCTTCTCCGCATGACATCAGACATCTTCTGGACATGAGTATACAGCTCACGGTTATGGCGACGTCTATATTCGCCTTTGTCTTTAATTTGGCCAAGATTTTTTCATAAGATCTTTCCTTAATTTCCAACTTTTCTATCAGGTTTTCCCTGTTCATAGAAAGACATTCCGCTGCATATAAAGTCTCTGATCTTATGACAGTGCAATAACGTCTGAGTTTCGCGTTCAAGGGTATGGACCTTATGTTATAAACGTCTTTGGTCAGTTCGTAAGCCTCATGCACGACGCGAAAGCTTCTTTTTCTGAAAACATCGTGAGACCCTCCAAGTCTCACAACCTTGGTAGTATTTTGGTCAGTGCGATATATCACTGACACCAATCTACAGTTTTTCAACTGTCCAAGACATGGAGAAACGTTCCGCAGAAGCTACTACACAAGGCGGTAACCAATCAATTATTATTATTATTATTATTATTATTATTATTATTATTATTATTATTATTATTATTATTATTATTATTATTATTTCTCTACCGCTTTTCCCGCACCTGGGGGTCGCGGGTACGAACTGCACCTCACATGTGGATTTGGCCCTGTTTACGGCCGAATGCCCTTCCTGACGAGAACCCTATGTGAAGGGAATGTTTTTGTGGTGGTTGATAGTGTGGTATATTATCTTAATATGAAGAGAAGAGTGTTGGGACAAGCAGGAACACCCAGCCCTTCAGCAATAAGAATCAAACAGTGGGGTCGCGCAGCTTGTGCAAGTGGGAAACCACGGAAAACCATATTCAGGGGATGCCGACAGTGGGATTCACAACCACCATCTCGCGAATGTAAGTTCACAGCTACGCTACGTAAGGTAAAAGTTACCTTGTACTGCATATGTTTCGCTGAAGTTCCAAACTAACCTTTAACTTATCAAAGAACTATCAACGGTTCGCTATATAGGCTATAATGGCAAAGTTGCTAACTTGGCAGCACTTCAAAGTGTGAATCATACTTAAAGTGATTCGTGTCACGCTGTGTGATCGACATCATTCGCAGTTCCCCTTGCAACAGATGAGTATGCATCTTGCTGAACACAGACGGTCGATATGTTGCCTATCATAGAGGCGCGCTCGTTTCGCGGTTTTTTTTAGGTAATGGGATTGCGAATAGTGCTTGCTACAGACAGATGCGACCTCCTGCTCCTAGACACAACAAGTAAAGAAAAGTTCGGAGTAGAAGGAGACGACGGTGACGCCCACACACAAAGAAAGAACGAAAGAAAGAGAATGAGAGACTTTAAATTTACGCCCGCGTGCGCTGGGGCCAAGAGAGACGTATATACATTAAATGGGTAGACGAAATTACATTCCACTGAAATACAGTAAGATCTTTTCAATTCCGGCGGGAGAGAAGCCGTGGTCCTACAGACCTATACAAATAAGAAAGAGGACAGCGATGGGGTGGGAATATCAGGATCATTTTTCTTACATCCCTCAAAGTCTCTAGATAATTTAACTACAAGTCAGGCAGGAACGCACTGCAAAGAACGCTACAAAGAGGATGATTCCCTTCCGGAAGGTATCAGTTACATTAAAATTTACATAATATTCCACTTGGATAACGAGAGTAAAAATTGTGAATCGTTACTGGAATACAGGTGAAAGTGAATTCTTCCTACAAACTTTCACATATTGTTAAAGAACGTTCTGCAAGTATCTAAATACATGGGCAATCCCAAAATTAAGGTCTCTTATATTTTAATAAATACAAAGAACTGTTTATTTATATAATAAGTACATCATTTTAAATTTGAACTTTTACCTTCTTGGGTCTTATGATCTGCCCTACGAGCAACACGCCCGGATCGGCTGCGTGGCTAAGGAGTAGAGAACTGATTGTTATGCAGTAGGCTAATAGGTTAGGATGCGAACTTACTGAAGCTACTGTAGTAACCAGTACACTCGAGCCTGCACAACGGTTATGCTATGAGTTATGCATAAACAGTAGGGGTACTGCCTATCAGAACTCCTAGAATGTATGTTACTCTCGCTACATTACGGATGGCCGGGCCGAGTGACTCAGACGGTTGAGGCATTGGCCCTCTGACCCCAACTTGGCAGGATCGATCCTGGCTCAGTCCGGTGGTAGTTATGGTACGTCAGCCTCGTGTCGGTAGATTTACTGGCACGTAAAACAACTCCTGCGGGACTAAATTCCGGCACCTCGTCGTCTCCGAAAACCGTAAAAGTAGTAGTTAGTGGAACTTAGAATAAATAACATTATTATTACATTACGGATAAGCGGACTAGGCGATACGTCCCAGTAACTAAATTAGTTCACATTATAACCTATTACTGAATAAAAATTCTGAGTCTACAAAGGAGGATTCTAGAGCCGGACATCTTCGCTTTTGATGAGATGTAATAAGAGGAATATGAAGTTCGCGTCGTATCTTTTTATTATATTTCTGTTTATGGGCTCTAGTCATCATTCTGAACGTTTTATTTTGAGAACCTGTTGTTTTGAAACGGGAGATTTGGGAATATAGCACCAGGCCTCCAACCATACAGCAGGATGGGCCTGGTACATGCTAGATAAACGTTTCTCTTAATATTTGTAGAGAGAAAAACGTATTACTTAGCAGATGTGTCGACCTAGTCACCAGTGCCGATGCTATGTATCGTATCTGCAGGTAAGACTTTTGTCCATTGTTAGTGGAAATATGTAATTTTATTTGTCCAGGACAGTGGGATATTGATAATAGTGAGATGATCAAATCTAGGTCGTCTTTTTTTTAAAAAGGCAAGTGTTTTCGTGACATTTATTTTCACCTAAATTTGGATGCACCACTTCCAAAACGATGGAATCCATTTTTGGAGCGCCAAGATTGAACGTCTATTGTACTTCTTGGAAGTGTAAATAGCTATGTTATCTGGACCTCTACTCCTTGGCGGGATGGGAGATAATTCACATACAAGCCATATAGTATGGGGGAGAGGACTTCATCCTGTGGTACGACGGCGTTTAGCGACCGAGGTGTGAACTTTCCTCCTTCACAAGAAACAGAAATTTTCCTATTGGTTAAATAGGATTGTGTAAGTTTCACTAAATAATTTGGAACATGATATATTTCTAAAAGTTTAATCAATAGATTATATCACTCAATGTTTTCGTTGAGATCATACCCCTGTGAGTGGGGGAAGCAAACGAAGAATACATCCACGGTATCCCCTGCCTGTCGTAAGAGGGGACTACAACGGGCGACCAAGGGATGATTGTATTACAATCATGAAAACTACTTGCGATTAGCACCACCGTGCGGAGAACAACATGGGTCGCTTTTACTTGCGCGTAGTACCACTATGTTAAGTACAAAATAGGTTTGTGATTAGTAGCAACAGAGTGCGTTGCTGGCTTTTATAGTACCTGTGATTAGTACCCACTATATGGAGAACACCACGGGATAGTGCGAGTCTTTGAAGTTAGTACACCTATGTGATGGACACCATAGGTTTGCGTTGCCTGTAAATGCGCCGCAATGTGCGAAACAGCATAGGTCTGTATTACATGTGCGAATTTCATTACCTGTGAGTAGTACCATATTGTGTGGAATACCGCGAGTCTACGCTACTTTTGATTATTACCGCAACATGACAAATACCATCGTTCTACTTTCCTAGCGATAAGTACCATTGTGAGGGGCCGATGACTTGGATTTTGGACACCTTTCGATTACAAGCATCATCGATTCAGTATTCTACTTTAGAAGCAGTCCCTTGGTCAGTAATACTATTGTTTTACGTCAGACCGAGCTCTATAGCTGCAGTCGCTTAAGTGCGGCCAGTGTCCAGTATTCGGGAGATAGTGGGTTCGAACCCCACTGTCGGCAGCCCTGAAGATTGTTTACCGTGGTTCCCTATTTTCACACCAGGCATATGCTGGGGCTGTACCTTAATTAAGGCCACGAACGCTTTCTACCCACTCCTAGCCCTTTCCTGCCCCATCGTCGCCATAAGACCTCTCTGTGTCGGTCCGACGTAAAGCAACTTCCAAAAAAAAAAAAAGTTTTACGTCAGTTTCTGTGAATGTGAGGCATTGCGGGTCGGATCCACTGATTGTTTTAAATTCACATCTATCCATTCATTCTTCGTCCTCGCGGTTTGAATTCTGGTCAGTGGAGGATTTTGGACTTCTAATTTGTCATTACATTTTCGTCTCATTAGGGGCCGATGACCATATGTTAGGCACTTTAAACAACAAGCATCATCATCATCATCATCGTAGAGTTCATTATCAGATATTGTTCGCCGGGAGCTAATATTAGGTCCTCTGCCGACCTGCACTTTCTCAACACATTCCTTTCTCCCTACTGCTCGCCGCTAAACTGGCAGGAGCCATCTCTTTAGCTGTATCCAATATATGCTACGAACAACAAGGGTGAGAGAGAGGAACCTTGTGGATCACCATTTCCAGTCTTCCTTTCTTCTATCTTCTCATTCCTAATCTGTATCCTTGCCTTCTGTTGTGAATACAGGTACTGGGTCAGCCTCCTCATCAGCCTTTCCTCTTTAGTATGTCCATCAACGTTTTCCCAGATACACCATCGCGATAATGTTATGCTTTCCGTAACCGTTTCCATCCTGTACTCTGTATTGCCGCAGCAGTCATTTCCTTTTAAGCTGTGCCCCTGGGGGACTGAAACTGCACGTCTCTCAGCATCAGAACACGCTGGAGTGCAAGAGAGTGCGCGTGGTAAAGGGAATGTATGTGAAATATTTCATTGCGATGTGCTTTGAAGCCTGACTACGTTGGAGAATTTTAGAAGAGGTTCTTTTCTGTTGTTATTGTTGTGTGCATGGAACTGTGTGAATGCTTTTGAAAGTGTGTTTATTGTGACGAGTGGATGGGAGAAGGTTTCTCTTTCTTTTTTTCTCTACGGAGACAGATAAGTTGAATCATACAATTGTACACTGCGCGCTTCTTTGGCCAAGGGAATGGAAAGATATAGTTTTCTTATTTCTCTTCTTCTTTTTCCCACGGGTACGATTCGTCCAGACCGTTTGTAGTGGAATACTTGACGTTTAACTGTAAGACTCAGTTTTCTAAAATAGATCACCGCGGCGAAACGGAGAAATTGGGAGGAGAAACCTCTTATTTAGCGTGGAACACATCTTATTTATGTAGTGTATGGCAATGAAATGGAAAATAAAAATTATGGAATTTTAAAAACATATTTTTATTCTGTAACTTCCCTAATGTCCGCCTCTATGGTGTAATGGTTAGTGTGATTAGCTGCCACCCCCGGAGGCCCGGGTTCGATTCCCGGCTCTGCCACGAAATTTGAAAAATGGTACGAGGGCAGGAACGGGGTCCACTCAGCTTCGGGAGGTCAACTGAGTCGAAGTGAGTTCGATTCCCACCTCAGCCATCCTGGAAGTGGTTTTCCGTGGTTTCCCACTTCTCCTCGAGGCAAATGCCGGGATGGTACCTAACTTAAGGCCACGGCCGCTTCCTTCCCTCTACCTTGTCTATCCCTTCCAATATTTCCATCCCCCCTTAAGGCCCCTCTTCAGCATAGCAGGTGAACTGGTACTGGTCATCCTCCCCAGCTTTATCCCCCGACCCGATGTCTGAAGCTCCAGGACAGTGCACTTTAGGCAGTAGAGATGGGATCCCTCGCTGAGTCCGATGGAAAACTCGACCCTGGAGGGTAAGCAGATTAAGAAAGAAAGAAAGAAAGAAAGAAAGAAAGAAAGAACTTCTCTAATTATAGGGTTGCCGCTAGGACGAAGTATAGGCCTACTTTGTTTTCCAAAATGCAACTTATCATCACTGCTTAACAGGTTATAAAATTTACTTAAAATAAACATGTTTTTGTGTAGACCTTGTCAGTGACTGTGAATTAATTAAATAATTAAATCAGTTACAGTCACAGCTTTTATTGAATCTTCTTCACAATGCGTGAATCTTATTCACAGCACGTGGCAACCCATCCAAATCTTGACCACGCCCAATGTTGTTTAACTTCGGAGATCTCACGGCCGTTGGCTATTTTGAATCAAATTAAATCAAATTCATCATTGCATGTAATGTTCACTAACGTCAAATGATACTAAAACTCAACATATTCCTAATCTTTAGCATATATTGGTTTAAAATGACACAGACTGACAAGGTGGTATTTTGTATATACCACCCACACGAAAACACTAAAAAATCAGAATCATTACTATGATACTCTGCTAAGTGTATATAGAAGAAATAAACATGCCATGGATATTTTCATAACAAATACGCATATTGTGCTTCAAAGAATAAGAACTCAAAGAAAGGAATCCAATTTGCTTTTCTACAAAAAAAGAAACCATTAACCCCTCTCCGTATTTTAAATAACAAACACGGCACCTGACAAGACACTGTTTACGCCTCCTGTTCACGGAACCCAATACAAAACCCATATTATATATATTTATGAAATATGTTTTCTCTTTTTGTTATTCTCAGTTTGAATCAAGACCCGCCCGGATATGGTTTCTATGGAAATCAAGGACGGAAATGACTCGAAACACACACAGAGAGCAGCGCTATATGGAGATAATGGTGGCCGTATTTTACCTTGACAGGTCCGCTATTATGGGAGCCGGGGCATCCCGCGCCGATACTATCGACACACCACTGCACTTGGAGACGAGATATCGATAATCGAAGGTCTCTCGCCTAGCAGCTGGTGTTAGGCAATGAGATGATTTACTGCAGTGCTAGGGTATTATGTGGTGGGTTACTTTATTTAGAGGAAAGATCCGCCGCGAAATACTTTGTCTACACTGCAGAAATAGAATGAACAGCTACGAAATCCGCGAAACACTTTTGTGGTGATATTAACCGATATGTTCATGTAATTGATTTTGCAGTTCAAAATTTAACGATGTAGTATTTAAGGATACTATGCCAGCCCTCTCTTGAAATAAATTAAAGACGCACGGGTCGCCATGGGCGTCTGTTCGAAAGGTCCGCACCAGGCCTCGTCGGAGGTCGAACGCCATCATTATTTTATTTATTTATTTATTTATTTATTTATTTATTTATTTATTTATTTATTTATTTATTTATTTATTTATTTATTTATTTATGTTGAATGTGACGTAAAGCAAATTGTAAAAATATTTTTTTTATTTATTGCTATGAAGACTCCGTGGGTGTCAGTTTCGACATTTCTGTTTTACTCTTCTTGAAGTTAGACCTGTACTCTAATGGGTGGTCTAAGTCTTGATTAATTTTGTCGGATAAACATATAATGTGAGAACGTACTTTAAACAGATAACAACTAACTGGAACATTTTTGTCTGCAATGTGCTTCCCAGTTCATCCTTGTGGATTATATGTCGAATATGCGTGGAATTTTCAATTCCCTGAAGACATTCCTTGCCGACAAGAGTTTCATAATAATGGAGTCAATATACAAGGTTTGAGGAATTCGAATATGTATTCTGTGTATTAAGATCGCTGTTTGTAACATTTCTCTCCTTCCGGTTTTTTATCACTGCCTCGGCTGAATTGTAACTGAGAGGAAATTGAATTTGTTCAATATTTTTCCGTCTCTACTCTGCGTAAATCCTCCCATTGAAGAAAATTTACCACTTCTCTCGCAGTGCTGTGGGACGGTTCACATATTGTAACATATTTGACTGTGATATTTGGAGTAATATTTCTACCGAAAATATAACTATAAGAATGATGACATCGCTGTAACATTTACAGATCTGTTCGAATTTTAAACATAAAATAAAAGTCTGGCTAATTTATTTTTCGCGTAGGCACTACGGGCTGCTGTGATATGCGAACGGTTACCGATGTTAGAAACCTACTCTACTATATGAGGAGGCATAAGTGGATTCGCTAGTCTGTACATTCTACAATTAACAATTCTCCCTTTCCCACTTCATTCTCCAACTGAATACGTTATGAAACCATGTAGTCGGCATTGCAGAAAATTTGTCTGCATGTAATATATGTGTGTATTTCTTTGTGTATTTATTAAGTAGAAAGAAACTGAGTGACTGTTTAGTATGTATAAATCATGATTTTTCTCTTTTGTGATTTCAGCTGGACGCGAACTTGATGGCGATTGTCGAGGCTACCGTAGTGCCGAAGAGCAGGCCCGGGAACTAACTCGTAGCATCCGGAGAGAGGTGAACAAGCTATCGGAGAAGTGGAATGCTCTGATTGATCGTTCTGACCAATGGCAGCGCAAATTGGACGACAGCCTAGCGGTAAGTGTCCTTAAATCACAAAACATTTCCATTGTAAAAGAACATTAGCCTAATGATGTAATGGTCTGAATAGTGGAATACCACAAGGATCTGTGTTAGGACCTCTCATGTTTACAATTTTTGTCATGGTATTAAATCGAGTAGTAAGATATAATTGTCATAGGTCTAAAGATGGAGATCGGGGATATACTGATAGAAGCAAATCACAATGACCCGCCAGTTGGATTTTATCGAGATTCGCGCAGATGCGCATTCGTTTTCCTTTGTATTATCTCACAAGCGTACCTATAGAAATGTACGATTACACGGCCCGGCCAATCACTACGAATTTAAAGTAAGTGGCCGCTGCTTCACGTTTTATACCTCTAATCGGATTATTACAGGCGTCTCAAGTTTGTTCCCATAGATAATGTTCTAAATCGTGTTGCAATTGCTCCATCGCCTATCCAAGCAAAAATCCACAATTCTATCCCTTCAGACAAGCAAGTCAATGTTCAAAACATCCTAGGGATATGAGCTATGAATTTTAGGTAAATAAAATATAATAAAGTATGAGAATATATTCTTTATTCATTCCCAAAATTTGCATTACTTTTCATAATCATCGTTATTCGGTCGACTAGATTAGCAGTTTGTCTTTTTCTACCAGTGCGAGTGCTAATGTGAGTCAATGAAGAGTTTCACTTAAGCCTTTATAACTACATTCGGTGTGGATTTTTTTCAAAAAAAATTAAAACGGCTGAGGGTATTCAATCAAGGAACACATTACAGAAATAATTATGTAAATAAATTAATTTGGCTAGGATTTTAATTAAAAAAGAAAACGAGTAAAGAAACAAGTGATTTTAGGCTGTTTTCCAAAACTGCATTTAGGCCGGTTTTCGAAATTAGTTTTTTTAATTTGATAGAACTATCCAAGACTCACAATTTGAAACTTTTCCGGGCCCTTTAGCACTTCAACTTTCGGCACAATTGAGAAAATTGCTTAATTTTTGACATAAACATGTCTTATGGCTGGGAATCATCCGAAATATTTGTGTAACATGACGCGACGAAATCTGTGAGGGAAGTGTAACCATAGCAACCGTGCAGACAGTGATGTAAGGTATGGGTGGATGGTCAAACAGTGTTACCTAGCTACCGAGCAGGCTATGTCTTATGGCGGGTTGCCATCTGAAATTAGCAACTGTTGTTTAAGATACCCATGACCGGGAAACATATTTATGATCAATTTATTTTCGCATAGGGAAACGTGGGGTTTTTTTGTTATTAAGTGTAAGTCTCCACCTACATATTTAGATTGCCCAGATGTAGAATACTCATGACAGCTAATGACAGATAATATCAAAAAATGTAAACCATTCACACTGACTCGCATCCACTTTTTTGATATCAGCCTGCTGTAACAAGAGTAAAATCAACCTCATTGTCCCTTGAAGTATCACCAAGGAGGATCTGCGACCCCCACATCTGACAGGACCCAACTTCAACAGTTCGGCTACACGTTTAAGCTCTGTTGCACAGCAAATGTTACTCCCAAGAGGGCAGTTCATTGATATCTGCCCATTGCCACCTGCACAACCCTGTATATCCCTGGCGCTATTATTCACAGATTTATAATTTTGCCGCTGTGTACTGCACCTGAGACTCCACGCTGTGTTTATATATCGATTGCGAGCTCTCGCTTGGTCGACTGTGGGATTATATGGCCCCCTCCCCCCATTTCTCACGATCCCAGCCTATGACCTGGAAACAACCTGCTATGAATCTTGCAGGACCTTCTCCTGTCTCAGCGTAGAAGGTTGTTCAAGACACAATTTCTTACATGCATCTGCTCGGAGAGTCCCGAGCATAGTAACTTGTTCATCCTTTCATTTAGAATAATGGCCACTCCAGTGTTGATAGTAAAATTAATAAACGTATGACTTAAGCTATCGAAATTCTACTGGACAGTTTCCATGGCTGAGTTAATTTAATTTTGTCTGGTGACATTGAGTGTGTCACTAGAGACCTTACATAACATTCCACAGCTACGGCGTGAACTGTCAAGGGAATTGACCGTCATTCATAAATCAACTACTCAGTCAAGGTATGGATGGATGGTCAGACAGTGTTACATAGAAGAATAAGTTTGAGTGGTGTCTTTAAAAGTAGGAAAGATCACAATATGAAGATGTCAAGAGGACATTTCTTTTGCAAGTTGCTTTACGTTGCACCGACACAGAAAGGTCTTACGGCAACGATGGGACAGGAAAAGGCTAGGAGCGGGAAGGAAGCGGCCCTAGCCTTAATTAAGGTACAGCCCCAGCATTTGCCTGGTGCGAAAATGGGAAACCACGAAAAACCATATTCAGGGCTGCTGACAGTGGGATTCGAACCCACTATCTCCCGGATGCAAGCTCACCTGCGCGCTCCTAACCACACGGCCAACTCGCCCGGTTGTTCTTGTTTTAAGAAGAAGTACAACTGGGTAACCTTCCTCTCTTAACATGAATCAGAGGAAAAGTGGACGAGGTCCTTCTAAATCCCTTTATAACGGTAACTCTTATAAACTTATTTCTGTTTCTGCGGTATCGTTATATCGAGGTTTCACTGCAATATATATCCCCTTACTTTCTACTCATAAGTGTCCCGCATCCATCATTGTTTAACGGAGTGCCTAATCGCTGGTTTACGAAGGAGTGCCACTACGTGCTATATTTCGGATATGAAAACAATAGCAGTCATTTTACTACACCAAAATTCCCTGAACGTGGTATGTGCCTTGAACGATTCACCAGCTCTTAATTCCAATTCTCTCCGGCGAAATACGTGTATAGAAGGCAGCTGGCTATTTGGTAACTCCTCCGTATACCGTCTGCGAGCTTCGGCTGCGTTCCGACCAGATTCCCATATGTTTAAAGAAAATGATAATGGTGCCAAATATTGAATTACTTTTCAAATTATTTATCAGCATGACCAACCCTCTAACGCTCATATATTCGGTTCACATTGTTTCCGACCATCCTGTACCAGGTGTATGCATAAGTTTTTGCCCGTTTTTGTGGTAAAGAAAACACGTAGTTTTCAACACAAGTTCATATTTTGTTTATTCAAAATATTGGCCATCGGCTTCTACACACTTCGCCCATCTTTCAGGTAAGTTATGAGTACCATGCCAGAAAACTGCTTGTATTTTGCGGCAAACCATTCGTCGAGCCATTTTCCAACTTCTTCGAAATTGCTGAAGTGCTGCTCTGCGAGCGCGTGCCCCATTGATGCGGAGAGGTGATAGTCAGATGGTGCGAGGTCGGGAGAGTACGGCGGCTGTGGAAGGATGGCGCATCCAAAGTTGTCTTTCACTGGTTTTGCTGTGTGAGACGGCGCATTGTCGTGTGACAAAATCACTTTGCCATGTCTTCTGGCCCTATCCGGCCGTCTTCCGATCAATGCGTGATTTAAATTAATCATTTGTTGGTGACAGCGTTGTGCATTAACAGTTTCGCCTACAATTGCTCGTCTTCGCACTTTTGTGGTCTACCAGCGCGTGCACTGTCTTTCTCATTGAATTGTCGAAATCATGTCTCACGTGTTCTAATCGATGGAGCGTGTTCATATGTTTCTACCAGCAAACGATGACTTTCCACAGCCTTTTTCTTTTGATTAAATAATAAAAGCAATGCGTGCCGCAAATGTTCTTTTTCAGGCACAGACGTCAACATGATCACTGAACAATACAACACAGACGCCAGTGTTTGGCGGACTCAACTTGTCTGTGTTGGTAGGTTAATGTCAGACGAACAAACTGACGTATGTGTCAAATTCATACGCTGCGTACTGTTCGCTGGCGCCATCTCTTGGTGAAACCGGAAAAGACTTATGTATAAGAAAGTTATTCGTGAAGTTTTTCCGTTGAGTTTCGTTTCACCCTGTACACTGTATGCTTATACAGAAAATGTACAGCATTACAGATGAGTGTTTTGCTGTCCCTAGTCAACATACCCTGTGGTTTACTGATCACCTCGCAAATTGTTTATCATTATGTGATGGATATGTGGAGTACACAGGGGGGCTGTAAGTTAAACATTACAGACTGATGGATAGTCCCAGCTGCTGCTCCTAGGTAGCCTCCAAACCAAGCATTTGTCTCGTTCATTTTAAAAATAGCCCCTCGTTATTTGAGGAAGTGAAATGAAGATCTAGTGTGGCAATGGAAAAAAAAGTAAGGAGACTGTGGAAAGAATAACCGAGTTCCAAGAATTTGCAAATAAACCTGGCAATATATGGATGTGAATCGTGTGGACACATTGGGAAAGAAGGAGAAGGATGCATGATGTATATTTCAGAAGCAGTCGATAAATCACCAGGCAATCAAGCGCATGACAGAACCGTTTTTAAGGAATTGTGGACCTCGTGAAAGAAATTCGTCTCAGATCTGTTTAATCAGATTTGTTCACAGTACCAGACGTTCAATTTTCAACTGGTAATTGATCACGCTTTCCAGTAACAAGAGGTAGATATCTGACATCATGTTTACTGTTTCCGGTGCAGTTTTTCATGCTGATTTCAAATCTGAAAACAATTTTTCTCTATCACGTCAGAGTTTGAAGATGCCGACAAAGTTTTATTTTTCACAGAACAGCGTTCATGGAGAATTGCTTTCATTGTTTCTCATTATTGTTCACGCAGACCCGAATATTTTCATTTGTTTCTTTATTTGCAATGACAGTGGACCTTCTGGAGTCCAGAGGTTGCATAAGTTTACCAGATTTGTATTGCTACGTGTGTGGCTATGTTAAAAAAACAAATTCAATATATGCACTGTGGTGCATTTCCACTAATGTTAGCTAAAGCCAAGTTCATTAGCACCCCGTGTAGCAATCAGTCAGGCTTGTCAGATACCTGAAATCAAAATACGGGACAGGTGTGCGATCGAGAAATCAACAAACTCGTATTCTCCAAGTTACAAACTTCGTTTCAAAATGGCATGCTTATTATTATGTTGATAGCAGAGTGCACTTTATTAATTCATGCCTTAAAATGTATACACAGAGTGAAACTTAGAGTATCGAGCAAGCTGGCCGCGCGGTTCGGGTCATGTAGTTATGAGCTTGTATTTGGAAGATGGTTTCCCGTGATTTCCCATTTTACACCAGGCATATGCTGAAGCTGTAGCCTGTCTTAAGACCACGGCCGACTCCAATCCTAGCCCCTTTCTATCCCATCGTCACCGTAAGACCTGCCTCTGTCGGTGTGACTAAACTTACATTCATACCAGTTTTTTACAGTAATTTCAATATATTTTCATTTCTCTGAGGTGCTCTTAACAGGTTTTTTTGTCATTCTTAGCAATTTCATAAAATTCTCTGTATGATACAGAAGAAAAATTTACAGAAATGAGCAGCTCAAGTCAACAGAACATAATATTTCTCACAGCTATTACGCGTCTTATTTGTCAGGATGGCCAACCCGAGAAATGCAAACAGTAAAATAAAATAAAATAAAAATTAAATATCTCCAAAATCACACGAGATAAAGAAACCAAGGAGTGAAGCATACCTGCCAACTTTCCCGATTTAGGCGGGAGACCCCCAATTTTCGACATTTTTTTCCCGCCTCCCGATTATTCTTTCTCCCGATTTTAGCGTATCTTTTTGGTAAATTTCACAACATTTTTTCCACAGACGACATTTTATTGGCTGAAGAAACAAATTTCAGTACATGATTTAAATGTACTTGTTCAAGTTTTTAGTCTTAATAACTATTTTAATTGGTTTATGTGGAAAATAATTATACCACTGAAATCAGCTGTCTTTTCTGAAGCTTTCAGTAGAATTTATTTTTAGACATTTTATAAGGTAACATCAGGAGCTTCAGAGAGAACAAACTGCCTGGCGCTCCGAAATATTGTGTTCAGTTAGACATTTGTTCGCCATTTGCTACATAACCTTGGCAATAGCGTAAATTCTCTGACCCGCATCATTTGGTGGCCGCGACTATAGGTCAGTAGCGTCATCTTCTCACTGTGCGGCTTTCTTGCTGTAACTAAAGGCCGGAGAAAATCTCGTATAGAGTTAACCCTGTTCTACTTCTCAGTCCATAATTAAGATCCTTGAATCCAGCAAGTGGCTGCGCGGTTTGGGTCTCGTAGCTATCAACTTACATTCGGGAGATGATGGGTTCGAATCCCACTGTCGGCAGCCCTGAGGATGGTTTTCCTAGTTTCCCATTTTCACACCAGGCAAAAGTTGGGGCTGAACCTTAATTAAAGCCACGGCCACTTCCTTCCCACTCCTAGGCCTTTCCTATCCCATCGTCGCCATAAGATGATGTCGGTGTGATGTAAAGCAAATAGTTAAAAAGAAAAATCTGAAACCACGGGGCCCTTAGCTAAGTCCTGCCACTGCCACCACTTACTTGTGCCAGACTCCTTACTTTCATCTGTCCCATCCGACCTCCCTTGGTCAACTCTTGTTCTTTTCCGACCCCGACTGTATTAGATTTGCAAATCATAGCGAGTCTTTCATTTTCAAGCCTTTCGCGGCATTTGTCTTCCTTTGGCCGATGCCTTCATTTTTCGAAGTGTCGGACCTTTCCCACTTTTTTCCCTCTGATTAGTGTTAATAGAGGACGGTAGCCTAGTTGTACTTTCTCTTAAAACAACAATCCCCACCATCACCACCACTCTATCTGAAATTGGAGTCATCAGTTCCCCGACAACACTGTAACCATGGCAACCAGTGTTCGTCTATGTACACTTGGTCAGTAGCGTCATCTCCTCACTGTGCGCTTTCTTCTTGTAAGAGCTTGAGAAAATCTCGTATCAATTGAACCCGTTTCTACTCCTCAATCCAGAATTAATATCCTTGTACTGACCGGGAAACGAACCCAAGCCCATGGAATAAAAGAGAGGTTTGCTACCTCTACACCTCATGGCTGGCTAATAATAATAATAATAATAATAATAATAATAATAATAATAATAATAATAATAATAATAATAATAATAATCCACAACCTGTTTCCAGTCATTCGACCGCATCAGGAACGGAATGAATGAAGCCCCCCTCTTGCGGCGGGGATAGGAATTGTGCCGGTTGCCGAAGCCTGTTGCACTCTTCTAGGGCAATGATTAATGACTGACAGATGAAATAAAATAGCATTGGAGACTGTCGCTGGATTGAAAGTTTACAGGGAAAACCGGAGCACCCGGAGAAACTCTGTCCCACCTCCGCTTTGTCCAGCACAAATCTCACATGGAGTGACCGAGATTTGAACCACGTTACCCAGAGGTGAGAGGGGGGCGCGTTGCTGCCTGACTCACGGAGGCTCTTCTGGCTGCTAATAATAATAATGGGCCGATGACGTTCGATGTTAGGCCCCTTAAAACAACAAGCATCATCATCAGCAAGCATCAGCTAATAATAATATATTTACGAGGTGTAAAATAACGTTCATTTTCTCACAATTCATGAGCCGTACCATTTTTTTTTTTTTTTTTTTTGTGGATACACACATTTTTCCTTCGATTTATTGGAATTCTTTATCTCTCCTTGCATGTCGTAAGAGGCTACTAAATGGGAAAGAACCAAAGCCTCTCTTTTTTTCTAAGCCCAAAAATATATCCATAATTCTTCACTTTCCCCGTGTAGTGGATAAAATTTACGATTACGAATTATTTCCACGACTTATTGAAACATAAGATTCATTAGAAATTTGATTTCAAATGGATAATTTTATTGTTGGAGGTTTTGAAATCTTATGCTTTAACATTTTATTGGAAAGAAATCAAGGCCCCCTCTGCAAGTTTATCCCAGCGTCTCTAAAACTGGTCAGCAAAGCGGGGGCCGTGAAGCCTCTGGAAATGTGTAGAGTTGGCGTGTTCTGCCCGAAGGTGTTTCCTGCTGTGTGTCTTGGGTCGAGATTTGTAGCGAGTACCGTGATATACAGAACAACAATCCTTTAAGAACTACCGGCTTGAGAGAGATCTTTCGTGTCTTCTAAGTGGCTATAATTCTTCTTTTCTTCCCCCTTTTTCTTTTTGATGTAAAGTATATATTTGTTCAAAAAAACTTGTTTCTGTTGGCCAAATAATGATAGAAGCGGATAAACAGAAGCTCAAATAAATAGCAGGGAAAGGAAATGTGATGAGTCGAGTGGCCATGAAAATGAAAATCCACAACCTGTTTCCAGTCATTCGACCGGGTCAGGAATGGAATGAATGAAGCCCCATCTAGCGGCGAGGATAGGAATTGTGCCGGCTGCCAAAGCCTCTCGCACTCCTCTGGGGTAATGATTAATGACTGACAGATTAAATGAAATGATATTGGAGAGTGTTGCTGAAATGAAAGATGATAGGGAAAACCGGAGTACCCGGGGAGAAACCTGTCCCGCCTCCCCTTTGTCCAGCACAAATCTCACATGGAGTTACCGGGATTTGAACTACGGAATCCGTGGTGAAACGCCGGCGCGCTGCCACCTGAGCCACGGAGGATTTACTCAAGTAGTCATATTGTTGTTAATTTATCCAATCAGAAACTGCTTAGATGGTATTTTTATTATTATTATTATTATTATTATTATTATTATTATTATTATTATTATTATTATTATTATTATTATTATTATTATTATTATTTATTCGACGGGGCCGCTATATTTGGCTGTGAATGCTGCTTTAATTTGAGCCCAGAATTTGGCCTGCCGGGCTGAATGGCTCACACAATTGAGGCTCAGTCCGGTGGTATTTGAAGTTGCTCAAATACGTCAGCCTCGTGTCGGTAGATTTACTGGTACGTAACAGAACTCCTGTGAGACTAAATTCCGGCAGCTCCATAAACCGTAAAAGTAGTTAGTGGAGCGTAAAGCAAATAACATCATCGAGCCCAGAATTCCCACATTTTTTTATGTGTTCCTCTGTCCAAGGGACACCATGTCTTCTTGTAGGGTGTTCGTCTCCGTTTATCCCCTTCGTCACCATTTTCTTTTCCTTTTTAAGAGATCTCTGTCAAAGGCGTCTTCCGGTTTGATTTATAGCATTTGAAGGCCTTCTTTGGTATTTCTAAACCAAACCAAGGTTTTAAATTAAAAAGTGAAAGATATTTTTAGTCAGCCTATCTCCACCCATTCGTTTCTATTATTATTATTATTATTATTATTATTATTATTATTATTATTTAATCAGTTTACTCTCCAGGGTTGCTTTTTTCCTCGGTCACAGCGATGGATCGCCTCAACGGCAGTGTTCTGGAGCGTGAGACATTTGGTCAGGGATGTAACTGGGGAGGAGGACCAGTACCTCGCCCAGGTGGCCTCACCCGCTATGCTGAACAGGAGCCTTGAGGAGGGATGGGACCGAGCTCGATAGCTGCAGTCGCTTAAGTGCGGCCAGTATCCAGTATTCGGGAGATAGTAGGTTCGAACCCCACTGTCGGCAGCCCTGAAGATGGTTTTCCGTGGTTTCCCATTTTCACACCAGGCGAATGCTGGGGCTGTACCGCTTCCTTCCCACTCCTAGCCCTTTCCTGTCCCATCGTCGCCATAAGACCTGTCTGTGTCGGTGCGACGTAAAGCAACTAGAGGGATGGGAAGATCGGAAGGGATAGACAAGGAAGAGGGAAGGAAGCGGCCGTAGCCTTAAGTTAGGTACCATCCCGGCACTCGCCTGGAGAAGAAGTGGGAAACCACGAAAAACTACTTCGAGGATGGCTGAGGTGGGAATCGAACACCTTCTACTCAGTTGGCCTCCCGAGGCTGAGTGGACCCCGTTCCTCGCAGAGCCGCGGAAATCGAAGTCGGGCCTCCGTAGGTGGCAGCTAATCGCACTAACCACTACACCACAGAGGCGGACTTTGGATCGTATAACAATAAAAAATTCCGGAGGTGGTGGGGAGGATGTCTCGTTGGGTTTTTGTAATAAAGTCGTGCGACGAAAGTCAGTTTCATAGTAAAATCAGAGACAGTTCACATCTGTATGGTTGGTCGACACCAGTTTGTCAACAGTGGAATGAGATTATCCACTAAACGGCTGTTTGAAATCTACCAGAAACCACTAGCATTCCCTCCCCTCCTTTTAAGCTTTGTTAGTAAGAAAATACTACATCAGAAGGAAAATTAAGTATATCCGTGTAGTTCAAAGGTTATAGTAATCGAAATATACTTCAACGTGAACTTATTTAATAATCCAGAATCATTTATGTATTTTTCTAACACATCGATAGAAGGCTCAGAGAAGGAAACAGGAGTAGAAGCAGATGTCTCGTATGTTGTCAGTCTACTTGTTGTAATACTTCATTTAGTATCTCATATGACAGCATTGTTTATTTATTCTCAGTTTTGTCCGAATCGATAAAAGCAAATTTATACGAGAGCTATCCAGAAGGTAAGTTTCCCTATTAACGAAAAGAACATCATCATCATCATAGGTTGTTCTGCCATCCGACAGGTCCATTCATGGCTGTGACCTTCATATCTCTCGATCTTGTGCCCTTTCCTTCACTTCTGCATAACCTTCCTTTCATTTTCTAATGCTGTCTAATAACTGGTATCGTCTCCTTCCCCTTCCTCGTTTTCCTTTTATCACCCCTTCAATTGCTACTCGTAGTAAAGTGTTGTGTCTAAGACAACAACATAGTTACATGAAAAACTTCATTGGCACACGATACGTAGAGATATGAGCTACGAACTGTGTACCTTGGGTTAGTCATCAATGACACGAAAAGCTATGAAATAGAGATCAAAAAACGTATTGTTCTTGGTCGTGCTGTAATGGTTAAACTTACTAAGATCTCAACAAATTATGTTTGTAAACCACCTAAAGTATTGATTAGCTGTTTCTTAATTAATTTGTTCATTGTACTCATCGATACGGTCATGAAGTGGACA
This sequence comes from Anabrus simplex, assembly GCF_040414725.1. NCBI lineage: Eukaryota > Metazoa > Arthropoda > Insecta > Orthoptera > Tettigoniidae > Anabrus > Anabrus simplex. Next base: position 59,618,957 of record NC_090277.1, read on the forward strand.
GCTTGCAATCACTAAGATCTGGTAGAACCGGGCAATATCAAAAGCTAAGAAGATGCGCTTGGTGGAATCAGTAATGTACTCAGTCTTTTTGTACGGCTGTGAGACCTGGACCGTGAATGCTAGAGACAAAAGTCGAATTGATGCCTTTGAGATGTGGTGTTGGCGGAGAATGCTGCGTCTACCCTGGACGGAAAGAAGAACCAGTGTTTCAATTCTGGATGAACTGAGCATAAAAAAACGTCTGTCTTCCCGTGTGAGTGAGTGTTACCTCCAGTTCCTTGGCTACATTTTCAGAAGAGAACTTAGAAAAGACCATTTTGCAAGGCAATGTTAAAGGGAGTAGACCACGAGGAAGAACAGTAAGTAGAAAAAGATTACAAACATATTATGAAAAGCTGAAAACCATTCTGGATAGAGGCATCTCATCTAGGCTGCAGCGCAAAAATGATAAAGTTATGGGGTTTCGAAGCTCAGCAATGAGCAAAACAACTGATGATGGTGAATGATAGTGATGTCCGAGCTATTTTTGGACATAATCACCACCAGAATTGAGACACATGCCATATCGTGGGATCAACTTTTGTATACCGGTGTCGTAGATGTCTGCCACCTGGAAATGGAACCAACATGTGACATTCGTATTCAGCTCTTCGTCCGTGTAGAAAACGCTAACAGGAGGACAGGAATTTCTTTGAGGTGCAAGAAAGGATAAAAATCACTGGGAGCAAGATCAGGACTGTACGGTGAATGATCAGACACCTCGCAGCCGAACTCCTGCAGAACAGTTGCTGAGCGCCGAGCCGTCTATAGGCGAGCATTGTCATGCATCAGCACAACACCTGCACTGAGCATTCCACACCTCTCGTTTTGAATGGCCCATCGCATTTTCCGTTGAAACTTTATCACAAACCGAACCTCGCAGTGGTCCAAAATGTCGAAAACCTGGCCAAAAGTCCGAAACGTGTATTATTTTTCAAGTACATCTATATTGTAATGGTTTATTAGGTTGCTGAATTTGAATCTGACATCATTTTTTGAAAACAAAATGGCGGACCAAATATGGTGGACATGACATTTTAAATAATGTCATATTAATAATAATAGGTAGTAAGAGTTTTTGGGTCGCTGATTTTGAATTTTGAGTTATTTTTTAATAAGTGGCAGACCTAAAAAGAAAATGGTGGATTTAACCTGACGAAATTAGTACAAACAATCAATTTTCAAAAATAGTATGAAAGGGTTTAAGGGGTTACGAATACAATGTTTTTCTAAGAAAATTGTTATTGATTCAATGTTTATTGCCCGTGTTAAAAAAATATAAGTTAGATATTAGACTTTACTAACACATGCACACACACGTCAATATTCGTCACTAGAACTACGGTTGTATTCGTCTGAGCTACTGACGGATGAGGAAAAAACCTGCAATATGCCTCACTAGGCTCATTTAACATTTTGACTACTTCACACACACACATATATAATATATATATATTATATATATACATATATACATATATACATATATATAATAACTAAACAATGAACAATGAACATTTTAAGTTCTGTTTAGTTTAATTTTATTTATTTACAAAATGAGATAATTCGAACAAGATTTCCTGCTAATGACCTTGATGCTTCGCTCCGGCTTGAAAGTCCAAGATGTAAGATAAAAGACTTCGTCCAGTGGAGCGTTATTCGGAAACGAAGCCAGAACTAAAAACAGTGCATTAGTTCAATAGTACTTTCTGTGATAAAATCAGTCGTAATAACGTATAGGCAACAGCATTCAGCGCGGTCGAGCATAAACCTAAATGCAGCCTTCTCACACGCAGCGCTCGAAAAGACTCTTTGCGTGAGGTTATGAAAGTCACTTGTTTCCTTCGAACTTTCTAAATGCTCATTTCTAACGCTGCAGGTACCAACCTAAATATTTAGGGAATCAAAAGTCTCATGACTGAAACTTTGTTTTAGGGACTTTAGGCCAGGTTTTTGCCATTTGGAACCACTGTGCGGTGGGAGAAAGAATACGAGCCACCATTTCGAGCCACTGCTGCTACGCTACTGACACCAGGCGAGAATTGTCCGGTTGGTATATGATTACTACGTCATAGATCTGTCGCGCATACTCATATTGACATAACAGAGTCCATTATTCTCCTATGTAACGTATCCTCCTCCATTCGCCTCGTATGCCCCCACCACCGAAGCCGGTTTACGCCTACAGCTTCTTCATCCATCGAGTTCATTTCTAACTTATCCAGTAGCGACGCTAAGAAGCTCACCCGCCTCCCCTTCCCCCGCAATAATAAAAATGGGCCCCTCGTTTCTTGATAACGAAAGATACAAGTTCATTTCGTAGTAAAAGCTTATATATTATTAATGAACAGCAACGACAATAATAATAATAATAATAACAAGTCACACAATTTAGTCTTCAAATCCGAAGGAATTTAAATAATTAATTTATATACTGCAAACATACACACTCACAAGATATACATATTCCAATTATAGTAACCAAAACAGTCACAATATTAAGAAATAATCTCGTTCCGAGGACCAAATAATTTACTACTATTTACAACTCAACCGTTCGTCGTAGGCCTACTTGGCTACACTGATTGCCGAGAGTTATAAAGAGGCTCGAAACTTCAGACTTTAGAGTTGAAATAAGGAGGATGCCTTTGCTATCGCATCTTTGCCGATTACTAGGTTCTCAGAACTGACTAAACCCTCTGTGGCTGGGGGGGGGGGGTCGCATAAGAAGAATACACCCACGGTATCTCCTGCCTGTCGTGAGAGGCGTTAATTAGTACCATCACGCGGGAAACACCATGGGTTGTCTGTAGGTACTTGCGAGTAGTACCACTATATAAGGTATGAAATAGGTTTGTGATTAGTAGCAGCAGAGCGTGTCACTGTGGGTTTCGAGTACCCGTGAGTCGTACTCTTGTGAACACCACCATGGGTCTGGCCGTTGCCTGTGATTAGTACCCACTATGCGAGGAACACTACGGGGTTACCCTCGCCCGTGATTTGTACACCTGGCTGAGGAACATCATCGGTTTGCGTTGCCTATGTGTGGCGCCATTATGTGAGAAACTCCATAGGTTGCGTTTACCTGTACGACGTCCAATACTTGTGAGTAGTACCATCATATGTGGAACGCCGTGAATCTACGCTACTTTTGATTAGTACCCCAACATGACAAATACCATGGTTCTACTTTACTAGCGATAAGTACCATTATGAGGGGCCGTTGACCTGTATTTTTTACCCTTTTAGACAACAAGCATCCTCGATTCAGGATTGTGCTTTAGAAGTGGTCTCTTGGTCAGTAATACTATTGTTATGGTATTTTTTGGGTAAGGTCCACTGATTGTTTTAAATTCATATCCATCCATTCATGCTTCATGCCATATTTTGGTCACTAGATGATTATGAACTTTTAATTTGTCTTTTCGTTTCGTACCATCAGGGGCCGATGACCTAGATGTTAGGCCCCTTAAAACAACAAGCATCATCATCAGAGCTGACTAATTATTTTTAAAGCCTTGTTGATTGTTGTGAGTGGCAGCAAGGGATGCGTTTTATTGGAACAGGTTGAGAAACTAACATTCTTTCAGAAATAACTACCGAACTCCTGTTGACGAAAGAAGCTCTGCACTACGACAGCCTAAGTTTGGAATAACCCTCTGTAATGCAAATAATACTGTGTTGTGTGCTGTAGCTTTATTGATATGTAAAATCATTCTTCAGCTACAGATTTAAGAAGCAGTCAAGGGACCCTCACAAACTATGGGCCCCTCGCCCCGCAGGGTCCTTTTCGCCGCCACTGAACTTATATTTTATCTCCTCATTCCGAGTACCCTCCTGCCATTGTTCCCATCTGCTTGTACCAGCACTCATTCTCGCTACTTTTATGCCTGTTACATCTAACTTACGAATAAGATATCCTGAGTCCACCCAGCTTTCACTCCCGTAGAGCAAAGCTAGTCAAATATTTTAGGTAGTAACTTTTTACTTATGTTATAGTACTTTATAAAAATTTTGTGGCATTTTATTGATCATTTACAATTATTGTTTTAATCATCAACATCCGCCTCCCCTCCACCCGGTGATCAGATTTGCTTTACTCCGGCGGGTGGTGCTTTTACTATTCACGTGGGATTCCTGCAGGTCTATAGTTGTACTGTCCAGCCTGTACTCTCGCACAGTTTAACGTCAGACCAGCTCATTTTGTTTGACCGCCCTCTCATTTCGTTGTCCCATGTCAACATTTGTTGTTCGTGTTCTTTTTATTCCTCTCTCTCGCTTTTGCTTCCTTCATTCCAGCCAGGACCAGCGCTCTCATCATCACCCTTCTAATTGGCAGAACGCCCGCTGCCACAGATCCGTTCGTTCAACTCCATTAATAATTCTCCCTGCCACCAGGAGCGCTCGTGGCTCGGGCGTGAGACAAGCTAATGCACTTTTCATGGCGCTCCATTATTCTTCCATTGGGTTGGCAGCCATACTACGGCTCATAACAAACATTAAAAAAAGTCCTAAATTAATGCAAGAAACATTACGTTATCCCAGGAAACATATACGTGCGCAATGTACACGTCTCCCAATGGCAATATGAATGGTTGTCACCACCAAGATATAGCTTTTGTTTGCCATATTTAACACTCAGACATATGATGGTGCAAACATTTTCCAATATTGACTTCGCATAAATTATTATTATTATTATTATTATTATTATTATTATTATTATTATTATTATTAACGTCAGAAAGGGTATCTTATTATAAACACTCTTTTTCTTTCTTTCTTTCTTTCTTTCTTTCTTTCTTTCTTTCTTTCTTAATCTGTTTACCCTCCAGGGTCGGCTTTTCCCTCGAACTCAGTGAGGGATCCCACCTCTGCCGCCTCAAGGGCAGTGTCCTGGAGCGCGAGACATTGGGTCGGGGATACAAGTGGGGAGGAGGACCAGTACCTCGCCCAGGCTGCCTCGGCTGCTATACTGAACAGGGGCCTTGTGGAGGCATGGGAAGACTGGAAGGGACAAGCAAGTAAGAGAGAAGGAGGCGGCCGTGGCCTTAAGTTAGGTACCATGGCGGCATTTGCCTGGAGGAGAAGTGGGAAACCACGGGAAAACTACTTCCAGGATGGCTGAGGTGAGATCGAACCTACCTTTACTCATTTGATCTCCCGAGACTGAGTGGACCTCGTTCCATCCCGCATACCACTTTTTCAAATTTCGTGGCAGAGACGGGAATCGAACTCGGGCCTCCGGGGATAGCAGCTAATCACGCTAACCACTACATCACAGGTATGGCTTATTATTATTATTATTATTATTATTATTATTATTATTATTATTATTATTATTATTATTATTATTATTATTTGAAAGTTTGAAGGCCTTCAAGTATCTGGGATTGGTATTTCAAACCACCGCTAGATCATTCGGAATGTACATACAATCTAGAGAAACAGCTGCCACAAAAGCCATATTTGAGATTAAGGCAATATCCAGACTCTCATTAAATAACACCATGGCATTATTCGATGCGAAAATAGTTCCTATCGCTACATACGGAATATATATCGTATGGGAAAAGCTCAGTGTAAAGGATCCTAAGGACACTGGAGGCAGTCAAATCACGTTGTTTGAAAGCTGTCCTAGCTATCCTTTCAAAACATACAAGATCGAAAGTAGCCTATGAGCTAGCCAAATAGCCTTTCTTTATAGAAGACCTGCGAATGAAGTTTACCCTTTCCTACATGGTCAACTGGCAGGCATTACTGCACGAAAGAGATAGGAAGAGAAGAAAGATCTGGCCCCGCTTGTACACGACGGGGACCGTAATAAAGAGACCGTGGTCCGACACCAATAAAGAACTGCGACATTTTGTGAACTCGTTGGCATGTTACTACATGTCAAAACTGGTGTGGGAACACCAGACGTTTACACAACTTGTGCACATTTCAATAAAATTATTATTATTATTATTATTATTATTATTATTATTATTATTATTATTATTATTATTATTATTATTATTATTATTATTATTCCTCTGTGGTTCAGGCGGCAGCGCGTCGGACTCTCACCGCTGGGTTCCGTGGTTCAGATCCCGGTCACTCCTGAGAAATTTGTGCTGGACAAACCGGAGGTGACACAGGCTCCTCTCCGGATAGGCTACTCCGGTTTTCCCTGTCACCTGTTATTCGAGAAACACACTCCAATACAATTGAATCTGTTAGTCGCTAATCATTGCCCTAGTGGAGCACGACTGGGTTCGGCAGCCGACACAATTCCTATCCTCGCCGCTAGATGGGGCTTCATTCATCTCATTCCTGACCCGGTCAGATGACTGGAAACAGGCTGTGGATATTATTATTATTATTATTATTATTATTATTATTATTATTATTATTATTATTATTAGCCCGCCTGGTGGCCATGATCGTTAAGGCGTTGAAGTCCAAACGGTCTGACACCGAGGTTAGGCGTTTCGAGTCCCCTTGGTCGAAAAGAAATTCACCATTATTATTATTATTATTATTATTATTATTATTATTATTTTATTGGCGTCAGAAAGGGTATCCTATTATAAACACTGATTTTTTTCTTTTTTCTTTCTTTCTTTCTTTCTTTCTTTCTTTCTTTCTTAATCTGTTTACCCTCCAGGGTCGGCTTTTCCCTCGAACTCAGTGAGGGATCCCACCTCTACCGCCTCAAGGGCAGTGTCCGGCAGGGTAGGGGATATTGCGTGCCAAAAGCCTGGATTAAATTCCAAACCACCGGGCGAGTTGGCCGTGCGCGTAGAGGCGCGCGGCTGTGAGCTTGCATCCGGGAGATAGTAGGTTCGAATCCCACTATCGGCAGCCCTGAAAATGGTTTCCCGTGGTTTCCCATTTTCACACCAGGCAAATGCTGGGGCTGTACCTTAATTAAGGCCTTTCCTATCCCATCGTCGCCAAACCTCACCGCAGTCCTCATGTGGAGTGAGAGCATATGAAGCTGTGGATGGTGATTCGTCCGTCGGATGGGGACGTTAAGCCTTGATCAGACTCTTTGGTGCTATTCGACTGGAGTAGGCTATGTGCCGGCACCGGGCTTCACCCTCTCCCTTCCTACTATCATATATCATGTCATTCATCTCATCTTATTAACTCCTCTGATGAGGTTGACGTCAGGAAGGGCATCCAGTCATAAAAACCCGCCACGACATAATCTCACCTCATACCAGACTCCGCAGAGAAACAGGACAAGGGTTGGACAAACTAACAAACATTATTATTATTATTATTATTATTATTATTATTATTATTATTATTATTATTATTATTATTATTATTATTATTATTATTATTATTATTATTATTATTATTATTATTATTATTATTATTAAACGTTAGGAAATGTGTTTGGGGACGTTATGTTTATATTTCCGCCGACTGGCCAAGACGGTGTTGATTCTGTCCTGCATGCTCTAAAGGTTAGAATAGCTCGCGTGGGATTCCCCTTTCAGACAAGAGATCCCGCCCCCACCCACAGGGATAACATGTCGGTAGTTTTTACATGTTGGAAGAAGCTTGTTGTTGGTAGCGCACTTTAATTGGCCCACACGGAATAACCTTATTCGTCGAAGCGGTACAAACCAAATGAATTCCTGGCTTGGTTCCCAGAGCAGTTGCGAGATGTGTATCTAGCGAACTCATTGGGGCATGAGGGCTTTGGCGTGGTGAATAGCCCCAGTGTTTAGTCTGTAGTTGTGTGTCAGCTTCCCAACTGCACACAGCAACATGTATTGTGCCTATGGTATCTACCATCCTGCACACTTGAAGGTGAGTCCGCTTTTTTTTAAAAAAAAAACATTGAATAGTTTTATTCCGGTGGACCTACTTGAACAGTAGCAACACACCTACAGCGTGTTCTCTGCCGTGGTGATTGTTGGCATAAACCATTAGTAAATGTAACTTCAGCATGTGAGAAGGAACCTATTAATATATTACGTGCTTTATTTATCTCTGTATGTAGTTTATTTTGACATAAATATGTCTTATAACTGGGGGTTTCTGAAACTTTCTCTTCGCCAAATTAGCTATACAAAATGTGTGTCACAGTGTTACCTAGCAGCCGTGCAGGCCGTGATGTGAAGTATTGATGGATGGCCATGACTGAGAGACATGTTATCAAACACCGACATTAGAGTATATATGGTTGATGTGATCTTGCAGGCTGTGATGTGAAATATTGATGGATGGCCATGACTGAGAGACATATAGAATGCTCTTTTATGAAAGAGGCATTATCCCATCATACTCTAGAGGAGTGATTATTCCATTCGGGGCATGGGTGCCCATATGACAGTTTTCAGAGAGTGGGGCCTAGACCTGGGGTGTGTAGTATTTTTAATAATTATTTTGGAAGGTGAATGGTGACTTTTATTCCTCTGCTGTTGGTGGGGTGCGGTACTACCACTTCTCCGTAATACCGACTTTTAAATCATTTTCTTAAAAGAAAAACACATGACTACGTTAGATTTTTTTCTTTCCCTGTGAGCCAAAGGGCCCCCCTCCCCGCTTACCCGCGGGAATGGGCGCCCTTGATTCAGGGTAGTTTTACACAGTGTTGCAAGGTCTATAAATAAAAAAATCGGTAGATTGTACGGAAAAATTTCGGGAATTTTAATGAAAATTGCGGTACTTTCTCGAGCACTGAAATGTTATAACTACGTTAAAGAATGCCATAGTCATTTGAAGTTATTATCTGAAAAATATACAGTTTCACTCACCCATACTCCCTGGCTACTCTATTATTATTATTATTATTATTATTATTATTATTATTATTATTATTATTATTATTATTATTATTATTATTATTATTATTATTCTCTTTCTCTCCAATCTTCCTGTAGATGTAGTTATTCATCAGGCGTAGAAATTGTTTGCCAATATTGAAGTCGTAGCAGGATGCAGATGTTTTATTCTGTATGCGGGTCGGTGATTTCCCTCCGAATGATGCAGTCAGGCGTGAGTTTTGAGTTCAATAAGAGAGGAAATGTTACGTAATTCGAACCTAAAAGGAATGCGGGGAAGTACTTAATGAGTGATGTTATCGATAAGACGTCACGCAGCGAGACGAGGAAAGACTCTTTCGGCACAAATACAGTACATTATGCAACATTAATCGTTATTATTTTCCTTAAATTTGGAATAGAAGAAATTTCCGGAGATTTTTGTTGTTTTTTTTTTTGTTTTCTGGCGTCTTTAAAAAATACGGGGGATCTCCTGAAATTTTGGGAGACCTGGCAACACTGGTTTCACAGGCCCTGAGTCAGTTACCCTCCTTTCGTTGAACTGGACTGTGTTGCCAACTTAGCGGATTTTCCGCCAAATTTGGCGGAATTAGAAGACTGTCGGCGGAGAAAAATACCATTTAACGGACAGCGGATTTTTTGGCGTAATTCTAGATTTATTATAGCGGAATTTAGTGTTTTATCAATTTTACGTTTTTAAAAAATTTGTACTGCAGTCTGTCTCCGAGCTATTCCATATTTCTTATCAGGAGCTAGTAATCACATGAGGAAGACGTGTTATTTTGATTTGATGTTATGAGATCATGGTATCATAAATTTGTAATGAGTGGGGAAAGGGTGCTTATCTCTTAGTTGAGGAATGACGACAGATAATGAAACTGTGAGAGAGTAGCATTTATATTTATGCTATGAAGGAAGACCGTTTAATGAACTGGTCTGTTCTGTGTGTGGCCCTTGAGGTAGGGGATTCACCTAGTTTGCACCCGGCAGTAAAACGCCTACAAGTTTTAGCTTGCCGGCTCGCAGGCAGGGGGTTAATCCCAGTGAAACTCACAGATCAAGTGAGTGCAGATATTTATTTATTATTATTATTATTATTATTATTATTACTCATTTTATTGCTCATTATTTGAGATCGAATTTCTTGGCGGAATTTTAGCGGATTTTAGTAGTTTTTAGCGGATCTTGAAAATATAAGTTGGCAACACTGCTTCATCCATACAAACGTCTCTCGAAAACGAACCGTTATGTGCTAATAAAGTAATCGCTATCAATTTCAGTTTCATTTATTGAAAGGCATATTTATGATCATTTGGTTTCCCAAAGCGAAATTTGACACAGTTTCTCCTATTTTTTTTTTTTTTTTTTTTTTTTTGGCAGCGTTACCAGGATTGACAAAACTTACAACATTGTATATAAAAGATTCAATATTAATTGAATTTTAAAAAGTGTAAAAAAAATGAAATGTGCGTAGCTGCAAAGATAAATGCACTCTATACGTACGGAGAACGGTATTTATTTATTTATTTATTTATTTATTTATTTATTTATTTATTTATTTATTTATTTATTTATTTATTTATTTATTTATTTATTTATGTATTTATGTATTTATTTATTTATTTATTTATTTATTTATTTATTTATTTATTTATTTATTTATTTATTTATTTATTTATTTATTTATTTATTTATTTATTTATTTGTACAGAGTTGTTCTCCATTTTCACAGACACTATACATAGGTGTACATAAATGCCTGAATGAGTTTTTTTTAATGAATGATTCCATGACCGAATTAAATTGTCATGCATGCATGAATAAATGAATGAACACTTCTCTCCCAGTCACGGATAGCCACCAACTGAGGAGAGAGCATTCGGTTTGCAGGATAAATGCATGGATGGGATTATGCGTAACTACTGCCCGGTCGTGTTATCCACCCCTGGTGAGAAAAGGAGCCACCTTCCCAAGGATAACACGTCCGGCCCTTTCTCTTGAGACCCAAACGGAAGACCCCACCTGATCTAGTAGCTGTCAAACACTAATTTCTCACCATTCCCTAATTTCTGCGAGGCAGACGTAAGCGGAAATCCCGCTCCCCATGTGCCCCTCTTCCTATTCTTCTTTCTCTGTTGCATTTAGGTCACTCTACATATTCGATTGGGATAGGCCCGCCGTATCCCGTCCTACTTCGGTTATATCCTTACATAAGTATATGAATTAATTAATTAATTGGCTGTGATTCCCTTCCTAAATTAGTGCCTCCTTGCACAGGCGGATCACGAGGACGGTATATATATCTCCAGAAGACAATGAATTGTTTCTTTAAAAATATTAAAAACTGGAGTATTCATGACTATTCATATACAGTAAATGATGACCTGTCTGTCTATCGTGTGGCTTTTAGTGTCGAGAGTGCCCGACTCCTATGGGCGACCTGCGCGTCTGGATGTAGGGTGATGATAATGACGTAAGGAGAGGGTTAAACCCAGTGCCGGTACATAGCCTACTCCTGTCGAATAGTACCGACGGACGAATCACCGTCAACAGCGTCATATGCCCTCACTCCATATGAGCACTGCAGAAAGGTTTAGAATTGAACTTAGGCTTTTTTTTTTTTTGCTAGTGGCTTTACGTCGCACTGACACAGATAGGTCTTATGGGATATGAAAGGCCCCGGAGTTGGAAGGAAGCCACCGTGGCTTTAATTAAGGTACAGCCCCAGCATTTGCCTGGTGTGAAAATGCTAAACCACGGAAAACCATCTTCGGGGCTGCCGACAGTGGGATTCGAACCCACTATCTCCCGGGTGCAAGCTCACAGCCGCGCGCCCCTAACCGCACGGCCAACTCTCCCGGTGAACTTAGGCTTTTTTTTTTTTTTTTGCTAGGGGCTTTACGTCGCACCGACACAGATAGGTCTTATGGCGACGATGGGATAGGAAAGGCCTAGGAGTTGGAAGGAAGCGGCCGTGGCCTTAATTAAGGTACAGCCCCAGCATTTGCCTGGTGTGAAAATGGGAAACCACGGAAAACCATTTTCAGGGCTGCCGATAGTGGGATTCGAACCTACTATCTCCCGGATGCAAGCTCACAGCCGCGCGCCTCTACGCGCACGGCCAACTCTCCCGGTGAACTTAGGCTTTTAGCACGCAATCTAGTAATTAGAAAAAATTCACTACCACTATCTCTCCTACCTCTAGATACATTCTGGAGCTCTTGTTGTATTAGTACTGATGACCTACTCTTAACATCGGATTGTTCTGCGTAAGGATATGACGTACTGTGTTGTATTTCCTGCTTAAGTGAGCCGGCACATGGCATAGGCAATTCAAGTAGTTGAGTGGGTTGAGAAGTTAAGTGTTTTAAAGTTAGCACAGTTATGGAGAGGCAGAAAATTCTGTCAACATCATTCTGTATCCCGGAGAAATAAATCTGGTATTCGTACACAATTTTAACTGCGTCCTGTTAACATGGATATGTTTTTAGACTGAGGTCTATCTGGAATTAGCGTCATCTTCTCACTGTGTGCTTTCTTCTTGTAACTAAGAACTTGAAAAAATATCGTATCAAGTGAACTCGCGTTCTATTCTTCAGTTCAGAATTACAATCCTTAAACCGAGAAATTTGGCCATGCGGTTAGGGGCGCGCAGCTGTGAGCTTGCATTCGGGAGATAGGGGGTTCGAGCCCCACTGTCGGCAACCCTGAAGATGGTTTTCCATTGTTTCCCATTTTCACACCAGGCAAATGCTGGGGCTGAACCTTAATTAAAGCCACTCTCGCTTCCTTTCCACACTCATCCCATACCTGTCGCATCGTCGCCATAGAACCTATCTGTGCCGCGGCGACGTAAAGCAACTTGTAAAAATAAGAAAATCCTGTACTGGCCTGGAAAGGAACCCAGGGCCTTGTAATAAGAGACGTCTACACCACTTGGTTGGCTAATAAAAAAATCCACAGCCTGTTTCCAGTCATAGGACCGGGTCAGGAATGGAATGAATGAAACTCCCATCTGGCGGCGCGGATAGGAATTGTGTCGGCTGCCGAAGCCTGTCGCACTCCTCTGGGGCAATGATTAATGACTGACAGATGAAATGAATGAAATGAAATGATATTGGAGAGTGTTGCTGGAATTAAAGATGACAGTGAAAACCGGAGTACCCGAAGAAAAACTTGTCCCACCTCCACTTTGTCCAACACGAATCTCACATGGATTGACCGGGATTTGAACTAGACGGCGACGTCGTCTCTCAGGCCAGGAGAATTGTATTGGAGAAGGTGAAAGGGATGGCGGTCGTAGCCTATAGCCCTACTAGGAACTGTCCCCATATTCGCCTTAGTGTAGGAGAATGGAAAACCACAGAACACCATTTTCAGAACAGTCGTCGGTGGGGACCAGTCCCTCTCTGTCTCCTGAATACAGAAGCGTAGAGCCACGGTAGAGCCGTGGCCACCCCGCCTCTGCTCGGTTGGTCGGTCAGAGTGCAGAGCTGTCGGACCACGAACCAGCCGTGGCGACTTGTGGACCGAAACCCACTCCACATCCACCCTCTATACAACCACGTGCCGAAGTTACGGATAGCTTTACCTTCCACCCCTCCAAGGGCCTTCATGCGCTAAAAATATCTCATTAAACATTTTTTTTCGCTACACTTCCACAGTAGTTCACCGGTATAATATATTTTTATCAGGAAAATATGTTTTTATGTTGAAACCATTTCGTAGCAGACAAAATAGGTGGTCCCCATACTGCGAAGAACGTAAAATTAAGCAATTCCCTCAATTGTGCCGAAAGTTGAAGGGCTAAAAGTCCCGGAAAAGTTTCAAATTGTGAGTCATGGATAGCTACATCAAACTTTTTTAAAAAATTCGAAAATCACTTCCGGCCTAAATGCAGTTCATGAAAAACAGCCTAAAATCGCTTGTTCCTATACTAGTTTTCTTTTTTGATTCAAATCCTAGCCAAATTAACTTATTTCCATAATTATTTCTGTAATGTATTCCTTCGTTCAATATCCTCAGGCGTTTCTATTTTATTTTTTATTTTTTGAAACTTGTCTACACCGAATGTAGTTACAAGGGTTTTAAGTGAAACTCTGCATTCACTCACATTAGCGCTCTTAGTGGTGCTTAAGTGAAACTATGCATTGACTCACATTAGCGCTCGTAGTGGTGCTTAAGTGAAACTATGCATTGACTCATATTAGCGCTCGTAGTGGTGCTTAAGTGAAACAATGCATTGACTCACATTAGCGCTCTTATTGGTGCTTAAGTGAAACTCTGCATTGACTATCATTAGCGCTCTTAGTGGTGCTTAAGTGAAACTCTGCATTGACTCACATTAGCGCTGTTAGTGGTGCTTAAGTGAAACAATGCATTGACTCACATTAGCGCTCTTAGTGGTGCTTAAGTGAAACTCTGCATTAACTCACATTAGCGCTCTTAGTGGTGCTTAAGTGAAACTCTGCATTGACTCACATTAGCGCTCTTAGTGGTGCTTAAGTGAAACTCTGCATTGACTCACATTAGCGTTCTTAGTGGTGCTTAAGTGAAACTCTGCATTAACTCACATTAGCGCTCTTAGTGGTGCTTAAGTGAAACTCTGCATTGGCTCACATTAGCGCTCTTAGTGGTGCTTAAGTGAAACTCTACATTGACTCACATTAGCGCTCTTAGTGGTGCTTAAGTGAAACTCTGCATTGACTATCATTAGCGCTCTTAGTGGTGCTTAAGTGAAACTCTGCATTGACTATCATTAGCGCTCTTAGTGGTGCTTAAGTGAAACTATGCATTGACTCATATTAGCGCTCTTAGTGGTGCTTAAGTGAAACTCTGCATTAACTCACATTAGCGTTCTTAGTGGTGCTTAAGTGAAACTCTGCATTAACTCACATTAGCGCTCTTAGTGGTGCTTAAGTGAAACTCTGCATTGGCTCACATTAGCGCTCTTAGTGGTGCTTAAGTGAAACTCTACATTGACTCACATTAGCGCTCTTAGTGGTGCTTAAGTGAAACTCTGCATTGACTATCATTAGCGCTCTTAGTGGTACTTAAGTGAAACTATGCATTGACTCACATTAGCGCTCGTAGTAGTAGGAAAAAGGCAAACTGTTAATCTAGATCCACGGCCGACTTGATGCGTCGCTTTAGCTAGAGCGCAGCGAGGGATCCAGTCGGCCGTGCTAGGTCTAATCGACCGGATAACAATGATTAAGGAAAGGATTGTACTGTTTAAGAATAAAGAAAGAATACATTCTCATATTTTAATTACCTAAAATTTGGAGCTCATATCCCTAGGATGTTTTCAACATTGAGTTGCTTGCCTGAACAGATTTGGATCTTTTTAATCGCTATAACTCTACCAAAAAAAAAAAAGTAGATTTCGCGCGAACCGGCGCGTCAGTCGGTATGCACAATGCACGGTGGCTTGAGGATTTGTTTGAAGACTTTTGCAGGTTATAACGGATGTGATAAATGAAGCAGGATTGGCTTAATCTTTGCGGCCCTGTTTTCCTAACCCGATGAATGAGCAGGTGTCGTTGGCCTACTCGTCTATCACTGTCAGGGCAGCAAGGCAGATCGCTTGATTGATTTATCCCTGGAGCTACCCGCCGACCTGATGAGCCGTGAACCACACAACACACACATACACAAGCTTGCACTTTTCATTCTAAATTGCTTCCCAGGATCAACAGTTCCCGTGACTTGCCGGGATTTCTTGTCTGTCAGTTGGATCTATCCTCTGATACTCTCTCTTAACCCATTGGAACCTTAATAAATGATTCGCATGTCAACCCATAAATCTACTAATAATCTCTTGAAAAATAAAGTTCCTTAATATATCCTCACTAGTGTTGTTGGTGTTTGGGTCGTCAGTCCATAAACAGTTTTCCTCTGTTGATCTTGTCATTTCTATATAACTACTACTTCCTACATCTATTCTGATCTCTTTGTCATATTCATACCTTGATCTACCCCTGCCTACTTCTTTTTCTTTATCTGTTTTTCGGTTTTTCCCTCGGATTCAGCGAGGGATCCCACCTCTACCGCCTCAAGGGTAGTGTCCTGGAGCTTCAGACTCTGGGTCGGGGGATACAACTGGGGTGGATGACCAGTACTTCGCCCAGGTGGCCTCACCTACTATGCTGAACAGGGGCCTTGCGGGGGGATGGGAAGATTGGAAGGAAGAGGGAAGGAAGAGGGAAGGAAGCGGCCGTGGCCTTAAGTTAGGTACCATCACGGCATTTGCCTAGAGGAGAATTGGGAAACCACTGAAAACCACTTCCAGGATGGCTGAGGTTGGAATCGAACCCACCTCTACTCAGTTGACCTCCCGAGGCTGAGTGGACCCTGTTCCAGCCCTCGTACCACTTCTCAAAAATTTCGTGGCAGAGCCGGGAATCGAACCCGGACCTCCGGGGGTGGCAGCTAATCACACTAACCACTACCCCACAGAGGTGGACACGTCCTCTTACACTTCCCTTAAGTGCGGCCAGTATCCAGTATTCGGGAAAACCCCACCGTCGGCAGCTCTGAAGATGGTTTTCCACTGTTCCCAATTTTCACATCAGGCGAATGTTGAGGCTGTACCTTAATTAAGACCACGGCCTCATTCTTCCCACTCCTAGCCCTTTCCTGTCCCATCGTCGTCATAAGATCTGTCCGTGTCGGTGCGACGTAATGCAACTTTGCAAAAATATGATTTCTCGACACGGGTAGCAGCTGCTAGACCATAGGTGCTCGCGCTGGGCATTTCGTCCCGAGGGTACCCAGCACTGTAAGTGGACGGACAGGCGACGTGCATATGGCATTCAACCCACTGTGACGTTGTGGTTACGTTGAATTCTTCCAGTCACACTCCATCACTGCGGTGATACACGAGTTTGAAATGGAGGCGGAAAATAATAAATATAAGAGGGCAGATATCCACGTCATTTTGAATTTACCTTGTAAGAAGTACACAGTTATTTATTTATTTATTTATTTATTTATTTATTTATTTATTTATTTATTTATTTATTTATTTATTTATTTATTTATTTATTTATTTATTTATTTATTTATTTATTTATTTATTTATTTATTTATTTATTTATTTATTTATTTATTTATTTATTTATTTATTTATTTATTTATTTATTTATTTATTTATTTATTTATTTATTTATTTATTTATTTATTTATTTATTTATTTATTTATTTATTTATTTATTTATTTATTTATTTATTTATTTATTTATTTGCATTGTTGTTGTACTTTAATCTTCTATAGTAAATATCTATACCCCCACTCGATATGAAACTCCATCGCCATTTAGAGGCTAGCTATTATCATCGTACGCCTGATAAGTTTTTAATGCTATTTTCAAATTCAGTGAACAGGAAAATTCAAACAACACTATGCAAAATCAAGCAGTAAACTTGTTGAATTATATAAATATATTACGTTTTGCTGACTGAATAGCAGGAATTTTACTTTTTAAGAAGTGGAAATACTGTAATTTTCATCCAAGGAACGTGTACGCTTAAACCATGTACCATTTTAAACTGTGAAACAAAAATTATAAGGTGTTAGTTTTCTTTGAATGTATAAAAATAAGAAAGTAAAACTGGCTGTTCACATCGAGCGCAGTATAAATCAAGCAGGAATATCTTGAAAAGGTCGATTTTCTTGTGATAATAGCGGTTTTAAGAAAATACTGTACCGGTACCCCGTTTCAGCATTTCGTTCGTCATCGTTCCCTTCCTGCCAAGGTACGCAGAATACAAAATAGGGATCACGAGAGAAGTGCGCAGTAGCAAAGCAGAGCTGTGACGTCACGCAGGACCCTCGCGTTGAATCTGCTCTGAATGAGGTAGAGGTAGTTCGAATAAGAATCGCTGTGCACGCAAAAGCTAGGAGCTAATAGTACACGATAGTAACATATCTGTGGTGTATAAGAAACCGTGTGTGTTAATTTTATGTGATAAAACGTAAAAATCAGTAATAGTGTACACTTTTCAGTATGGTTTGTCATGCGAGTGCAGACTGCACAAATCATAGCAGGTCCGCGAAGGAACGAAACATACACTTTCACGTATTCCCTAAAGCCACTGACCTAAATAAATGGTGACAGAAGTAATCAAGACATTATTGACAGCTATCTTTCTCAGCTTCGAGGGTTCGGAAGACATTATGACCATCCTCTTCCGACAGCTGTGACGCAAAAGGTGAAATCATTGCTTCTTAGCCTCAATGCTTCCGAGGCGATGAGAAATTCCAACTGTTCTCCGGAAGATTATAAAACATTACGTCCAAATATGTTACATGCTACATATGAACTCGATCGAAACTCGGATATCGCGTGCCAGTCTAAGGCCAGCGTGGAGCCCACAACATCCTGTTCTTTAACGGAGGATGAGCAAGGGTTCGTTAAAGCCCTTGAAGAACTAGTGGAACAGCTCGAGGACAGTCGCGAAACCAAGGATCGTGATGAGCTGCTTGAAGACTTCACTGGCTATATAGCTTTTAGGGTAAAGAAGAAGAACCGCGATATAGAAAGCAATCACGGAGAGAAAACAGGTCAACCTACAAGGGGTGGAAATTAGATTTCAGAACCGTCTGGAGAACAGTTTGATGCAGCCTACAGAGAGATGGTACACCGCGGTAGTGCATATGGAAAAAAGAGTTCAAATTTGACCATGGGAAAGAACTGAAAGAGGGTTCGAACATCTTCATAAACCTTGCGGATATCCTGTAGAAGAAATTCCCCGAAATTTATGAGCTTACAAGTTGCTTCATGAGAAGCCGTTCTTTTATTCGAATGGACGCTTTAAACAAAAGTAAGACATTCAAGAGACCGGGATTCAGTTAATGCAATACCGATAAAGAAAGAAGAAAAGCAAAGAAATTCCACTGATGCTACAGATAGGTGTGTTTGATATTCTTTTTTAAAAAATGTCAGTATCATTATTTGTGTATAACACACCTGTTATTTTTTATGAAAGGCAATTCATTATGTTGTATATGAAACCAGTGCTAAGAATGTTAATACACAGGCCCATTAATTGATATGGCCTATCTAATGTTAACGTGAAATTTGTCAGTTCCTGGCTCTTGGAGAAGAACATTTACTGTACTGTTTGTGATGTGGACAGTTTCCTAACATTTGCTGTTTGTGTTGTTAACAGTGTATATAGTTTCCCAATATTGCTTGTAACAACGGACATATTTTTTGCAGTCATCAAGCTTTAATGTTCGAGTTTGTAACAATTAGAGCCCCTTGTTATTGTTATCATAGGTGTTGAGAACATGAACATATGGAATGGCATTCCACTGCGATCACATTCTTAGCATTGTTACAACCTTTTATACAGATCGAAATACTTCAGAAACGTTGCTTGATTCACACTGTATTTGATCTCCTATTATTACTCTACTGTATAGTGAAGTGGAATGCCTTTTCTGTGGCGATGTTAAAATATCAATGTTCTCTTATGTCTAACTTGTGGCTAAAACAGAACAGCTCACAGCTGTGTATTTGCCTACCTCATACAGAAGACAAGGCGCTGAGGGTTCACGATGACGTCATCGACGGCCAAGCGTGATGGGGAGACCTGCGCGTGATCCCTACCTCTTACTCTACCCCTGCAAAGTGCGTTCGCTCTCTCGCTTCACTGTGACGTAGGCTATGCATGCTACGTGAGCAGCCCGCATTTACGTCACGCCAGTCCGGCCACACTGGGACTGTGCTAGCCTCAACGGCCGTGTCGCACGCTTACTGTTGACTTGGACTTACATTGTAAAGCAATTCTTGTACCCATCGTTCGGTTAATACCGACTTAGCTAGGAGACTCGTGATCTCCAACCAACATCCCTAATTTCAGAGTTCCCGATGGTTACCCATCATTAAGTCGTATGTTACGACAATCATGGGTAGCGCGGAGATATTCTACCGCCGGGGCTATTCACAGCGGCAGATGACGTCTTGTATTTCTTCATCTCTCTTATCAAACAGTTGAAACTACGAGGTTGAATGAACCCTCTTCCAACCCTCTGTCTGGGACTGAAAGCCTTGGACTTTCTAGAAATCGAATCCGGTGGACTGGCGAGAAGTAACGTAGCCATCTGAAATCCTTTTGCTTTCCAGGTCATATGAGGGTGTTACTGTAATGTAATGATACGAACAAACATGAGCAGCATTAGACAGTTCTAGACTGTTTCATCCCTGCCATATTATTCAGCGAACATGCTCTTAAATATGGTGGCATGTTGACATTCACCTTATCAACAAAACCCAGCCTTGGCTAATCTAGCATAGCTTTACTCATTTAAACTCTCACAACTACAAAACCCCGGCTCGACTCGCGGAAGAGTTTAGCTCTGCCCCATTTAGTCTAAATAGATGTTTCTCATTATATTAATAGGCTCTGTACCATGTTTGCTGCACCCCAGTCTGCCTCAATGGTACAGAAAAAAACTTGAAACGATTACGTTTAACTAGCGTGTATTTTTTTGTTTTCATTTCGCTGAATTTTGTTCTGTCTATGAGATAAGATAATTTCCCTTGTTCAGCTCTACGTCAGCTTTTATCACTTTAAAAATATTACTGAATTCATTAAAATTACTGAGTATATCATATGAAAATTATCATTTCGCAGGCTAAACTGTTGTCGGTTAAAAGATGCGTAAGAGGATTGAATGTCGGCCTTCTAATTTTTTTTTTTTTTTTTTTGGTAGTGGCTTTACGTCGCACCGACACAGATAGGTGTCTTATGGCAACGATGGAATAGGAAAGGCCTAGGAGTTGGAAGGAAGCGGCCGTGGCCTTAATTAAGGTACAGCTCCAGCATTTGCCTGGTGTGAAAATGGGAAACCACGGAAAACCATCTTCAGGGCTGCCGACAGTGGGATTCGAACCCACTATCTCCCGGATGCAAGCTCACAGCCGCGTGCCCCTCACCGCACGGCCAACTCACCCGGTAATGTCGGATCTAGAACGCAAAACTAGAACAGATGTATCATTCCTTAGGATCCGGCTCCATGGCTAAATGGTTAGCGTGCTGGCCTTCGGTCCAAGGGGTGCCTGGTTCGACGTTCGATTCCCAGAAGGGTCGGGGATTGGGTGTGTGTGATGTCTTAAGCATTAGAAATCATCCTCCCATCCTCATAGATGCGCAGGCTGCCTCTAGGGAGTCAAATCGAAAACCTGCACCAGGCCTCCCAGGAGGCCACACGCCATTATTATTATTATTATTATTATTATTATTATTATTATTATTATTATTATTATTATTATTATTATTATTATTATTGCCGGGCTGAGTGGCTCAGACGGTTAAGGCGCTGGCCTTCTAACCCCAACTTGGCAGGTTCGATCCTGGCTCAGTCCGGTGGTATTTGAAGGTGCTCAAATACGACAGCCCCGTGTCGGTAGATTTACTAGCGCGTAACAGAACTCCTGCGGGACTAAATTCCGGCACCTCGGCGTCTCCGAAGACCTTAAAAAGTAGTTAGTGGGACGTAAAACAAATAACATTTATTATTATTATTATTATTATTATTATTATTATTATTATTATTCCTTGGGATGTGTATTCTTCCAGGTTGCTAGTATAGAGAAAAATGATTAACAAGTGAGCTCTCAGAAGAAATTACATTTACACCGCTCTGTTCACAGAGCGAATTTGCTCCACGGGAGTGAAAGCTGGGGGAACTAAAAATATACCGCATAATAAACTAGAATGAAATATGTTGAAGATGGTATGAACACCCAGGCCCCAAGCCAGAGGAAATGACTATTGAAGGTTAAAAACCACAATCTGGTCTGGAATTGAACCTGAAACCCCTGAGCCAAACGTATACCCGTAAGAACCGGATTCACCGTCCATAATCGATCCAACCGTCCGCTTCGAATCCTCCGCGAGTCAACCTGACGATGTTGATCGTGAGAAGAAGAAAATATACGAGCCCACAGTTCCTTTTTACAAAGAATAATACAAGCTTAAAAAGATCGAAGTCATGGGCTTGCTAATCGGGAGTAAGGGCACGATACATAGAAAATTCGTTGAGTTTTGCAAGGCATTCCACCTGCCAAAATCCTTGAGAAGTGAAATTGGACTTTCTGCCTTAAAAACATCAGTAAGTATTAAAAGAAACCACCCTCGGTGATTTGTTTTAACATTCAATAGACTTCTATGTATTTTTCTCTGTTACAAAATATCAGTTGGTATTAAGTAAAACTTTGTCTTTTAGCCAACCTGTAAATTGAGGAAGTGGTACTATGTAATATATATACAATCCTAAAGAAATGTTTCTTCTTGTTTCGTTGAGGCCCCTTGGACCACGTGGTTCCTAACTCTCTTGAGCAAAGCCCGGATTTTCATGCCGTAACAGGTTAGATTGCAAACTAAATTTGTTTAATAGGAAGTGTCGGCAACCCGCTCTTCCATAATGTAGCAAGAGTAACATAAATTATAGGAGTTCTGATGGGCCGTACCCGTAATTTTTATGCAAACCCCATAGCATACTCGTTGTGAAGGTAGACTATACTTGCTGCTCGCTTCAGAAACTTTGCATTCTAACCTATTAATGCATAAAAAATCCGGGCTCTACGTCATTAGTTTTCTTCTTAGCCCAGTATTCCTTCATCTTTGTATTGTGGGTTGCTTTCCTCTCGAGTCCACTTCACTACCACCCAAGGACGCAGTGTTTTAGCTGTCACTGACTGGAGAGTGTCGGATATTCTGATTAGCATTCTAAATTCATCCCAGTTGAATATATCCTTGAGATCAATTTTTAAAAATTCTGGGTCTTTTTGAACCAGTTTTGTCCATTTAGCATTTTGTCCCCTCCCCTATAGAAAGGTTGTTGAAGATTCTTGAAGTCGGTCTCTTGTTGCCCATTTAGACTCTGTGACCGAAGAAGATAAGCCTCCTATTTCTCATGGCTGATGTTATGCTCTCTAAATGTTGGTAACCGGGCGAGTTGGCCGTGCGCGTAGAGGCGCGCGGCTGTAAGCTTGCATCCGGGAGATAGTAGGTTCGAATCCCACTATCGGCAGCCCTGAAGATGGTTTTCCGTGGTTTCCCATTTTCATACCAGGCAAATGCTAGGGCTGTACCTTAATTAAGGCCACGGCCGCTTCCTTCCAACTCCTAGGCCTTTCCTATCCCATCGTCGCCATAAGACCTATCTGTGTCGGTGCAACGTAAAGCCCCCAGGAAAAAAAAATAAATGTTGGTAAAGCTCGTTGTTATGCCTGGTTCTGTATTCACCTCCCTCTTTAATGTGGTCCATGATCTTTCTCGGGATCTTTCGCTCTTTTGGTTCCAAATTCTTGAGTTGTCCCCTTTTGACCATGTTCAAGCATTCTGAGGCATACAGTATAGAAGGTCTTACTACGGTTTCATAGTGTCGAAGTTTGAGGTGAAGGGAAAGGGATTTGGACTTTTTAACGTTCCTACAGAGATGGAAAGATCTCTCCAGTTTGGTACACCTGGCTTTCACTAACTTTCGAGGTTATCCATTCTCAGAAGTATTTGTAGGAGTCAGTCTTCTTTATTACTGCACTCCCATGTGGGATTGAGTTGGGTGCATCTCTGATGTTGGTGATGAACTCCATCTGGCTAATGGCAATCCTCAACCCTACCTCAGCTGCTATTTCACGGAGGGAGGAGAGTTGGTGTGTAGCTTCCTCCATTCTTGATGCTAGGAGAATTTTAATTTATTTTGGAGAGTTTACTATTTAAAATCAGATCTCCAAGGTGTTACGGACATTGTCCGAAGCATGAACTCCAGTCTCTGCGTACAGAACCCCTGTGGGTGGGGGACTCAGACGAAGAATACACCCACAGTATCCCCTGCCTGTCGTAAGAGGCGACTAAAACGGGCGACCAAGGGATGATTTTATTAGAACCATGAAACTACTTGTGATTAGTACCACCACGCGGGGAACACCGTTGGTCGCTTTTACTTGCGCGTAGTACCACTATGTTAGGTACAAAATAGGTTTGTGAATAGTAGCGACACTGTGTGACTCAGGATGCATTTTACAGTACCTGTGATTCGTACCCCTATATGAGCAACACCGTGGGATGAGCGACATCATGGTTCTGCCTTGCCTATGCTTAATACCCACTATGAGAAACACCACGGGATAATGCGGGTCCCTATGGTTAGTCCACTTATGTGAGGAATGCCATAGGTTTGCGTTGCATGTAAATAGCGCCGCAGTGTGCAAAACACCATGTGCGCATTACATTACATGTGAGTAGTACCATAATGTGTGGAATACCGCGAGTCTACGCTACTTTTGATTAGTATCGCAACATGACAAAGAGCATGGTTCTATTTTCCTAGCGATAAGTACCATTATGAGGGGTCGATGACCTGGATTTTGGACCCGTTTCGACTACAAGCATTATCGAGTCAGAATTGTGCTTTAGAAGCAGCCCCTTGGTCAGTAATACTATTATTTAACGCTTGTTTCTGGGAATATGGGGCATTGTGAGTCGGATCCACTGATTGTTTGAACTTCATATCCATCCATGCATTCTTCGTCCTCACGTTTTCGAATCTTGTCAGTAGAGGATTATGGATTTTTAAATTGTCATCACATTTCGTCTCATTTCGTACCATTAGGGGCCGATGACCTAGATGTTAGGCCCCATTTAAACAACAAGCATCATCATCATTTGCGTACAGAATTTCACCGTAGAAGGCTGTGCAAAGGTTTCAAATGTAATTATGGTGGAATGGCAATGCCATCAACACATTGCGGAATCTTATGCGAACTAGAAAGGCTACGGATGCTTATTTAAGATGAAGTAAAATTAAGGGAGTAAAATTGAGATTTAAAGGAACCGGGAAGTGAGATAGGCACAAAAATGTCAATTCTCGTTTTTTAGCTTAAAATATCTCCAGTTTTTCCTCAAGAATTTGGTGTATCAATCATTGTGCTGAAGCTAAGCTGTATTTGAGACAATAAAATTAGATGTAAACATAACTCTGCACGCTGGATATCATTAGATGCCAGCTACGAGTAAAACATTTTTTTGGATTTTCGTCATTTTTTGAAACTTTGTGTACCTTTTTCTCAGAAACTATCACATAAGTGTACATGAAACTTGGTAGTCTCTTAGACACTATATATATCTGTTTGTGGAAATATATTTAATCAAATATCTTGATTAGTTCATGGACGCCAACTTGAAAAGCACTAGAAATTTTACAGTAAATTTCAGTTTCCAACTAGGATATAAAAATGTTCAACTGTTGTAAACAACAGGACAATAATTTTACTTTAGCAACTCAAAAAGGGTTTAAATATTATGCACACAAAGTTTCTTGGGTCTGGTTTGAATACTTTCTCAGAAAAAGATACATCAGTTACGGGAATTTTTAACACAAAATATTGGCACCACACTAACCCTTGGATGAAGAAATGATTGGCCGTAACCATGGCAACGTCACCTCAAGGATTCTACAGTAGAATACAGGCCTGGTGTTCGAAGTAGGCTCGTGCGTGAGTGTAGGCAAGAGCAAGGAGAGACTAACTAACTAACAAACAATGCTTTCATTCCCCACCCGAAGGGGTGGGGCGGGCCACCTAGAGGGTAACGCCCTCTCTCTGGCTAAGACCAAGGAGAGATTCTGTTCAAACAGTTTACACTCATAGCTAGCGTTAATCTGCCGAGCGAGATACGTATTGTTTCTGGAACCACATTTCCTTCTTATCAGCATAATTATTGTGAACAGCACCAAAGTGCTTTCGCTATTTACAAGGCCGAGAAATAGAAGGAATCCATTCGTCATATACATAAATATATGAATAGTAGTTTTATTCTGTGTCTCGTAGTTCATTGCTTCAGTCTGTTTTGATCTTCTTCTCTCTGTTAGAACATTCCTACTTAATTACCGATTGAGTGGCCGCGCGGTTGGGGCATGTAGCTGTCAGCTTGCACTTGGGAGATAGTGGGTTCGAATCCCACTGTGGTCAACCCTGAAGATTGTTTTCCGTGGTTTCCCATTTTCACACCAGGCAAATGCTGGGGCTGTACCATATGGCCACGGCCGCTTCCTTCCAAATCCTAGCCCTTTCATATCCCATCGTCGCCATAGGACCTATCTGTGTCGGTGGGAAGTAAAACAAATAGTAAAACAATGTATTTTAATTAATTAATTTATTTATGTATTTATTTATTTATTTATTTATTTATTTATTTATTTATTTATTTATTTATTTATTTATTTATTTATTTATTTATTTATTTATTTATTTATTTATTTATTTATTTATTTATTTATTTATTTATTTATTTATTTATTTAAAAATTAACACATTCGTAATATTAACCGTAATTATTACAGGCTATAAAGATGGTTCCTCAGAATAAAAATAGATCCACGTAAGGAAGTAAGAGTCCGCCTATGTGGTGTAGTAGTTAGTGTGATTATCTGTCGCCTCCGGAGGACTGGGTTCCATTCCAGGATCTGCCACGAAATTTGAAAAGTGGTACGAGGGCTGGGACGGGGTCCACTCAGCCTCGGGAGGTCAGCTGAGTAGAGGGGGTTTGATTCCCACTTCAGCCGTACTCGAAGTGGTTTACCATGGTTTTCCCACTTCTCCTCCAGGCAAATGCCGGGATGGTACCTAACATAAGGCCACGGCCGCTTCCTTCTCTCTTCCCTGTCTATCCCCTCCAATCTTCCCATCCCCCCACAAGGCTCCTGTTCAGGCCAGTAGGTGTGACAGCATGGGCGAGGTACTGATCTTCCCAAAGTCTCACGCTCCAGGACACTGCTCTTGAGGCGGTAGAGTGGGATCCCTCGCTGAGTCCGAGGGGGGAGAAACATCCCTGGAGGGTAAACGGATTAAGAAAGAAAGAAAGAAAGAGAGAGAGAAAAGCACTAAGTCAGAGCAATTGAATTTAGCAGTTCCTTATCCAAATCTTGGCTGATCCAAAGTCGATGTGTTAGTTTCGGCACCGTGAGTCCTTTAATGGTTATATCTTGAAGACCATACTTCTCCTTATAATATTTGATGGCTATAAAACCTTACACATCGAACAGAGATATATTTAAATTCCCAGCAACAAGTGGGGAGCAGTGAAATAAAAGAGGCTCTTCAATGTCTGAATGCTCACGTCAGACAAGAGAATAGGTATTGTGTGGCTCGTGTCATGGGAAGTCACCGCCGAGATGATAACGTGGGCTGCTTCCATTGTTCCTGCTGTCGAAACTTAAAACCATTGTTGACACCTTTAATTTCCGTTCCTTTATTGCTACTGGAGTGATGTCTTTCTCTGTAACACTCGTGGCCTCCCTTGTCACAGCATACAGCCATGAGCAGTTCCACGGTAGAGAAGAACTGAATTCCAACATTGGTCGTAGAGAAGCGTCTCAAATTGAAAGGGCTTATTTCCAGAGTGACGCATCTCCAAGAAACACAGTTTTCAGAAACCGCCATTTTTAACACCCTAAATGGATTTCCTAGAGACTTCATTGTTTCTACTGTATTGCATAGCCACATCACGTCAAACAAAATTTGCTTGTCATGGAGGATAAAATCCTAGTGCAATGAATACCATCAATATGTAGGGGGGGGGGGGGGGGTTGTGTGTGTGTGTGTGTGTGTGTGTGTGTGAGAGAGAGAGAGAGAGAGAGAGAGAGTCATTTTGCATCTAAAAGGGGGCTCGAGATGCGAATTATGCAGAAGAGTGTAGGCTACCTCTAATACATCTAGAGATGGACTGTTTTTCCGTTTTGTAAACAGGGCTAAAAAGACCTGTTTTTCCGACTAAAATGCTTTCTTTCTCCAAAACTGCCAGCTCTACAGATGTGAAGTTTTTACTGCAGCTTTGTTATGGAATAAAAAAAAAGGAAAGAACAAAGTCTTCTCCGTACAGGCCATGAAGGGCCCTTGGAGAGGTGAAAGGTGAAGACTTCCACTGTCCGTAACCTCGGCACTTGGTGGTGTAGAGTGGTTAGCTCTACGCCCGGCCGCCTTTGCCCCCAGGAATTAACCCGATACTCATTGTTGGTGCAGGCTGAGTGAACCTCAGAACCACTCGCACCTCCGGAAGTGGAAATCTCGTTTCTTAAATGTTTCGACTTCCTGACGGGGAATCGAACTCGCGTCCTTCCGGGTGAACCGAGCACGCCTTTATCACCTCAGCCAGGCAGCCCTTTTTGTTATGGAATAGTTGTCGTAAAAATAATAAAATAACCTGGGGGGGGGGTGATTCCTACTCATTTGGTCACCTGTCAACAAACTTTTTTCCCCAGTAAATTTCGGTAGGAAAAATTAGGCAGTTTTGTTCCGCGATAACTCAGTTAAAAAATTCCTGCAAGAAAGCGCGATCAGCGGATTCGTCACAAATAAGACACGGAGAAAACAGCTGCACAGTCAGAATAGGGGGTGGTCTACAGTGTTGCCAATTGGGAGTTATCATGGACCAAAACTGCCCATTTTTACCATCCAATTTACTGGGGAGAAAAGTTTGCTTGACAGGCGACCAAATGAGTAGGAATTGTTTCTCCCCAAGTTGTATTATTATTTTAGTAACTGCTATTCCATAACAAAGCTGAAGCAAAAATTTAATAGCTGTAGGGCTGGCAGTTTTGGAGAAGGAAAACATTTTAGTCGGAAAAACAGGTTGTTTAGCCCTGGTTACAATGTGGGAAAACGTTCCATCTCCAAAAGTATTAGAGCTAAAGCAGTGAAATTTTAATTGAAACCCCGTAATTAAGAAGTCTGATAACATCGTGTAAAACATTGGCTGAAATGCTGTAACTTTAGGGACATACGCGGATTCGACGAAATTTAGACCTGTCCCTAAACTTCCTGCAAACACTGTAATGCTTAATGATATATTTAATCAAATACTTCAAATGCTGTATTTATTTACAATATACGAATTTCGAAAAGCATATAATACGAATAAAATATTTAAATGCCTACAATGCAAGAACATAAATTTAATTTAGCAAAACCTATGATTGGAAACTAACATAAAGATGATCGTCTCGAGTTATATCTCGTATTTTTAACACACGAATTTTTGGGGGAAAGCGTTTAGAAGGACTTGACATGTTCAACGCACAAAATAAAATTTTAAAAGGTCATTATTACATCGGCGTTTAAGGACATAATGTTTTTCTTTGTGGGTTTCAATATTGAGCAGTTGAAGTATACTAAGCCAGCGCCCCCTAGAGAACAGTCGTTCAGCGGGGCAGGAGGCAGAACCAACTAAAGTGAGTGACGTGAACCTCGGGCTAACCCCACGTCACACCCCGCAGGGATCATCGGAGGAATGTCCAGTGCTCGTCCTACGAAGCAGACGACATTATCCTATCAAGTTGTACGACGCATCCGCACCAAGCCACAAACACGCAGCCAAGCCTCCGAACCAACGGTCATCACTCCACTTCTCATTCGCCGCACCATGGCCGACCGACAACCACCAGCAGACCAGAATGTCGCACCCAACCAGCAGCCAGCTCCAGCGCCTCCGCAGCAACCAGCACCACCTCTCACTCTCCAGGATCTAACCAATGTGGTCAACCAGCTGGCTCACAACATGCGGGCTCTCACAGATCATTTTTTAGACGACAATCAACAGCTAGACGACTCAGGGGGAGAATTGGAGGAACCAGAGCAACCGTGGCCATTTCGGAGCCTGCGACCCACCACATACAGCAAGGGCCTCGATACACCGACGGACCAGAAAGTCTACCAGATTGCCACGGCGTTGGAAGGCATGCTCCACACCTTGCCGGCGGGCCGGGACCATCACGATGTCACGACCATACTATGGTTCCTCTCGGCCTGGTACGTCCTCGACCCGGCCCAGAAAAAGTATGCCTTCAATCGCGCAAACCTCCTTTACATCGCGCTCTCCAGGGGCTGGAATTCAGCCATTCAGGTCGACCAAGCCACGGGCGACGAGGTGGCTATGTTGCCAGCCGGATTCCAGTTCCAACCCCCGCCCGCCAGAGCGGTCAGCCGTCCCTTGCCTACAAGAGGAAGAGGGCGCGGCACTCGCCGCGGGCGCGGACAAGGAGCGGCAGCAGCTCCTGCAGCAGCAGCTCCACAGTAATGGCGGTTACACCACCGGCTTCCGAAGGTGTTCTTCCTCCAGCGTCTCGGAGCCCACTCAGAGGACCGACGGACTACGAGAGGCAACATCCTGTCAAGAAGCTCAAACGTATGAGTCGACTACGCCTACGTCGCAGTCCCAGACGAAAGAAGCCACCGGATCGCTTCCCATAGGGTATTTGTGTTTATATATTTCTGTGTTTATTATTTCTATTGTAACATTTACTGCATTTGTCCTCTTTCTCGATAAGGTCTGTAACCCCATTGCCAATTTGTAAATTTTAATAAAGCACGGTGGTGTCCACTCCTTCAGAGGGGCACCACGGTTCATAGCCTCTTGCCCTGCACGGCTGCGCCAGTGCTTTCGACCCTTCATACACGTGCCAGCCAATCGGCTATATAAGCACGAGGGGTGGAAGGCTCTGGGCAGTCGTTCAGCGGGGCCTCCTGCCTCACGTCACTCACTTTAGTTGGTTCTGCCTCCTGCCCCGCTGAACGACTAGGAGGCGCTGACTAAGCCCTCGAGAGTTGGAGTCTGACGTTTAGCGCCACCGGCGAGGAAAAGTTGACTAACGCTGCTCGGAAATGTCTGTTGCAACGAGCTAAAAGGAGGTCTGTTGCTATGGCAACGATAACAGCGATGTCACATTTAAGGAAGTTATCGCCACGTGGGTTGGCTGGTTCTCAGTCTTTTTTGTGATATTAGTCGGAGTTGTGCTGTGTTAGCTGTTGCTACTTTTGTACAGTTCTATTCTGTATTTAAATGTGCACTTGTTGCGATTATTGCCATAAACTTATAGTTTTGTTAATTATTACGAAATCTCGTATTTATCAGCAGTGATGTGTTCTGTCTTATATGCTGGAATTTTAAGCACAAGCTTAGGAACGGGAGAAAGTTTATCAAATTGCGTTAGGCCTACATGTGTTATTACACACTCACCCTGTATGAAAGTGTGATATGCCGCAGATGGAGGTAACTATGACAACGCAGCGTACTTCGCAGTTACTTTTTTCCCGCTCAAATGTCAGACTGCAACTCTCGTGGGCCCATCTCTAGAAGAAAACATTATATCACACAAAATGCCATGGCAGGATGCACTTCACGTAGGTCCCAGTTTATCGAGGAGGCTTTTAACATCCTTGGCTTTGTCTTCTTTCAATACATTGTCCAGTGGTCCTTGTTCTACTTAAAGAAACGCACATTTCCTGTTTGGACACAACAAAACCAAGAGCGAAAGAGCAGTCTCTCGCCACAACCGGTTAGCGGTCACGTGATATGTGCGTACCGGGCTATTGGACATATGGAGTTGCGTCACTTTGGAAATAGCCCTTCAATTGCTTCAAGGATTTAACTGAACAGGAACGAATCGGGAGAGCGTGGAAAAAGTAGACAGCCTGTTCCGCTCCGTGAAAAATGTTACTGAATTCTCGATAAATATACGACATGGTATATAGGCTTTTGGGCTTATGTCGTATCAAGAAAATAAGGTGAAATTCTTTACGTTTCGCAGAGAACTGTGCTCTGCGTCATCAGAAGAAAATCTCGACTGTCCACGAGAAAGGCTTCACTATTGTTATTCCAAATTTGTACGTTCCTCGTCGCCAGATGTTTCATTCCAGGCTTGTGTCAATGTCACACACCTGTCAATGTCGTATGTTACGTACACATGTTAAGTTACCCTCTTAAGGGCCCTTTTCATGCTCATTTGCACAGATCTGTCTGTACAGACCGTGTTTGTGCAGACAAGTCGTTGCGTGTAAATGAATCGCCGACCGTAATTTTGGTCTGTACTGCGGTCTGTGCAAAGTCTGGCGGAGTTTGAATTAACGCAGACAACGCTGCAGACAGATAGCACAGTCCTTCGTCTGGGAGCGTGTATGTAGTGTTGTACTGTAGCGTAGTGTTTGCTCTCAATACAGAAACAGCTATGAGTGAGTTTACTCAAGATCCGGGTAATTGTACCCGTACATTTATGATTAAATTCATAGAACTCTATAAATCATTGCCAAGTGTTTGGAAGATCAAGAGCAAAGAATACAGTGTCCGCAATGAAGAAAACGCGGCATATGATGTATTAGTTTCTAAAGTAACATTTCCTTATCACAACTTGTCCATCTATCACGATATTAAACATTAAAATTAAGCCTACTAACTATTTACACTCAATCTTGAAATTGTATTTTAATTAATTAATTGATTCATTCATTCATTTTGTCCTAAATGTTAACAGTGTTATATGATCTAGGACAACATGCAGGCCTATCTTAACACTTCGTGAGTTCAATTAGTGCTTCATGTCACAATTCTGTACCTGATCCAGTTATACTACAATTACAACACACATTGTGAATGACTGCATGAATAGATAAATGAATGAATGATTGCACGATTGAATTGTATTCATGCATATTTGCATGACCCAATAAATACCGCTACCGTTCTCTCCCTGTCACGGATAACCACCAGATGAAAAGAGAGTCCTTATTATTGATGGATGAATGAATGCACTCAACTTACAGATACGGAACTCCAGCAGCTGAGGAAGGAACACGCAATCTATTTTACCTAAGCAAAATAATGCCTTTGAATTCTCACCTTTAAATATTCCTCTCTTAGAACGTCATATATAGCACGGCATGTTTCCGGAATGATATGGCTTAAATATGAAGGAGACACTATAGCAGAAAATTTAAGGTCCACATAGCTCTTTCCTGTTGCCAGAAACCTCAATGTTACTACAAGTCTTTCTAAAGTGCTTATCGATTCTCTCATTACACTGTCTTCTCTCCTTATATACGGTGTGACATACTGCAACAGCACTAAGAATTTCACTTCGTCCATTCTCAAGTAGTTAAACCAGTCATCTTTTTCAAATTTTAACTCCTTCAAAAGATCAACGCTGAAAAGCGAAACGTGTTGTAGAAGCCAGTCTTTTGTCCACCTTCTATGTTGTGATTTCTTCCTCTTTTTAACTTCCGAAATAACAACACTAGACAGAAGTACCACTTTATAAGTTAATTGACTTAATGTGGCCATGGTCAGGAAATACTACCTGCGCTCGTCTCGATTGGAAATACAGGACTGTGCGAAAGCAAATACAGTAGAGACAATACGCGACACTTACAGATTTAGCCTTGCTAAAATGGGAGACAATTCGACGGTGGCGCTCCTAGTGACTTGACCTGAAAAAATCGCGCTAAATTCAAATATCAATGGAAATGTATATACGGAAATGGATAAATAAATGACGTCTAGAAAGAAAGTGTTATTGAGATATTAACTTCGAAGTTGCTAAAGCAATTCTGGATAAATGAATGAAGAATTATTTAAAAGGTTATTATTCAAAGACTGAAATTAGACATATAAACAAGATGTGAAATGGACTGCTGTGAAATGGCTTGATCTTTCATTTATGCATTACTTCTTTTTTTTCTTTTTCTTTTTTTTCTTTAGCATTCCTGCCTGAACTTTTACGGTTAGATTAGTCTTTTTTCTCATTTGAAAACATTGTATCATCACATTAAGACACTTGTCAATAAAAATATCGGCAAATTCCTTACACATATGATGCAACGAATTAACATTTAATAGCTAGACAATTTTCCTCTCAACATGAAGCCTACTAACAGAAAGAAAATCTATAAAATCCCGGCTTTAATCTGAGAAGAGAGATAAAAGAAAGAAAAGTATGAAAATGTTGTCGATAGTGATGCTTTGAGGAATATTTACGTACAGTTAGAGTAAAAATGTAACATACCCTTGGCTGTATAGTCGAGGATTTTTAAAGTCGCTGGCCTGGAAATGATCTGAACATATCTTATAATTCGTATATAAGCGTAACGTCCCTTCTTTCTTGTACACCTTGTCCAAATAACTTCTGTGACATTTCAAAACCCACAGATCACACTTACAACACCACATCGGTATTGAAGGTTAACTGCTGCAATATACAATAACATATGCGTATCACATTTTAAGCCAGTTAAAATATGGGTCGAGCAGGTCAGAAGATTATGAAGTACTATAAAAATCTCTGTCACTGGAAGAATATATATGCAAACACAATATTACTTACATTTTCTTGTCACGAGGGAACCTGAAGAACGACCGCGCATTCTTCTCTACTTCATAGTTACTGCAGCCAAACACAGCACATACCTTTCCCCTCATGTTGAGAGGAGATATCAAGGAATGACGCACGCTACTATTTTATTGTCAACTCACTGAAAACGCATAAATAACACCAAAAACTTCACACACAATAATACACGTGCTCTTATGACAGAATCAGTAGTTTTCAGGTCTACTCGCTAGAGAGAGCTCCAATACCTGTCCCTCGATATCTCGCTCAGTGTCGCGTATTGTCTCTACTGTATTTGACGAAAGCTGTACAAATGGTCGGAACGTGTAAACGCAGCGTGAACAGTGCAGACCAGATGTGCAGACGGTCGTTGCAAACGTGGTCTGTGCAGACAAGTCTGAACGTGTAAAGGGCCCTTGACTGATTATCATGGTTCCGTCAGCTTCCGCTTCGAACGCTAGCGCTGTACCGCGTCCGGTGAGACATCTGGTGACGAATGAACGTACCATTTCCACTTCTTTTATAACGTCTAAATTCAAAAGCTCATTCTTAAGAAGCCTTTCTCGTAGAAGTCGAGATTTTCTCCTGATGACGCAGAGCACAGTTCTCTGCGAAACGTAAAGCAACGGCATATGAAAAGCCTATATCATGTCTATAAGTATGGGCCGTGAAAGCATCAATGGCAACATTTTTTATAAATATTACAATATTCCCCTTTCAGTTGCTTCTTTGTACGGGCAGGCGATACCATACCGTGAATGTATTATATCGCCTCCTTGCACAGGGGGAATAAAACCAAACTCACTGATATGCCACTCTACTCAAACCAGTTCTGCAAAGATTTTCTATAGGTTGGTTTCTCTTCTCTAATTTGATTTTTGGGCTAAGGAAGATGTACTCGTTAATAGTTCTTATGTTTTTGTTTCAAATGTTAACGTGTGGACTTTCTGGAATTAGCATTTTATTTTTTCTTCCAAACCAATCACTGCTAAAGCAACCTGTTGCTCTTTGATCTAGGTATCAGTACCTATCGTTGCGTATGTTGTTATACCGAGTGGGCGAAATAAAACTGGCCCGGAAAATATTTATAAGACTGACGCGGAAAAATGCTGGAAACCGTGATTTCGATGCACCAATCGGTTGCTGTCACATGTCCGCGTGTATGCATCTCCCGTATGTTCTGTCCCGATTACGTCGTTATGTACGTATAAGTGAGTGAGATGAGAAACTCATTAAAACAACCATTATATGAAACTTCAGTATTTTTAGCTCAGAACTGCTTGTATTTCCCGGCCTTGTATAATAACGTGAGCAACGGTGTCCACAATATACTAATTCAATTGTCTTGATGTTTCAGAAAATGAGGCTGTTCCAGAAGAATTTGGAAGACCTGTCGAGTCGTCTTGCTGCTGCAGAAGCCATGAAGAACAGCTGGCAGAGCCCAGCTGACATGACGGAAGTCAGCGAGATGTTGGAACAGTTGCAGGTAATGATTATTTGACCATTAGGAACATGTTTTGGTGGTAATGATTATTGTTTCAACGGGAAGTACAATTAGACTATCATCCTCTATTGAATCTTATAAACAGTTTTTTTTTTAATTAATTAAAGGTAGAGGTTCGATCCATTGAAGTTCGAAGATCAAGCGAGTGGCCGCGTGGTTTGGGCACGTAGCTATCAGATAGTGGGTTCGAGCCTCACTGTCGACAGCCCTGAAGATGGTATTCCGTGGTCTCCCATTTTCACACCAGGAACATGCTAGGGCTGTACCTTAATTAATTAAGAATTGATTGATTGATTGATTGATTGATTGATTGATTGATTGATTGATTGATTGATTGATTGATTGATTGATTGATTGATTGATTGATTGATTGATTGATTGATTGATTGATTGATTTCATTGCATGTGCCCAATGATGCCATATGGGCATATTATAGTGTCACTAATTTTTGAGCATACGGAAGTCTGACAAAAATTAAATATTGGTAATTTTTATGTTCAGGATCCACATGTTAGATAATATTTCTAGAAAAATATTTGTTTCCGTCACGTCGGATAATTTGAGCTGGAACGAATTAACTGGAACGGATTAATGAAGTAATCACTTCAGTTTAAGTAACTCCGACAGTTAGGAAGTTGTGAGTGATTTAAAAGGCGGTGAATTACGAGCACGTGTATCAGTTTTGTTTTGTTTTGGTTGTAACTTTAGTTTTTATTTTGTGTGGTACCAGTAGTATATTAGTGTTCTGTGGTATTATGTGACTAGATTTTAGTTACAAGAATAGATCTTTAGGAGATTGAGGAGCAGGGTTCTCTTGTGTAATAATTGAGCAAAGTAAATACGGAAAGTATAAGAAGTGTTTGAGGTTAGATATCCCGTGCATGGTAGTACTATGCATTGACAGAGGCACGTGGGAAGTTGGCAAAGTAACAGTGATAAATAGTTTTAGAATGACTGTTATTCAATTAATGACTGATTATCTCCCTTTGTATTGGCTTATCTGATGACGGATTGAAAACAGTTGTTGATGCAAGCAGAATTAAAGTAATTTTCAATTTGCACTTTGAGATTTCAGCTACTGTATGAGACGCACACTTTTCAGATCTTCAAGAGTAGTGATCCACTCGAAAGTGTGAGAATTACGCGATAAAAGAGTATTTTCGTGTCAGGTTGAAAGATCCGAGTTCGATTTTATTCCCTTTAATATGCATTCTTTGCCATTTTCACATTATAAGAATATTAAGTTACATAGCCTAGGAGAATTCGTGATGCAATACGGTACCGTACTATGAAAACTTTCCAGATCTACCCCATGAAAATGCTATTAAAAACAGCACTTCCAAAGCTTCATCATCATAGTAGATGCCGTAATTTAATAGCAAAATTTAAAGTTGCAGTGAAACTGGGCTGAATCACATTATCTTTGGGTTGAGTGGCTCAGATGGTAGTGCATTGGCCTCCTGAGCCCAGGTTGGCAGTTTCGATCCCCTCAGTCCGTTGGTATTTGAAGGTTCTCAAATACGTCAGCCTCGTGCCGGTAGATTAACTGGTACTTAATACAACTGCGAGACAAAATTCCAGCACCTCGGCGTTTCCAAAAACCGTTAAAAAGCTAGTGAGACGTAAAACTATTATTATTATTATTATTATTATTATTATTATTATTATTATTATTATTATTATTAGTTACAGCAAAACAGTTAAGTGATACCCTAAATTGCTACCCTGGACCTTCTTATGTTCTTACATTTTTCAAAAGTGCAACAGTAATAGAAAATTATCCAGAAACAAGCCCCTTTATTACAAACGTAATCCTTGATCTTAAGTTGGAAAGCCTATTGATGCACCAGAAACTGAAATCTCTTCAGTGTTAACAAATTGAGAAGACAACAAGGAAGGTCTGAAGAAAATGATGAGGTAAGAAAATGAATGACCATAGACCGAGAGTATAGACTACAGGATGATTCACAATGAGATACCTTTGCTTATAATAAAGCTCATTTTTGGAAATGTGTTGAGCAAAAGATGCTGTATAAACTTGTATACCATTCATGATATGTTCTGAAGTTCATTTATTTTAAGGTTGTTTAAGTTATTTTTCTTGTTGATGGAAACAAAGGAAAATCAAATATTTATATACTAAATTCAGTGTTGGGAAGTAATTCAGTAAAAGTAATCAAATCACTTGTAACTAACACTTTTTTTTGTCATTTTTACTTGTAATTGTTACTTTTTACAATATATGATTTTTACTAGCACAGTGACATTATTTCATCTATGACTGGGTTGTCACTCGCCCGGTCGCCTTCATTACAAGTATGTCTTCTGCCAAGCACTTTGCCGTAATGTGGCCAGCGCTCACCTGGCACTGAGTCATAGAATATAGAAAACCTTTTTCTTCTATCTGTAAGAACATGTCTCCTTCTATGTCTTTTATGATCATTTATTGAACCTGCCGGTTTGAACATTTGCTAGATTTTTTATTGCTTTGATGCTAGGCACAGGTCTGTTTGGAAATTTCTTACAGAATTTCTGTCGTGTGTTCGCACAAGATTTCCTGTATTTTATGAAGGTATTATGTATGTACACACGCCCACGAAATGAGAATGGCATTGGAAGAATATACTGAGCACTAAACACGTGAACACATGACTAAACTGAACCTTACACTGATAAAGATCTCAGCAGACTGCAAAGGAGAGGAACTTGTGGCGCCAAGAAGCGCATTATGGCAAAGTGCTTGGCGGTAGACAAGTTTGCAGTGGAGGCAACCGGGCAAGTGACAATCCCATTCATAGATAAAACAATATCCCTGTTTGCAGTGGAGGCAACCGGGCAAGTGACAATCCCATTCATAGATAAAACAATATCCCTGTATTTTAGTTCTTGAAATCAAACTGTAATCGTTACATTGTAGAAATAGGTCTACATTGCATGGAAGCAGAAATGGGGGGGGGGGGGGGGGCAGTGATGATGGAG
This sequence comes from Anabrus simplex, assembly GCF_040414725.1. Classification (NCBI taxonomy): domain Eukaryota; kingdom Metazoa; phylum Arthropoda; class Insecta; order Orthoptera; family Tettigoniidae; genus Anabrus; species Anabrus simplex. The sequence goes on from NC_090277.1 coordinate 59,657,431, forward strand.
ATAACTTGCTCAGTTCTACTACAGCAGAACCAGTAGCCTCGTCACTGAGCGAGTTGGCCATGGGGTTAGGGGGCGTGGCTGTGAGCTAGCATTCAGGAGATAGTGAGTTCAAACCATGGTGTCAGCATATGTGAAGATCTTTTTCCGTGGTTTCCCATTTTTACACCAGGCAAATGCCGGGGCTGTACCTTAATTAAGGCCACAGCCACTTCCTTCCCACTCCTAGCCCTTTCCCATCCCATCATTGCCATAAGACATCTGTGTCATTGCGACGTAAAGATTTGAAAATATATGTTTGTTGCTGGTATACAGAGGGTTTATATCTACTGTACATGGGAATTATATTTTATATTTGTATTTTGAACATTAAAATTGGTTTAGCTTTGGTACCCTTCCTGCAAAAGATAGGTTAGAAGTCCAACACAGCGCAGCTCAGACAACCTTACAATGCACTCAATGGGCTTTCAACATCGGCACATTATATGTAGGCCTGCAGGTACTGAATTACTTTCTTCTTGCCATGCAGAGAGTAGGCACTGCAGAAGAAAACATGGCCCCATAGAAGCCATAGATTCGGACCTGCCTGCGAGCAGAATACACCCTTACCTTACTTCTGTAGAAGCCCGTGTTTCCATGACAAGAATGTAGTAGTCCTGCAGCCAGATACAATGCAAGGTCTATCGGATACAATATGAAAATTGCCTTCATCTCAGCTGGTCAGTAGCAGCACAGAAAGTGGTCTCATTTCACTGATTTACACTGTTTCACTTTTAATTCCTTTTGTATAAGTAGGAATGCTTCTTGGGATGGGTTGATGGGTCCCTGGCAAGCTTAAAGGAAGGTTCTCTATCCTCTGCTACTTCATGTACCATATAACATCATTTTTCTATGATTACAAACATGTGGGAAGGGTACCAAAGCACTACCTTAATTAAAGTCTGCTAAAATCATTAAAAATTGACTCCTAAGAGAAAATGTATTTTTCCACCTTTCAATGCACCATTAAGAAAGACTTTACACTATTAATAAGTAATGAAAAAATGTATTTTTATAACACCAGAAGATGTTTTGGTCCCTGGCAAGTATTCTCCCAGTAGCAAAAGGTCTTAGAGGTCGACTCTAATTAGAAACTAATTTTTTTTTTTTTAATAGAGGCCCCTGAAGAAGAAGAAGAAGAAGAAGAAGAAGAAGAAGAAGAAGAAGAAGAAGAAGAAGAAGAAGAAGAAAAGCATTTCCCCACCCCCCATATTAGACACTTTACCGTATAACCTCCACCCTGAATTAAATAACAGTCTACTGCAGATGAAACAAGAGGAGTTCTCATAGTTAACTTGCATATCGGTCCATTTCACCAACAGAACAATAACAATTCCTTTTAACATGACAGCAAGAATGTTACAATATGACTTCATTTTTATATATGTAATAACACAGTGTGTGTGAAAACAAAAATTCACAGCCTGCTTCCAGTGATTTAACAGGTCAGGAATGGAATGAATGAAGCCCCCATCTAGCAGCAAGGATAGGAATTGTGCCAACTGCTGAAGCCTGTCGCACTCCTCTGGGGCAATGATAAATGACTGACAGATTAAATGAATTGTTAATGGAGAGTGTTGCTGGAATGAAAGATGACAGGGAAAACAGGAGTACCCAGAGAAAAACATGTCCCAGCTTCAGTTTGTCCAGCACAAATCTCACGTGGAGTGACTGGGATTTGAATCGCAGTATCCAGTGGTGACGGGCCGGCGCGCGGTGCCGCCTGAGCCATGGAGACTCTCAACACAGTGTGTGTATTTTGTAATAATTTTCTTATTCCGTTTACCCTCCAGGATTGGTTTTTCCTTTGGACTCAGTGAAGGATCCCACCTCTCCCGCCTCAAGGACAGTGTGCTGGAGCGTGAGACTTTAGATCGGGGGTAAAAATGGGGAGAAGGATCAGTACCTCGCCCAAGCGGCCTCACCTGGTATGTTGAATAGGGGCCTTATGGGGGGATGAGAAGATTGTAAGGGATAGACAAGGAAGAGGGAAGGAAGTAGCCATACCCTTAAGTTAGGTACCATCCCGGCATGTGCCTGGAGGAGAAGTGGAAAACCACATCGAGGATGGCTGAGAAAGGAATCAAACCCCCCTCTACTCAGTTGACCTCCCGAGGCTGAGTGGACCCCGTTCCAGCCATTGTACCACTTTTCAAATTTCATGGCAGAGCCGGGAATCGAACCCAGGCCTCCGGGGGTGGCAGTAATTCACACTAACCACTACACCACAGAGGTGGACTGTATTTTGTAGTAATAATATTTTATAATAATGCAGTGTGTATTTATCATTAAGACTCGCAAGTGGACTTTTTAAAATCATTGTGCTTTATTTTAATAAACTTTTAATTTTCACAATAGCTGGGCTCCGTGGCTTAGACAGTTGAGTCGCTGGCCTTCTTGTTAATTTACCTGTTAGCCAGATGATGATGGTCCAGTGGAAACCAAAACATGCTCTGGTGGTATAAAAAATATTGTTTAATTATTTATTAATAGTGTCAAGTCTTTCTCAGTGGTGTGTTGAAAGGTGGACAAATATAATTTTTCTCTTAGGAGTCAATTTTTAATGATTTGTAAGTCATTACAGAATCATCATGAGGTTTATTGCATGTAGTGTCTGCAAAAATATTTAAAATGAGGAACATACATTACCATGTACTCTTTTTATTTTTTTTTTCAATGACTCTACATCATACGTCCAATGTCCATCGTTTGGGATTGGTTAAAATATCATTTTTAGGATGTGTTTGTGTGTGTGTTTTCCTGCATAGGAAGTCAATATCTTGGTTAATTTTCTGTATCCATTTTGTACTTCTTGTATATTATTTTAAATTCCATTCAACAATGTGCGCCACTAAGAATCTAATCTATTTCATTTCAGAAATTTGGTGAGCGTCTTGGTCCAATCCAAAGAACTGTGGAAGATGTCAACGACCAGGCTGCCCTTTTCACTTCGAACAATGTTTTAGTTTCACATATCAACCTCAATCGACTTGAGGAGCTTAATACTAGGTATGTGTAATCAATCATATTTTTTTTGTCTACCTCACCATCTTTTAACTCAGTTTGATTTGACTCTTTGTATGTACCAGAGGACTGCCCGTGTTGGCAGGAGTTGGAAAGATATCCCATATTCAGGTGGAGGCATGCTTGTACGTGTACTGTCTTAGTCCATCTGTGTGAGAAATGGAACAGTTGCTAGGTTACTGCCTGGAGAATTTTATTACTGGAAGCTTGATGCTACTTGCAGTTAAAGGTGTATCCCAGCTGCAGACTGTGTTTATACATTCTGGTCTAAGTGCAAGCTCAGCCTGCAGTAGGCATTGACAAGAGAATAAATCAGAAATGAACTCATCATCATCATTTCTTCGCTCCAGCAAGCCAGGTGCGGTTGTGTACGAGCCTCCTCCAGTTTGTCCTATCCATCCACAGATGCTGCTCATATATGCACCACCAGTGCACATCTCTAATTGCAAGGTCCTTCAGTATCTGTTTTTCCCAAATATCACGAGGTCTTCCTCTTGGTCTCTTCCCAGGAACATTGTGGTCAAAGTATGTTAAAGGAGTCCTGTGAGGGTCCATTCTTTTCATGTGACCATACCATTGCAATCTCTTCACTTCTAGAGTCTCCAGCAAGCTTCTTTCCAATCCAACCTGTTGCCGGATATCCACATTCCTTATTTTATCCATTTTTGTTTTTTGTAGACAAGAACGGAGGAACTTCATTTCTGTTGCCTGAGGACGACTCTTTGTTGGTCTAGTAAGTGTTGCTGCTTATCAATATAGGTACTAGATATAATTTTTACAAGCTGATCTTGGAAACTAATGGAAATGTTTCATTCCAAAATATTTGAGGTACAGCATGATAAAGTTTGGATGCTTTCTGTATTTTGTTGCTAATCTCTTGATGTATTTTATTTTCTGATGACAGAACACTACCTAAATACTGGAAGTTGTCTACAATATCCATCTCCCCATCTCCAATTCTTAGATGAACAGTTGGAGAGTTTCTACTCATCACCAAGCCAACTGTCTTCGTTTTGCTGTTTTGAGACCTAAGGTTGTAAAAGCTTCAAGCCAGAGACGTAGTCTAATTTGTACTTCCGCTTCTGCCTCACCCCATACCATTACATCATCAGCAAAACCAGGGCATTAGTTGTTGGATCCTTTCTTTTAACCGCTTTTAAAACTTCATCCATTATGATTATGAAGAGAAGTGGTGAAAGACAACTTCCTTACTGGACTCCACTCTTCATTTCGTTCGAACCAACCTGACCTTCCATCCTGGACCTGGACACAACACTTGGTTTCATATTATAATCATTGTACTCGTGCTATGATGTCATGGGCACTAACTGAGAATGCTATTACAGTGTTGTAGAAGATTCCGTGAAGCTTTAATGCAGGTTATATGTCACTAAATTAGCAGTCAGTGATCTGTGTTATTTTCCAACCGTTTTCATTTTAGGAGATGTGCAGGAAGCAAGTGTAATTTTGTACATCTTATTCAATGGAAAGGGAATCGTAATTCAAGGAGAGGAAATCAAAACTCTGAGATTCGCTGATGATATTATTATTTTATCTGAGACTTCGGAAGATCTGGAGAAATTGCTAAATGGTATGGATGGAGTCTTGGGCAAGGAGAACAAAATGAAAATAAATAAGTACAAAACAAAAGTAATGGAGGGCATTCGAATGAAGTCAGGTGATGCAGGTAATATTAGATTAGGAACTGAAGTCTTAAAGGAAGTAGATGAATGTTGTTACTTGGGTAGTAAAATAACTAACGATGGCAGAAGCAAGAAGGACATAATAATGCAGGGTAGCACAAGCAAGGAAGGTCTTTCTTAAGAAAAGAAATTTGCTCACTTCAAACATTGATACAGGAATTAGAAAGATGTTTTTGAAGACTTTCGTCTGGAGCGTGACATTGTATGGAAGTGAAGCCTGGACAATAACTAGCTCAGAAAGAAAGCGAATACCTATATATTTTATTTTTACAAGTTGCTTTACGTCGCACCAACACAGACGGGTCTTATGGCAACAATGAGACAGGAAAGAGCTAGGAGTGGGAAGGAATCGACCGTGGCCTTAATTAAGGTACAGCCCCAGCATTTGCCTGGTGTGAAAATGGGAAACCATGGAAAACCATCTTCAGGGCTGCCGACACGGGTTTGAACTCACTCTCTCCTGAATACCGGATACTGGCCGCATTGAAGCGACTGCAGCTATCGAGCTCTGTGGGAAGAAAGAGAATAGAAGCTTTTGAAGTACGGTGTTTCAGAAGAATGCTGAAGGTAAGATGGATAGATCGAATCACAAATGAAACTATATTGAATCGAATTGGTGAGAGCGGATCAGTTTGGCTAAATTTGGTGAGAAGAAGAAACACTGAACTTGTTCAGAAATGAAAATGAAAAGGTTAGCACAGGATAGGCTGGTGTGGAGAGCTGCATTTGACTCCATAGAGATTTATTATAGCGTTGATTATATTTTCTTTGACCGGTTACCCTTTATGTAATTGAAATCCAATAATGCTTTTGTTTTTCTGCAGGTGGAAACTCCTCCAGATAGCGGTGGATGACCGATACAAACAGCTCAACGACTTTGGTAAGGAGGGTTCGCCACCTAACCAGAACTTCCTGTCGGCATCTGTAGAACATCCCTGGGAGCGTGCCATCACCGCAAACAAAGTGCCTTATTACATTAAGTAAGTTGGACTTGAGTTCACAGCTGAAATCAAATATAGCGCCATATCTGTCACGTTCCTTCTTAAGAAATCCACATTGTAACAAATGAGGTTGAGGACCTGTAACACACTTTTCAGCACAGTGAATTTGTTGAATGTGAGGTTAATGTGTAAATACAGGGTGTAACGTCCGGCTCCATGGCTAAATGGTTAGCGTGCAGGCCTTTGGTCACAGGGGTCCCGGGTTCGATTCCTGGCAGGGTCGGGAATTTTAACCATGATTGGTTAATTCCGTTGGCACGGTGGCTGGGTGCATGTGTTGTCTTCATTATTGTTTCATCCTCATCACGATGCGCAGGTCACCTACGGGAGTTAAATCAAAGGATCTACATCTGGCGAGCCGAACTTTTCCTCGGACACTCCCAGTACTGAAAGCCTTACGCCAATTTTTTTTACAGGGTGTAACAATAAGATCTGGCCGAACATTCAGGACACATACCTCACACTACTACTTCTTATTCTTATTCTGGGTCGGGGTGTGAACCAAGGACCTCCACAGTTTGTTTTTTTTGTTTTTCATATTTACCCGAGGACGAGAACACCAGGAACTGCTCGTCGCTTTTGGCAGGGACCCTAACTGTTTCCGAGGCCTCAACTCTTAATCATTTTATAGGTTATTAGCACGATGGGCTCGAGGCATTTTATGCCTACTGCCAGGATTTTTTTAGGCCCCTCATAATATGGGGAAACAGATGCCTTTTGCAGCTGCCCCTAACATGAAGTGCAGATGCTGCTACATGGACTTTTGTTGTATTACCATCACCAACGGACCATCAGCTCTCCTAAAGAGCCTCATCTGTCTGAAGCCATTGCCCTCATTAGATTGTACTCGTATTTATTCATGCCGTCTCCTCTATACTGAAGTCCACCTTCTCCGCCATAGATGCCGTTGAGGTTTTCACTCGTAACCCTAAGCTAGAACCCTTACTAGATGTTACACACCGGGTCAGATTCCTCACACATAGAAGAAGAAACTATTTTATGTGGATATGGGTTCACAAAAGCTTTATTTCCATGTTAGAACTCATTTTGTACAACTCTACGTAGAACATTAATGATGGGAATCACATAGTAACAGAACGTACCAGCATACCACATGAATTCCTTTCTTATATGAATTGTTCACTGATACATGTATTCCAGGGGTACACCAGGGCATCCTGGATTCAATGCAACAGCAGGTTCGTGCATGTATCAGTGCTTCTAGTGGGTATTTTGAACATCAGTATCTATAAGTTTAACCATAATAGCCACCAATGGTTCATCATCATCATCATCATCATCATCATCATTGTACAGTTCCAGTTTCCCGGGTACTCTTAATGAACCTCTTCTACTTCTTCCTGTCGATATACAACTTGTCATGGAGAACATCATCCACTGTCCATCCTCTGGTAACTAGATCAACCTTGATCATGTCCATCCATCGGGTTTTAGGTCTTTCTGCAGGTCTTTTCCCTCTACCTGTCTGTTCCTGTAGGCTCTGTCCTCATCACATGCCCACACCACCGTGGTCTGGATGTGCCAGATAACTGCATTTGGGCTTTTGCGTGCCGCATCAGACGGCGTGCAGTCGGCCAAGGACTGCTTCCTGGCATTGATTCCAGCCACAGAACGGATACCAGGCATGTACTGTAAACATAATGTGATTTACTGTAACGTACCCTGGGCGTGCAACGTTATTGTATGACTGGCAAACACACAGCGGGGAAGGGAGATTAAAGTTGTTTTGTTTTTGTTTTTGTTTTGTTTTTGTTTTGTTTTGTTTTTGTTTTGTTTTTTGTTTTGTTTTTGTTTTGTTTTTGTTTTTGTTTTTGTTTTGTTTTGTTTTGTTTTGTTTTGTTTTGTTTTGTTTTGTTTTGTTTTGTTTTGTTTTGTTTTGTTTTATCCGTTATTTGCCTGGTGTTGAACATGGGACACTATGAAAATCACTTTCAGGTTGGGCGAGGCAGGACTCGAACCTGCGCTCTCCCGAATGCACGCTACTACAGTCGCGCTTCAGCTCCGCGGAGATTAGTGCTTGTAAAATAAAAAAATTATAGTGTTGCTGCCATCGCACCACGATCAGCTCTGATCATCCCACATAATAAGTCGAGCTGTTTGTCTCCTAATGTCTAACCTATCCCAACCCAAATAATCCAGCATTGGTAACACTGCTCCTTCGCCTGAAATAACCTAAGCACAAAACGAGGTGCGCTTTGTAGGTAGTACACAACACACCCAAGCAAACGGGGCTACATGACCACGCTGTCAAATCCCTGGAAATGAAATAACAACAAACAGCCGCTTTTCTCCGCAGCCTGTTGAGTTTCTTAAATCACGTCTAGTGGCTAGCATTTGTAGCTGTTGCCGCGGTGGTCCGGGTTCAATTCCCGGCTCTGATAAGCAATATTTAATTCTGGTTGGAGGGCTGGAACTGGGTACTGTCAGCCTTGTGCGGCAAAACGGAGAAGAGATGGGTTCGGTACCCACCTCAGCTATTCTGGAAGCGTTTCCGTGGTTTACCAGCGCTACTCCAAGTAAATGTCAGGATTGTTCCTTACTTACGACAACAGCTGCCTCCATTCCAATTCTTCACCTGATTTACAAATACAGTACACTACTACAGACACCACAATAACAGAAGTTATCAGAAACATTCTAACAGACATACATACAGTACACACACACACAAGCGCATGGGGCTACACGACCATGATGTCCAAGCCCCGGAAATGAAATAACAACCACTATTCTCTGTACCCCTTCGAGTGTCTTAATCACGTACCTCGGACATTATTAACTTGCTTTTCTAGAGGGAGCTCTTCCGTTGTTTTGTGTTATGTTTATTTCTCAACTCATAAAATAGTATGTACTGTACACGAAAACCAGTGACAATTATAACTTTCATTATGTTCCTTTCAAGCCAAAGTACTTATTTTATTTCTTTTAAACACACGAACTCTCCCTGCTCTGTCATGAGTTTGCCTGTCATACACACTTTGCAAACCCAGCACATGTGTATGAGGTGCTTACATGCCTGGTATCCATTCTGTGGCTGAACTCACTCCCAGGAAACTGCTTGCACGTCAATATGTCCTTGCCCGACTTCACGCCGTCTGATGCGGCATGCAAAACCGTGCATGCTGTTCTTATTTATATCTCAAAAATTACTTGTCTGATTTTGAAAATACTTATATGTTTAAAATTGTACGCAGTTGAACTTCTATGCCAACTGCATGAATTTGTGTCGTTCCATTTTAAAATATGGAGTTAGTATCAATATCTCAGTTATTAATAATCTCATGAGACTAAGAAGCACGTTATTTTACAAGACCCTGGGTACCATTTACGAATATGAAAACAGAATGCCGATATCTTTAATGGTTTAGAAGTTATTTCCATGTAACGTGTTAGGTGAATAACCCTGTATATAAGTACATGTTTCGAGAATTCATTCATTCATAAAGATGCCACACCACAACAAGATTTGATAATTGTTTGTCAGCTCAATTTTGGTACCATAAATAAACTCTTTACAGGACAAACTCGACATAACATGAATGATATTCATGTTTGAACTTTTAATATGTTTTTGTTGTATTGTTGTTTTTAAGCAGTTTTATGTTAGGACATAAAAATTTTTAAGATCTTTTACATGCATGTGATTTTAATCTGTAAGCTGAAGAAGAGAATTATTGCATAAATGTTTTGACTAGAAAAATGTACAGGCTGTTCAAAAAGTGTAATTGCTAAATTCAAAATAATCAAATTTCAATCATATGTACACAAAACTGGGACATGTCACAAACAAGCTAAGATATACAGATTGTTAATAATGTATCTGTAATGCACTAGCAAAAGTTTCATCACTCTCAGAGGTATATTTTCGAAAATATTAGGAAAAGGAGGCGTGCCCTTCGACTACGTTGTTACGATAGGTTACTTTATGGGAGGTTCGTCATCGCTTTCTGATATTTAATGCAAAGAAATTGCTGATACACATTCCAAATCTTGCTCTGAATCTCTCGGTTCATTCTCAATAACCTCAAAGTCAGATGCGTCACTTACATCTTCCAACAAATTTTGCACTACTTCATTACTAATTTTCCATAATGAAGTGAAGATGCCATATTTAGACACACGTTGTACTAAATATGTATATAATAAAGCAAATAACAATATATATATACAGAAGTAAATTACTCGCAGCGAACAGAAAACTACGAAATAAAATAAAATTGAATAGCAAAGCAGAGCCCGTGAAGGTTTGGTTACAAACACTACAGCAGTGGCACTCAAACAGATCGTCGGAAAACTGCACTAATTTATTTCTGTGAAATTGCACCCAAAGAAGTAGCAAATATGAATGAAACTGAACTCACAGTTGTTGTCGACATCGAGAATGACAGGAAGTAGACTGTCATGGCATCTGTTGCAGAACTGGGGAAATTATGAGAAGAAATACGAACTTGTCGAATATTTGACAGTGCCACTCCAGCAGGGGCTAAAGTGTCGAATATTCAACAGTTGCCAGTTCTAGGGTTAAAAGTTTTTTTTATTTTTTTAGGATGATCAAGTCATATATTGAAAGGAGAATGAGTGGGGGGGAGAATCATAATAGGTAAACATAAAAGGAAGTTCATTATGGGAAGAGGGAGCATTACAATGAGGAAACAAGGACAAACATAAAAATGCTGAAGGAGCAGGACATTCTCCACTTCTTCAACTGCCACCTTCAAATAGATGGGTTCTCTTCCCAGCAATCTTGGTTTTTCTGAGTCCTCAGTGAGCTAATTTTTACTTCACAGTTTCATCAGGTGGGGGGCATTTACACTTACCCTTGTCTGGTCACGAAAGAAAAATTATGTTACTAGCCGCACATGGGGGTAATCTCTGGCGTTTAAGATGGCCTTTTTTTTTTCTCATTTGAAACTTATTTTGGCCGAATTATTTGCAGCGTCCTTCACCGTGATTGGAAGATGTCATCTTAGGTTACATTTTACATCATTTTTTCGAAACTAAAAGTAATATATCATGCCCCTTAACAATACTAAATGTGACCCATTGCGTGGAGAGAGATCTTAAGTCAGATTTTTCATTTTTGAAAGTCTTATGGTTATAAAATTGGCATAAGATAATGAGCATTTTTTAAAAATGAGTTCATGCTACTAGGTGCATTCCTAAAAAGTGTCAGAAGCCTGGCTTGGAGCAAGGATATCTCTAAGAGAAGCATATGGCTATATCACTAAAAAATTAATATTTACAATTATCCCATAATAAAATTACAAACTAATATCCAGGGCCACAAATGTAGTCTATTAATCCCTCCGTCATAACCAGGAACTCTGTTAGATCACCAGGGAAATCTCTCAGAGAACATTCTTGAACTACTGTACATGGTGACTAGTCTGCTTTTCAGCGCCACAGTCACAACTTGGAGAAGTTATTTTCTTCCATTTCTGAAGGAAATCAGCACACCTGCCAGTATTGGTTCTTATTCAGTTAAGAACTGACCAGATCTTGCGTGGCAATTCAAAGCCAGGTGGCTTGGATGGTATGCACGGCACCTTAAGTTGTTCCGTCGTAACATTAATCTGCCATGTCTGTCTCCAGCAGTCATTAATGAGGATAAATATTTTGAGTGACTGTAATCGTATTCAGCTAAATGTAACATTGCATTAATTTTGTTGTGGATAGATAGCTCATATTGGTCACACACAGAGTTTTCATCCATGTAGAATAAAAGAATTGTTGCATGGAGAATTAATTTAACTTTAAAGGTATGGTCAAATGGTACACCTTTACATTACTAAAAGTTTTATTATTATTACTTATTTAAATAACATTTTTAAAAAATATAATGGAACATGTTTCATCTATCTTGTAGACATCATCAGCCGAAAAGTTTTAAGATCAAGCACAAAGGACAAGGACAAAAAACAACACATTAAAAGTAATTCGGATTGCCGAATGCGTCAGTTAAAATAATGAAGAATGTGAGAGAGAGAGAGAGAGAGAGAGAGAGAGAGAGAGAGAGAGAGAGAGAGAGAGAGAGTGTGGGGGGGGGGGGGTCATCTTTCCAGACACATTGGAAACTGCGCGAAGCAGATCCCGCGCACCGGTCCGAAGACCTCACTAAATCATTCAATCGGTAGTGGCGACAGGCGGTGTGTACAAAGGGCAGGGACGTAATCAACGCGAGCTTATGACTCGCGCTTACTGGGAATTCCTCGTTCATGGGGAACAATTGCAAGCCCTAGTCCCTAGCACGAAGGAGGTTCAACGGGTTGCCCGGTCCTTTCGGACTAGGAGGACACGCTGATTCCTTCAGTGTAGCGCGCGTACGGCCCAGAACATCTAAGGGCATCACAGACCTGTTATTGCTCAATCTCGTGCGGCTAGAAGCCGCCTGTCCCTCTAAGAAGATGTGTTGTCGCCGGTAGCACGAACGGATACCGGATGCGACTATTTAGCAGGCTAGAGTCTCGTTCGTTATCGGAATTAACCAGACAAATCGCTCCACCAACTAAGAACGGCCATGCACCACCACCCACCGAATCAAGAAAGAGCTCTCAATCTGTCAATCCTTCCGGTGTCCGGGCCTGGTGAGGTTTCCCGTGTTGAGTCAAATTAAGCCGCAGGCTCCACTCCTGGTGGTGCCCTTCCGTTCTGAGCATAACACTTGAATACTTTTAACACTTTTAACAGTATCCAAATTATTTTAATGTGTTGTTTTTTGTCCTTGTCCTTTGTGCTTGATCTTAAAACTTATCGGCTGATGATGTCTACAAGATAGATGAAACATGTTCCGTTATATTTTTTTAAAATGTTATTTAAATAATTAAATAATAAAACTTTTAGTATTGTAAAGGTGGAACATTTGACCATACCTTTAAAGTATACGTACGACAATACAGGCTTTATAATGAAATTCATTTTATGCAAGAATTAATTTAAACCACCTTAACTACATTTAAATGTTGCTTACCCACAATTTGTACTGGTAAATCAGATATCTTTAGAGTCCACAAATGAAACAGGATCCCATGCGGAGTTAAACTTGATTGCACTTGTTAGTTGCACACGGAAGAAACATCCAGATGATGATAGTCGTCACAGAAATGACACTTTGCTTGCACAAGGAAAACTCAGTCTAGACAAATTCCAGACAGAACAACTCCAAAGGAACGGAGGGGAAGATGCAAGGGCGGGGAGGTCCATCGGCGAAGAGAGAAATATTGTTCTGTGCAAAATATTATTGACCTGGAAGAAATCTCCACGTGCCACTATTTAAGGGTTAATGAGGGGTATCTGGACAGATCTTCAGTCTTGCAGTTATTATGTGCTCCTATTCATATTCTTAAATTACCATGTATGATTTTATTGGTCATGTATTCCCCTTTCATGGCATTCCAGAGTATCTATTTTTGCTGTTTCACTACCGGTAGTAAACCATTTTAATGTGTCTTTGTCTATACAATTCTCTTGTTCTTTTTGCAGTCATCAGTCGGAAACCACGCACTGGGACCACCCCAAGATGATTGAGTTAATGAATTCGTTGAGTGATCTCAACGAAGTACGCTTTTCGGCATACAGGACAGCCATGAAACTACGCACAGTTCAAAAACGTTTATGCAGTAAGTAATGTTGAGCTTATTTCTCTCTCTTTTCTCTGGGCATGCAGAAATTTTTTTTACTACCAAATGTAACTTAGAAATACAGGGTGACCCAAAAGTCCATTAACATTTGACAAAGCAATATTTCACGGCATATTGGAGGTAGAATGGTAATAATTGACACACATGATTGGCATGACATGGGATTTTATTGACACCAAAATAAAGTACACAGAATGACCAACAGAGGGTGCTGGACAGCAATGCGTCAGGTACAAATGGCCACACATGCTTGATATGACATGAGGTTTTATTGACACCAACGAGTGCACAAACAGGCCAACAGATGGCGCTGGACAGCAACACGTCAGTGATGTCGCGCAAGACCGTGTACGGTATAAAAGGAGCTGTCGTGAGAGGGGCGTCAGATGCACCTGCAATCGTGGCATGTTGATGTTACCAGAAAAGGCACTGTTAGTGAATCTTTATTGTGGTGTCAATAAAACCCCCATGTTATGCCAATCATTTGTGTAAATTATTACCCTTTTTTACCTCCAGTATTCCATGAAGTATTGCCTCGTCAAATGTTAACGGATTTTTGGGTCACCCTTTACTTTCATAGTTACACTTTCTGTCTAATGTTGTATCTGGATGATATTTTGATGTAAAACAGTGCTCCAGTTTGATGATTATAATTTTATTGATGTATTTTTTGTCTTAGTGGACTTACTGAGTCTATCTTCTGCCATCGAATCCTTCGACTCTCATGGCCTCCGGGCACAGAACGATAAGCTGATCGATGTTCCTGATATGGTAACCATCCTCACCTCTCTGTATGAGCTGATCGCTACAGATAACCCAAGCTTGGTCAATGTTCCTCTCTGCCTAGACCTGGCCATAAACTGGCTCCTCAATGTCTATGACAGGTGAGTAGCACAGAATTCAGTACACCTCAGTTAGAGTAGAGTGTGGTTCCAGTGTATGAAACTTGATTGGAGAACTGGAAAAGATCCACAGGCAAGCAGCATGTTTTGTTCTGGGTGATTTCCGACAAAAAATTAGCATTACGAAAATGTTGCAAACTCTGGACTGGGAAGACTTGGGAACAAGACGAAATGCTCGACTAAGCACTGTTTTCTGAGCTGTCAGTGGAGAGATGACGTGGAATGTATTAGTAGATGAATAAGCTTGAATGGAGTTTTCAAAAGTAAAACATTTAACATAACAAATAAGAAACCTAATAATTTGCTGTACCAATGTGTTGCCAGTATTCAGCCTTTACTTGAGAAAAATCATGTCTTTCTTTTAATCAATGAACAAAGTGTTGTTGATGTTTGTGTAAAATACCTTAACTAGTGCTAATGTAAAACTGTCCAGATTCCTATATATTTTTAATATATCTCTTGTTTTTTACTTCCAGTCAACGCACAGGACAAATCCGGGTCTTATCTTTCAAAGTTGGACTGGTTCTACTTTGTAAAGGACACCTTGAAGAAAAATATCGATGTAAGTTACTAATATTACACTATACATTGGATGGTAACTTAAACTGCATCATTTTGAGGACTCATTCCTTGTAAATTCTGCATTGACTTTTCATACCCTATAGTTAAGGCGACCCTTTTCTTGTGACCAATTACACTATTTCATCCATTATTATTGAATAATATTCATTACTATTGTGCTTGTCATTATTATCCTGTTGTTATCTAGTGTGGCTGTATGTGGATAGTGAAATAATATAAAATGATGTAAAATAATAAAAAAAAATATAAAGTCATCAGCATAACTGAAGAAAATGATAAAAGATCTAATGCGACTTGGGAGGTTTCCTTCGTGCTGTTACTGCACAAGCTAGCCAGTTTGAGACTGTTGAGCATAAGCTGTCCGACGCCTTGATAGAACTCAACATACTACAGGGAAAGTAAGTTGAAACCAAATCCTTGCAAGATCCTGCTTTCCATCATAGGTACAAACAGATTGCTAGATCACTCCAGATCACTTGGAAAGGAGTCACTTTGGAATACTGTGCAACCCCAAAGTACTTGGGAATAAATGTAGATGGTGCTTTCACGTTTAAGAAGCTCTGCTCCAACATAAGGAAAAGGTGTCAGCTTTGAACAGTGTGGTACGGGAACTGACAGACGCAAAGCCAAGTACAATGAGGTTATCTCCACTGGCACTGTACTATTCTGCTACTGAGTATGCATGCCCGATCTGGTATAGATCTAGCCATACAAGACAGATGGACATTGTACTTATTGACACCTCTAGCATCATCACAGGCTGCTTACGGCCTATGCCTCTGGATAAATTGCACTTCCTTGCCGGAATTACACCTCCTGACCATCGGGTGATAGCAGCGGAAAAAGCAAGAAGAAACTAGCTGTCACATCTGAAGCTCACCCTCTGTATGACCACCAGTCAGCCAGGCCGCACCTAGTTCCTAGAAAGCTTCCGCAGGACAATAGAAGTTCTTTCAGGGACAGCACACCAAGCTCGACTTTGGAAATGGAAAAGGAGACTCTCAATAGTCCCGGAGAATGGATGGCACCAGGCAAGGAACTTTGTCCTGGTCATACAGAAGGATGGTTGACATGGAAAGCACTCAACAGACTGTGCTCAGATATTACAAGATCCAAATGTAACTTGTTGAAGTGGAGTTTTATTGTAGACTCAGTGCTATGTGAACGTGGAATCACCGCAGACAACACCTCATCTTCTCCATGCAGACTGTGCCCAACAACATGCACTATGGAAGAACTTACGAATGCAACACTGGACTCTCTGAAAGTCACTAATTTCTGGTCAGCAACTATATAAGGTAGTTAATTTGCTATGTTTGCCATCCATGGTAGATTCCTTCTGTCCGAATGGGACACCCCTGAAGGCAGGCTTCATATTAAGAAGTCAACATTCCAAAGCAGCATCTCCTTCTCCTAGCACTGTGCTCAATACAGAGTCACCTACACTATCCAGATCCATCTTTCTTTCTTTTAATTTATATTTTATTGTTGTTAACATATATAAGTCTTTGTTGTAAAATTTGTCTTTTATATGTTGCCCGTTTTAGTGCTTCTGGCACAACAAATTAATTTCATAATTTTATTCAGCTCTGCTTGCAGCTGGACCATGGTATCAGCCATGCACTGCTCATCTGCTCACACTCCAGTGCCTTTGGTGGGCTGGCGCGCGCAGATTCTCATCGTGCATCAACATAAAGATATGCTGATGATATAATTATCTTGGCGAGCAATCTGACCAGTCTGCAATACTTACTGAAAAGTATAAGTACAGCAAGCGAAGATATGGGAATTAAAATAAATGTTAATAAGACTAAGTTCGAATGAAAGAGGTAAAGAAGAGGAACTGGAAAAGAAAAAAATACGTAGGAAAATTTTGGGGCCCCCAAAGAGTAAAGATATTTGGATGAAAAGAAAAAATTAAGACTTCTACTGCAATATAGAGAAAATTACAGACACAATTAAAAGATGATGACCACAATTTTATGGTCACCTTCATCGAATGAACAACGATAAGCTAAGAATTTTTTAAATTATATCTCCAAATTAAACAAATTAAAACACACCACCGGTTGGCTGGAAGAGATACGACGGGATCTGTGAAGACTGAAGGTCACAGATGACATAGTAACTGACGATAGATCATTTCTGCGGATTTTCCGGATTTGCATATTTGATGTCAACGTCTCAGAGTGTTATCAGAGGAACAAAGGCAGGCAATCAGCTGTCATATGAAGAAGTTCTGGGAAGAAAAGAAAAAGAAAAATACTATACCATAGTCTTAGGTGATATAGATGTTGATTCCCATAGGTTCTAAGAGATCTATATAATTGGCCAAATTCTGTAATTTAAAAAAAACTAAGTTCAGGAACTTCTGCAAACAAGTTCATCCCAACAAGAAGTAATTCTTAGGCAATCAATAGATCGTGAGAGTGAACAACTTCAAATTCGTGAGTACTACATAATTGAACCATTAGGTGGCAACAATGACAGTTCGCCATGTAGATCTGGTAGGAAATACACAGTGGATTTTCTTTTTTTTAGCAAAATATTATAAAACATGCATTTTTCATTCCATTGCATCAAGATTCACTGTTATCGTGGCTGAAATGTAATGTATAACAGAACAGTGCCACTTCCAGAATTCCATACAGAAGGGTGTGATTGCTGTGACAAATGAATCGGCCAAGGCTGTTATTAAAATGAAGTGGCTCAGTTAGGCTCTTTCTTATGTACCTCTGCCAGGCTGAGTGGCACAGGCAGTTGAGGAGCTGGCCTTCTGTCCCCAAGTCGGCAGGTTCGATCCTGGCTCAGTCCGGCGGTATTTGAAGGTGCTCAAATACATCAGCCTTGTGTCCGTAGATTTACTGGCACGTAAAAATCTCCTGCCGGACTAAATTCCGGCACCACGCCGTCACCAAAAAACGTAAAAGTAGTTGGTGGGACGTAAAGCCAATAACATTATCTTATGTACGTCTGACGATTTAGATAAATGGAATGTCCCTGCAGGCCAGGTCTGTCTTGACCGAAGGATTGTCACCTAGAGCCATCTCATCATCATCAACAGTTGGTACAGGGACAGACAGACATGTAAGCTACTAATTAATCTGCTAGCAACAAAGCAACATTGGGTTGCAGGAATCTGCAACAAACTTTTCTGTGGTGCATATTGTACAATTCTGCTGTGTTTTAGGGTAAAGCATTATTGTTTGACAGGTAGCCTGGCAGTGATGACCAGGGAATAAAGGGCTTTTTTATAAGATGATCTTTGAAATTACTATCTTAAATCCTGTTGATTTTATCACAGATCTGTTCCGACTAATTGCTGATCCTAATCGACTGGTGGATCAACGAAAGCTTGGCCTGTTACTGCACGACTGTATCCAGGTCCCAAGACAGCTGGGCGAGGTAGCTGCTTTTGGAGGCTCCAACATCGAACCATCAGTACGGAGTTGTTTCGAGAAAGCTGGCAAGGACAAGACCTCCATCGAGGTAGTCAAAAATATGTTCTTCACATTGGTGCATGCATTACCGTATTGTTTTTCTTCCTGCAGTACTTCAAACAAACATTTTCTTAAACAAACGATCATCATCCTCCTCCTTTCCCGTTGTCCTGCTCCTGCTGGGAGTGCATTTACTTCCTTCCTCTCTCCTTTCACCATTCCTCTTTCATAATTTTGTCCCATTCTAGGATTCTTCTTCTTGCATTGTTCTTTATCGAATTGATCCACCTTATCTAGATCTCCCTCTTGCTCGAACTTCATCTGCATCATCTGTTTTGGCATTCTTCCCTCCTCCATCCTCTTTACATGTCCAGACCATCTTAGTTTACTCCTATCAATTCTCTCGCATAGGCCTTCCATATCGACCTCCTTTCTCACATCTGCGTTTCTCAATCTGTCTGT
Source organism: Anabrus simplex (assembly GCF_040414725.1). Lineage (NCBI taxonomy): Eukaryota > Metazoa > Arthropoda > Insecta > Orthoptera > Tettigoniidae > Anabrus > Anabrus simplex. Next base: position 59,676,239 of record NC_090277.1, read on the forward strand.
CCTATCGTACTTCTTAGGTATTTCAGTTCGCTGGCTTGAATTTTACTCTCCTCCCTACTTGTTATTGTCCAGGTCTCAGCCACGTAGTTGAATATGGATGCATAATACATTTTGTACATTATCCCTTTACACTTCCTTATTCCAGACAAGGTTTCCTACACTCTGGTAGAATGCTTTGCCCTGTTGCACCCCCTTGCTAATCTCCATGTTCAACCTCATATTCTGCATTGATACACTCCTTAGGTATTTGAAACTGTCAACAATTTCAGGCTTTGATCACCAATTTGCACAATGCCTTTCTTTCGTCTTTCTCCATGATCTTGCTTTTCTCTGTGCTGATTTTCGTACCATACTTTTCAATCTTCTCATTCAGTGTATTGAGTTGTTCTTGTACTTTGTTGTTTGTTCCCCAGATCACAATATTGCCTGGAAATAGTAATAACTTCATCTCCGTATTCCCGTATGCTTCCTTTGTCTCCGTCATTTTATTCATAACCATTAGAAACATAAGATGCGACAACACACTCCCCTGTCTTAGTCCAGTTTCATTTTTAAACCATTGTCTTTTCTTTCCAGACAGAGTTTGTATGCTGCTGATGCAGTTGTACATTGCCTGCACCATTTCTACAGTTTGTGTACCCGGTCTCTTTTTGGCTGTGGTTTCCCAAACCTTCTCCTTGGGAACACTGTCATGTGCCTTTGTTAGATCTGTGAATGTCATTACCAGATCCTTTCCATATTCTCAATTCTTTTCCATTAATTCCTCATGTTGAAAATTGGGTCTACTGTAAATCTCCAACTTTGAAGTTCCTCTTACAACTCTGTATAAGTTTCTTCTATTTAAAAATAATAATAATAATAATAATAAAAAAAGGGAAAAAAAAATCATTTGGGCTGCGTGAGGACCATGGTGCTTGTGCAATAACTGTGTTGTTGTTATTGTTGTTGTGTTTGATTGTTGCCACTTCAGGTGTTCTTAATGGTAGGTTTGGCTGCTGCTTTCCTCTTGGTATCTTGATCTTTTTTGTTGGCCCAGTAATCCTTCATTTTCTTGCTGAACTCTATTTTGCATTCCTCAGACCATTTCCTCGTGTCATTATGGTAATATAGATGTTAATTCCCATTGGGAACCTGAAATATTTGTCCCGAATGAGTAAATTTATAATACCAATAAATGGTAAATGCTGGACCATTTATATTGGTATTATAAATTTACTCATTCGGGACAAACATTTCGGAGTCCCTATGGGAATCAACATCTGCATCATCTGATGGCCAGGCAGGCATCAATTTTTGGTAGTGAGACAAAGTCTCTCATAGTGCATTGGCACTGCCTGTGGCTCCAAATAGCCTACGCAGTGGCCTCCACGGTAAGCACTAGCCATGCATCTTGGTGGGTGTGCTATTTACCAACTGATGAGCCCGACTTAGCACACTGGGGTGAAACGCTGGCAACCAGGAATGAGTGGCAAACAAATGCTTGATGAAAGTGATATTTTCTATATTTTATCTAATCGTAATCTCTCATATCTAGGGAGAGAAAAAAAGGAAAACTTTATTAATAAGTAGATATTTGCAAATATGAAACGTTTGGGAACATTTGGTAGGCTGTAAAACAAATTCCAGTCATATAATGAAATGTAATAGATTGTTTTGAATTTATATTCGGATGTCAATAATATTTCCATTTGTGCATAAAAATATAATTACTTACCTTCAGTATCATCTTCACTCTGAGTATCTTCGCTAAAGTCTTCGAACCACTATCGTCACATAAAAGTATATAAATAAAATTTCATATCAACTCCCATTTTCGTTATTGTTATTAGTATTATTATTGAACAATTCTTATTTTATATCATTTTCATTGTTGCCTAACATTGATGTTTTCACGGCCCGTATTTGTGGACATGATACGGGCTTATGCCATGTCAAGAAAACAAGGTGAAACTCTTTATAGTTCCCAGAGAACTTTGCTCCGGGTCTTCAGAAGAAAATCTTGACTGTTCCCGAGGAAGTTTTCTACAATAATGAGCATTTGAATTCAAGAATATTTTACCGTTGGAGAATTGTAGTGATACGCTCGTTCATCACCAGGTGGCTCGCTGTATGCTGGCACAGTGGTCCAGGCGGGAGCTGACGACAACATTAAGCCGTAAATGAGATGTTCCGTCACACCGTGCGTGGTTGAGAAGTATCAGAGAGGACATCAGACGAATCGGGGATGAATGTGGTAGAAGAAATAGAAACTAATAAAATAAAAGTAACGAAAGACACCAGCATAAAAGTATAATGGAACTGAAAAATGGAAAGAAAGTGTGTGGAAAAATGGAGAAAAAGCAGCAGATGATGGTGATGATGATGATGATGATGATGATGTGAGACGCTGTGACGCTGTGTGCGTATATCCTTAATGGCTGGCAACCACATCATTTCGTAATTGCAATGCACATTTTTACATGATCAATCTAGGGTAAATATAATAGTACTTCAGAAAACTGTACTTACTTACTTACTAGACAGTCATATATTTTTTTTAATTCGCAAAACATAGTATGTCTAATATACAAACAATTTTAAAAATCACAGATGCTAGCTGATGTGAAACAACATTTTTAATCACTAGATGCTCAAACAAACACAAAGAAGAAAAGAATCATGCACATATCTCCTCTAGGTACAGAGATATAAAAAAAATGAAACCTTTAAAAATGCCCAGTCCAGAACGTTTCTTAGGGATATTCAGGTGCAGACCAGAATGGGTTAATCTGGTCAACCCATATTTTTGCCACACGTCCTCGTCACCTTTTCCCTCACTAAATACACACAAATATCAGTTCCCAGAAACCTGTCCTACTTTAAATGACGAGTACCGGGCGAGTTGGCCGTGCGGTTAGGAGCGCACAGCTGTGAGCTCGCATCCGGGAGATAGTGGGTTCGAACCCCACTGTCGACAGCCCTGAAAGTGGTTTTCCGTGGTTTCCCATTTTCACACCAGACAAATGCTGGGGCTGTACCTTAATTAAGGCCACGGCCGCTTCCTTCCCATTCCTAGGCCTTTCCTGTCCCATCGTCGTCATAAGACCTATCTGTGTCGGTACAACATAAAGCAACTAGCAAAAAAAAAAATGAAGAGTTGAAAAGTTTGTTTTTTATGTCACAGGCAATCCACTTTCTAAGCTGGCTGCAGCAAGAACCTCAGAGTCTAGTCTGGTTACCTGTTCTTCATCGATTGTCTGCTGCGGAGACTGCAAAACACCAGGCTAAATGCAACATCTGCAAGGAATATCCCATCGTGGGCTTCAGGTGAGCAGTAAAAATTAAATCAGATTAAGTTGAATGTATCTGTCTGCAAAAGATATACTTAGTTTAAACCTTGACAATGAATTTAAAATATTTACAAAAATGCCTCTCTTCATCATCATCATCATCATCATCATCATCATCATCATCATCATCATCATCATCAATGTCCCACTCCAGTTGCCCGGGTGTGGTTAACAAGCCTCCTCCACTCCTTTCTGTCCTTCCACTTTTCCTACTCCATTACTTCCGCCACATGCAGTTCAGCTTCTCTAATGTCCTTCCTCTCTTAAACATACTATTTATTATTACTAAATCGAACTGAAAACTACTACAAATTTCTGTGTTTCAGATATCGCTGTCTAAAGTGCTTTAATTTTGACATGTGTCAGAACTGTTTCTTCTCTGGACGGAAAGCCAAGAACCACAAACTCACTCATCCCATGCAAGAATATTGTACAGCTGTAAGTATAACTTTTTGTCTGTTAACTGGCATTACAAACAAATACATTGAAAATGGGTGATACTCCATTATAACCATGAAATGAAATTAAAGCATTACAAAACTACTGACAACAAAAATATTTGATAATGATAATAAAAGGAGAGGAAGCTTATGATTGCATCCATAGAGAATCTCTGTTTAAAATTTTAAGACACCTTGGACTACACCCCAAATTAATAAACATGATAAAAGTGAATCTCACCAATACCAAGTCAGAAGTGAAGTTTAGGGGTGAAACATCAGAGACATTTGAAATTAAAACTGGACTACGGCAGGGAGATGGGCTCTCACCACTATTATTTAACTGTGCTCTAGAAATGGTAATGAGGGAATGGTTTAGAAAATGTCCCCCCAAAATAAAGATTGGCCGAAAAATCAAAACAAATTGCCTGGGTTTTGCTGACGATTTAGCATTACTAGCAGTGGACATAAAAGAAGCAAAAACCCAGATATCAGAACTTCAAAACATTGCAAATAAAATTGGCCTCAAAATATCATTTGAAAAAACAGAAATTATGCCCCAAAAACCAACACAGCTAAAAGAAGTCACCATAAATGGTAATAAAATCAAAATAGTAACTCAGTTTAAATATCTTGGAGAAGTAATAACACATAACTTAAATGAAAAAATCTCAATCCAAGTAAGAACAAATAGATTAGCTAAAGCACAAAAATTAACATGGGATATCTACAAAAAGAAATGTCTATCAATAAATACAAAAATAAAACACTACAACACAGTTATAAAACCGGAAGCTACATATGCAGCAGAAACACTCTTTTACCTGAATAAACAATCAAAGACTGACAGACTTCAGAAAATTGAAAGGAGAATTGGAAGAACCTGTATCAACAAAAAATATCAGAAAGATGGACAGTGGCGGTTAATACCTAACAAAGTCGTGTACAAAGAGCTAGAACCCATTACAGATACTATGCGTAAGAGGAGACTGGGATTCTTTGGACATATCATGAGGATGCAGGACTCGAGACTTCTGAAACAACTAGTACAACACAATCTCGTCTCAAAAAATACCACAACAGGATGTAAATGGATCAGAGAAGTAAGAGAGGATCTGAAGGAAATAGGCCTTACAACAGAAGACACCAAAAATAAGATAAAATTGAATACAAAACTCAAGAATACAAACCTCCGCTTTACCCTTACACAAAACAAACCAACAACACGCACATTTTCAACTGAGGAAAGGGCACGAAGATCGGAGCGTCTGAAGAAGTACTGGGAGAACCGCAAAGCCCGAACAATCCCTTCAAAGAGACCTGAACGACGGACTGACTAAAGTGATCCTATGTGGTCATAAAAGAAGAAGAAGAAAAGGAGAGGAATGCAGAGTAAATACTTTTAAAAAAGTAGGCATTGTAGGACTCCTTTTTTAAAGAGAAAAGTTTCGAGTTTCTTTTTCCTGAGACTCGACTTACTTGATATCCACAGAGTTGAAGTTCCCCTCTGTAGAAAATAGATCTCTGAGATTTAGAGTAGGTGAAGCATTATCTGATTCTGTAACTATAAAGAGGCAGTATTATTGGAGCTAATGTATGTAATGATATGAGTAAAACAAACTAGAATCAGAGAAAAGGCTTTTTGCTGATGATGTTATCCCGTATAGATTAGTAAATAAGTTTTGGCATTGTGAATGACTGAAAAATGACCTAGACAATGTTTTATATGGACATCAGACAATGGTATGATGGTGAGCAGGATGAAAAATCAGGTTGTAAGTTTCACCAGAAAGAAAAATCCTCTCAGTTTTAATTACTATGTTGATAGGCTGGTAGTTCCTCACGGGGATCTCACTTAGGTGTTAATACAGTGAAACCTCATTAATGGGTTCCTCATTAACACATTTTCCCGCTTAGTGTGTTGTAAATTGAAAGTCCCGTTTCTCATCGTATTAGTATGTCTATTAAAAAATACCTCGCTTATCGCATCACGAATTTTTGCTATTGCCACTTAGTGCGATCACAATTTTCCTAGCCCTGAAAATGTTATTTGTCATCCCATGTGAAAGAATCGTGATTTCCAACTCTCATAAGAGCCGTCGCCACAGTAGCATGATTACAGGGAAAGGCCTCGAATTCCTGAACTTCACAGGATAAGTTGCACCTTCTGGGATTAAGCCGTTAGCCTCAGGACTGTTCAGTTTTGCTTGCTGGTTAGCAGCGCGATTGCTGGATAACACAGTGAATCTGTTTGTAGTATAGTGAAATGTAGCAAATATGTGTCGCATGATAGCTTGTATCTGGATTAGGAACATAATCATGTGGAAGTTGAGTAGCGTGGTGCATATTTATCTTGTGATAGCCTAGTTATGGACACAGAAAGTTATGAAATTCGTTACTAATGAAGACAAAATTAAAATCTATCAGAAAGTGGACTGGCAGGCTGCATCTTTAAACACGCAGAGGTGGGGCTAACGTTGAAACTCGCACCTTTCTAGTTTCAAATCGATCACTCGAATTGGTCAAAGTTTTGTCGGATTCAAAATGGCAGCGAAAGTAATTTCTCGCAGTCGCACATGGACGAGTGCGCTTATTCTCTTTGTTAGAATGTAACCTCCAATTCATTGTCTAAGAGTGTGACCAGAAAATAATTTTTAATAACTCACTGCTCAGAAATAAAAGGCTTCTACTAACATTTGATATTTTTATTGGTCCCAATGCAAATGTTTTCATATTTGTTGTCTGATGTTTTTTCACACCTTTCAGTGCACTGTTGTTATTTTATAAGCCACAGTGGAAAATGTTTTCATGTGTGTTCTCTAGTATTTTTCACACATTCCTCTCATCTTTAGAAATGGTAGATGTGGTTTTCACTGTACCTGTGGATACACGACGCAAAATGCCCTCATTACCTCCAATCAAGGTAAGCTACATGTAAAACAGCTGATGATGATTGCTAAGCAATCGAAACATGTTCTGTGACTATTAATATTTTTATAAATAGCCCAAGGCTAAATAAAAAAGAGAAAGTATCAATTAGGTGGAACCTTTTTTCATTTATTGATTGAAATGCCCTGATGTCGGAAAAGGTTGTATCTAGTGTTTCCATATCCCTGTCGCATAGTTTGTATATTCAGTATTACGTTTTCTCACTTAACGCGTTCATTTTCCTTCTTGTCCCCTGCGGAAAAGTCTTAGCGAGATTTCACAGTATAAGGAAAGATCTTCATTGGGGTAATCACATTAATGAAATTGTATGTAAAGGTTACAGATCTCTTCATATGATTATTAGGGTATTTAGGGATTGTGGTAAAGGGCACGCAAGTCTCTGTTTCTTCCCTTTCCCTAGGGCCTATTTATCTGGCTTTCTTCTTATCCCATATGAAGATCGAAGATGTGTCAGGATGGCCCCTCAGTGAGTATCGATGCCCACTCTCTTGATGAAGCTAGGAGACAGAAATGAGCTTGTTGGAGGTTGAGTAGAGATGGATGTAGAAAAATGGAGAGTGTTGAGGAGAGAGCTTATCTATTTGAAGATGTGGAGATTGCCCTCGTCCTTTTGTGTTTCCATGTTTGTCCTCCTCTCTTATTTCTGTTGCTCCCTTCTCACACACTGACCTGCCATTGTGTTTGCCCTATTGTGTGTGTTCCTTTCTTATTCTACCACACTCTCTCCCTGATGTAACTACCGTATTTCTCTGAATGCAAGACGACCCTCAATATTTCCTTCAAAAAAATTAAATCAGGCTTAAAATGTGCTTTGAAAAATCATATGAATGTCTTTCTTGTACAGTACGCAATTTTAGATTATCTTTGTCTTCATGCCAACGCCGAACATTGGCTCTAGTTATGCTGTATTTTTTGGTGGCTGCACAATTATACTTTATTTTCATGAGTTCCATAACCATTAACTTAAAATTGGCATCATAATATCGAAGAGAACCTGTTTTAAAATTTACCGGCAATACCTGTTCCGCGTCTCTACAATACAACGATCCATCAGGAAAATATTCCTGCCGTCTATAAAACTGTTATTTTTACTAAGCTAGACGCATGTCTCGCTTGCCAGCTTCGACCGACTTCGGCCGATTTTAGGGACTAGCAGTGTATAACAAAGTCGCGGACATTGAAGCTCAACGAACGAGTTTATTGTGCGGTGGTATGGCCATTCCACCCTTGCGCTTTTCACGTACATGCCTCACAATTTCATCTTCGACTTTTTTAATATGTTCTCGTGAATTAATTTTTTTATACAGTACGCATCTTTGTCTTCACGCTAACGCCGAATATTGGCTTTAGTTAGGCCTGTGCGTATTTTCTTGTAGTTGCACAATTATCCTTCATTTCTGCATGCTTAATAAAAATTGGCATTATAACATTGGCGAAAACCTGTTGAAAATTTGCCGGTAATGCCTGTTCCTCGTATCTTTACAATATGATGATCCATCGTGAAAATATTCCTGCTGTCTATAAAATTTAATTTTTCCATTTGTCAGGTACTGTAGATGCATTATAACTCTGCCACTGAGTAGCTGTGGCCTTTCTAAGAATTCGAAAGCTCGCATGTTTTGAAGCTATTCTTTGGATTTGAAAAATGTTTTTTTAGAGGCTAATAGAATGTCATTTTCTCTTCACTATTTCCCAAGATCCAGTGACGTTTCACAGAGGAACTGTACAACCGTTTGCTGCAGCTAGCGATGTATTATAATTAAGAGGCGGACGTTGATTGTCAAGGAGTTTTTTATGTGCACGCGCAGGGTGGGGGTGAAAAGAAGCAGAGTGGTTACCATGGTAGCTGCCAGTGGTGTTCATTACTGTTAGGTCACGAATGCAAGATGACCTCTGATTTTTCACATGAGATTCTGAGGAAAAAAAGTCTTATTAAATTCAGAGAAATACGGTAACTAACAGATAACTGAACAACAGAAACAATATATGTAGCTTCTTGTTACTTGTCACTAATTTTCTACTGTTGTGTTTAACTACAATGTTATAACTATCCCTTCTGATGTTTGCAGACAACATCGGGAGAAGACGTGAGGGACTTCACTCGTGCCCTGCGGAACAAGTTCAAATCGAAGCGCTACTTCAAGAAACATCCCAGAGTGGGTTACTTGCCTGTCCAGACGGTGCTGGAAGGAGATGCCTTGGAGAGTCCCGCGCCTTCGCCTCAGCATTCGACACTCAGCCAGGACATGCACTCCCGCCTAGAAATGTACGCATCGCGGCTTGCAGAGGTGGAATTGCGTACGAGGAGTAATTCCACCCCTGACTCGTATGTATCGTCGACACTCGGCACATACACACATGCAGACTAGAATGCTGTGGTAGAACTTAAAAAAAAACTATTGGCTCTTAACTCTTCTGGTGGAGGTAATCTTTTTTATTGTACTCATTTGCGGTCTTCCTGTTTATTTAACAGTTCATTGATCTTAATATTTTTCTTTCATATATAGAAATCGTCCTTGTGATTCGTATATTTATATCTTGGTCTAATTGTTAGCTGATAACAGCTGATCACAAACTCTTGCTTCTTATGACTTACTCCTATTGCACCTGACAGTGCATAGAGCAGCATTGAAGTCCGTTCATCTGGTCCTATCGGCAGCCAGCTGCTTTACTTCATTCCAGCTTCGATGGCTTCCTCTTCTTCAACAGTTTTACATTCCAGTGGTTTCTTTAATTTTATTCATGCCAAAGATTGTCAATAAAAGATCCACGTCGTTGTGTATGGTCGCTGTTTCTGTAATCGTAAAGTTCAAGATTGCATGGGATTAGTACAGAGCCCCTTAGCCTAGTTGTAGGGCTGCTACCTGTGGCTTTCCAGACAGGCCATTTTCTGTAGCAGTTGTTTCCTTTAACCTTCAAAGATCCTTTGCCACAGGGCAAAGGTTTCATCTACATTAACCCCAAAAGAAAGGGTTGCCTCATCCAAACGTCTCCTTGTTTATCAAAATTACTATTGAGAATTTCACTAGAGCTCTGTTAGCAGTCGCTTTTCAGGGCACACAAAGTCCCCAGCATACTTTACTCATACAGGCCATCCATTACTTCATGCCATTACCCATCTGCCATGACATGGACGAGAGGTTGGTCTTATGGGAGACTTGCTTTCTTATAACAGGAATGGAAAGGATTACTACTACTAAATTCTTTCTTTTCCTCCCCTGAAGGGGGAGGTGGGCCTCTTAGACGGTGATGCAGTCTCTCAGACCACGAGATATGTTACGGAGAAAGTGAGGGGGTTGGCGGCCATGGCCTATACTAGGAACTGTCCCATCATTCGCCTTAGTGCAGGAGAATGGAAAACCCTTCTCAGGGCAGCTGACTGTAGGGACCAGCCACTCCCCATCTCCCGAATACAGAGGCGTACAGCCACAGTAGAACCGTGGCCAACCCTCCTCTGCTCAGAGGGCAGAGCTGTCAGACCTCAGACCAGCTGTGGCCACTTGTAGGTTGAAGCCTTCTCTGCAACTGCCGATGTTGGAAAGGAACAAACAATTGTCAAATCACATTGTATAAAGATTGGAGCGTAAAAAGGGACACATAATAGGACGAACACAATGATAAGTCATTGTAGAAAGAGAAGACAAGGACAAACATGAAAAAAGAAAAGTACAAGGACTATTTACAAGAATAGTTCAGCTCAAATTAAAGAGAACAAATTGCAGAAAAATTCAAATTTGAAAGAGGGGTGAAATAAGGGACTGGGTCTGTGGTCACGGTGCAACACGATTTCTGTAGGAGATTTAACGACGACACATACGCATGTTTTCTTTGTGGTTAGTAATGGCAGGGTTTATGGCCCTTTCTTCTTCAACACCAATACTGTCACAGGACAAAGCTATCTCGCAGTGTTACGGACCTGGCTCTTCCGTTTGCTGCAAACACACTCATGTGACTTCATTTTCCAACAAGATGGAGCCCCGCCCCAGTGGAACTTACCGGTACGAGCATTTCTGAATGAAACAGTGTCTCAACGGTGGATTGGTCGACACACTGCTACGGATCATGCTCTACTTGCATGGTCTCCCAGATCCCCAGACCTCATTCGTTGCGACTTCTTCCTGTGGGGATACGTCAAGGACAAAGTTTATGTTCCGCCACTACCCACTACACCGGATGGTCTTCAATAGCAGATAACACGTGTGATCAACTCATTGGATCGTGCTATGCTGCAACACGTTCGGGAGGAATCGTCTTATCGCCTTGATGTGGTCCGTGCTGCTGGTGGTGGTCATATTGAACACTTGTAGGACTAAACTTGAAAATCAGTCATACACATGTGCCTTAGGTTTAATCTTATTCTACTGACAGTTGGGAAAATATAGCTTGATGAAATCAGTTCATTCTTTATGAAAGACCCTGTATTTTGGGCACTGTTGCAAAAACAAGAAAATCAAATTACAGTGGCATAGAGAGCGATGAAAAGAAGTATTCTGAACATAAGTTGGAGAAATTTAATCAGAAATACAGACTTGCTTAGCAGAACTGGTGTAGATGCTAAATCCCTGAAATGGAGATGAGCAGGGCATGTCACAAAAAAGGAAATGAAATGGCGTATAGCTTTTAGTGCCGGGAGTGTCCGAGGACAAGTTCGGCTCGCCAGATGCGGGTCTTTCGATTTGACGGCCATAGGCGAACTGCACGTCATGATGAGGATGAAATGATGATGAAGACGACATATACACCCAGCCCCCGTGCCAGCGAAATTAACCAATTAAGGTTAAAATGCCCAACCCTGCCAGGAATCGAACCCGGGACCTCTGTGACCAAAGGCCAGCACGCTAACCATTTAGCCATGGAGCCGGACGGGCATGTCATGAGTAGTCCAGATGACAGGTGGAGTAGAATAGGAAACCCCAGGAGAAACTATTTATTTATTTCATGCCTTCATTTGTGGCGAAGTTAAGGCTCACGGCCCTCTCTTACACTGTAATATGATGGTGAAAGAAGGGAAGATGATGGCATGATTTGAAATTCCACACAGGATCATCATGGCCAACAACAGCCCGAGTTCAGTGGAAATGATTGGGAGAGGCCTTTCCTCTGCAGTGGACAACAATGGCTAATATCAACAACTATGCCCGGGGGCATGATAGCCAAGTGGTGTTTTCACTGACTTCTTACCAGGACAACCCTGGTTTGAATCCCAACCTATGACTGTGGAATTTTTTCATATGAAAAATCACTAACATGTGGTTTAGATTCCTTATAGATTTGGAGGTCCTATGGCTATCATCATGATATCAACAACTGACTTCTTGGCTTTTTGTTGCCCAACGTTAGACCTCTGGACGTCAGATGGATTGGCACCTCTTTATCACAGATTGCCAGACCCAAACCTGGGTGAAAAAGAAAAAAAGTTTAGCTCCAGGCGGCCGTAAAAATTCTTGCCCTATCTGAATATTAAGAACGGACTGATAGATGGAGGGTTGCATCTTTAATTTCAGTCCACATAATGAGTGGCTTGCTCCATGACTAAGTGATAGACATTATTCTTCGTTCAGTTTAAGACATTAACGACATCCTTTGGTCACACAGAATGGCTTGCAATGGCTTTAGTGGTAGTTGTGGTGGTGGTGGTGGTGGTGGTGGTGGTGGTGGTGGTGGTGGTGGTGGCGATTGTTTTAAGAGGAAGTGCAACTAGGCAACCATCCTCCAAATAACATTAATCAGAAAGAAAGGAAGGGATCCAACACTTCAAAAAATGAAGGCATCGGCCAAAGAAAGACAAGGGCCACGAAGGGCATGAAAATGAGAGATTCCCTAGGCCATGGGAACCTAATACCGTTAGGGTCGGAAAAAAACAAGAATTGGCCAAGGGAGGTCGGATAGGATAGATGAAAGTGTGAGGAGACTGGCACAAGTAACTGGAAGCAATACCCGGACTCAGCTAAGAGCCCTGTGGTCACCAACCCACACTCCCAAGTTGAGAGCCCATGGGGCCCCTTTTAGTTGCCTCTTGCGACAGGCAGGGGATACTGTGGGTGTTATTTTACTTCCCCCACCTACAGCGGGATGCAGTAGCTTTAGTCAGTCGTAGATATCTTCTGTATTAATGTCTGTAGTGTTCTGTTATGTTCCATTTCTCTACCATTGTGTGTGGTTGAGTTACAGTTTCGAGAGTTAAGAAAGAGTGAAGAAATCTTATGCAGCGTAACTCCATGAAAAACAAAAGGGTTATTGAGTGTCTTAGAGAATTTTAGTTTCATTAGCTCTTTCTGTCAATTAGTGGTAGAATGTTGGCCTCTTGATCCCTAAATCAGAACCTGAGAGAGGTCATTGATGCATTTGATACTCTTAAGTCCTGTGATGTTGACGTGTAAAAGACAACATGTTGGTCCGTATTTGAACTGCTCTCACACTTGGTTGCAACCTTAGTGGAAGGTTCGTAAGTGGTTCTCTATTCTTCAGTATGGAGTACATCAATCGTGTTAGGGTGAAGAACTCAACGATTGATATGATTGTTTTAAGCAGGTGAATGCTTCAAATTCCCAGCGGAGTGTACGGTCTTTCTTATATTGGTTCTACTTAGCACATCTATGTCTTCCACTTTCTTCTCTCTGTATTACACTTTGGTTGCTCTTCGTAATGATTCTTTAAATTTTTCTGACTAGAATTCTATGCTATTTCTTTTTTATTCTAAAATTCTTCCTGTTATTAAACCAGAAGCTTTGAATAACAATCTCTAATAAAAATAGTAAAGCAAATAAATAACAGTAGCATAATACATTTTCAGGAAACAGACGTAAAATAATTTCTGATCAGGTAAGAATGTGGTTGGTAATCTTCTCCGAAGCGGAAGAAACACCCAGTGCAATATTTTCAGTACAGCTTTACTTTGTAAAGAAGGAAAGATTGTTTCTGAAAAGAACAATTACTGACTTTCCAAAATATTCCTAATGGATAGAAAGAAATCTTTATTCAGCTAAACAGAGATTGCCAAATTATAAAGTCTAGTAGCGATGGTTAACAAAGTAGTGTTATGCCTGTTGCTCACAGTAAAATTTTCTGTCAAATTTATTGTACAATAATTTAATTTTATAAAATTTCTGTTGCTCACGGTCAAATTCAAGTTTTATAAAACCTTTGATAAAACTTTTCATAAAATAGGACATGTTCTATTCCGTAAAATTAATTTTACGAAACAAACCAATCAGCGAAGCTGACATCACGATGATGCTGGTGCTACGTTGTGAGAAGATTGTGAAGCTCTATTGTAAACAAACACTTCTTTCTAAAATGGCAGGATCCGGGTGGACTAAGGAAGCTGTTAGTGTTTTACTGACGAATACCAGCAATATCCTTGTTTGTACGAAGTTAAAACGCCACTTTACCACAGCAGAAATGCAAGAAGAGAGGCAAAAAAACACAATCGCCGAATTCCTATATGAATACTGGTCTTCTAACCTCAACTAATTTTCGACCAAGGACAGCAATCCTCTACCTTCTTCTCTTCTTTTGATCCAGTCCCGAGTCCAGCATTTCCTGGCATTTCTTTTCTTCCTTTTAACCACTGTACAACATATAATTGCAGCTAAAGCAGCAAGTTTTGCTTTGTTTGTTGGAGCCATACTCTCAAACACATTGTAAGTTGAACAGCTGATACTTGGTTTAAAAGTTTATTGATAGATAGCAGCACATACACATCTTAGTTCAAAAGTAAGTTCATTGATGGCCATCCTGATGTTTCCACGGATTTTATAAAATCATTTTACCATGAGCAACCCAACTTGTTTTCACCAAATTTTTATAAAATTAATTGTACAACAAATTTTACGAAACATTTTACCGTGAGCAATAGGCATTTTAAGTTTTCAAAAATGTAAATAAAATTATTTTTTTCTTTTATTATAACGTCCACCAACATTAAAGAAGGTAGGATAGAGATACTACCAGAATGGGGGAAAATCAAGAGGACTAAGAAATTTAAGTATCTCCATGAATGGATTGAACCCAACCTATCAGAAAGAGCATCATTATCCATGAGAGTCAACAAATTGGAACTTATCGACTGACAAAGAACAGTTATAACAAAAAAAATGCCTGTCTCGCAACCTGAATCTGAAGCACTACACATCAGTCATATGACCAGAAGCTCTGTATGCCATGGATTGTCTTTCATTGAACTGAAGATGTCTGATGGAGGAACTGAAAGTCAGAAAGAGGAGAATTCTCAGGAAGATCTTAGGTCCAGTAAAGGAAGATGATGAATTCCGTAGAAACAATTCCAAGCTCTACGAACATATAGAGAGGCTCTCTGATTGTGATAGGAAAAGGAGAGTATCTTTCTATGGCCATATAGTAAGACTGCCTCCCAAAAGACTGATCAATCGCCTGTTCATCTCCTGGCAGGACAAGTAGTTTCATATCATTTAGCTGACAGAAACTGAGAAGGACATTAAAGAACTGGGAATATCAGATCTTCACCGGGCGAGTTGGTGGTGCAGTTAGAGGCGCGCAGCTGTGAGCTTGCATCCAGGAGATAGTGGGTTCGAACCCCACTGTCGGCAGCCCTGAAGATGGTTTTCCGTGGTTTCCCATTTTCACACCAGGCAAATGCTGGGACTGTACCTTAGTTAAAGCCACGGCTGTTTCCTTCCCATTCATAGCTCTTTCCTATCCCATCGTCGCCATGAGACCTATCTGTATCAGTGCAACGTAAAGCCAATTGTAAAAAAAAAATCAGATCATCAAAATAGACGAAACGTATGACATACCCTGAAAGAAGTCCGTGGATTGCTGGAAAAACTCAGGAAGAAAGGCACCTCCTGGACAGATGAAAAAAAAAAAAAGGAGTTACACCAGCAGAAAATGTGATAATACAGGGCAATGATCAAAGCCCAACAGTTGAACAATCATGGTCAAAAGTAGGCTCTTCGAACTAAGAAGAAGAAGAAGATAAGGTCCACATAGACAATAAATTGAACATTCAAAAATATAATTACATATATCCATTAGGATAAAGGCAGCATGGATGAGATGGTGGGAAGTCACAGGCGAACTCTGTAACAGAAAGATGCCACTACATTTGAAGTCCAAAATATACCACATAGTACATCCTGTTGCTTTATGCGGTGTTGAATGGCAGCCAGCTGCAAAACTATGGAGCACTAATTACACTCCGAGGAAATGCATATACATTGGTTGATGGGCATCACACTCCTGCATCATGTCAAAAATGACACCATTCTCCAGCAAATGGGCATCGCACCCATCACTGAGAAGGCAGGGGAAAAACGTCTCAAACGGTGTGGTCACGTCCTGACACAGTAAATGCTGATATAAAGACTCTGAACTTAAGACCACACGATGCCCAAGATCGTGCAAAATGGTGAGCCAACAATAAAACAGCAGACCCTGCACCACCAGGAAAACACTAGGAAGAAGAAGAAGATGATCCATTTGGATTGAAACGTTCTACATAATTATTTCTGTGAATGTTCAGTTTTTAGTCGAATTGGAACATATTTTAGTTTTGACTAGGTGTGGACCTTATAATAGAAGAAAAATAATTTTATGAGTTTGTAAGTCAATACAGAAGCAACATGAGGTTTATATGTTATTGTTAGAATAAATAGCATGAATTCAGATTAGTTTAACGTGCAAAAGCTTCTTTGGCAAGGATGTATTCTTTCTTCACTTCTGTTCGATATTCACGGGGAGTATAAAATCAGCCTTTAAGTCATGGAAGATTCTGTGATGTTAGTATTCTCATTGCTGGGGATGAAAGAAACTAGCAGTGGATTTCATCAGAGTTGAAGATTGAAGTCACAGTATAAAGTATAATGACAACATTTTTTTAAAGGAATGCTCTTATTACTCTGTAACTCTTTCCTGCAGGTTGCGTAGTAAAGCTAGTAAACATACTTTATAGCTGTATGAGTTTTGCCCTGCAGAAAGATTATATCAAAACTGGGTATTACAATTAGTTTTAT
The DNA here is from genome assembly GCF_040414725.1 of Anabrus simplex. Taxonomy (NCBI): domain Eukaryota; kingdom Metazoa; phylum Arthropoda; class Insecta; order Orthoptera; family Tettigoniidae; genus Anabrus; species Anabrus simplex. The sequence goes on from NC_090277.1 coordinate 59,692,949, forward strand.
AATAGTTACAACAAATCAGTAACGCAAAGAGCTTTATAAATGTATATAAATGTTTTATGACCTGTCTATTATCCCATAAGGATTAATCTAGTCTCTGTAATTTAATTACATAGGTTTTAAGTCACATACGTAATTGTAAAATTTACAGCCTAGCATAGAAGGCTCTGTTCATGTTCTTACACTAGTACAAGTATTTTATGTAGCTATTTTAAAAAGCCTTGCCACAATTTCCTAGGCTGATGAAGGCACAGGAAGGTGCCAAAACCGGTCCCAAAATGACAGATAATAAATATGTGATATTCTAATAATTTCACTATTTTATTGTATTGAACAGGTGGAAACCTTTATCCTAACATATCGTCAGACACACCTGGCACTAAATAAAGCCATACACTAAACGAACAGGAGTCACGTGAAAGGGTCTTAAAATTTGATTCTTCTTGATATCGTTTTGTGTGGAACAACCTTTTCTTTGCAACATACGCATTACTTTGACATCTTTTCCCACTGCTGTTCATAATTATGTCTTCACTCTCCTGCAACAGTTTCTTGGGTTGGCCTTTTTGTAATCTATATTATTGTTATCCTATCCTTTTTTTCCTGTTTACCGTAATCCACTGATCACTGTGTTGCAATCTCTCACCAGTCCACTTTTGGTTAATAAATTGTGCAGCATCATCCCTTGCTGATACACGATACACATTGCTCTAATACAGTCAATAAAGCGTTGTTTCTCGGTGTCATTCATTAGGTTCCTCATGGTCCGTCAATCAGCCTGAAATGTAAAAAAAAAATTGTTCATATTAACCTTTAAGTGCTGAATTACTAGTTGATTGTTTGGTACCTCAGTGCTGAATTGTTTCATTCGTATGTAAAAAAATTGTAGAAGCCTCATTATTTAACTTATCAGTGTTTATAAATATTGGTTCTTTATAAATCTAAATGCAAATGGAAAATCCTACTCTTATGTTTAATATTATTTTGAGAGAAAACAAAATTACACTTTTTTGTGCCTACACTTACATCAGCTTTATGCAAAGTAAAGACCCCAAATATATATATATTTTTTTTTTTTTTTTTTTTTTTTTCCTGAAATCTGTAAACAACTAATACATGTAACTCCTTACAAGTACATAAGTTGATATTTTAAAATACTTTCTAAACCTGGAATGTGGTGACAGCTCAATGTTTTCCACCAGTCGTTTGCGATATCAACTTGTTTCATCAACAACCAGCTGCACCAACTCCACTGGCAGAAAAGTTTAAAAAAATCAATGACTTTGGGCTCCCAGAGTCTGTCACAATTACTTGAAAGCCTGGTGGAGAAAAGTCACTCCACCACGAAAATACCGTATTTACGCGAATAATACCCCACATTTTAAAAAAAAAATTTGGGACACAAAATTGGGGTGCGGGTTTTATTTGCGTTAATGTTGGCATTTTTTTTCAAAGTCAGCCTTCCTAAATTTAGGGTGCGGGATTATTCGGTGGCGGGTATTAAAAAAAATTTGAGGCACGGAGTTGGGATGTGGTTTTTTGCGACAAAGTTGGCATTTCTTTTTCTCAAAATAAGCCTACCTAAAATTAGGGTGCGGGGATTATTCGCGTAAATACGGTAATGAGGAAATATCTTTTGAACTCACCGTGTTTTTCTTCCTTCACTTAGAAGGAGGCTCTGTTTCTTTCTCACTTACAATATTTTCAGCACGCTCTCTCTGTCACTTTCACTTTCAAAATCGCTTAACAATTCTTTAAAATCATCATCTTTATCATCACTTTCCTCTGTGGTTAATAACTGAAAGGTTCTTTGATCCGAAATAACATCGCTGCGAGAGCAACTACAGTAGCTTGTTGTTCCGCCATGCTTGTTTACATCGCAGATTAGCTCCACAGACATCTACAAAAAGCTCTGTAAGTTACTTCCCGAAGCTATAAGCCGTGATCAATTAGTTCTACATAATGCCCAACAGAAGTTTACAGTTTTCATTTCAATGCCCAATAGATGGCAGAACATGTCAGAGATCGAATTGGCACCCGAGAGTGAACCGGGAAATTTAAAAAAACCAAAGTTCTCATACACCATCTATAAACGGGCATAGCAGTGCTGGACCGGCTGTGTCAGCCCATCTATAGGCGGGCGTAGCACTCATCGGGTTAACAAGCAAAAAAGAAGTCGCATTGTACCTGTTGATGCTCCTTGCTGTGTGTGTATCAACCACATTCTTACCTGATAAGTTACTAATTTCTCTCTGTTTCTTGATTTGTTTTTTGTATCTTATTAAAACTTACATAGACTGCATGATTGTAACATCTTTGCACATAGTCCTAAATGTAAGCTTTTTATGTACGTATTGTAGCATGCCTAGACAGAGAGTATCATTGTAATCAACATCCAACATTCATACATCTTAATTAGCATGTGTGATGATTTTATAATTGCTTTCATTTTGTCATACAGAGATGATGAACACCAACTGATCGCTCAGTACTGCCAGTCGCTTAACGGAGGCGAGAACGTTCCAGTCCCACGTAGTCCTGTGCAGATCATGGTGGCCATCGATGCTGAACAGCGGGAAGAATTAGAGGCGATGATCAGGTGAGGGTGATCTCTCGCTAGCGGAAATAACAAAATTCCTTTATTAGAAGTGTAAAGGCTTTTCCTGTACTTATCATACTGATTGAGAAGTATCTCAAACACTTAGAGTAGTTGGTTGCAGTGTTAGGATCCCCTGTCTTTCAACTGAATGAAGCATTTAAGAAGAAAGAAAAGAACTTGAAATTCTTCATAAAAGGGCTTTAAGATTAATTTACAAATACAGGTTTTTGAAATGCTTTGTTGAGATATACAGGGACACAAGCATTTTATCTGTCAGAATACAGAAGATATTCTCAGAAGCACTACCACAGAAATTAGGTACAGGAAAGACTTAACGATCAGACGAAGTCAGTAGATCAGATATACACTGATCATATACAGTCGAAACTGGTTAAGACGTCCCTCTCTAGCACATTTCCCTCGTTGTCACGTCATTATTTCAACGTCCCAGCCCATGTCCTATTAAATACATGCTAAAGAAAGCTGGATAGCACATTTACGTCACTCTTCAGTACGTTTGTAACTCCCACCATAAGAAATTTAAATTAGTGCTCCTGGCCATGTTGCGTGCACAATGCGCCAGCGACGAGTAGCCTGGGTAAGTATTTGGTAGAGGACTTAATTTCACAACCCTAGCCTGTCTGCCTATAGCTGTAGGGAGCGGCACTCTTTAGCCAGTTTTTGATGTGGGTATGTTTGTTTGTTTAGATTGCGCAGCAGTAGCTCGTGTGGCATGTTGGTGCTTAATTTTATGTTCGTGAGTTGTGTAACAATGTACGTAAATTAGGCCTACTACACTTATGCATAGTGGTTTACAGGGCATTAAGTTATGGAGAAGAAGAAAGCTAGACAGTTTACAAATGATGAAAAATTAAAGTTTATTGAGAAAGCGGATGCTAATCCACGCATGTAACGCGTACAAATCTCTTGGATGTTGGACATTCCTACGATAACTTTAAACATAATTGTAAACCAGTTGTTTCTTTGTTTTCATCGTAATTATTTTTACGTTCAGACCTAACCTTAATGTTAACAGCATAAATGTTTTTCATTTTTAGCACATTCCCTCTTTATGATGCTTTTCTTCGGTCCACACAAAAACGTCCTAACCAGTTTTCGCTGTATCGTCTTCAAGGTATAAGGAATAAAAAGTACAGAAGTACAGCATATTCTGTATCTGCATCATACAACAAATTGCTGACTGAATTAGGGAGTACTGAAAACATTAATAAGAAGTCAGTTTTTAGATATTTATTACAGAAATATATAGAAATGTGTTAATTAACAATCATATTTAAATATTGTAATAATAATTATCTCCAGTATAATACCAATATTGTTTTGACCAACATGCATAGTTGTATTACAGGAATATTAAACATATATCATTAATTGTAAAGCTGTCACTGAAAAGGTCATTCCCTCCCTCGAGCTAATAGCTCATTGGTATACACTCAGGAAGAATAAATAAATAAATGTTGAATCTATGGAAGACCAAGTTGATGAGCACAGGTCTTGCTATCATTGAAGGTTGAGTCTATTAAATCGAGGAATAATTGTATCTCAGGGAAGGTATCAAGCTTGAGAAGAAAGATCATGGAGCAGAAGGAATAAGTAGAGTGAGTCTAAGTTGGAGCATTTTTGGAAAGCTTGGCTTTATACTGAAAAGTGCAGACATACCATTCGACCTCAGGAGGAAGGTATTCAGTCCCTGTATCCTGCCAGTCACACTTATGATCTAACTAACACTTATGCTAACTCAACTTTACTCTAAAAGATTGCAGACCATGCATGGGATCTCACTTTCAGAGAGAATGCTGAGCAAACAAATCCTCAGAAGAACCCACATAACTGACATGATACAGCATGCAACCACATTCAAGTGGCAGGACATGTTGTGAGACAGGAAGGAAACCGATGGACCTCATTGAGGAGGATTGAGCTGCATCAGAGCTGCTGAAACAGCATTCTTGTTGTGTAAATCATGGTTCCAATCATGCATCTTGTGTAACACCACAATTCTTCTTAAAGTCTGTTGGCTCTGTGGAGCTGTTGCTGATGACTGATCAAGCCAATCTTTGCATGAAACATGCAGCCACACAGGTCACATCTAAAAGTGGGTGGAGGACGCGGTTGGATCTGTCGTAGTTTCCGCTTTTCCTGGGTTTCATTTTCTTGTCTGCGATGTGGCTGCTCAGGCATTGAGACACCTTCTGCAGTAGCTTTGTGCCAAAGAACACAGTTTTATGCACTTGTTGCCCAGGTGTTACCATTTATGTTGGTGCATCTTGTATAACACCACAGAAAGTATGAACTTGACAAGACCATTGTCATACTTGTCCTATCCTACAGCTCGGGAGACATAGTCCCTCCCAAAGCTCAACCAACATTCGATAATAAGGTACTGCGACTGATTTAAGGTTCAGAGTTCATCGACAGGGTGTGGAAAATAAGGTGCTGTGACTGATTTAAGGTCCCGAGTTCATTGATAGGGTGTGGAAACAGCAAAGAAACGAGGGCATCCACACAAGATACGGCAAATCAAGCCTCAATAACATCACCCGTGGAAGAAGGCTCCAGTGGATCAGTCATGTAGAGCAGATGCCTGATGATAGAGCACTGAAGAGGATATGAGAGGGAAGACCCAGGAGACATTGGCATAACCATCTGGCAGTTGATGGGGAGACGCCTGAACCAATAACATTAGGGTAGCTCGCAAGTCTTTCGAGTGTGTCAGCATCTTCAAGTTTCTGGGAACTGTACTCAAGCAAGACAACCTCATCAAGGAAGATGTCATGAGCTGCATCACAGTTGCTGAAACAGTATTCTCTTGTGCAAATCACGGTTCCAGTCATGCTGTCACTTACAGGACAGGCACAGATTGCGAGCTGTTGTGAATGCAGCTAAAAGTCACCCTGGCTGGTTTACATGAAGGGAAGAAAGAAGACTGTCCAGTGTAAAAAAAAAAAAAGTCGGCATAGGCTGATCTTGTGATATACTTGCACAATTCCTCCTAGATCATGACCACCAAGCTCACAAGACTTTACTGTCTTTGTAGCAATCCAAAAGAGTCTTCTATATATGCAAGCCATGTATTCTCAATGAACCTAGATGGATACATTGAGGTATCTATTCATAGATTAAGTTTGGTAATCCTTTGAAATATTGCACCTTACTTTGTGAAATGCACCAATATAACAGATTTATACAAGAATATATGACTGATATCGTGTAGCCTCAGGAGAGACCTGTTTCAGGTTTTTCTAGTTGATGCCTAGAGCGCATGCACATGTGTGTGTACGGTAATTAGGTTGGGAGAGAGTGAGATCTAGTGTCAGCGCATAGCCTGCTCCTGTCGAGTAACACGAACGGGTCTGTTCTAGGCTTTACGTCCCCATCCGATGGATGAATCACCATTAGCAGCGTCATACGCCCTCATTCCATATAAACCCTGCGGAGAGGCTTGAAATTGAACCCAGGCTTTTGGCACACAATCTAGTGATGCCGGCCATCATTTTGACGGTGGAAACGTTTTCCTCCCTCAGGACTCAAACTAGCTAACCATAATGTCAGACCCTACAGCCTTGATTCCTTAACGATCAATGGCCACCACCAGGGCAGGCTTAACATAATGTAAAACATACCTCCTTTTGTACATACAGTGAGTTTCTCTCAATGGTTGGCCAGCAGGCATGCCTAGCTTATGTTCCTCCTGTTGACTCATCACTTCCCGCTCCGCGCCATAGCAACAAGGACAGCACTTCGCTCACTTTATCCGTGCATGACATGAGATAACAATTAAAATTAAGAAAATAAGCTTCTACCTTATGACAGGAGATGTCGGAAATGTTCTCCTCCTGCATCCACACATTTCTGGTATCGTCTTAGGAAACTCTGATTCTCACACATTTTAACATTTTCGTAGCCCATCTTACTGAGTTCTTCGAAACCCTGACTTCTTGTCCAAGTTGTCTTAGGGATTTTGTAGGCGTTATGTTCTGATCTTTCTACGATTTAATTTACGTTTTCCTCGTTAAGTACTAGTGATGTGCACGAGTGATGCCTGGAATCGCGGTACTCGACTCTTTCGAGTCCAGGCTCGGGCTCGTTTCGCTTGCGAAGACTCGATGACAGCATGACGTCACACGTTCGCTCTCTCGCCCGCTCTTGGATGGACCTTATGTACAAGTGGTCGCCGAGGTTTTATGGGATTGCGATAGACCGGTACGATATAAATATTCTTAATGAGTGAGCAAAATAAATAATCTGAATTTGATGGTGACTTGCGAAAGACAATTATAAGCGCATAATAAAGTATGAAAATATCCGTTCATGGCGTCTCTCACGCACTCCACTGAATATGCCCTATATTCTAATAATGATAGCATAGCTTCTCTGGCCTTCAGCCCAACTTGGCAAGTTCGATACTGGTTTAGTCCGGTGGTATTTGAAGGTACTTGGATACGTCAGTCTCGTGTCAGTAGAATTGCTGGCACATGAAAGAACTCCTAGGTGACTAAATTCCGGCAACTCGGCATCTCCGAAAACCATTAAAATGTACGTAGTTGGACGTAAAACTCATAACATTATTATTATTATTATTATTATTATTATTATTATTATTATTATTATTATTATTATTATTATTATTTAAAATCACTGTCACGGTGTCCGGCTCCATGGCTAAATGGTTAGAGTGTTGGCCTTTGGTCACAGGGGTTCCGGGTTCGATTCTCGGCAGGGTCGGGAATATTAACCATCATTGGTTGATTACCCTTGAACGGGGCCAGGGTGTATGTGTTGCTTCATCATCATTTCATCCTCATCACGACGAGCAGGTTGGCCACGGGCGTCAAATCAAAAGACCTGCACCTGGTGAGCCAAACCCCTCTTGTGATCTCCCGGCACTAAAAGCCATGCGCCATTTCATTTTTCCACATCGTCCGATGGGACAGGTGAATAGTTCATACTTTCGTCATACTTTCGGCAGATATAATGTAGGGTATTCAGAATGTGATGTATGTACATGAAGCAAATCATCACACAGAACGTCATTCTGTTCTAACTAAACAATGAACGCAATGAATAAAATACACCCTTCATTTTGACGTTCATGATTGCAACACATGACTGTGCAAAGGAACAAAACCGAGTGTAGTCTTTAGAAGTTGAGCGAAGGTCGAAGAATAGCGGCGGGATGTGAGCAGTACTTTTTTTTTGTTTTTTTTTTTTTGTTTTGCTATTTGCTTTACGTCGTACCGACACAGATAGGTCTTACGGTGACGATGGGATAGGAAAGGCCTAGGAAGTGGAAGGAAGCAGCTATGGCCTTAATTAAGGTACAGCCCCGGCATTTGCCTGGTGTGAAAATGGGAACTCAGGGAAACCCATTTTCAGGGCTGCCGACAGTGGGATTCGAATCCACTATCTCCCAATGCAAGCTCACAGCCGCGCACCCCTAACCGAACTGCGTGTTTCTGTGGTGATCTGTAGTATAGTGTGTTGTGTGAATATGAAGAGGAGAGCGTTGGGACGGACACAAATACCCAGTCCCCCGAGCCAGGAGAATTATTCAGAAGCAATTAAAATCCCCGAACCGGGCAGGAATCGAACGCGGGACCCTCAGATCCGAAGGCCAGTACTCTGACCATTCAGTCAACGAGTTGGACAATAACAATAAGTGATACTACGGCATATGTATGTTTCTGAACGCCCTACACATGTATCTTTGCAATAAATTGTCTGGTAATTAATTAATTAATTTCGTGTGGCTATTTCTAGCCGGGTGCAGCCCTTGTAAGGCAGACCCTCCGATGAGGGTGGGCGGCATCTGCCATGTGTAGGTAACTGCGTGTTATTGTGATGGAGGATAGTGTTATGTGTAGTGTGTGAGTTGCAGGGATGTTGGGGACAGCACTAACACCCAGCCCCCGAGCCACTGGAATTAACCAATGAAGGTTAAAATCCCCGACCCGGCCGGGAATCGAACCCGGGACCCTCTGAACCGAAGCCCAGTACGCTGACCGTTCAGCCAACGAGTCGGACAATTGTCTGGTAGTAATATTGTCATTATTTCGCACAATATTATTACACGTGTTCCTACAAGGACGTCGCGGGAATAATATTTCATAGCTATCAACAAATCCCTGGTGGCTGATTCCAGGCTGCACAGTAATAAAAGAAGTGATACTAATAATAATAACAATAATAATAGAACGCTGCCGTTATCATCATTAGAAAAGGTCCCCACCACAGTGTGGAAATCGTCCCCATCCTACGCTCATCTTTGGTCCTACGTGTCTATCTTTCAAGTTGACGGTTTGTTAGTAAGTCATAAATATTTTGCCTGTGATGATAATAATTATCGTAACAATCAAATTATTGACGACCGATGACTCAATAAAACCAATCATCAGTAGCAAACATATTGCAATCCACATCACAAAAATATTCTGTGGGTGACCCTGAATGCCACGCAATCCAGTGCAATAGATTATAGTTCCCAGACATGTCCACAGATAGCGACACTAGTATGCTTGGACTCGAGTCTGGAGTCGAGTATACCGATTCTAAGAGCATATTACTCGATTCTACTCGATTCCATCGCTAGCCCATCACTATTAAGTACACATTTTTTTTAACACTTCACTTCTTAAAACATATCAGATGTAAGGCTTTTCAGGCGTTTGCTCTATTAACCAGCGTTTCGTCTTAGGTCTGACACTAGACTCGTCAGAGTGGGATGTGTCAGACCCTACTCACTGACGCTGGGTGTATGCAGGTGAGCTTATCAGAAGCCTATATATGAGGCACAGTCTGATAACTGCATACGGGAGATAAATCTCCACAAAGGAATTATTGCCCACCTACCAATTCCGAATGGAAAATTCTAAATTCCCATGGAGGGAATTAGATATTTTTCACCAATAGAGCATGTCAAAAAATATATCAGATGTAAGGCTTTTCAGGCGTTTGCTCTATTAACCAGCATTTCGTCTTAGGTCTGACACGAGACTCGACATGCTCTATTGGTGAAAAATATCTAATTCCCTCCATGGGAATTTAGAGTTTTCCACTTCACTTCTTATCGAGTAAAGAACCAGTTCCTCTCAATTTGTTTAAGAATTTCTGCACAGTCTCTCTATGTGGAGGGTGTACACCTGGAAATTATGTTAAAAATCACTAAATTACGTCCCTGCAAGACTGTTTTCACCGAAGTAACACGTCACAACTCGAGAACAGTTGGTGCGACAGATCAACACTTAATACACGTTCTAACCACGAACCTGAACTGCGAAGTGCTGTGTAACGGGAAGTGATGAGTGAACGGGAAGCAGATAAGCTGGGCGTGCCTGCCAGCCAACTGATGAGAAAAGCTTACTGTATTTTAGTCTAGTATTAAGCCTTGGGACAGTGTTCAGGAAAAACCCAGTAAGTTTCTTTCCATCCTTCACTGATATATTTGAAGTTGGTTGATCTGTTCTTCAGTTGCGGACCATGACTCAGCATTGTCAGAACACAAATGTCCTTTACTTCCCTCTTGACGTTAAGTGGATAATTGCTCTTGAGATTGAAGCTGAGTGACCAGTATTTCTTCCAGGCAATCACTGTTCTTCTGCTCTCTTTGCCCCGCCTGCTCTGAAAGGGCACTGTCTGGCCTGAATAGACTATGCTAATAGATTATATATTTCTCTACAGGGAACTGGAGGAAGAAAATGCATCCCTTCAAGCAGAATACGAGCGTCTTCGTGCAAAGCAGACTCCAGGTTCCACTCCCGAGGACTCAGGCCACCTGCCCGGAGGACCACGCCCTCCGGACTGCGACATGCTGGCCGAGGCTAAACTCTTGCGTCAACATAAGGGTCGACTGGAGGCTCGCATGCAGATTCTGGAGGACCATAACAGACAGCTGGAAGCTCAACTACAACGACTACGACAGTTGCTTGATGAGGTACCATTTTCTATCAGCATTCCTCCAGTCATACTACATAGCTTTTTAGAATAAATTTTTAAATTGTATTGATTTCAGTATAATACAGTACTTTCACATTATGAGGAAACTTACGCATCATTTAGCTAGCTGCTGACTTCCGCTCCTTCGACCATGTGTTGTTCTTTCGGCGGGGAGCGCGTTCCATTACTGCTGGCAAATAAAGATATTTGGCAACTACAGAATGGATAAAATAAGCCCACAAACTTAAATATTATTATTAAAAATACTGTACATGTATACAGGTTTATTATTACAAGATATTAGAATCATTCCGTACTGACGATTTTTCACTTCACAAGGAAAAAATACGTTTAATTTTTTCCTTGTAAAGTACAGGTTTATTACTCGCCATTTATTTCAGATACTGTTGAAAATTACCTCCTGCCGCAGGAAAACATGTCTCACATCATTTAAACAAATAATTATTTGCCACTCTTTGTAATTCCACTTCAGTAATAGATTGTATTGCGTGTGTTATTTCAGCCTTGAGTTCTTCTATGGTTCGGGGATTATTTGGGTAAACTTTGCCCTGTAGGGTTCCCCAAAGATTATAATCACAAAAACTGGACGTAAAGTATCTACAGAATTTAGAGTGATATGAGCTGTGACACCTGGATCAGTTCATTAAAATTGGATGCAAAATTGTTGTTTGTCATACATTAGCTCTGGATTCAAATTTCCAAGCAAAATTTGGCACTACAAGAATATTTTCATTTCTAGAAACAAGGTAATATCACATCACATGGGCCTGTGCTACACAAATACATTTTGAATGTAGTGTGACTATAGTATCTAGCCAATTCACATGCTTCTTTGGTGGCATCGGTCAGGTTCTGAGGAGAACATCATGTAGTTGGGCACAACTTGCAGACAAGGATATGGTTCATGGTCTGCTCTTCACCGCATTCGCCTACTGTGGAGTCGCAGGAGAATACCCACTTTCTCATGTTGGTCTTTGATTTGCTAACTCCAGAGCGCAGCCTGCTGAGTTCCTTCCATGTTGACCAACTTTCCTTATGACCTGAAGGAAGACTTTCAGAAGGTACCATCCATTCTGCGAGGTGCCTGTGTCTGGAATGCCATGAATTTACTAGAAATTTTGAAGGTGGTTCATCGAGGCTTTCTGTCTGGTGAAGTTTGTGCACAAACCTTATTTTACCGTATTTCACGGCATAATTGTCGCCACCGCGTAATCATCGCATCCTTTATTTTCAATACAAAAATCGGACTTTAAACCTTTAATTACATAATCGTCGCACGTCCAAATTTTGTTCACTAATCTGGTTAAAAGGTAAATGGAACTGCAACATAAGTTGCACATGAATGCGCAATTTAAAATACGTGTATGGTTTATGGGCAATTTGGCAACACAGTCACGTTTGTGACATGTTGCACAACGTATAAATAAATAATACCGGTATATGTACGACGCATGGCTTACCGGTAGACTATCGGCAGTTTGACATCGTGGTCGCGAGACAGTGTACTGTTTATTCACCCCCTACATATTATGAGTTCCCATTTGAAATACGTAAGGTTGTAAGTTATCGCTTATCGGCAACGTCGCCAGGAAATACCGGCTAGGTAGGTTGAATGGACCTCGAACCAGCCCTCAGATACAGGTAAAATTCCCTGACCCGGCCGTGAATTGAACCCGAGGCCTCCGTGTAAGAGGCAAGCACGCTACCCCTACACCATGGGGCCGGCTCCTGTGTTATTGCGCACGAAGTGAAATCCAAGGCGATAACGCAGATTTCCACGGAATTATTCAGCCGAATTATTTACGATGTCTCAGTTGTCATCGCTAGACTCTTATCTTACTACTACGTCATAAGTGTCCGGGCATGGGATGAAAACTTTTATCCAAGCAGTCGAGATAATTATTATCCAATGCTATTAAAGTTTTATTTTATAAACTCGTCAGTAATGTAATGTAAAATCATCAATAACTGGGAAGAAATATTAACCTAATTACCGTATGTTTAAAAGAAATTGAAAAAAAGGAATGTTTGTTACTGACGTCTCGGAATACAGTCAACTATACAGTAGATTTACACCGCGCTAGCTAGAGCTCCGGTTTGCGAGCTTTGCGCAAGCGCAGTAGTGTGACGCAACCAACGAGCTAAACTGATAAATTGTTGCATGCTTCCTTGCTGCCTAACAGTGTTGGCTGCTCTGGAATGGACAGATCACAGATGCATTTATTTGTTTCAGATTTACGTGATTACTGTAGACATGTGTGCGTGAGAATTTAAGTTTTTAATTTGTGTTTTGGGTGTTTGCAGAAATAATTTGTTTTAATAGTGAACAATTACGGAAAGTCATTTAAATCGCAAAACATTAACGTGTGAAGCATTTATAAGCGATTATGGGTAAATATAGAAACTATTCTGCGGGCTTCAAGCTAAGCGTAATTGCCTTCGCTGAACAGCACGGGAACAGAGCTGCAGAAAGAAAATTTTCTGTGAGTGAAAAGTTGGTGCGTGACTGGCGGAAAGTAAAAAAAACAAGCTAAAAAGCACAAACCCTTCTAGACGCGCGTTTAGAGGTCCTAAAACAGGGAAGTTTCCTATAATTGACGAAGAAGTGTTTAGGTACGTCAGTGAAATACGTAACAATGGCTGCAGTGTATCATATGAAATGTTACAAATTAAGGGACAGGAGGTAGCGCGCAAACACAACATACCGGTACCGGTAACTCAGTTTAAGGCGACTCGTGGGTGGATTAAGGGGTTCATGCGACGACACAATCTGTCAGTGCGAAGGAGAACAACACTAAGCCAAAAGTTGCCTGCTGATTACACGGACAAGATTGTAAATTTTCACCGATTTGTCATACGTTTGCGCAAGGAATTTTCGTACTTGCTTTCTCAAATCGGTAATGCCGATCGGACTCCAATCTTTTTTGATATGCCTCGCAACAGCACTATTGCGCTAAAAGGATCACGGAGTGTATTAATGAAAACCAGCGGTAGTGAGAAGTTGCGATGCACGGCAATGCTAGCCATTACAGCTGACGGGAGAAAGTTGCCGCCTTACATCATTTTCAAGAGGAAAACTATGCCTAAGAATATACAGTTTCCCCGTGGAATTCATGTACGAGTGCAACCAAAGGGTTGGATGGACGTAGAACTCATGCTGGACTGGGTTAAAACTGTGTGGAATAGAAGACCTGGTGCACTACTAAAACAACCAGCTCTGCTTGTTTTAGATAGTTTCCGAGGTCACCTTGTGAACGAAGTGAAGCAAATTCTCACTACAAATAAGACACGACAGATAGTCATTCCTGGTGGCCTAACATCTGCTTTGCAGCCACTAGACGTATGTGTTAATAAACCCTTTAAAGACCACTTACGTCGATTTTACAACGAGTGGATGATGAGCGGCGATCAGCAATTGACGCCCGCCGGAAATATCAGGCGTCCACCCTTGGACTTGTTATGCTCGTGGGTGAAGAAGAGTTGGGATCTTATACCACCTGAACTAGTCTCCAAGAGCTTCAAAAGGACTGGGATTTCGAATGCACTAGACGGTTCCGAAGATGACGCAGTGTGGCAGGGAGACGAAGAATCTGATACTGGTATTAACAGAGGCGAGGACGGCGCATCAGATAGCGAAACCTGCGATAGCGACACCGAAGATTTGGAATAAATTGCGTACCAGTAAGTCCGTATTCACAACAAAGCGATAATTTTTTGCAAGTGTAATATTTTAACTTTAATACTCAAATTAATGACAAATTTACTTAATACGTTCATTTTTATTTTCAGGTTGGAAAAACGTTCGCCGAATTGTTGCGAAAAATTATGAATTTTGTTTTAGACTATTTTAATTATTTTGATGTATAAACGCGAGTATTACGTGCATCTTAAATTTGTATCAAATACAATTTAGTTATAAATACATTTTTTGAGTAATACAAATACTGGTATTAAATATTCATCGTATAATGGTCGAACCCTACAATTTTTTTCGAAAATTTTGGTATAAAAAGTGCGACGATTATGCCGTGAAATACGGTATATGGTCAAAATTTCAGCAGTCTGGTTGCTGTGTGACAGGCCCCATGAATGTGTTCACTTCCTGTGCTCGAATATCCCCAAGTTTACCTTTGATTAAAACGTGTCTTTTTCCGGTTCCTCTGTACATAACAAACTGAACCTGTTGTATGCAATGTTTTCTTCAAGTTCAGAATGCAAGATTTTATAGGAATGCTATAGTCAGGATGAATTATGATGATATCCATTCAGTCGAATCCGACCATTGGCGATTCTATGAACTAGCACTCTCCAAGGTGTCCTGTGCCACACTGCCTCCTTTAGTTGTTCCAGGGTAAGGATGGTGTCTGTTTTAATGGTGTCCAACCGACGAGTCCTTGGCGACCTGGTCTTTTTGTACCGCTGATCATTCCTAGCAGGATTGCTGTTTGAAACGCATCTGATCACATAACATGG
The DNA here is from genome assembly GCF_040414725.1 of Anabrus simplex. NCBI lineage: Eukaryota > Metazoa > Arthropoda > Insecta > Orthoptera > Tettigoniidae > Anabrus > Anabrus simplex. The sequence continues at coordinate 59,707,992 of NC_090277.1, forward strand.
CCGAAGTATGCTAGTCTCATCCTCATAATCTTACCAACCAATGACATACGGAGCTTGATGCACTCTAAAACTGCCTTGTTGGTGATTTTTGCAGTCTGTGGTATTCATAAGAGTCTTCGCCAACACCAGGGCTCAAAAGCGTCGATCTTCCTCTTTTCTGCCTGTTTCAGCGTCCAGCACTCACATTCATACATGAACAGTGGAAATATAATCACATTGACTAATCCGTACTTGGTAGCCAAAGTGATATCTCTGCTCTTCCAGATCGGGGACATGGTCATCATAGTGATTCGTCCATGCGAAATCCGTCTAAACAGAACCGCACTCTCCACTTTGACTGATTTTGGCTCCCAAGAAGAGGAAATCCTCCACACTCTCTATCTCCTCCCCATTTAGCTTTAGACAGACTGTACCACACTCATCCATGGTCATAACTTTGGTCTTTTTAATATCATTTGGTCTTTTTAATATCAAGATAGAGGCCCATTTTTCACTTTCATCTTTGAGACGGGACGTTGAAAGCTTTAGATCTTCTTCTGTTTCTGCTAGTAGGGTTGTATCATCAGCATATCTCAAATTGTTTAGGGCCTATAGTTCTTCCTCCAAAGCATTACTTTGTCAATTTTATATATTTTTCATCTAAACAGTGTTATGTGGCTGAAGATGTTGATAATATACGAAACATGTACTGTACCACTTTTGACCATTAAAAATTGCCTTAAGCAATCATTGTATCGACTAGGTGGAAAATAAATTAAATACTTAATTGTGAATCAAATCTCCAAATGCGTCTTCCTTAACTTTTTTTTTTCAAGTAACATTCCCCCAAATCAATTGACTATCCAACAGAATACTTCATCTCCCAAATGATTTCTTAATACACAAGCAGTAGTTGCACACCACATGTTCCGGTACAATTCCCAGGCGCTACTAACTGCTGGGATGGATATTTTGTACGGTGGGTGGAGCGGAAGTTGGCCAGTGGCTGAATGATGCAGAAGTTTCCTCCTAAAATGAGAACATTGTATAATTATACTTTTAAATATGCCGATGATAATTGTTTTATTCAAATCATTACTAGAAAGATAGGACAAACACAGTGTCAGGTCAGTGCAGGAGGAGGGAACAACAGAAAGAAGAAACAAAGGCAAATAATCTGACCTGTTACAGTGTCTCTGTGTTCCTTTTCATATTCCTGTCTTCCTGACTTGATTTGTCATTTAATTGTTCTTTTCTCTTACTCATAATGGTAAAATAAATATAACACAACAAACCCTCCGTTTTGATTAACTATGCGCTGTAATCCAGTTCTTTGGAATTGTGGTGCATGTTATGAAAAGAAATTTTAAAGTTTAGATTGAATCTTTCATGGCCCGCAATTGTAGACATAATAATATGCTTTTTGGGTCTTGCCATGTCAGAAAACAAGGTGAAATTCTTTATGTTTCGCAGAGAACTTTGCCCTACGTTTTCAGAAGAAAATTTTGTCTGTTCATGACCAAGACTTCTCTAAAAATGAAGGTCTGAATTTTACTGTTGGTCTACGGTAATTGGTTCTCACGTTCGTCACTAGATGGCTCGCTGTAGACTAGCCTTCCAAGGGGGAGGTGACAACACCATCTTAGCTCCAATTAAAATGTTTCTTGTTCCATCGTATGTGCATGTGAAGTAAACAGCAAGGTCATTAGACAAATCACGGACAAATGGAGTAGAAGAAATGACCTTGCTGTTTACTTCACATGCACATACGATGGAACAAGACAAGAAACATTTTAATTGGAGCTGAGATGGTGTCGTCACCTCCCACTCGGAAGACTAGTGCACTGTGAGCTATCTAGTGAGGAACAAGAGTACCACTTACTACTGACCAACGGTAAGATTCAAACCTTCATTATTAGAGAAGTCTTGCTCATGAACAGACAAGGTTTTCTTCTGAAGACACAGAGCAAAGTTCTCTGTGAAACGTAAATAATTTCACCTTGTTAAAGTTTTTTTTCATATTATTTTTATGTTGCGTTTTGTAAAGCTTTCTTCATCAGCTCACACAGTGTATATCCTCTTCATTACAGCAGCCAGGTTCTGGTTCGCCTTCCAAGACGGGCACACTGCAGACTCGCTCCGTGACTGCCTCTCAACTAGCCACCGATTCACCCGCGAAGATGAATGGCCATTATCATGACTCGGGCAGTGAGTATTCTTAGCCGTTTTTAGTATTACTTTCAGTCTGGCCTTTTCAGGATGGAGATATGTGTGGGAATATTTCCGGTTTTACTGTTCTCCTGGTACCTGTTTCAGTGCAATCTTCACAGGTACACGAAGTAACATCTCCAAGGGAATAAGAAGTGGAAATCAGTCTGTACTTGTAAAACTATAAAATAAGATCAGGAACACTTTCAGTATTGTGTCAGTTGCCAGCACAACATTAAAAAGCCATTTCTCTGTGTGATGTGGTTGTATATCTCATGGAATTTTAATTGTCCCTATTTATTGCGTATCAGTACTTAAATATATAAACTTATACTCACAGTTCAGGTAGCTGTGCTGCTGAGATTAAGAGAAGAACAGCTATGGCCAAAAATGTAATGACAAATTTATCCCATTCATGGAAGGATCGCTCTATCTCATTACAACTGAAAATGAGAGTAGTATCCAGTCTGGTATTTTCAGTTTTCTCTATGGAACCATGATGTGGGCTTTTTGTGATACAGACCTGAAGAAAATCAGTACTTTGGACAGCATTTCGCACCAGTGATTCCATTATAAACCAGCTCAACCTCAGAATAAGATTATCATCAATGTGTAAATAAAGAATTTTACAATCCTTTGGACAAACTATGCGATATGGGGATGACAGCATAGAAAAATTTACCATTCTTGGAAATGTTCCCAGCAAGAGAAATCATGGACAACTTCCCAGTCAACGGTCAAACATTATCAAGAGTATAACTGGGTGCAGCACATCTGGCCGAGGATAGCAAAAGATGGAGACAGCCGACCAATAGCCTCCTCGGAGATCATAATCCTCAGAATTGAGAGAGCGATGAGAGAGAGATACACGCAAGCAAGTCGGAATGAAGTGCGCTGCTGGCCACTCTGGGAGCTTCTGGTGGGAGCTAGAGTTCATCAGTGATTGGAATGTTACCACTGCTCTTCATACATTTTACGGATACCTTCTCGCATGACCTAGATGAGAACGTTCCTTGGACTTTGCTGTATGTCGATGTTCTGTTTGCAGCCTCTACCAAAGGGGAACTGCAGGGCTGTATTAAAAAATGGAGCAACCATCTAAGCCAATTTAGCCTGCACCTAAATGCCAAGAACCAGGTGAGTTGGCCATGCGATTAGGGGAGCTCAGCTGTGAGTTTGCAACCGAGAGATAGTAGGTTTGAACCCCATTGTCGTCAGCCCTGAAGATGGTTTTTCGTGGTTTCCCATTTTCACAGCAGGCAAATGCTGGGGCTGTTACTTAATTAAGGCCATTGCCGCTTCCTTCCCACTCCTAGGCCTTTCCTATCCTATCATTGCCGTAAGACCTATCTGTGTCGGTGGAACATATAGCAAATCGTAAAAAAAATTTTAAAAAATTAAATTAAAATAAAAAAAATTAGAGGCCAAGAAAACTGAACATTTGGAAAGTAACCCAAACAAATGCAGAGATCCTTCAAAGGATGAGAAAGGATAAGGTAGTAATGACCTCTGTGAAAGGGAGAAAGCTTCAATACCTTGGTCACATCATGAGAAGCAGAAGCAGGTACCATCTACTGCAAGAAATTCTGCAAGGAGAGATGCCCAGAAAGAGAGGTGTTGTCAGGAGACGAATCTCCTCACTAAAAAACCTCAGAGACTGGACTCTCAGGCCATCAGCAGAGTTGTCCCAAGTGGCTCGCAACAGAGGAAGTACAGCCAAGATGGCTGCCAACATCAAGAACGGATGAGGACTAGAAGGAGAAGAAGAAGAACCCAAACATGTTCACAATCAAGAATTTGTCAGTCCACCTTAAATCAAAGTTGTGTTAGATTATGGTTTGTTTGTTGGCATTGTTTGAGGGAGAGACATCTGAGATGGTACAGCCATGTCGTGAGAGCAGCAACCATTTTCACTTCCGATGCCTAGAACTTCACTGTCGAGTACAAGTGCTCCTGGAGGAGGTTAGAAATGGTAGTCACTAACATAAAGACGCACAAATGAATCATACTGTTACACCCCGTAAACTAATATCCAGGGTAACTGCCATGTGCAAAACAAACAGCAGTTACACTTGCTCAGAGTGAAATGGTAGGGTACTGGTAGGCTCTCACGGGTATCTGGAGCCATGTTGCAGCTACTGAAAGATCCCTAGAGCAAACGCAACAATTGAGGTGGTCCCAGAAATGCTCAGCTGGGTTCAGATCTGGAGTATTAGGAGGCCAGAGAAGTTCTTAATTATCTTTGCTCTTCCAGTGACTGTGGATCATTTCTAGCTGTGTGACATGTCACATTGTCTTGCCAGAACATTCTATCTGTCCTAAGAAAGACAGTCAGCATGTGGGAGTGTACACGTTTTACAGGGATGAATTCATCATATATGCTTGTCTGTATGTGCAAGCTTTTGCTGCTTCACTTTTAGTATAGAATGCACTAGTTGGATGCATGTGTTACTAAAGGGTGTTACTATTTCTCTGCTTTTGGCTTCTGAGGGCTGGGAAAATGTTGATCATGTTATTTGCCTGTACTGGTTAGCAATTCTCTGAGACACAAGTTGTAATTGAGATTTTTCTGCTATGTTTTAATGGACTTAGCATAATTACAAAACCATATTACACATCATCATCATCATCATCATCCCAATAATTTTGCATGGCTTCCAGCACTGGCTGGTTGTCTTTAGAACTTAAGCCTCTCCATCATCTTCTCTCTTCCCACAGTATGCCGTTCTCTCTTTTCATCACCTGATTCTCGACTCCTTTCAGCCATCTGACCCTTTTGGTCACCTGCCTTCCACTTCCATCTGATGCATCTTCTTTGGTTTCCTCTTCTTCTCCATTCTCTTCACATATCCATACCATCAAAGCCTTGATTCCTCTGTCTTATCCTCCAATGGTTCCACTTACACTAGTTCTCTAATATTCTCATTTCTCATCTTATCTTGACATAAATATGTCTTATGCCTGGGGATCGTCTGAAAATTTGCATCACAAAATTAGAGATCCAAAATGTGTAACGTGATGTTACCTAGCAACCGTGCAGGCTCTGATGACCATGACTGAGAGACATAAGAGTGAGAACGTACTACCCGTGAAACTTTTAGTGACACTTCGGCTCCCTAGTGGACCTCGGTTATCTTCAAGATATGGATTGGCAACCTATGACACCAAAAGTGAATCGATTGGGCATTGCCGTAAGACATCTGGTGGTGTAATCACAAAACTTCAGATACTGTTGTTATTTTTACAACAAAACAAAGAAATATAGGTGAAAAATGAACTTTTGAAACCTATTGCAATAGCTGAGGAAAATCCAAGTACATCACATGAACACCTTAGAACTCCTACTTGGAAAAGAACGTCACGGTCTATACATACTGAGGGCAGAAAAATTAATAGCAGACATTGAAGACTGCTGTGATACAGAAAAAAGAAAATAAACAGTTTCTCTTCCCCCTCAGTAAGTCAAATGAACGATCTGCCACATATACGGGAAAATTTGTTTCCACAATTAAGAGATTTAAAACATTTCCTGCCTATCCACGCACCCCTAGTAAAAAGAGTTAGGCCACTCTGTCTATTTCATTATGATTGATATTATATGGATAATAAAGAAAAATTTTCCCAACAAAACTACAACATGTATGCCTGTGTGATGCAATTGTGGGCTTTAAATAATAAATGTTTTGAAAATTCATTTCGATCACACTCTCAATGCAATTCAGATTTCAATTCCATTCAGTTGGCAGTTCTGCTGGAAGAATTAAGTTCCCTCCTTGCCCCTCACTCCCGTAAAACGAGATTTCACTGAAAGTTTCTCAGATAGTAAATGTCATACTGTGGTTCCTTCCTCTCCCTCTCCTTTATTTTTCCTACCTTTCTTTGCTCCCTTCATTCCTTTTCTTCCTCTGTCCTCCTCTTCCCTCCTTTTGTTCCTTCCTCTATCCATTCCATTATTCTTTCCCCCTTTTCTTTTTTCTCCTTTCCTTCCTTCCGCGTAGCCTCTCTCCCTCTCTCTGCGCTCTCTCCACCCTGAAAGATGAAACACAGAGGCCTTGCACACATAAGTTTAAACAATTGCGAGGATCAGCTTAAGCCTTGTCATCACCACATATGTAGGCCATCAGGCCTGACAGGCACGATCATTTCAACGTAGCCTCATGCAGGAAAATCAAAATCATTCTTCTTCCCTGGACTTTGCTCAGTTTGACTACCTGGAAATGACTTAATTAATCAATCAGTCAGTCACCACTGATTTGCAGTTACGGCTGTCTCCCAAGTGGCAGATTTCCTACCAGGTGTTTACCAAGACTTTTCGTACGTTATTTCAAAGAAGCTAGAAATTTATCAAACATCTCCCTTGGTAAATTATTCCAATCCCTAATTCCTCTGCCTATAAATGAATATTTTCCCCTATTTGTAGAGCCCTGCACAGATGCGCATATCCACAAAGGTAGTGTCTTGGCGGATGCAAACTGTGTGGCAGTGCGGATAATTTTGCTGATAAAATCTAAATAATTTATTATTTATTTATCGTATGACGAATGTAGGTACAAATATATATATATATAGTTTCAGGATAAATGTGCGTAGTCACAAGTCCGTACAATACTACAACTTTAGGTCCAGTATTTTGACCCAGTCAACTGCTTCATCCGATGTCCAGTGAATGTCCATTAGCATTCCTTTGAAAGCTCGAATTGGGCAATCAGCAACAATGTGGTGGATTGACTGAGAAGAGGCACCACAATCACAATCTGCAAAGCTAGTACAACCCCATTTGCACAATAGATAACCACATCTGCTTCACGTCCGTAGGTTTAACCACTACACTGCCCTACACGTGTCCCCTCGATGGTGCTAAGAAAGCAACAGTGATAAGATGAGACCGAACTGTCGGAAACGACCTCTCGGCCAAAGAGTGAACAAGAAGGAGATGCGTGGTCCTTTTCAGGACCCTCATCTTCGTAGAATTGGACCATCGCTGCGCATTTGTCTAAATAATGAAGTTTATTGATTTTCACTCAGGTATACCCTTATTTTTGCTTGTGATTAGGCGACCCTTCACACTGATATGGGAGAATGGTGATATATAAAGAGCCTTGAGACCATAAAGCCGTAAATCTCATCCGAGCCTAACTGGCTCCTGTTCGCAATTAATGGAAGGAAAGGACAAAGGTCAGTACGTCGGTAGTTGTCGCAAGAGAAAATCCCTCATAAACCTGTGACTGTAGGGGTTCTGGTGCCAGGTGCCAGGCCTCTTGTATTTTATTAACAGATCTATCAGTTCCATTACCTTGGATGTAATATACTGTAGTTAAATATTTACAATATCTGCGGATAACCATTCGCGGATGCGGATAATATTTTGTGTATCTGCGCAGGGCCTCTACCCATTTGTCCTCTTGAATTCCAACTTTATCTTCATATTTCCTTCTTTTAAAAATTCCATTCAATCTTATTAATCTGCTAATGTAATTCCACATCGTCTCTCCGCTGACAACTCTGAACACACCACTTAGTTGAGAATCTCGTCTTCTTACTCCCAAGTTTTCCCAGCCCAAAGTTTGCAAAAACTTTGTAACACTACTTTTTGTCGGAAATCACCCAGAACAAATTGTGCTGCTTTCCTTTGGATCTTTAATGGTTCTCAAATCAAGTAAGCCTGCTGTGAGTCCCATACATTGGAACCGTATTGTAATTGGGGGTCTTACAAGTTACAGTATGTTTCTAAAGGAAAGCAGCACCTTGCCTCAGTCCAGGTTCCATCATTTTATTTCATCTCAGTCTAATATTTTAATTGTATTATGATTGCTTCCCTTATAAAAAGGCTGCCAGATCAACAACTGTGGTAAGAACTGTATTGTATCTAGTGCTCTATTATGCTTCATTTTTTCACAAGGAAAGAGTTCATTGCACTGGACACAATTTCCTGTTTTGTATGGGTCTCTAGAAATAGTTATCTATGGTGTTTCTCCTTCAATTCTGGTGGCCTGAATTCTTTGGAACTTTGGTATCTATTCTGTTATCAGTGGTGACCAACAGAAATGTGAAAAAATGTCTCCTTTCCCATCATCATTATTACCACCTTAGGTATAAGTATTTGGCTAAGATTACCTCTCACCTTTATCCTTCATACTCCATCCATCACCTTGTTCCAGTCCAAGTTCGATAATTTTATTGTGTTTTCATATTCATTATTCTTTCATTTCTATCTGATCTCATTGTTATTTTATATTATGATTGCTTCTTTTATTAAAAGGCTGTCAGATCAATAAAACTTAACTGAAAGATATCCACAAACATACAGTCCAAAAGAACGAATTTTAAAATTGCTATATAGATTTATAAACGTTGAAATCCACAAATTAAGTCAAATGATATATAAAACTATCAAAGAAATGTCATTAAAAAAAACAAGTACAGTACAAAGCATAAAAAATTATTCTGTGCTATGCGTACTGACCACTTGACTGCTGTACAAGCAATCTTGCTGAGGACCATGGTATTTATTCTGAGTCTTCTGCAAGCACTTGCAAAGAAATAGGGATTAGTATCATGTGCTCCAACCATTAATCTGATGACTTCAATCTAATTTTTTGTTTATTTATTAATTTTTTTACACATTGCTTTACGTCGCACCAACACAGATAGGTCCTATCGTGGCGATAGGATAATTAAGGGCTAGGAGTGGGAAGGAAGTGGCTGTGGCCTTAATTAAGGTGCAGTCCCTGCATTTGGCTGGTGTGAACATGAGATACCACGGAAAACCACATTCAGGGCTGCCGACAGTGAGGTTCAAACCCACTATCTACCGAGTGCAAGCTCACAGCTGTACGCCCCTAACTGCACAGCCAACTCGCTCATTTAAAAAAAAATAATGTGGTGTGATTGATTCAAATATTCTTTTCCTCATCAGTTATGTACAAGTTGGAAATAATAAATCCGAAACAAAAGTAATGGAATGCAATCAAATAAAGTCAGGTGTTGCTGGGAATATTAATTACAAGATGAAGGTTTAAAGAAGTAGAGGAATATTGTTACGTGGGCAGTAGAATTAGGATGGCAGATGTAAGGACAAAATATGGACTGGTAGAAGCGATGAAGGCTTTCATTAAGAAAGGAAATTTACTCACTTCAGACATAAAAACAATTATTTGAAAGATGGTTTTTTAAGACTATTGTGGAACGTTCCATTGTATGGAAGTGAATTGAGGAGGAACAAGTACGGAAAGAGAGTAGAAGCTATCATGTCCTCTTAACACTCTTGTATCAACTACAATCTTACCCATTAACTCGTATCACTCCTTCCAACTTCATAATGGCTATGCTATTAATTGTAATGATCATTCCTTTTTTTTTTTTTCTGATAAACATATTTCTGTTGGTCACTGGTGGTTTGGTTGTAGTGGTGCATGCTATGGTGTGTGTAGGTGGTCGTTGGGTGGACGGTGGAAGGAGCAGCATGGACCGCGGTGACTTGCGCCCCCCTCCCCCGCCAGTCTCGCACAACATGGCGGGAGCCGCTTCAGCTGCTGCGTCTTCTGCAGCCAACGCACAGAATATGGGAAACCTGCTGCATATGGCAGGTGGGTCTTGTGTGGTAACTTGTTCTAACCTGACTCTTCGCCTGTTACACTTTTTGTGTTCTTTGTTTTTAACTTTCTGTAACCTTTGATATTTTCTATTCTTCAATGAATGTCATAAAGGCACAAACATGCTATAGCATAAACACAATATCAGGTCGGCAGGGGAATAAGGAGCAACGGAAAGTGGGAACTAGGACAAACGTGGAAACACAAGGACTATTTGTGCGCTTGCACTCAAATTACTGTAACTCAAAAAGTATTTAAGATATTGACCTTAAACATGGAACTGTTCTCACCAGGTTGCTTAGTACTTGTGTACAGTGTGATACCATTCAAAGCAGCACCATTTGTGAAGAGGGACCTACAGTCCTATGTTTACGTTTTCATCAGCTGTTTCCATGGCTAAATGGTTAGCGTGCTGACCTTTGGTCACAGGGGTCCCGGGTTTGATTCTCGGCAGGGTTGGGAATTTTAACCATAACTGGTTAATTCCGCTGGCTTCAAATCGAAAGACCTGCATCTGGCAAGTCAAACTTGTCCTTAAACACTCCCGGCACTAAAAGCCATATGCCATTTCATATCAGCTGTTTTATTTTCTTAATGAAAGTTTTATTTGCCACCTAATCAAAACTTTTTTTTTACTAGGAATAGTTTTAGCCAATATAAACAGCCATCTTCAACTATTCATAGCAAGATAGTTTAGAGAAGAACATAGTGCCATTAAAATTGAATGTCTTAATACAAATGTCAAATAGAACTGAATCTTAAAAAGCTATGACCACAAACATAGTCACAAAAACACACAGGTGCACACAATTAAAATATTCAGTATGGTCCATATACATGAATTGTTTATCTTAATGAACACTTGTTAATTAAAAAATTACATTAATCTATCATTGTCCGTTGATGCTCATAAAAAAAGTAAGTTGTGAACATACATACAAGAAGGTAAGGATGTTATAATACACTCCCCGTGAACACCAAAATTGCTGTGTGTTAAAATTATCACAGTGTTGAGCTTGAATAATGAGTTTCAACTATATAATCTACTGAAGACACTTAAAAATATGCTGTACACTGTACAATTGATTGAAGTACTTATATCAATCGTCGTCATTGTCGACTATCTCCACTTGCCCGGGTGTGTTGTGCGAGCCCCGTTCATCTTTGTCTATGAACCACTGTTCTCTCGTTATCTTCTCCCAATCTTGTCCTCTTTCTTCGACATCTTTCTTCACCAGATCGGTCCATTTTCCTCTGGGTCTGCCCACTGGTCTTTTTCCGTTTACTCCTCTTTCATATTATTTCCTTACAGTCCTGCTTGCACTCATCCCTTTACTTGCCCAAACCACTTCAGTCTTGCTTTTTGGATCCTCTGTAGTAGCAAGTCTCCTGTTCCCACCTTCTCACGAACATTTTCATTCCTGAACTTGTCCTTCCTGGTCTTCTGTATCATGGTGTGTAGGAACTTCATTTCTGCAGCTTGGAGTTTTGAGTTGCCTTGTCTCATTAACGTAGTAGTTTCCAAGCTGTACATGAGGATGGGTGTAGAATATGATTTATATAATGCCACCTTAGCGTTCAGTGTTGCCATATTAGACCAAGAGATGTTCTGATGTTTAAGAAATTAAGTCACGTTTATCCGTAAGGGCGATGTGAGGGATATCCCTTGAGGTTCCGGTAGTATGCCTTGTGCAGCTATTAGTGTTTTACAACAGATAGATTAATGTCATTTTTAATTAACAAGTGTTCATCAAGATAAAACATCTTGTATATGGACCATAGTGATATTGTGTGCATATGTGTGTTTTTGCAACTATGTTTGTGGTCATAGCTTTTTAAGATTCAGTTTGATTTGATTTTTGTATTAAGACATTCAATTTTATTGACACTATATTCTTCTTTAAACTGCCTTGCTATGAATAGCTAAAGATGGCCATTTACATTGGCTGAAACTAGTCCTAGTGAAGAATACATATACTGTATGTCAGTAAAACTTTCATTAAGAAAATAAATCTTATCCATCAATTCTTCTTCTTCTTCTTCTTCTTCTATGGGGTCGCGGGTGCGAACTGTGTCGCACATGTGAATTTGGCTATGTTTTACAGCCGGACGCCCTTCCTGACACCAACCCTATATGGAGGGATGTAATTACTACTATTGCGTGTTTCTGTGATGGTCGGTAGTAGAGTGTGTTGTCTGAATATGAAGAGGAAAGTGTTGGGACAAACACAAACACCCAGTCCCTGGGCCAGAAGAATTAATCAGACGCGATTAAAATCCCCGACACGGTCGGGAATCAAACCCGGGACCCTCTGAACTGAAGGACCTCAGCGCTGACCATTCAGCCAATGAGTCAGACAAATCATACCCATCAATACGGGTGTAATAATGAAATTCATTGCTTATACATATTCATCAGCTGTATTGGAGTCGCTGATGTTTTCCAACACACGACATCGTCCACGATTTGATGTAAAAGTTCGAAAATCACTTTTGGAATCCATAATATCATTAGAAATGCCCAATTCACTGTATTTCAGTATATCTGATAACCAGTCTGCACATCATTCATCACAAATATCTGTATCCGTTAGCAGCTGCATGCGCCGCCCAGCTCCACATTTCCAATATTATTTTCTTAACTACATGCAGCTGCCTTACACTGTATATCCACGACTATCCCATTGGAAACTTACAGTCTCGCCAACCAAATTGTAGCAGTGATCAAGGAAAAGATGTGGATAAAAGCAAGATTTCTCGGGGCCTGTCTCCTGTGTGTTAATGCAGATGGATTCTCTCTTCATCATCCCCAGCTCTTCTACTTCCATTTCTTATCATTCCCTGACAAGATTAATGAAACAAGGGGAGGGAAGGTACACATGCATTTCTTGTATTTGTAGATGCATGCTGTCTTACCTTGGTGGGAGAGTACGTGTTGCCATCCAGTTCATGGATATATATATATTTTTTATTTTTATTTTTTTAAGTGTTAAGCGTGGCAATCAGCATGAGTAAACCATTCATCAAAAGAAGGCTATTCAGAATAATTATTGTTTTATTATACCGTATTCTGCGCACTAGTACAGTTACTTCAAATTAGGAGGAAAAATCAAAACAAACGAACAAGCTGGTCTCACAATAAATTGCCTAGTTCACATAGGGGCTTGGCGAAAATAATTCAGAACACTTACCTGTAATCAAACACTAATGAAAGAATATATCAATTAATACATTTTGCATTTGGGGACAAGGAAAAAAAAGCAGCTCATAAATGAGAAACCTTATAAATAAAAAACTCAGGTAAATTTTAATAGGAAATGTGTTGCCTTTAAAAATTAGTGTATAAATGCAGAAACTTTTTTCTTTTGTTTGCAGAAACTATGTAATTGAATAATGAATAACTGAGGTATTCACTGTTATTGCTACGGATGCTATTATTTATTTATTTATTTATTTATTTATTTATTTATTTATTTATTTATTTATTTATTCATTCATTCATTCATTCATTCATTTTATTTATTTATTTATTTATTTATTTATTTATTTATTTATTTATTTATTTATTTATTTATTTCTTTATTTCTTTATTTATTTATTTATTTATTTATTTATTTATTTATTTATTTATTTATCCTCATACAATTATTGAGGAAAAACGATGTAAGTCCAATAAGATGTAAACAATAATTCAGTTATGATCACAATTAATGAAAAAAGTATAGAATGAATAGGGAGTAAATATGTCACTTTAAAAAGAAAAATACATAATTGCCTAATCCTGCATTGTTTTAGTGCATATTGTAATAACCAGCCATTCAAGTTATTATTTATTATAAATATTCCAAGAACCTGGCCCTCATAACTTGGACCTTCTTGTTGTAGTATAGCTTTCACTTAGTGCCATTTTCAGGAACCAAAGGAAGTCACAAATGAAGACGGCAAGAAGCTTGGATTCTACTATCAGTGGGTGCTTAACAGGAAAAGGTGAAGTCAATATCAGTATAATCTCACAGCTGGCACATGCTATTGCTTATGTATTATTTGTATTGCTCAATCTACTGTATTTCCCTCAAAAGTCCTAAAATGTTTAAAATCAGAGGTGAGTAACAATGACATCCATCATCTTTCATAGATCTTCTAAGTCCGTGGCTTTATTTATATATATTCCCCTAAAATAATAATTCATGATAGACCACTATGCCACAGTAGTATGTCTTGTAGCCCTGTATGTTGCCAAGTGCTTGACCATCGCTCACCACTATGAGGTAGAAAGGATCTAAATAAAAGAGAGGTAATTCCTACTAAAGATCCTAGATCCACATCAGAATTCTGAGGGCTAATATCGGCTGAGGTCAAACGCAGAGCTGTGTTGTACATTTGAAAAGCTCTCTTTCATGAGGAAGCACCATTTCATATTTTACTGTAATCTCTTTTGAATCCCTAACAAGTACCACTCCATAGGAAACTGTAGGCACTGGTTCAGGAAAGAAGTAATCTCAGAACCTTGGTACACAGGATAAAGATCATCCAGAAAGAATGAGAAGGATAACTGGTGCAGAGTACTCTGGAGAGAGAAGATCCACATTCTTCAGCAAGACGGAGTGCTGGTATTCCAAAAAGGCTAACAAGTGTAAAACGTTGTTGTAAGTGGGCAAAACAGTATGTTTTTTTAAAATGCATGGTAAATGGAAAAGTCAAAAAATGGCTTACCTCAGGGAAGTGTATTGGCCCCCATCTTATTTAATGTATACATCAACGACAAGATCAAGTTTGTGAAAGCTTTACCGATACTAATAATCTTGCTCTTGTACTTCAGTCTGATAAGTTTGAACACAAAGTGCACGTGCTTACAAATGCCCTAGAACAACTTAGTTTTCACTATGAAAGGAATTGACTCTTAATCAATCCTAAAGAATTCTAGTAAAACTTGGTAATATATGGAAAGTTGGGAACATGAATACCATAAACACAATGACGGGTTAGCATTGGAAGAGAGAACAATAGAAAAGGACAAACACACCGGGTAAGTTGGCCATGCTGTTAGGGGCGCGTAGCTGTGAGCTTGCATCCGGGAGAAAGTAAATTCGAACCCCACTGTCGGCAGCCCTGAATATGGTTTTCCGTGGTTTTCCATTTTCACACCAGGCAAATGCTGAGGCTGTACCTTAATTAAGGCCACGGCCGCTTCCTTTCCACTCCTAGCAATTTCCTATCCCATCGCTGCCATAAGACCTATCCGTGTCGGTGCAACGTAAAGCAAATTTTTAAAAAAAAGACAAACATGGAAACACAAAAGGACAAGGACACTCTCCACATCTTCAAATGGATGGGTTCTCGCCTCACCAGTCCAATTCTTCTGCAGCCATTTCCTCTTAAACTCGACAAGCTTCATCACTTGTCGAGGGGTGCCTTCTTATGAAACTGGGAAGCAGAAAGTAGTCCATTGAGGGTTGAGGAGAAATGAGAAGAACTTCATGGCTTGGGCATTATGAGAGCATCTTGGGAAGCTTTCCGTTAACACATTAACATTTGTAACAGGCTGGACTTGGGTGTTAACCCACTGGTACAAACAAGAAATTTTCAACGAGAAATAAAGTGTAACCTAAGAAGCCCTGATTTTGCCCCTGAATTTTTCAGAATGGATTACAACCAAGAAAGGAGTTCCAACCTCCCTGTGGACTTATGCCATCAAAATGAACTGTAAAGTTATAGCAGTCCAAAACGTTCCTGTCAGAAGCCAAGAAAACCATTGCAGTCACTGCAGTGAGACAGAAACCCTCCCTCGTGTGCTTGGTTTCTGCCCAAAAGGGAAACTCTTGAGAAATAACAGGGTCAGGGGTAGTAATTCAGAATTTCTCAAAGAATTTGGAAGATTTGAAGTCTATGAAGAAATGCACTGCATCTCTATCGATGGATTTATTAAACATGCAGACATTGTCACACTTGACAGGAAGAGAAACAACAGCGTTTTAATTGAGCCAACAATACGGTTTGAGAATAACAATTCAAAAGCCAAAGAAGTTGATTCTGATAAAAAGAGATACTTCTGACCCTGTTCAAATATTTTGAAGAAAAGTATCACATACTCACCAGTTGCTGGGAGGTTATTGATTTGCTCTTCGGTGCCTGACGATCTATCACATAATTTTTGGTTAATTTGTTCCTTAGTTTTGGTATTTATGTTTCGTTCTTAACAGATATTTATTTGTATGTTGTACGTAAATCACTGTCAAGAGTAAATCATCATTTATACGGTATATGCAAAGAAAAATAAAGTATACCTCATCGGGGATAGCTGTACAACAGGGAAATTTCAGAATTTAAAATAGATAAGCTCATTTTAACCTATACATACTGTATGAAAATTTGAATGGCATTACAGGACATTGCTATCATTTTGCTGCTGTTACTGTACAGTGCTCCTTGTTCTAGGGCAGCCATCCCTAGTGGATTTTGTCTTTATTTATTCGACATTTCAGTATAATTTACAATAACTTCAGAGGCGTAAGTATTCAGATAGCTGAAGGTCTGCTTTTAAATACAATCAGGGTTAATGAGATAATGTATTTTTCCTTGACAAGCATTACAGTAATTGGATGCCGTTATGCATCACTAGACCAAGCGCCAAAAGTTGGTTGCGAGATAATCGCTTTTAAATTTGGTTCTATGTGTAAATTTGAGCGAACATAATTTTACTAAATATGGTATTACTGGTGTTGTAGGATAATAGATTGTACCTTCTCACCCAATTTCAACATTTTTATACTCGCACTACATAGATTTTCTTGAAGAAATGGCGCTTAGTCTACTGATGCAATTTAAGGTTTTTCTCAAGTGCGAATAATGTATCACGATGCTACACCAAAAACCCTCAACTGTTGAGTATCTACTGAGTAAAACTTCAAAAAATACAACGTGGCAGCAGCCACGATTAAAAACTGAATCTCCTACTGTCTGAAAAGGCCCGCTAAGTGCTTGATCCACCACGAGCCGCGCCACAACTCCGGTACATTATTCAAGTTTTAGATGGAGAAATTATAGAAGGAAAGCTATTCTCTAAAGTCGTTGCTATAACGACTTACTGATTTGAGGAATTTCAACTTATCTGAGTCAAATACCTTTGTAAGACATGAGCCATTGTTGTCTGTACAATTTTTGAATGGATTTTCCTTCACGATGGGCCTATTATGTTCTGAGAGTACAGTATTGACGTGATATTTTTAAGCCTTGTTTTGTTCTGCTTGAGACAGAAAATGTGATTAAAGTTGTTTTCTCCCATAAATACACACAAATCACTGGATAGGTAATAATATTGTTGCTCTCAGTTCATTCAATCTCGAAATCAGGATCTCCATTAAACCTATCTACGTCATCCACGATGTCTGAATCTGCTTGAAGATTCTGGTAAAATTGTTTGGCATCTGCAGGTATTAGGTGCATCAGCGAACCAAAGTCTCTTAGTTTGGCTTCAGAGATAATAGGTTTTCCTTTTGGCCAAAATGGTATTAATGCCTGGTGAAAGGGAACTCTACTTTCCCGTGGTCGTCTCTGTCTTGACTTATTTAGATTTACTTCCTGAGATTCACCATCAAATTCTAGAGAGTGATTCTCAGACTCAACCTTCTTAGCAAGCTGCATAAGTAGCATTGTCCTTCTCCTTACTTTTGGGAGTACTTGACACATCGCTTAAATTCGTCACTTGATAAACTACTCAGTGTATCACCACGTAAAAATGTCAGCACTATCGAAAACGTGGGCTCCTTCGCTGTCATCCGCGCGCAATGTGAGAAATGTGGCGCTTGGTCCAATGATGCAAACTGGAACGTCGCATAGTCTACTGATGCAATATACATTTTTACTGATTCCCGCTTTGTCGCTTAGGTTTTCTGTTTATTAACAACTAATGGCCTCTTGTAATGCAGTGGGGAATTTTTTATAAATAGTTCAAGCCTTCCTCTACAAGATGGCACTAAAATCTCAATTTTCGTCAAATGGCGCTTAGTCTACTGATGCATAACGGCATCCAATTGTTTTACCCCTCCCCCATTACTAGCCTAGGTGAAATATTCAACAGATTGAGCATATACAAATAATACTTCCTCCAGCTTAAAGAGATCTGCTTTTTATCAATGCACAAATATTTTCCACATGTGTCTTTGCTTTTGCATTGAACTGCACTTTTGATCTTGCCTTCACTTTTCTTGTAGAGCTTTTCTGTTCACAGCGAAGTATTTTCCTTCCATGTCCGTCTACTCTGACAAATGACTGAATCCATCTTTAAAATATCTCCTCCTCTGAATACTGTTTGTTAATTTGAGTCTTCACATTTCCTCACATCTTTTTTCAATTCTCTCCGAAAGTTATAGTTGCTGCTGGTAGAATCGTGGGATTTCTTTCACATACTAACTTCAGAACAGCTCCCCCAGACTCAGAAGATAGAAGTCAGTCCTCTTTACCTGCCCAGGATAATATTACCGTGTTTACGCGAATAATCCCCGCCACCGTATTTACGCGAATAATATCCGCCACCGAATAATCTCGCACCCTAAATTTAGGAAGGCTGATTTTGAAAAAAATGCCAACATTAACGTAAATAAAACCCGCACCCCACTTTCGTGCCCCAAATTTTTTTAAAAAATGTGGGGGTATTATTCGCGTAAATACGGTATTATTATTATTATTATTATTATTATTATTATTAGTATTATTATTATTTTGTTTCAGCCAGTTATGGACCACCCTATTTGAACCGTTTTCTTTCTTGAGCTTTAACATTCGCCCAGTACTCCCGCATCCTTCTTCGGTGAGCTTCCTTCCGTTCTTCGGTCCACGTCTTGCCTGTCTGCATTTTAGGTTTTATTTTAAAAACTCTGTAGACCTTCAAGTTTCTTCTTTAAAGGATCACTTTGCAAGATGTCATCACATAAGATCTCCAATTCTTGTAAATCTTTTTCCACCTCAGTGAATCCCTTTAGTTTTCTTTTTTTTCAGAAAGTAGGCAAAGATTTGAGTGAACAATGTTTCTAGTCTCATTTGTGTTAAGTGACCATAAAAAAAAAATTATTACTATTATTATTTCTTTCTGCATTAGGATCTCGTAGGGACCACAAGACAATTTCATTGCTTCATTCTTTGTTGTTCCTTCTTCTTCCTCCTCCATTACTCCTTCATCTGCTCTTCAGACCATTTAGAGCCTCTTTTCTTTCCCTAGCGACCTTGGAATCCTTCCATTTTTAACACCTTAACACCTTGCCTTCATGAATCCAGGTGGTTGTTGACTTCTTGTTCCAAAGATATTTGAAGATCTGTTTAATAACCTGTTGTCATCCATTCTGTATAAATGTCCAAAAAATATAAATCGCCTCTTCTGCATTGTATCTGTTTTTTCGTTGTGCCCAGCTGTGGAGTGCGTTTGAACTTATTTTGCACAATGTTTCTTCTTCTTTTCTTCCCAATATCTCTTCATTTTTTCACTGTGTTCCTTTCTGCGTGTTTCTGTCCAGCCTATATTTTTTCTTGTTGGTTTCTCTGCAAATTTATGTTTGTTTACTAAGCTTCTAAATTTCATTCTATCTTGAATGGTTTCGTCCTCAATACCCATTTCTTGTAGATCTTCATGAATTTCTGCTAACCAATTGTTGCGGATTTTCAGGGTTAGAGCTAGATTTAGAATTTTCTTTGTCAGCCTGTTGTTATCCATTCTGTGTAGGTGTCCGTAGAATTTTAGTCGTCTCTTTCTGATGGTATTATTATTATTATTATTATTATTATTATTATTATTATTATTATTATTATTATTATTATTATTATTATTATTATTTAAATATCTTGGAGAAATCATCTCACACAATTTAAACAAGAAAGAAACATGGATAAATAGAACTAACAAAATGAAAAAAAAAAAACCTATTTCTAATCTGGGGAACGTATAACAAAAAATGCCTGTCAATAGACACTAAGATCCAATACTGTAAAAATGTACAGAGGTGTGAAAGTGATTAGACTCAACACTTCTTTCATATTTGCACCTTTGCACACTTGCACTTGCTTGCCCATAAAAATGCTGGAGTGGAGCTCCTGTGAATTATACTTGTTCTCTGTTTAAAGTAAATTATAGAACGCAAGTTACATTTTCTCACATTTACATCAGTAACAATATTATAGTCAATAGACTAAATTCCAATGTTGAGGATTTTTAATTTCTCTTTTGAGTGTAATTAGATAAAGTGGTTCTGTGATATACGCTGGTAATTTGCTGTGCTTTGTACTAGTTACAATCGAATCTCTTGGAAACTGAAATAAGTAATCTCAATATAATATGTATAAAATACGAATAATACAATATTTCAAAAAGATTAGTAAGTCAGATGAATATTTGACTGAAAGATAGAGAAATCCATGGAACAAATTAGAAGCACAAATGAAGGCAAAAAAAAAAAAAAGCCTTCTCCTTTGAGTCACACCTCTGTAACTACCCCAGGAAGCCCACTTACAATCTGAAACCCTGTTCCAAATTAAAAATGAAAGAAAAACAGATCGGATCCTCAAAACTGAAAGAAGAATCATCAGAACTTGCATAAATAAAAAAAATACGTGGTCAAAGGAGTCTGGAGAATCCTTCCTAACAAAACTGTCTCTTAAAAGGTTGACCCCCACTCACCAGCGACTGCCAGGATATCGGATTTTACGACAACTAGTGATGAGAAATCCTGGAAAGAAGATGGGAGGACAGTGGATCCATGAAATTCAGCAAAATCTGAAAGCACTTGGACTCGAGATAGCAGATGCAGAGAACAAAAATGTAATCAATGCCCTTCTTAAGACTCACAAATATTCAGCAGAAATGACGCATAGATGGGCTACAGCAATTTCAGATGAATTGAGGAAATTACAATCGGAACGAATGGAAAAGTACTGGGCAGATCACAAGAACCAAATAGTACAACGTTCAGAGAGGAAGTGAACATGGAATGACTCAAGTAGTCCAATATGGCAAATAAAATTCATAAGATGCCTTTGCTGGCAGGACCTAGTGTTTACAGTGCACTATGTCTTCTGGTATGGGCTAGAGCAATTTTGTTACATTCATTGATCTGTCTCTGTCTTACCCTTGGCTTAGACAATATGAAAGTGACTGAGGTATGAGCGCTGCTAGTAATGCCATTCCTTGTGCAGCCAGTCCCTGCTATGAATGGTGTGAAAACGTTGCTCATAGGGTCGGTTGGTGCATGCATTTCAGTGGGCTTGGCAGACTGATATGTAATAGCAACTTCTGGCTCGGTGAGGAAAGCAACGGGAAACTACCTCACTCCTCATTTCCCTAGTACGCCTCTTCAGTGATGCCTAGGCCATCTATGACAGCCGATGGCAGAGCTGTTGAGGATCCAACCAGCCTTAGGGCTGAAGACTGAACATACATACAATAACATCTTCAGGTAATAGGCATCACAGATGAACATTTTATTAGACCAATCTAAGTTCCAAAAATTAGTCGACAATCACTGCTTTACACACTATCCAAGCACTACCACCAACAAAACCTGGTCAGAAGAGAAGCCACAGCGAGAAGAAAAAGGCAATGACATTAGCTAAATAAGTTCAATCGTGCTCCTTAGTCAGGCATAACGAAGAAAGAAATAATAATAATAATCCATTACCCACTTATCGTTGTGATTGTTGCCCTTCTATATCACACAGACTAATGCCCTGTACTTTATACTCTCGCCAAGGGTCCTTACGTCTTCAACTTCTTGCTCTTCTGCTGTCAAGATGTTCCATGGCTTGGCAAGCTGTTTGTTGGGTTTTTTGGGGGGGTGCATCCCTCATTCTCGCAATCTCATTCCTCAAGTTTATTCCTTACTGTAGCTCTTTCTCTTCGACACTTACTTCTTCTAGCTCTTCGTGCACCTGTATAAGCTAACCAACCTGGGTTTTCCAGTTTTCTTGTAGGGGTTTCCTCTTGGCCAACCTCTCATAGTCCATCCTTTTGATGTACCTATAAAAAGTCAGTCTTCTCTTCCTCACTGTTGTTATTTTCTCAATGGTTTTATAAAGTTCCTGGTTCGATGTCAACTGATTTTAACCCTAGAATCATAAACTTTCGTCTCCCAGACTACACACACCTGTAGTTTCCGCGGGCATTTCCAGACGCTAATGAACTGTGCCTTCCCCCTCCATCTATTCTTCCCCAGCTATCAACAATCAGTGCTGACCTTGGTTTCAAGCATAAAGTGGTGGTGGTGATTATTGTTTTAAGAGGAAGTACAACTATCAAGCATAAAGGTCCAGTTGTTTGTTCGCTGCGATATGACCGTCGTCTGAGAGACGAAAGTTTATGATTTGTGAAAGTATTCGTGATTTGTACATAACTGTATATAGAGTGAATATTTGGTTTATTACAGTAATGTTTTTGTACGTAATACGTAAGCTTAATAGGATACTGAAATGAAAAATCTAGCGCACGATGATGAATTGATAACGGCAGTTCTTTCTGAATTAGACAGAGAACCACTCTCTTCAGGAGGCATTAGTGGTAATGTATTTCGTGAATGAAATAACCCAGCCAATACATGCATCAAACAGAAATATTACGACCAACAATTGGTTCACCTCAATTTGTCTGGCTGATTCTCTGCATTGCGACCGTAACCTGACAACTATTGGAACAATGAGAAAAGACAAGCCACAGATACCACCAGAGATGGAAATAGTCAAAGGAAGAAAGCTCTGGTCCTCCATGTTTTGTTATGATGGTATAAAAACATTGGTATCCTATAAAGGAAAACCAAACAAGAATGTAATCCTCCTTTCTACATGTCATGAAGTAGGAACAACAGCAGCCAGTCGGAAAAAGATTTGGCGGAAGACTACAATGGGACTAAGGGTGCCGTGGATACTTCCGATGCAATGTCAACATTGATGTCCTCTTCAAGAAAAACGAGAAGATGGCCAATGTGTATCTTTTATAGTACGGTTAATATATCACTTGTCAATGGATATATTATTTATGTGTATAAGATGGTTAAAAAAGGCCAAAAGCCACTTTCAAGGCGAGAGTTTGCAAAGGATATATCCGAAATGCTAATGGCTCCAAAGCTGCAAGAGTGACTTCAGACACCAACTTTGAGGCGCAGCCTGAAGAGGACCATCGCTGAAATTCTTGGAAAAAGTGGCATTCCTGAAGAGCCTCAATCAGGTACTGCTGAAGGAAGAAACATTTGTGCGTTTTGTCCATCAAAGAAAAGAAGAATGACCCGATTACTTTGTAAGACATGCCGAAGGCATATTTGTCTTGATCACCAAGCAAAACAGTGCATTGAATGTGCCTATTGAGGAAAAACTGACCAGAGTGTATTGTCATCACTACGTGTGGTAGTTTTAAGTATAATATTATGTATTTTGTGTAAAATGTTGGTTTTATGATTATTAAAATGCTTTTCTTTTTGGTAGTCTGACAGACGAAAGTTTATGATTCCTGTTACACTGGAGGGACTTTATGATTCTAGGGTTAATGTAGTAACATTTTTATTGCATTGGTAATAAGTAGGGCCCAGATGTTTATGCAGTAATAGGTTAAAATGCAAACTTACTGAAGCGAGTAATAAGTAGAGTGTACCTGCACGACTGTAATGCTATGAGGTTTGCATGAATATTAGGGGTTCAGCCCATTAGAACCCCTAGAATTTATGTTACTCCCACTACATTACGTTGGAGCAGGCTAGTCTACATTTTCTACTAAGTAATTTGGTTACTAAATTATTTTGTTAGTAGGAAATGTAGACTAGCCCGCTCTAACGTAATGTAGTGGGAGTAACGTAAATTCTAGGGGTTCTAATGGGCCGAACCCCTAATGTTTATGCAAACCTCATAGCATTACCGTCGTGCGGGTAGACTTTATCTACTTATTACTCGCTTCAGTAAGTTTGCATTCTAACCTATTACTGCATAAACATCCGGGCCCTAGTAATAAGGTTACTGAAAATGTAGTGAAGGTTAGCACAGTGGTATACCTGTTTCCAGGTGTTTCGTTTGTTTAGCGCTCTTTCTTTTGAAGTTGTATTATAAGGGTCCAATATTCAAATAGTACTAGGCTATAGTATGGAAGTTCCAGCCAAGAAAAGAATTAGGACTGAAATCCTTACCTATGAAGTAACTTCAAAATTAATTGAATATATAACAAAATATAAAAATTTGGATATCACTATTATTAATAATATTATTCAATGTATTGTTGCAAATGTAATAAATACTGGCAAGTTCTTTTCTCCAGGACAATGTTAAGAGTAATAACTGGCAGGCATTTATATCACTTTGGAATAAATACTAAGTAGTAAGTTATTATGAAGTCAAAGAAATACATATAACCACCTTAATGGATGAATCACTGTAAACAGTCATATAGCCTCACTCCATATGAGCACTACGAAGAGGTTTGGAATTGAACCCAGGCTTTTGGTACGCACCCTGGTGATTAGGAATTGTACACCACCATGTCTAGTACCTGGCTGGGCAACATTTAAATGGTAAAAATAAATAAAAGACCAGTAGGACTCCAACTGGCAAATCACAGCATGGCATCATCAAGGGCTGTTACCATAACTTGTTTGCAAGTCATAGAGTTAGCGGAAACAACTTGCTAGCTCGAAAAGTCATCAAAAACCATGGTTCCAATGCAGAAAGATGTATAGGCACTGTTTTATATTCCTGATTGTGATTAGGTTGTGGTACAGGATTAAGTTAGGCTGACCTGATTATTGCGTTTGTTTGCAACAACACTTTCATTATGTATATTATATAATGTATTGCCAGAATTATGGGTTTATCGTTTTATTTATCACAAATTCAGGCAGACATGTTATAAAACTGCACATTGAGTATAAAACTTTTGATGAGGTCATTGAGTTTACTGCATTGCTAGTCTGAAATAAAATAGCTGTGAAAAGATTCTCCTGAATTTATACTTTGAGTTTATATACAGTATACCAAGTAAAATTACTGCAATATATTTCTTTTTGTTCCATGTACAGAACTCAAATTTTCTCACTTCAAACAAAATGAACATGTCTTCAATTAGTTAATCTATTTTCATCCCTTTTCACAAACCATGCAAAATATAGATACTTGAGCTCATAAACAAGAAAGAGTTGCTCACTGGGAGAGAATAGTATTCTTCTCATTCATACTTTATGTATTGGTTCTCTTTTAATATGCATTATTCTTCTTGTCTTGATTCCTTTTATCTTTCTCTCTTACTTGAAAATTGTGATAAAATATTTCAGTTTGAAATACTTTTTTGTCCTGTCCTTTTTGTGTATTTAGAGGTACTGATAACCATGTTCTTGCAAGAGGCCATTAACATGTTGATCATCTGAAAAGCACCAAGTTACTTTAAAAACTCAAAATGCATGCTTACTGTTCTTCAGTGGATGAACTAGGCATAAATGAATAATGTACAAAACACCACAATAAATATATGAATGAAGTATTCAATTCTTATGATGGCAATTTACTTGAAGAATTAAGTTTTCCACTTTCAGATCATGCCTTATACATATAAAGTACATGCGAAAGAGATGAAGTGTGAAGCTAAATAATGGCCATCTCTAGAATCCTGTCCCACAATCTTCAGCTTTCACTCTTTCATTTGAGGTTGTGAACAGGGCAGAATTGCCAAGGCCACTGTAGATTGCATCTCTTTGGCATGTACTATCCAGGAGGGAGTCTATAAGAATGTCCATCTCAGATATCTCCACATCCATTAACACATTCCAGTCTGGACTTTGATACCTGCTTCAATCACTCTGGTCTTGGGATTTTTGAAGTTTTTAAACATGTTATTCTATGCAACGTTTATAGTTATTTGTGAACTTGTTTTCGCACTAGATTGGCTCAACTTTCTACATTAATTTTGTGTATTAATACTACACACAAGGAAGTTGGGATAGGAAAGCTAAATGAGAGAGTTGAAAAGAATAAACTAAGGTGGTTTGGACATGTAAAGAGGATGGAGGAGAATAGAGTTCCAAGACAGATGCTGAAGGCGAAGTGCGAGGGCAAGAGAGCAAGAGTAAGACCTAGAAAAAGGTGGATTGAATCAGTGAAGAGCGCCATAAGAAGACAAAATTTAGACTGGGACAAGATCGTGGAAGAGGAATGGTGGAAGGAAAGAGGAAAATGGAGAAGTGCCATAAATACCCTGACCTGGCAGGAGCTGGATAAAGGGAAATGATGATGATGGTGATGATGATGAATATTACACAGAGCCTGTACAGGTTATTTTCCTATATCAAAATATTGCCCATGTTTTCATCAAAACAAGAAAGTTGACCAATAGGCAATGTACATATTGTAACCTTTTGAACTCCATTACCCGTAGTGTATGCTTCCTGCTCCACTCCTAATTAATTTCTGCACCATGAACAGCTGCAGGAAGTGAACACTGCACAACTATCTAACACAAAATATAATTATGTTACATATTATATACTTACAGTTAGAACACAAAATACATTTTTCACTGTGTGGTACTTTTCAAAACAGTTTTCTGGTTAGAGACCGGCTTTTCTCAAACACGTTTTGCAGTAGTAAACTGTTTCCTTTATACCATCTTACTTTTTCCTGTTTGAACAGACAGCAGTCTTTATGTTGTTTTCCAGGTAGGTTGTTGATGATGTGCAGTTTACCATTCAGATGTTCTTCAACATCAGAGGTAGACGGTCTTCCTCGCTTTTGTACTTTGTTGTGTACTTCGCCAACCAACTCATTGATCACCCATTTCTGGAAAGTTTTGTGCGATGGGAGTGTCCATGCGATTCGTGGTGCAGAATCTTTTTAGAGCAAAAAGCTGTCACATAATACCACTTACAGTAGCCAAACGTACGATTTCCACCTACATTTCAAGCTTTTCATTACAAAAGCATATCTTGACGTGTAGTGGTCCGAGTAATAAACACCTTCCGTCTTTGTCGTGTAGCCAAATAATTACGTTTGGTTTCTCTAATTGTTCAACACAGTTTCACTTCTTTCTGTCAATAACTGAGGTTGGATTGTTTCCAGTGTTGAAAGCATCAATACTGTCTACTAACACTTCTGAACTATCTATTTCCGAGATGAAGCAGAAGCCATGTTTACATTCAGCCTGTATCTTCAGTAAACGGTCATCAAGAATAACAGAAGTTACAAAGTCATTACAATTCACACAAACTATAGTAAATAGGGAAAGGTGTGCTCTCGGAGAGCACTAGATAGCTCTACAATACTGGAACGCAGCACAGTCATCATAAGAACGCTGAAAGTACGAACTATTGCCATGTCGAGTGGGACTTGGCA
This sequence comes from Anabrus simplex, assembly GCF_040414725.1. Lineage (NCBI taxonomy): Eukaryota > Metazoa > Arthropoda > Insecta > Orthoptera > Tettigoniidae > Anabrus > Anabrus simplex. The sequence continues at coordinate 59,735,102 of NC_090277.1, forward strand.
TCGGAGCTAAAGTCTAATATTTTAATATCGAGCCCCATTTGACTTAGGAGTGCAAAAGTTTAATAGCAAAAACCAAACAAATTTCACTTCAAGTGGGGCAAAATAAGTTACTTTTAATGGTAAACCACTGTCATCTAGTGACATTTAACACTAACGAAAGCTTCATGGAATCTTTCCGTAATAGCTGGGTCTTTTTTTTCTTTTTTTTTTTCTCCTGACTCATTTCTTTTAAAACTGTTGAGGATCAGTCAAACAGGAAGCGGACTGTGCATGCGGACTGGCCTTTTTCATATCCACGCGGACTCTGTACACTGTGATATTTCATCATCCTAATCAAACAGAGGGTGGCCTACCGCAGCAGACCAGACTAGTCTGCAGCGGACTGGCAGACAGTTGTAAATTTTCACAGACCTCATGCAGCCAACACTGAACAATGTCTCGAGAAGATACGGAGAAATGAATTGGTCTAGTGCGTGGTCATGTACACCTGTATGACACACGGCACGTCGATTACAAAGATCACAAGTAGTCTCGTGGTTCCAATGTCATCATCCCGTGGTTGCCCCTTTTAGTCACCTCTTATAACAGGCAGAGGATACTGTGAGTGTATTCGTCTGCATCCCCCACCCACAGGCGGTGCTAAACATTTTATTAAAACAACAAAATTATAACACCAGTTCAAGAAAGAAAAAAATTGACTCGGTACGCACTTGATTGCGACTGGTTCGCTCTGACTTGTCCGCATTCTATTTGACTACCCCAGTCCGCGACGGCCTGCAGTCATTTTGTCCGCACAAAGAGTCCGCTTCCTGTTTGACAGAGCCTGTAGGTTCTTAAGTCTGCCGAACCTAATTTTCAGTAATAAATTTCTAAACTACCTGCAAGAAAACATATGGTAACAGCATTATATGTGAAAAAAACCTAATGAAAACAGAATGACATGTTTTATTCTTAAAAGAACATCATCAGATTCTATCTAATCACACTTAAATATTTAGAAAAGTATAAACATCTATCTATCTAAACATATATGTTTATAAGTACTTATGAACTTGAACATCTGGAACTTATTTTAATGAAGTCCTGTTTTCTCTCCGCTCCAGTAGGACCGATAACTGGTAACAAGAGAGTGTCTTACGTACGTCCTATATTGTTGCCACTGCTGTGACAGATAGTCACACTGTACTCTGTAATTCCTGGAACAGTATGATAAGAATTGAATTCCCCGTTCAGTCTTATGAGAAATGTGAATCGATATATAAGCGTATGCCACTGGTGGCAAATGTTGGCCTGTTAAAATTATACACTCTGTTGCAAACATGTTACGGAATGTGGAGATAGTTGAGACGGATCTTCTTATTGATAGATCCTCTATGTACCCAATACAAGCTAAAACCTGGAAACTTAATTTTAAATGAATGAATGTTGTCTCTGGTTGAAACCTGCTCCTGTGTGTTCTTTTGTAACTGATGGAACTTCACCTGTATTCACTCCCCTATATGTCTAATGCATTCTGACATGTCTCTCATACTTTCCTACCTTGTGTATTTGTGTATGCTCTTGTTGCAGCTGCGGGCAGGATGTAGGTTAGTTGGTTACCATTTCTCTTCACTGGTGCACTTTAATAACCTCACTGGATCTTTTTTTTTTTTTTTTTTTTTTTTTTGTAGAAGTTGGCTTGCTCTTTATATGTGTCTATTAGTTGTCTGTTGTAGATTGTTTATTTTCTAACAAGGAAACCACACAAAATGTCTCACGCACTTTAACTTTCATATATTGCATGTGAATAAGTGCCTGTTGTTAAGTTGATCGTGGCAATGAGCATGCAGTGTACCAAAAATTTGAAGGTCAAATTTCAGATTTTTTTATGCAGTAGATTTTGGACAAGAGGTGTGTTATTGCACTGAATCCCATCAGATAGCTCTTTTCCTCTCATTACTTTATAAATAGAGGTACCTGTTTGTGGTGTAAATTATTGAATAATTTTTTTCATTTAAGAAAGTTATTTCAGTATATTGTTTTTTGCTATTTTTATTTTATTTTGTCACTCACTCACTCACTCACTCACTCCGTAGGCTTCTGAGGGACGTGAAGTTCCCGTGCTGATCTCACAATCTTCTTCCGTCCTTTTCAATCTTGAGCCCGCTCTTACCAGTTATCAGTTGGAGGGTCCGGCATACCCTTTTGATTTACTTCTTTCAGTAGCTTTGGGGTCTTCTTAAAGGTCTTTTCCCATTAAGAGATCCCTTGTATAGATTTACTGGAGCTCTGTTATCCTGCGTCCTCAGTACATGTCCAGCCCAGCGCAGTCTGTTGGATTCTAACACACGCATTATAGTGTGTTGTTGAGAGAGGGTGTAAATCTGATAATTAGATCTTTTCTGCCAGCTTTGAGAGATAGGATTGTACAATGGGCCAAATATTTTTCTATTGTCAATTTTCCTAAATTTTATTTCCACTTTTCATCAATAAAACTAAACCAAAAGTAGTTGACAGTATATTTGCAGAACACATTTTATTTTTACATATATACAAGAAACATGAGAGTTATGCCTCTGCTGCTAATAATAATAATAATAATAATAATAATAATAATAATAATAATTTTATTTACACTCTTTACACTCACATTGGAGCACCAAAATCAAACCTTATACAACAGTCTTCAAAGAATAAGTTCAGCTTTTAACACTTGACAACTTTTTCCATTCCTAAAATTTCTTCATTCTGGATGATCTTGTGGCATTTCAATTTGACACCATCTGGCTGTCTGCTCGTCAATTTCGACGTTCCGTTTTACTCTAGCTCTACTAGATGACCGAGTAACCCAGATCTCTCTTGGGCGTCTACGGCTGAGTTTTAATGAATTTTGTCGGGTGAATACCAAATGTGTCGGGTAAAGATATTGATACAACTAGGCAACTGTCCTCTCTATAACACTAATCAGAGCGAGAAAATGGAAGGGCTCCGACGCTTCAAAAAATGAAGCTATCGGCCAAAGAAAGACAAGGGCCACGAAAGGCATGAAACTGAAATACTTCCTAGCCCTCAAAAGAATAAGAGTTGACCAAGGGTGGTTGGATAGAATAGATGAAAGTGAGGAGCCTGGCACAAGTAATTGGAATGCCAGGACTCAGCCATGTGGTTGCCAGCCTTCACTCCCAACTTAAGAGCGCCTGGAGCCCCTTTTAGTTGCCTCTTATGACAGGTAGGGTATACCGTGGGTGTTATTCTTCTGCCCCCACCCACAGGGGGAACCAAATGCGCCACCAGAGATCTGCCGGGTTTGAACCCACTTTCTTGCCTCCAGAGGCCGATGCACTATTACTGACCACAGAGGTAGCTTCTGCAGAAAACATATTACATATAACAAAGCAGGGATGTTTGGAAAACATTTATCCTGGCACTTCAACAAGTAGAGCGTAGCCTGCGTATATATAATTAACACACCAGTCTGTGAAGACAGACACACGAGTTCAGTATTACTGGGTGTCAGAGTTGTTCTCCTGTCAGACATTGTTACAGTACAATGAAAATGACCTCTTACTATCAATGACTGCAAAATTCCCATATTCTGATTTCAGGGGAATAAGAATGGCAATCATATCAAAATCTTTACCTGTCCAACTAGTTCGCTGATCACTGGGTATGGTTCAAGATATTCTGATTTTTAAAGTTCAAGATGGGAATTTACCGAGCTCGATAGCTGCGGTCGCTTAAGTGCGGTCAGTTTCCAGTATTCAGGAGATAGTGGGTTCGAACCCCACTGTTGGCAGCCCTGAAGATGCTTTTCCATGGTTTCCCATTTTCACAAAAGGCAAATGCTGGGGCTGTACCTTAATTAAGGCCATGGCCGCTTCCTTCCCACTCCTAGCCCTTTCCTGTCTCATTGTCACCATAAGACCTATCTGCGTTGATGCGACGTAAAGCTACTTGTAAGGAAAAAAAAAGGGAATTTGCTTTTATTTGATGAGGGACTTCATGATTTTCTAAATCACATTTCATTGTGCTTCTTGGATCAAAGAGAGATTCCACATAATTTGATCAATTATTTTGTGATTTTGTTCAAAGGTAAATAGTTTTGTGTTTTGAGCCAAATTTGTAAAATTTTTCAAAAATTGTGCACTTTGCAGAAAACAAATGCCTCTAATTATAGAACACTTGCAGAGTATACGGATATATATATATTTTGAAACTCATAAGGTAACAACTAACCACTGTCCCACAATAGAGTAAAAGAGTCCACCTTTTGAATACAAAATGTAAAGAGTTTAAATTACATAAATGATTAGGGACTAGTTTCGACCTAGTACTAGGTCATCGTCAGCCTAAAGCAAAATTAAAACACAAATACCTAAGAAATTAAACAGTGTAAAGACACATAAGGTCTCGTAAAAGTACATACCATGTGACATATTGTGCAGCACTATGTTAAAAAATAACTCTATGAAAGAGATTCATAAAAAGTCCAGTGCTCATTAGAAAGATGTTATAGATAGGAATCCTTGAGTTGCTGGATAAGGAGATTAAAATATGCTGGCTCTTTTAAGATGCTGGTATCCAATTGAAGAATCACTGAGCCAAAGTTACGTCGTTTATTTACGAATAAAGTCCAGTGCGCATTAATCTTAGTTCTGGTATTAGGGTCCCAGATATTGAACTCTATCTTGCTTTCTTTGCAGCTATCCATCGTGATTACAAGCACGTCGCAAACTATAATTATTTTCTGTGCTTGTATGTGTAGTGATTGTTCTGTAGTGCTGTTTTCAAAATATGGGGCAGGATACTGATGCCTCAGTCAGAAAAACAACTGAAAGTCACCAGCCACGGAGAGCTTGTTACTATGGAGTATGGGTGATGACCAGGAATAGCATGCAAATGTTTAACTAAAGTTTGGGGAGGGAAAAACACTTTGGAGACTTTTTAATCTTAATGCATATAATTTTTGTTTGCTTTGCCGCTTCTAGGGAAATTTAGAATAATCTTGTTAAGTTGAATTTATATTAGAAATGGTATGGTGTCATCAAAGCAGATGGTAAGTACATGTATTTAGGCTTGCATGATCATTGTTAGAGACTACACAACAGCTCGATGTACTGTTTTTGCATTAGGTGTGGCTCATTTCTTCAGAGAACTGATGCAAATAGACAGGTGAAAAGCAGGTGGCAGCTCTGGGTTCATATTACAGGTCTGGAGAATAATAATAATAATGGTTGAACATCCTGCTATCTACTTTTATGGTATTTGGAGACACCAAGGCGCTGGAATTTTGCCCCGTGGAGGTTCTTTTATGTGCCGGTAAGTCTGCTGACACGGATCTGACGTATTTGAGCACCTTTTTACCACTTGACTGAGCCAGGGTCGAACCTGTCAACTTGAGCTCAGAAAGCCAGTGCCGTATCCATCTGAACCACTCAGCCTGGCAAAGAGGCTAGGAAAGAGAGAGAGAAAGGAAATACAGATATATTTTTCCCTTTTCACAGAGCTTTCACTCAACCATTTTACTGTGCCATAAATATTGAAATGACCGAGCTCGATAGCTGCAGTCGCTTAAGTGCGGCCAGTATTCGGGAGATAGTAGGTTCAAACCCCACTGTCGGCAGCCCTGAAGATGGTTTTCCGTGGTTTCCCATTTTCACACCAGGCAAATGCTGGGGCTGTACCTTAATTAAGGCCACGGCCGCTTCCTTCCCACTCCTAGCCCTTCCCTGTCCCATTGTCGCTGTAAGACCTATCTGCGTCGGTGCGACGTAAAGCAACAAGCAAAAAATAAATATATATATATATATATTGAAATGATCTACTTCAGGGATTCTCAATCTTTTTAAGATTATGACCATCGCCTAGATGCTCAGTTGGGTACAAGTCCATGGTCTGGCAAGTACTTCAAAGCCTTGATCATGCTCTCCTAACCACTGATGGACCTTTCTAGCCATGTGATGTGTAGCATTCCTGGAACATCCTATCTGCCCCAGGGAAAGCAATAAGCATGTGTGGGTATACATGATCTGCAAGGATGGATTCATATCCATATTGGTCAGGAGTGCCACAAACACATTCTCCAAATCTTAAAATATAAAATGGTGTGTTTGGAATATTAGATCATGTTATAATTACTATAAGCTGAAGTGTTTCGTTCTTGCTACCAAGATTGTCTTCAGAGCAGTAACAGTGAAACCTGTCACTAGCATTTGTCACTCCATATTAAACAGACTCAAGATTGAAACACCCTGTCGGAAGTGTAGTTCATTCCACGGCCTCCATAGTCAAGGAGAAAGATGTTGAAGACTTCATTAAAATTATCGGGATGTTTAGGAATTTCTGTTGCCTCTTAAATGATTCTTGGTATAAAATATTTCTCCTTACAAATTACAAAGGATGTTTCATGGTCGTTATACTTTGCCACAGCACAGTGCCTGCAATGTTCCTTAACTCTCGTTGTTATCTGCGTAAATATTTGGCCAATATAAACAGATCCACAGGAACAAGGAATCTTGTATATTCCAGCACAGTTTAAACAATAGAAACTTTAACAGATGACAGACAATTTTCTATGATGATATTAGGCTTAAAAGTGTTCTTGATATTGTGTGCTCTGAGAATACTGCTAATCCTATATGTGACAGACTGTACATATGTCAAGAAGGCCAAACTGACACAGAAGGAAAACTACATGATAATCTGTCTTTCAGCTTAGGATGTAGCATCTCATTAATCTGTTTCATTGAATCACCATTGCTTAAGAATATTCTGCTTAGGAACAGTTCAACTCATCCTCCTCATAAACTTATTTTGCATAGCTGATAAGGGTGTTAAGCGCGGCATGCTTTTGGTGGTGAGAATACTCTTGAAGATATATGTTAGTATGGGTGGATTTATGGAAATGCAAATGACCTAAACTTCCATCTGATTTTCTAGAAACCAAAACATCCAAGAACGCCAGACATCTTCCACGTTCAGCCTCCATAGTAAATTTAATGTTTGGGTGTAAGCTATTTAAGTATTCAAGTGGAAGCCTTTTTTTTGACAGACTGTAAAACTTCAAATTTATCATACATCAGCCTCAAAGTAGGATGGATTCCTCATCAGTGAAAATGCTATTATGATGTTACACTCAGCTGTCCTATCACCTGTGTTGATATCAATCTTAAACATGAATGTAGTAGCTTGTCTTGTGCACAGACTTACAGAAACAATGTCTTATTACAGGAGACCTCGGCAAGGCCGTCAGTGAATTGGTCACGGTGATGACCGACGAAGAGCAAGGGTCTGCTACTCCGAGCGATGAAGAATTGCAGTCGCAGCAACATCAGAAATTGCCACCAAAGTTTGGAAGTCAGCATCATAAATAGCAGCTGGTATCCTGTTAGTTAACTCGATTGTCAAGAATCATGGTGATTTTTTTTTTTTTTTTAATTAAGTGTTGGACCATTTCATATTGTGTATGTACTGTATTGAATCACATAATTTTTGTCAGTGGTGATGGTTTACTGCCATGTCTTTGAAACAGTGAATTATTTTTTACCACCAAGAAGGACTCTTATTTTTGAAGTCCTTCATTTCATTCAGTAGGATTTAATGGTGGAGGTTCAAAATACAGGGTCATTGAGAAAGGAATGCTAATTCTTAGAAATAAACATATCAAAATGATCAGATCTTAAAAATAAGTGTTAAATTTTTCTAATGTTAAATTTAAATTCAAATTTTTATAGCTCAACAAGTACAAATGCATTAAAAATTGTTTCACGCTTAACAAACATACTTTCATTATCATTTGTAAAATAATGTTTAAGTTTATTGAAAGCCATGTAAATTACCAGAAAAAAGTCAAATTTGCACGTTAAATTTCTTGGAGCTAAATGGATTTGCATAATGAATACTGCAAGTCGTTAAATATTTACAGGATTTAGAAACATATCAACAACGTACTGTACTCTAAAATCTGTATTTCTTCTTCTGGTAACATCTCTTCACACAATGTTGGCGACCATCATAGAGTCAGTTTTTTTTGTATTTTGCGTTTCCCGTGTCAGAGTTGCCGTATCATGGTTGTCGAATCTCTGTTTGTTTGAGGTTCCTCGCCCAGTGTAATCTTCCCACACTCTGCTCGCATCCACATTTTCTTTCTGTGATCAGTTTGTATCTGGCTGCATTTTTGTTTTAAAAATGAAATTACCTGCATCAAAGAAAGATGTTTTTATGTTTACACTACCATGAAAAGAAATTGTGCAACTCTGTTCACTACTTTCTTGAATTGCGATAAAAACCGTGTGGAAAAATGGAAGTTGCAGACAAATAACAAATATGATATAATAGAGTTTGGGAGCTAGTATGCGATATAATTATGTAGAAATGTATTTTATAAATTAGTTGGAGATAATAAAACTTTTCTCAATAAATTAAAGAAAAAATTTGAGAAAGCAATTTTTTTATTTATTCTTTTTACCTCCCCTCTGTTTGAAGAGTTGGAGCTTCCACGGCCTATTGCATTCTTCATCTAGGTTAGACCGTGTTGTTTTTCTAGGTACATTACATGCAGGCTGCAGACGTTTCAAGTACATTACAGTGTTCTATATCAAGATAGTTGATGTATCAGCCTCCTCAGGCAACTAAAATCACCCATCAGCAGCAACCTGTACGTAATGTACACAGAATGAGGACCTGTACCAACCCGGACAATGGTGTATTTTAATGTCCATTAGCAGACATTGAGGTAAAACTAACAGGGGTAACAAACAGTTAGCATTCCACAAAGGTTGTATCATCTGATCAAGCATCTTCAAATTACCAAACAGAGAACATACAAAAATCTAAGTAGTGTTTGTTTGTTTTTTGGAAATTGGATTATTTTTTTTATGATAAGCTTTTGTGTACTTGGCCTTCTTCTTTCAATGACCCTGTTTTCTGTTGAGCGATGTAAATATTTAGATAGATATTAATAAGAGTATAGATAGAAGGAACATTTGATGTGGCTCAAACCTTTCCTCAGAATTTTTAATATTTTTGACCCAACAATTGAAAATAGATGGAGAATCAAACAGTCACCAACATTAAGGAGACACTTTCTTCTATTTTTATCGTAGGTGAGTCATGTTTCTTTTTTAAACATTTTCCTCCAGGTCTTCCAAGCCTGAGCTTTATCTCTGTTAATGAACTGCTGTATTATCCTTCCACCTCTTTTCCTGTTTCCAGCGACAGCCTGTTAATGAACTGCTGTATTATCCTTCCACCTCTTTTCCTGTTTCCAGCGACAGCTATCACACTCACTCTATTTCCCTCGTGCTGTTCGTCCTTCTTGCTTTATGTATAATGCTTAAATGCACATATCTGCTATAGAAGCATCCAGGGGGGTGTGGTGACTGTATATCAGCTGTTACAGCTTCCATAGAGAAGATGAAGAGTAAAGGTGATACAGCTGATTCCTGGGGTGCACCAACAGTATATTAAATGGCATCAAAATCCCAGCCGAACATTGAAGCTTGTTTGCGTCATTAATCCAAGCTCTGCAATACATCTTCATTATACTGTTAAGCCTTTCATCATATGGTCTGCAAAACTCAGTATGAACCACCCTCCACAATGCACTATTTGCTACTAGCTCTGTGGCCTTATTTAGTTCCATACCTCATCATCATCATCATTGATTCTCCTCTCCAGCAGGCTGGATGTGGGAATGAACAATCCTCCTCACAATCTGAGGCTTTGTTTTATTATTGTTGAAAGCACTCTCTCTTTTTCCCCTTCTGCTCCCTTAGTCTTTAGTAGTCCTCATCTGCCAACTGCTCCATTCCAAAGGTCTCCTCTGCCAAAGCTGCCATTTACAACTTCACCACACCTCTTACCTCTAAATATTTTTTTGCAAAACTTTCCCTTCTCAAGTTACTAGCATTATCCCGTCTGCCATACTTGCTATTCAAAGTGACTGCTGGTCACAGGATTGTTTTGTAAATAGTCAACTTAGCACTGCATGAAACTTGCTTACATTGAAATATGGACATTGAGGCAACAAATTTATTTCCTACTGCTAACCTTGCACCAATTTCTTGTTTAACTGAAGTTTGGGATTTTTGCTTCAATGTTGGTGACTGTCAAGATACTCTCCTGGTTAAAAGCCATCACAATGTTCTTGATTGTCTACGATGATCTTTTAGACACCTTTTTCTCGGAAAGAAATATCTTTTTTAAATTCATGTCTGTGTAATGTTGTAGTATTAGTTCGCAAAATTTGAACCCCCACAGTTAAGTCTTGCTGTAAATATATGTTCAAGAGGTTTCAAAATCTAGCAGGAATTATGTGTGTGTACGGAATATACATTTAAGCAAATGAAAGCTTTGCACAGCTACCATATCACTCATACACACACAAAAATGTATATCATTATATAAAAAATTTCTCTTGAACATTAGTGTTGTGAAAATGTAAGAGAATTAACGAAACCTGAACAAATCTTATTCAGACATATCTGTTATTATATTTTAAGGGGACCTGTTAGTCATTTTAGAAACATATACTGTACTGTAACTTTTATACAAAGACAGATATTTTGATTTTATTTGATTAGTCCATTTTAAATATTATTCAATAAACTTGATAATAACATTCCACCACATGTTACAAAATGCAACATCAAAGCTTGCAGAGTATTATGTTCCTAATACTATAATATTCTGTTTCTTTATTTTTAGTTATATTATCACGATTTCATTATAATAAACAAATTGATAGAGGGAAGTCTGTCCTTAACCTTTAGAATGCTGCTGAAGGGCTGGTTACAACGATTAAGAAATAGCCTTAACCATGCATATTGTACAAGTCTTTGAAACCAGAAATATTCTCTTAGTGTGTAAAAATGATCAGTAGCTAAGCAGGTATATATTCAATAACATAATATTTCAATCATCTACCTTTTGATCAAGTAATTGAACTGTACTCTGATTCAGAATAGGAAGATGATTTAAAGATATTCCCAGTGGTTTTTACATATGTCAGGAAAGGCTCTGCATTGAAAATTGCTTTTACAGTATGAAGTGCAGGTTTGTGTAAGGTTTTCTATGTGACGTGTAAATTATGCATAAAATTCACAGAAAGCTTAAGAGTATGAAGACAACTAGAAACAAACGTAAAAGTTAAAAGAAATAGTTATGTGTGCCATTAGGGAGGTAAGGAATACGTTGAAGATTTTGCGCCTTAACGACAATGAGAGCTGACAGTATATTTCGAGACTGGTTAATTTTCCTTACATTAGAAATTGAATATAATTCTTTTTCCATTCCATATTCCACATAATAAAAATCAGATGTGAAAAATTACCTTGAATTTATATTGGTTAATGTTGGTGAATACATCGAGTTTCAGTATTCTTTTGTTTCTTGCTGTGAAACACACGATGCTGTTTGTTAAACCAATCTGTCTTACTTCCATAGAGGTCTTCAATAGCAACCACAAGTATGACGGTAAGTCAGACATACCTCCGTACAAACTACATAACTGGATACCCGCTATAGTGGAAGTGGAAAAAAAAAAATTTTCCTTTCTTGAAATGTTTATTGTTTTAATCTCTCCTTCTGAATTTGTATGAGCTCTTTAATTAGAATTATACAAACTACCATATACACACGATTATAAATTAGCCTATTTAAGCATCACAATTCATACGAATACGTGGCTCGGTCATGTTTCAAAACATTTTAATGCAGCCTGTTTTTAGTCAAATTGTGCATCATATATGAATGAAGCATGGTGAAGGAAATTGCAGTTGTTACTGGAATTTTGAAATTCAGTCCATATTAATTGCCATTCCACTAGTTTTAGTTCAAGACGTATAAATTACCTTCCCAACCCTGACTGCAGTACATGCTTTGAAATGATTTAAAGACCAAGAAATTATTTTATAAAGTTAGCATAAATGTGAGTATATCTTTGTCAAAAGTAACTTCATTACAGAGCTATATAATCAGAAGAGCCAAAGTGAAAATGAGGTACATTATGAAAATAATGCAGCATAGAATTGTGTGTTTCTTTGGTACTGAAAGGTTAAGGGATGACTTTCCTAAACTGTAATCTTTTTCTATGAAACTGTTTAAACCTACCTGTATGTTATACATCTAATATAGAAATAAAAGGGATATTGACCATATCAGTTGAAACTGCTTTATACGTAATCTACTTGTACATTTTTCCTGCATCATTCGTAGTTCTTAAAATATCCCCGGTAGAGAGGCTGTTTAACTGTGTATAATTTCTCTTTGATTCTTACATAGTTCACAATAATACCAGGCTGAGTAGTTCTGATGATGTGATGGATTCAATCCCACCTCAGCTCGCTGGTATCTGAAGGTGATCAAATGTTCCTTGTGTCGGTACATTTACCTCCATGAAAAGATCTCCATCCAGTGGACATAAAACATTTAACATTTATCCCACATGCTGGAAGGATTCTGGTTGTCTGCCACCAGGTACGATCGTGTGGTTGGCCAGACTACAGGCCTATAACCTCATTCAGGGTGTCAAGACAATACTACCTCCTCCAACCGGCCATTTATCTTCTGCTTGCGAAGCAAAAGGAGTCTGTGTCACTGTTTCTACTGTACTTGAAGTACGTGCTTGTACCAGCGTAGAAGGCTTTCTCTCGTCATTTCAGTTATTGCTGCCGCTCCATATTGCCTGCAAACTTTAGTCATTTATGACATGATTATGCAGTATCAGGCCAGATGTCCACCTGAGCATCTTTCTTTCCATCACTGCACGTCATCGTACCAGAGCATTCAGTACCATACAAGGCAATTGGGCAGATTACAGAACAGTATATTTTCTACTTGAGCCAGTCACAGAACGCTGTTTAAGCCATGCATTGATCAAGCTGTTATTAATTAAATCAATTAATTCAAAGTTGCTCATCGAGAGGTGAGTTTTCTCCATTCACTTACTGTAAAACAAAGAATTTTTTTCTAATATATATTTCATTCTGTTCAATAAAAGCCCCAATGTGAACAAAAGTTATGGTGAAGCATCAGTGGACTTTATGTTGCTTAATCTTGCTTTCACAAACTCTTAATTGATGCCTCTAGTAGCTTCTTAGCATACTTCATCATTATATTGCTAAGCAATTATTATTATAATACAAAAAGTAAAGTTTCTTAGAAGGTAGCATACAGCATATCAGAATAGCGGAAGTTGTACATATAGCAACGTAAATATGACCTGTATTACTGTTATCGATTTGTACATAGTTTTCAATGAAAATAACCACTAAAAAATTATGTCTGATGTACCCATAATTCTGGGTTGTGCCTCATTAGCTAGCGTTGCCCCTCGTGAATTGCATGTAAACCAGTTTCAACTATATTACCAAAAAAATAAAAATTGTCCTATTTCTGTTACTAATCTGTAAAATTTTGCAAATTTTATGGTTAAAGGAAATTGACGTAGAATTTCCTGCTCCAAGAGTCCATTGATAGTTAGAGTCTATTTTATGTGCATGTGTATGGTTAAATGTGGTAGTCTTTTGGGATTATGCTATGCTTGGAAAACATGTTGTTTTATGAAGACTAAGACTTTTCTTATAATGTTGAAAGATTTGAATTAAATATTATAATTGATCCATGGGATTTGTTATGTTGTTCCCCTTGAACTATATGGCAAAAATAAACCATGGCCTACAGCTCTGATTGGTTTTGCCCCACCAAGCAACCACTGCTCAGCCCAAAGACGTTTAGATTATGAGGTGACACATTGTCAGAGCGACAAGTTTTCTCGGCTATTATTCTTCTAGACCGGTGCTGCTGTCTCACAGTCATGTAACTCCTTAAATTGTTCTAGTGGTCCTCGAACTAGCCCTCAGATCCAGGTGAAAATCCTTGACCTGGTCAGGAATCAAACCCGGGGTCTCCAGGTAAGAGGCAGTTTCTTTTTTCGTGTCCTAAGATCTCTCTCAAGATTCTTCTTTCTTTCTTCTCTATTTCATCCATTTCCCCTTTCTTATTCAGTATCAGACATTCTGAACTCTAAAGACCCTCTGTCTTTATAACCATGATATAGTGTCTGATCTTTGCTCTGTATTTATTCAGTAGTAATATATAGGCTAACTCCATCTTTCTGGCCCTTCCCTTATTTGCTTCTTTATCAAGCCCATTCAACTGGATCCATTCACAAAGATATTTAAATTTATCTGACCTCTTGACTTTCCGGTACTTTGTTTCCAGATGCTTTTCTTTATTATGTTTGTAAGCTATGTACTCTTGTCTTTTCATATTAGATCCTGAGTCTTGCTTTCTCTGCAATTTCATGTAATTTTTCAAGCATTATTTGGGCTTCTTCTTTATCTCCTACTAACAGTGCCATGTCATCAGCGAATGCTAAACTATCCACCTTCTGGGACTTTTACCAGTGTGATGCGATGATCAACCGCAACTGGACTCAGGGAGGCTATGAGTTGAGACACGTTGTGACCAGACTCTCAGTCCATGGGTTTCACCAACGCCTGTGTATTAAAGCGAGCTTTCATGAGCCAAGTCCGGACTGCAGGTGCAAAAGATCCGGCGAACTTTGTGAACGCTATCACGTACTTAAGTGTAAACTGAGAATAGAATCCTTAACAAAATTCTGTACAGACGACTGCTCATAAGAATTTTTTTTTCCATGCACATTGTGCGCAATAAAACATTTATTATAAACTATCCACCTTCACATTTTGCTTCTTTGTACCTAAATAGATTCCTTCTATCCTTTTATTATTATTATTATTATTATTATTATTATTGTCGTTTTTGTTGTTGTTGTGAAGGTTCATTCCCATAGGCTATAAATCTGATAGTCAGTGTGAGGAAACCAGACAATGTTTAGTGAAACAGAGGTCTTCAGAAAATTTCATTATTTCCAAGCCATACGTCATGTTTATAACAACAAAAGCGCACAGAGCTATCACGTCTAGTATTTCAGGCCACGGTGAAATAAATCAAAACATATCTGATATTACTTATTATATCTAAGACAATAAAAGCTCAACTGTTACTATCCCTTACTAAGGTTTAGTCCAGAAATGACATCCAGATCCCCTTAAAGACCTGTGGGGTGGGGTTTTTTCTTCTCCCTTTTGTGCTCTTGAAGAACATGTGAAGAGTTGAAATATTGTTATCAGCAGTTATCTTGTATATTATTATCATCATCCTGCTGATGAGTGCACATAACTATGTTCATTAATCTTCCATTGAGTGAATTGCACAGTTTGGTGCTTGGACGGTTTGAAAAAGTTAATTATAATAAACCTTCGATGTAAGTTGTGTGAGAGTGTGATTATCGTATGTGTTGTGAACGGAACTGAACTGGTGATGAGTGAATGAATCGTCACATTACTAGCACACACATATCCTTTATATATATATAATAACATTAATATACAAATGTATATGACTATACCAAGGAAGGAAGGAAGAAAGAAAGAAAGAAAGAAAGAGAAACTATTGCTAGAGTTTATAGATGAATCAAGTTTTTATTTGATCTTCTTTTGTTTACTTTTTTATTATTCTGTAATGAAGTTTATCAGACTCTTATGGATGAAATTGTTTCTCTATTATCCATGTTGTCATATCTGCTGTCGTACCTTCTAGACTTGTTCAGGGATATGTGTAACCATTACAGTATACTTTCCTCATATCATTTGATTAGGTGTAGTCTGCTCCTCTGCACAAATTTTTCCCAACCATTTTTTGTTTTGGGGAGGAGAACCCTAGAAATATATTAACTAAACCTTAGATTGTAAATCATATTTACAATTACATTTTAGAACATCAGAAATTTTAGACAATTTTTAATATTCATAAAAAAAAAAAGAATTCTCTCTAATTTTGCAACATACAAAAAATATTATTAAGATATTTTTTTAGGATTCACTCGAAATTGAAAAGGAAAGCAGTTCTTCAGATTCATAATTCTTTTGAAGCTAACAGTTTAGTGTGGTATCTGGATTAGTTTCCTGAGGAATAATTTTATTTTTGGCTACAACTTTGATATGCAAACACAAAGTTCTTCCATGGCGGTCAGGAGGCTATTTTTTTATTTGGTTTTAATGTTCAGCAAGCATGATCTAGCCTGTTCACATAAATGGCATAGAGAATTAGAATAAAATGTTCAAAGAATTGTATCTCGCTGATTTGTACAAAATAAAATCTTATGAGACAAAATCCCAGTGAATTCTTGAAGTACAATACAAAGACCACAGCTACAAAATAAGCATGTAACATGAAGTCTAACGTGACATAAAAACCGGGAACTGTAAAAAAGGTTAGTATGTAAATTACTTGGGAGAGTGAGCTGGAGGGGTGGGATAGAGTAAGGTGAGATGGATTGAAGAACCGCATCAGACCACTCCAACCACTGATGTCAAAAGAAAAGAAGAAAAAAAAACGAAAACCTGCACTACATTTGTCACCTCATTCTTACACTTCCATTTTGTTAAGGAATCTGGTGCTGCAAAACTAATGCAGTAAAATGTTACGTTCATTTTCAGCTTTAATTATAATTATATATCTATTGTGTAACTTGAGCAACAGTTGCAACAGGAAATAATTTAATAATTTGCCTTTTAACATCTATCCCATATTCTCGCTGGATTAATATTTTACTAGCAAGACTTCGTCTTCTTTCCTGACCGTATATGTACCCATAAAACTGGCACTCCCAAGCTCACTCAAGGTCGGCTCATCCGATTCTGAGAGAGTATGTTCAATGTTCTTGCACCAGATCTAACGGCATGTCACTTTTCCCTAAAGCAGCCTCAGCAGTTCGTTTCAATGTTGCCTTAAAATGCCCTTTTCCTCTCTTCGGCTCTTCGATGGCAAGAGCTTTCTGTAAGAAATGGTGTTAATTTCTTCTTCTGACACGACCATACCAGTCGAGCTAGTTTTTCTCCATCTTGTGGCTGATGGACAGAACTTTGAAAGATCCTCACGCGTGCTCATTGCGCACTTTGCCATGCGGAGTGACTTCCGCCGACCATCGCAACATCTGCATCTCTGTTACATGCATTTGCTGGTCGTGCTTTTTTTCTGCCTTGCCCAACATTTGGAGCCATACATGAGGGCTGGCTGGACAGTGGTTTTCTACACTTTGCCCTTTAATTTGACTGGCATCTGCTTGCCCCACACAATACCAATAAGAGACTGTCATTTCATCCAACCAACATTAGTAAACTAGTAATAAATTAGTTAACTAGTAATAGTTTAAAAGCAAGAAATTTATTATTATTTATACATTGGCCAGTGGTTCTATGTGCACAATACTGTCAAATGAAGTGAAGGGCATCATGGTACTGTTGTATTTTAACCATCAGTTTTGATGCGCTATTAGCCCATAGTTTCAACAAGAAATTGAAATAGAGTAGCCACACAGTACTGCCATAAGTTCTGTCAGTACTTTCAATGCATATAACTTCTAGATAAAACTACAAACCCATTAATACCGAGCTCGATAGCTTCAGTCGCTTAAATGCGGCCAGTATCCAGTAATCGGGAGATAGTGGGTTCGAGCCCCACTGTCGGCAGCCCTGAAGATGGTTTTCCGTGGTTTCCCATTTTCACACCAGGCAAATGCCGGGGCTGTTCCTTAATTAAGGCCATGGCCGCTTCCTTCCAACTCCTAGGCCTTTCCTCTCCCATCGTCGCCATAAGACATATCTGTGTCAGTGCGACGTAAAACAAAATAGAAAAAAAAAAACATTAATATAGATATATTCTGAAAAAATGATACAGAATGAACAATCTCTTATTTGAAATGATTACCACATGCGGCAACATAGCGGCGAAGATGTTGAGGTCACTCATCAATAGGTGCACGAATCATGTCCAGTGGAATTTTTTTGACAGCTGATGTGATTGATTTTTTAACATCTCAATATTGTGGTGCCATTTTTGACATGCTATCGCCTCGAGCTTCTCCAACAGAAAATAATCCAATGGATTTAAGTCCGGGCTTCCATTAGGCCAGTGGATGAACCGTGGGACATTGGTTGCCAACCACTGCTGTATCGTTTTTGTTTCTTGTGCAGGAGTGCTATCCTGCTGAAAAATCCACGATTTCCCTTCAAACAGCTTTGAATTGATACGTGGTTCCACCTTTGCAAAAATGCATCTCCGATGCTCCCCGCCAGACTATGTCAGAAGCAGGGTGATGTCCGCGCTGCACACATGGAGCTTTCTCTTGCTTCTTTGGAGGCCCGTGTGTACACACGATTGTCTCGCTTGTTAAATGACTCTTCCACAGTGAACATTTTTTCATCTGTGAATAGGATGTCGCAATACTGGCTCTCCCCACACGTCGTTAACAGAACCTGGGATCGAACCTGGCGTATCTTCTTTAATTTTTCAATTAGTAAATGCCATATGTATCTTTTATATGCACCAACACGTAAATCATCCTTCAAAATATGTGACATGAGAGACAGTTTTTTGTTTACACAAAGGATTGCATTGAATCCTTGCACGAACATCATTCACAACGTATTTTCTGCGTACACACCTAGGACAGGCCGATGTGACGCGATCAACAGTGCACCTGTTTATTTAAACCATGCTATTGTCCAAAACACACATTGTTCATTGATACCGAGAAGTTTCGTCATTAAAAAATTTCCTTAGCTTGTTTTCCGCAACAAAATAATACCAATACAACGATACGATCCTCATACACTCATACGACGACATACAGCGTTGCCACACTTCTTCATTCTCAATTACCATACTACAGCACGTTTAGATTTTACTAACAGAACTTATGGCAGTACTGTGTGGTTATTAGTGAGAGTCGTTCATATTTTGATTCTATACAATACTTCTGTAAAAGAGAGAGTCGGCCGGGGAAGAAGAAAGGAATATATAATAGGACAAAATGGCAGGACAGCATGGGAAGAGAGAGCAACAGAAATAGTAGACAAGGACAAACAGAGAAACATAAAAGGACAAAGATAATCTCCACATCTTCGTATATAGACAGACTGTCTCCTCATCAATCCCAGTTCAGCATCGATCCCTTCTCAGCCTCCAACAAGCTCGTTTATGCTTCCCAGCTTCAACAGGAGGACGAACATCAACACCCACTGAGACGCCATCTTGACAGATCTCAAGTCTAATGCGGGATAAGTGTATGATAAGAAGAAAGCTGGATGGGTGCAGGAAAAGGGAAGAAACATGACAAAGATAAATACAGGTGGTAAAAATATTAACACCGGACAAACACAAAAGGAGAAAAGGATCCCAGTGGGATAATAAGTATAGGAAAGAACATGTGTTAGTTCCTTTCCTGTACTTAGGTAATTTATTTATTTATTCTGAGTATTGTCCCAATGATCTACTAGCTCGAGGGAGGAACTGCCTTTTGGCTGTACAATTAGTGGTAAAAATGTTTAATATTCATAATAAAATACAGTGGAGTCCCAGTAATCTGAAAATCCAGTTAATCCGAACTGAAATATCCCATTTTTTCGAATTTTTCTCCTTACTGAAATGAAAGAACATGTTATAAAAGATTTACTTTCATTTTATTAGTCATACCTTACTAGAATAACAAAATGTAAACATAATTACACATCATAAACCATCAAACACTGATCATTTATCTTTACAAAGTCTGTTAGCTTCTTTTGCCACAGTGATTGGAACCTACTCAAAATTGCAGCGTTAAAGCAGCATCTCATAAACATCACATCAGCGGGCGTAGGAGCTAAGTATTCCTCGACATAACGTGCGGCAAGTTCTAAGGCAGCCGCGGTATCTGAATGTGACACTAGTTGTTCATTGTTGTCTTCTTCGTCGTCATTCTGTTCCTCATCAACTCTAGATTCTTTTTCCAACATAGCTAATTTCTTCTTGGTCTGTTTGGAATTGATGACAGTCAGCTTCCATCCACTCACCAACGTCATTTTCATTGGATTCTTCACACCCAGAAATTTGTTGAGAGAGCAGCAGAACTTTTAAATAAACATTTTAAAAAGTGTAACCCGTCACCGTACTAAAGTAGTTTTAAGAGACAAGTTTTCACCTACTTTTAGTTGTTTTGTCCTCTACAGGTTCTTAACTACTGTAATTTTATTAGTGCAACTGCTAAAGAATGGACATTTCAAATTCTGTGCTATATTGTAGAAAGTATTCTCCGGTTAATCCAAAAATTTTATAATCTGAACAGACTCCGGTCCCAGTTAGTTTGGATTAACGGGACTCCACTGTGTACATTGATCACAACAGTGTTGGCAGTACACTGGAGTATTAACAATTATATTTAACTGTGGCAATAATAAGTAATACATTTCTATATATTTTTGTAAAAATAAATATCTAAAACCAGACTTCTTAAATAGTGAAAATGTTCTAATACTCCTTAACTCAGTTGGTCATTTGTTATATTATGCTGCGGCAGAATATGCTATACTTTTTATCCATACCTAGTTTAATAATTATGATTGTCTTTCCTGTACCAAATTTCTGTGTTTAAGATCATCCTGTTTTAAAATTTGTACACGAGTAGTGCTTCAGAGCATGTCTTATGCATTCTGACAGGTAAGACGTCCAGGTCCCTGTATATCTCAATGGAGCATTTCAAAAAGTTGCATTTGTAAATTAATATTTTGGCCATTTTTAAGTATTTCAAGTTTATTTACTTCTTCTGTATTGAACGAACCCCAAATTACATCCGTGTAAAGAAGACGTGAGTGAATAAGAGAGAAATAAAGGCTTCTTAGCTGTAAAGATGATTCCACAGCATTTGCAGTAACTAAATCAAAACCATACGAATAATACACTTTGAACAAAAAATGTTATAACTAAAATATGATGTAACGAAAAACAACCAACCATCCTATTAAGATGTTGAAAATGTACCTATTACTTTTCTAAAATGCAGATAATTATCTTATTTATTCAACAGATATTTTATTAAAGATTTGTTATATTTGAAGTGTGGTTACAAAGCCTTAGAAGCATGTGTTCTCTTAAAGGTCCTAAGATATCTGAAGTTTGATTTCCCACCCCTTTTCACTTCTCTAGTATCTATAGGATAGAGAGACCTGCATGATTTGGTTGAGCAAACTTCTGCAGTGTCCTCAACACCTCTCAGTACATCTTATTGCTTAGGTCTGGATCGAGTGCTCTCATATGATTTGGTGACTCGTACTTCTTCTGTTACACATATCCTTGAACAAATCTAGTATACCTTTTCACTTCATGTTAAGTGTGTAAATATGACATTGAGGAAAGAATGAAAATTTTTAAAAAAACAGTTGTTGTTACGAAATGTTTACTTGGAATGATTAGCTAATAAGCATTGTACCATAAGATGTCGATAGTGCCGTCTCAGATGAATGGATTTATTGAAAATTGTATACCAGACTATTGGCATCTTTAACATTTGAAAGTTAGATTATGTGGGGGGCAGGGAATCAATTTAAAGAAGATAGAGGTGCTTGCTTCATCCATAGCTGACCTAAATAGATGAATAATTTAAATAACATACCTTAGAAAATAACTGTTCTCATATTTCAAGTTTTTAAGGAAGAAAATTGTTTTTAACAAACCAGTAACTTTGTTTTATTATGTTGGTGACAGTCAAGAGAAATGGACTAAGAAAACAATTTTCTTTTCTTTTCATGAAACAAATATCATACCATACCATATTTTGTGACAGCTCTTTGAAATAATTACGTTAGTTAATATTGAATTTTTATTATGCTCACTTTCCTTCTTAAAGATCATATCAAACAAATAAATGATTAAATAAATAAATAAATAAATAGTTTTCCGTGGGTATTAAGTGTGCATTTTATTTTCCTCCTGAAGAATATTGCATTCCTCTTCTCCTTTGTAAGCATTTCAGGACTGATGCATTTGGGTAGGTATTGGTATACTAACTGTAAGTCTGTTCGTGACAATCAGTCACCACTGATCTGCATTTAGGGCAGTCACCCAGGTGGCAGATTCCCTATCTGTTGTTTACCTAGTTTTTTCTTAAATAATTGCAAAAAATTTGCAAATTTATTGAACATCTCCCTTCGTAAATTATTCCAATCTTTAACTCTACTTCCTATAAACAAAATATTTGCCCCAGCTTGTCCTATTAATTCCAACTTTCTCTTCACATTGTGACCTTTCCTACTTAAAAAACACCTCTCAAACTTATTAGTCTACTAATGTTATTTGCTTTACGTTCCACTAACTATATTTTTTATGGGTTTTGGAGACGTTGAGATGCTGGAATTTTGTCATGCAGGAGTTCTTTTACGTGCCAATAAATCTACCAACATAAGGCTGTCGTATTTGAGCACCTTCAAATACCAACGGACTGAGCCAGGATCGAACATGCCAAGTTTTGGAGTCAGAAGGCCAGTGCCTCAACTGTCTGAGCCACTCAGCCTGGCTGTACTAATGTCTCTCCACTGACAGCTTGGGACATACCACAGCTCGTCTCCTCTCCACCAAATCTTCCCAGCCCAAACTTTGCAACACCGCAAGTGCGGCCAGTATCCAGTAGTTGGGAGATAGTGGGTTCAAACCCCACTGTCGGCAGCCCTGAAGATGGTTTTCCGTGGTTTCCCATTTTCACACCAGGCAAATTCTGGGGCTGTACCTTAATTAAGGCCACGGCCGCTTCCTTTCCATTCCTAGGCCTTTCCCATCCCACGGTCGCCATAAAACATATCTGTGTCGGTGCGACGTAAAGCAAATAGCACAAAAAACTTAGCAACATTTTTATAATGCTACTAATTTGTCGGAAATCACCCAGAAAAAATCGAGCTGCTTTTCTCTGGATTTTTTCCAGTTCTCAAATCAAGTAAACTACAATTGAGAGAAATAAATCAATGATCCACCTACTCAATACTATTTATTTGCCTTGGGCAAACTAAAAACTGTAGTACATGTTTCGTCTAGTGATCAGACATCATCAGGTACATCATGTTTCGGTGCAATAATTGCAAGAAGTAAGGACATATTCCTCTCTTCTTAATCCTAACAAAGGTATTTAAAAAACCTTAAAAATAATCAACTTAGCTCAGACTAAAGGGGTGTGTTATGGGAAAAAGGGGGGTGAAACTATCAAACTGTACTATTATTGATTTATTTCTCTCAATTGTATGTCACATCATTTTAGACTCTCGCAAGAATCTCGAGACAGAGCCTCCTGTAGTGCAAGCTGTGCGACGTACCAGTAACTACGACAGTAAACTTGATAGTATATCATTGACAGTTATTGCGCGAAATAATGTTCTCATATGAAAACGTATGAGCCAATACATTTTGTCAACTATGAACCCCTTAATACCAGTAACGGAAGTGAAAACAGAATGTCAGTACCTTAAACTGTTCACGACTTATTTGGGGTGGACATCTTAGCTGAATAATCCTGCACAATTTGTGAATAACTAGATAGGATGTACACCTACCCTGGATACTAGAGGCGTGCATTGTTCGAAACTTCAGACGGGGAAGATGTGCTTTGCTACATATGCAACCCCCATTACACATGAGTGGAACGTGTAATCTAAAATGCCCGACTTTGTTCCAATTCTTTCAGCAAAGGTGATGGGCAACGCTCTAAAGACCGATTCCCGTGTGCTGCGAGCTATGCGACGTCCCAGTTTAGTGATGGGCAGTCTGAGACGAGGTCTCGAGATTTCTCGGAATTTCTCGAGACTAGCGCAGGCATTATTTCGAGAAATCTCGAGAGCGTTGTCCCCACAATGTGCGGCGAGCAGCGTGTCGTAGGCCTGCAGGTAGTCGGAGCTGAATGTTGTTTGTTCCGAATATGCGAATAGCCAACCACGGGCCTTTTCATTTTCGTAAATAGGTGTCAACAAGCGACTAGGGCGTTCATTTATACCGACGTCTATTTTGACGAAGTATAACATAATTATAAAGGATACGCATTCTGACACCATATGCACTGGTAGATACACGAATGAGTGGTTTAAGTACAGAACCTGACGGCTACTGTAGGTACACGGACCTGTATACTAGAGGCGTGCATTATTCGAACTCGAGGCAAGATGCGCCTTGCTGCATATGCAACCACCATTACGCATGAGTGGAATGTGCAATCTAAATTGCTATAGAGTATTCGCGTCATAATTAGGTAGGTACTTAGATATATGACGGTGCAATGCGAACTGTGTCGAATTGTACGCGACAACTTGAAGACGATGTCCGAAACGCAACGTAAGTCGTGGATGTCGGTTATTTTGAAGAGATGTCACATAGCACAGCCCACTGTGTTGCTTATTCAAAAGAAGTAAAATACATCGGCAGAAATACTTCTGGGATGATCCGGCACTTACAAACGCATAATATCAATGAAGAGGAATCGTCACAGAACACCTACGGTACGGCCCGGTCTGAATCACAAGAAACTACCCTGCCGACAACGATTGTGAGGCATTCAGGTAAGATTACATCCTAATAATAATTATTAACAAATTGTACGGGTTATTCAGCTAAGAAGTCCACCTGACATAACTCGTGAACAGTTTAAGATACTGGCATTCTGTATTCACTTTCGTTAATGGTAAGGAGCTCATAGTTCAACATGCAGTGCTTTCATAGGATTTTGACAAAATTTATCGTCACACACGTTTCCATGTGAGAACTGCTGATGATAACTATCAAGCTTACACCCGTAGTTACTGGGACGTCGCACAGCTCGCAGCACACGAGAATCGGTCTCGAGAGCGTTGCCCATCACCCCTCTTATACGTTCCACTCATGTGTAATGGGGGTTGCGTATGTAGCAAAGCACGTCATCTTCCCCGTCTTAGGTTCGAATAATGCACGCCTCTAGTATCCAAGTAGGCGTACATCCTATCTACAGTTATTCACAAATTATGCATTGTTATTCACCTAAGATGTCCACTCCCAAATAAGTCGTGAACAGTTTAAGATACTGACATTCTGTTTCCACTTTCGTTAATAGTATTAAGGGGTTCATAGTTGAACATGCAGTACTTTTCCAGGCTTTTGACAAAATGTATTCGCTCACACGTTTTCATAAGAGAACGTTATTTCATGCAATAACTGCCAATGATATACTATCAATTATTTAATTTAATTTCCGGGTTGAACCGTGTTGTACGCATATCACGTACAGTTTGCCGACGTTTCGAATACATTGCAGTATTCTTTGTCAAGGCGACTGAAATACCCCTACTCGATCCGAGGTAATCAGTCTCCCAGGCAGAAATTACACTACTAGAGTGGCCTTGATCTTGGCCTTTTATATCCTAGCCTTTCTGGCTGACGTAAGCCCTGGCTGTCTCGCGAGACTTCTGGAAAGTATATGTCACAGCCAGGTAGTGGGGGCTTGCCCGCGCTGTTATGTAATGGGGTTGTGGCCCGTGTGTTTATGTTGTGGTCTGTATGTCTTAAACTATGAATGATAGGCATCCAAGAATTACTGATTTTGTATCCTTCTTCTAAATTGATGTTGTTCGGATGTTTCTTGATTTCGATAGCCTCGCGGATTTTCCTTTCCAGATTCCAAGGGATAGCTGCTAGGATCTTGGTCTTGTCAAATGATATTCCGTGCCTAGTTTCGTAGGAATGCTTGGCTACTGTTGAAATATCTGTGTTTTGGTTCTTGGTGTGACGGATATGTTCTTTTAGGCGGGTGGAGATCAGACGTTTTGTCTCACCTACATAACAAGCTCCGCAGCTACATTCAATGTGATACACTCCAGGGGCCTGTAATTCTATTGTGTCTTTTACTGGTGGTAGATAACGGGCTAGCTTACGGTGAGGTTTATAGATAGTTTTTATGTTGTATTTGTCCAGTATCTTGCCGATCCTGTCTGTAGTGTTTTTAATGTATGGCAGTATCGCTGTTTCCTGGCGGGCCAGTTCTTCTTTCCCGTTGTTTTCTCCTGCGGCGGCCTTTTCTTTGTTCTCTTCTGATTTTTTAAGGACTCGTCGGATGTTATTGAGCGAGTAGCCATTTTTCCTAAGGGTTTCCGTGAGGTGTTCTTTTTCTTCCTCGAGGTGCTCTGCGTCAGATATCGCTATGGCCCTGTTCACTAGTGATGTTAGGACAGCCTGCTTTTGTGATGGGTGATGATGAGACGAGGCGTGTAGGTACCTGTCTGTGTGAGTGGGTTTCCTGTATACTGCGCGACTCAGCGTCCCATTGGGGTTGTGTATTACTAGCACATCCAGGAATGGTAGTTTTCCGTCTACTTCTATTTCCATGGTGAACTGAATATTTACGTGTATGGAGTTGAGATGGTCGAGAAATAGCTGTAGGTTATTGCTCCCGTGAGGCCAGATTACAAAAGTGTCGTCCACAAAACGGAAAAAAACATTTCGGTTTCAGGGCAGATGTAGCTAAGGCTTTCTGTTCGAAGTGTTCCATATACATGTTTGCTATTATTGGAGAGAGTGGCGACCCCATCGCGGCCCCTTCTGTCTGTTCGTAGAACTCCCCGTTGAAATAGAAATAAGTGGCGCTAAGGCATTCTTTAGCTAGTGTTGACAGGTCTTCTGGAAGTTTCTGGTCTAATAGCGAAAATACTTCTGTTAGCGGCACCTTGGTGAAAAGTGACGTGACGTCAAAGCTTACTAATAGGTCCGTACTTTAAATTGATTGGTCCTTAAGGAGCTGGATGAAATGTCGGGAGTCCTTTACGTAGGTTTCAGTGTTTCCTGTATGTGGCTGAAGTAGTCCAGCTAGGTAGCGGGCGATATCGTGCGTGGGAGAGCCTATAGCGCTCACGATAGGTCGCAGAGGTATGCCTTCTTTGTGGATTTTAGGCAGGCCATACAATTTTGGAGGTATCGGGTCCGAGGATATCAGTTTCTTCTGTATTTCGGCTGGGATACTGAAATTTTTTACTAGTGTGTGGAGTTTGTTCTTAATGCGGTTGGTAGGGTTCCTAATTTTCCTGTATGTAGAATCAAGTTTACAGTCGTAGTTACTGGTACGTCGCAAAGCTTGCGCTACAGGAGGATCAGTCTCGGGATTCTCGCAAGAATCTCGAGATCGGCGATGTCAGTCTCGAGCGAGAGCGTTGCCCATCACTATCCCAGTTACGAGTGTACGCTTGATAGTTATCGTCAGTAGTTCTCATATAGAAACGTGTGTGACGATAAATTCCGTCAAAAGCCTAAGAAAGCACTGTATGTTGAACTATGAGCTCCTTAATAGCATTAACGAAAGTGAAGACAGAATGCCAGTATCTTAAAATGTTCACGAGTTATGTCAGTTGGACTTCTTAGCTGAATAACCCGTATAATTTGTTAATAACTGTTAATAGGATGTAAACCTACCTGGATGCCTAGCAATCGTTGTCGACAGGGTAGCTGCCTGTGACTATTCCTCTTCATTTATATTATGTGTTTTTAAGTGTCAGACCATCCCAGAAGTATTTATGCCGACGTATTTTACTTATTTTGAATAAACAACACAGTGGGTTGTGCTATGTGACATATCTTCAAAATAAACGACATCCCCGACTTACGTTGCATTTCGGACATAGTCTTCAAGTTGTCGCGTACAGCTAGACACAATACACATTGCACTGTCATATACCAAAGCACTTAATTATTATTATTATTATTATTATTATTATTATTATTATTATTATTATTATTATTATTATTATTATTATTATTATTATTATTATTATTATTATTATTAACAAATACATCACAAGTGGGAAATATCCCGGTGGCAATGGTCACTTACAGTAGTGTAATAATAACCAGCATACTGATGTGGGCAAGTTTTCCTTCGTAAAGAGTACCATAAGGGATTGGAATAAATTACCTGCATCAGTCTTTGATGGATTCTCTTCCGGTATCATTTTTTTAATTTGCTTTACGTCGCACCGACGCAGATTGGTCTTATGGTGACGATATCAAATCGTTCAAGAAGATTATTAGTGCTAGTGTAAAGTGAAAAGTAAAAGCTGTAAACGACGGACACTGAATTGGTGATTTTCTACTGGATTTAGAATGTTAAACTAGTAGTGTTTCTTCTAATTTTTCTCCATGGAATTGCTTGTTGTACTGTTGTTGTTGTTGTTGTTGTGTTGTTTGGTAGTTATGTTTTAAGCTTGTAGTAAGTTCAACTATAGTATCGTAAGCCATAGTGTTAAGTAATGGGTATACGTAAGTTGTGTTTGAATTTGTGTATAATGATGCTGGATTTAGAATGTTAAATTAGTAGTACTTCTTGTAATATTTCCTTTCCATGGAAGTGCTTGTTGTACTCTTGTTGTTGTTTGGTAATTATGCTAACTTTACATATTACGCGAATACTCTATAACATTGTAAGGAATTATTTCCTTCGTCACCAAAATATCGGTAAATACAAGCAGTGGTCATAGTATGATACTGAATGTGGGGTCTGATAACGATGTACGCCTAGCCCTACCTGTCCGAAGAATTGGAGCAAACTCAAGCATTTTAGTCTACACATTCCACTCATGCGTAATGGTGGTTGCATATGCAGCAGGGCGCATCTTGCCTCGTCTCGAGTTCGAATAATGCACACCTCTAGTATCCAGATAGGTGTATATACCTACAGTAGCCGTCAGTTTCTGTACTTGCCCTATTCATTCGTGTACTTAATACCACTGCATACAATGCCAGAATGCGTATCCTTTATAATTATATTATACTGCGTCAAAATAAACCTCGCTAGAAATGAGAGAAATGAACGCCCTAGTCGCGTGTTGACACGTATTACGAAATGGTGAAGGTCCGTGGTTGGCTATTTGCACACTCGGCACAAACAGCATTCAGCTCCGATTACCTGTAGGCCTACAACACGCTGCTCGCCGCACAATGCGGGGACAACGCTCTCGAGATCTCTCGAAATTTCTCGCGAGAAATAGTGCCTGCGCTAGTCTCGAGAAATCCCGAAAAATCTCGAGACCTCGTCTCAGACTGTCCATCACTAGGTGAGGTTCCCATACATTGGAAACATGCTAGTTGGGGTCCTACCACAAACTTATATGCCCTCTCCTGTAATGCCACATTTCAAAAGCTTCTATCTATTCTTTCTCACTGAGCTAGTTATTGTCTACGTTTCACTTCCATACAATGCCACGCTCCACACAAAAGTCTTCAAAAATGTCTTTATAATTCAAAATTAGCAAATTTCTTCCTTGCTTGTGCTAGTCTGCATTTTATGTCGTCCTTACTTTTGCGATCATTAGTTATTTTACTATTCAAGTAACAATATTCATCTACTTTAAGACTTAATTTCCTAATCTACTATTTCCTGCATCATCTGTCTTCGTTCGACTGCACTTCATGTGCCCAGATCAATCAGTCACTACTGATCTGCATTTAGGGCAGTCACCCTGGTGACAGATTCCCTGTCTTTTCTTTTCCTAGCCTTTTCTTAAATGATTGCAAAGAAATTGGAAATGTATTGAATATTTGCCCCAATTTGTCTTCTTGAATTCTAACTTTATCTTCATATTGTGATCTTTCCTACTTTTAAGGACGCTACTCAAACTTATTTGTCTACTAATCTCATTCCACGCCATCTCTCCACTGACAGCTCGAAACATACCACTCATTACATGCTATAAACTGTATGATTATTCCGTATTGAAAGTTGTTATAACTTAATATCCAATAAAGGTATTTCATTTGTCCACCTATTCAATACTGTCCACTTATAAGTGGTTACAAATACATACGATTTCATACACCTTCGGGACATGTTTCGCCCTTTCTACAGGGCATCTTCAGCCTTAAATCAGTCTTAAAATGTTACTCTTAAATATTTACCAACTGATGAGCCCAAATTAGCACACTGGAATGAAACGCTGGCAACCAGGAATGAGTTACCTGGAAAATTTATGATGTCCAGTAACGGACCAATTCGAGTGATAAATATATGGGTTGTGAAGGGGGGGGGGGGCGGGAATTATGGACCCCACATTTTTTTTTAATGTAGAAAGATTTCAAGATTTTAAAAAATTGTGTCAAAATTTCCTGTGGGAAAATCAAGTGATCATAAATATGTCTTCCAATAAACAAAGCTAAAATTGATAAAAATTTATTTATTTAATTTATTTATTTATTTATTTATTTGCATCTAACTAATCAGTTTTGAGACACATCTGTGTGGAATTTGGAGTCAATAAGTGTAGGTTCAGTCCATCTAAAGGGAGAAATTGACTCTGGGTCTATGAAACTATGACAAATGTAATAATCAGTTCTTTAGTATGTGATGAGAAGAGCCTTCTATATGTCTCCATGGCCACCCATCAATACATCACATCATAGCCTGCACTTTTGCTAGGTAATAATAATAGCGTGTGGCCTCCAGAGAGGCCAGGTGCAGATCTTTTGAGTTGATGCCTTAGAGGCGACCTGCGCATCTGTGAGGATGGAGCTTATCTATGATGAAGACAGCAAACACGTACAATCCCCGAGCCATCCAAATTAACCAATGAAGGTTAAAATCCCTGACCCAGGACCTCTTGTACCAAAGGCCAGCATGCTAACCATTTAGCCATGGAGCTAGATGACTCCCTGGCACAAAGACATATTTATGCCAAAATTATTTCATGCCAAAAGCCTGGATTCGATTCCAAACCTCTCCGCAGTGTTCATATGGAGCGAGTGCATATGACTCTGTTGATGGTGATTCATCCATAAAGCTTTGAGCAGACCCCTTGTTATTATTAAACAGGAATAGGCTACGGGTTGACACCGGTTTCACCCTCTCCCTACCTCATTATCATCATCATCCCACTTCCAGACATGGAAGTCGCCCATGGGTGTCAAATAGAAAGACCTGCTCTAGGCAAGCTGAAATGTCTTCTGACACTCCTGGCACTAAAAGCCATATAATAAGTAAGTCAAACAAAGTTTCTTTCTGTATTTAGTCTGACACCTGATATATGATTTCACCAACTTAGTGATGTCATGGATTTCATTTTATTTAAATTATTTTAATTACAGCACGTTCCATTATAAATGTTACGGAGATAACCCGTGGAGCAGAAAGAGGTGAAAGAAGGTGCAGGCTTGAATGGGTCTAACTAGAACATCAAGAATTGAATTAAAACTTTAACAAAGGTTATATTTCTCTAGAATTTCAAAAATTAACAAATAACAACATAACAGGTACAATTAGCAATCTTGAAACTAGACTTAGAAAAATCCAAGATTCAGAAATTTAACAAATTTGGGCTACAAGCCCCTAGTCTTATGATTTCTGAGCTACGAGCTCAACTTTACAAAATTTCAATTCAAAATGAGGAACCATTTAGTCAAGGGCAGAAATCCCCTAATTCAAGAGCGCTTGCTCTCTAAATTACAATATCTAGCCTTCCAGAGGCACTCTATACTGTTACAAAACTTTGAAAAATAGCTAACAGGCTCTCAGTTTTTCCAGCCTACTCAAGGCAACATTACATGAAAATCTGACAATCTCTGGCCTCTGAAATATTTTTACACAGGGGTATCTCGTACCCAACCTACTGGGCCTTTGTGAAAAAAGAACAGGTTAAATAAATGGCCCGAACACAACCTGAATGGAGGCGAACACTGCACTCCAGATAATGAAATATAAAATCCTACAGGACTCTTGGCCGATGAAACTGGGGCTATTCCCAAACTACCGAGGTGGCTTGAATGGAAATAACTTTAATACATTACAGAAACGAAAGGTTGCGAGAACGTAGCCACCTCAAACCAAGATGAAGGGGAGCTCGAGAGGGTAACTCACTCTCTATCCCCGATTTACAATTAATGATTAATGAAGTTTTTACATTAGCCAAAAGAAAAGTTAGAAAAGTATTGTTACATTGTTATATAATTAAAGATCCGGACCTTCCCCTCGGATTAATTAGCGGATACAGCAAGAAAGATAGAATTTATGTGGCCATTACCTTGTTGATGTTCTGCTGGCCACAGAAAGAGGCCCGCCTCCTGCCTTAACACACACACTTATAAAGACGGCGATCAAATGACAAGGAAACATGAAAAGCCGCAGTTTATATACCCTCAGGGAAGGTTCGAGAGGATTCTGGGCTAATCCGTATGTACCCTCTCAATTTAATTGGTTAAACTCAAAAGTTACACTCAAAATCGAACAAGAAGCCTGTGATAGGTTGAAAATTAATTACAGAAATTTTTCATTGGCCAGATTCAAAACTGGCAGAATGAGACAAAAGGATCCCAATCCTAGAGTTACCAAAAAACAAAAAAACAAATGAAAGTTGAGCAAACCTATAAACACAAAATTTCTTTCAATAACAACTTCTTTTACTTTGCACCAGAGTGCATGATCATAGTTTTTTGGTAGTGTCATCTGTGGAAAAATGTCCAAACTTCTTAATGTATAGCAAAACAAAACAAGGAGAAATTCAATCAGTTTAGGAAACTTCACAATAACGCAATTACTTAATATTTCAGTGGTGACATCTCCAGATTAAAGTTCCAAGTTCGTGTAGTATCAGTTTCACCTTTTGATCAATAGAGGAGTTTATTAAGGCGCTGATTTTGAATGTGCAGCGTTGAGGTGTACCTCCCAGTACAATAAAGAAAGTAATACAACAGGGAGTTTCTCTCAACGGTTTGCCAGGAAGCGCGCCCAGCTTATCTGCCTCCCGTTGACTCATCACTTTCCATTACACTGCGCAGTGACCGCACGGGAATGCCCGTACTTCTCAGTTCAGCTCCGTGCTTAGAATTTTTATTAAATATTGGCCGGCAAGTGCAGTGACGTCCAGGTATGATATGATAATTATGTGAAAACAGTCTTGTAGGGAAGTCGCTAGGCAATTTGTAACACAATTTCCAGGTGTACGCCTTCCACATAGAGAGACCATGCGGAAACTCGTAAACAAATTGAGAGGAACTGGTTCTTTTTACTCAATAAAAAGCAAAGTGTTAAAAAAAGTGTAGTTAACAAGGAAGAAGTAAATAAAATCGCAGAAAGGTTAGAACATATGCCACCAGGCAAGTTGGTCGTGCGCGTAGAGGCGCGCGGCTGTGAGCTTGCATCCGGGAGATAGTAGGTTCGAATCCCGCTATCGGCAGCCCTGAAGATGGTTTTCCATGGTTTCCCATTTTCACACCAGGTGAATGCTGGGGCTGTACCTTAATTCAGGCCACGGCCGCTTCCTTCCAACTCCTAGACCTTTCCTATCCCATCGTAGCCATAAGACCTATCTGTGTCGGTGCGACGTAAAACACCTAGCAAAAAAAAAAAAAAGAGAAAGAAAGAACATATGCCTACAAACTCCGTAAGATGATTTAGACAAGAAGCCAGGATTTCAAAGAGCTCAGCATGACGGGCTACGAAAATGTTAAAATTGAAACCATACAATCGGAGTTTCCTAAGGCAATGCCAGAATTATGTGTGGATGCAGGAGGAGAACATTTCCAACATCTCCTGTCAAAAGGTACAAGCTTATTTTTTAATTACTAATTTTCTTAATTTTAATTGTTATCTCATGTCAAGCACAAATAAAATGAGCAAAGAGCTGCCCTTGTTGCTTCGCCGCAGAGCAGGGAATGATGAGTCAACAGGAGGCAGATAAGTTGGGCGCACCTGCCAGCCAACCAATGAGAGAAATTCACTGTACATGCTTCATATACAGATTATTACATTCAAATATCCATTAATTACCCTCTCCCCATAGTACTAACAGGCCTTGGCCTACCAAGCGACCGCTGCTCAGCCAGAAGGGCTGCAGATTACGAGATGATGCATGGTCGGTGCAACAAATCCTCTCGGCCGTAATTCTTGGTTTTCTAGACCGGGGTCGCCATCTCACCATCAGATAGCTCCTCAATTGTATCATGTAGGCTGAGTAAACCTTGAACAAACCCTCAGGTCCAGGAAAATTTCCCTGCCCTAGCCGGGAATTGAACCCAGGGCCTCCAGGTGAAAGCCAAGCATGCTAAACCTAGAGTGCGGGGCCAGCATCCATAAATTACACTCATATTATTTATTTTTCTATGGCTGGTTGCTGTTATCAATCGTATAATTAATCTATTTTTATGTTATACTATTTATATTAGCATTCTACTTCATTACTCCTGGAACCTGTTTAAACCTATTAGGTGTTTTGATTTATATTATTTACACAAACATTTGTTATTTTGCTGTATAACTCTAGAAAATGGTTTAAGCATTGCCAGAAACAAATGACGTACCTCAACTCTCATTCAAGGTTCATGACTGAGAATGTATGTTCCCAAAGGTATGTACAGCCAAACACAGTAACCAATTTGCATGTTAATGCGTGGATATGCACAAACTCTTCCTGTTCCAAGTTCTTATAAAATGCAAAAAAAAGCCACCTGGAATATTGTAACACCTGTCTTTCAACATTGTGTCATATTGAAACCTTATCAGTTCTCTTTGAAATTTGACTCGAGTCCGCTCAAAATTTACAGAGAAGGACACCATAAAAATGTTCCATTCAGGTGACATTTCTTTGATATCTCTAAACCCTTGTCAAATTGTTTAAGGGCTTCATGGTAACTATCATTGTTACAATCAGAGAATTCACATAGTTTTAAAGATGGGAATTCTTAAAAATCTTTCTCCTTTAATTGTTTGAACACTGAGTGGTGATGGTGATTTTTATGAGGGAGCACAACTAGACAACCATCCTCTATATAGCACTAATCAGAGAGAAAAATTGGAAAGGATCCGATACTTTGAAAATTGAAGATCAGCCAAAGCAAGACGAGGTTCACGAAGTGCGTGAACATGAAAGACTCCCTAACCCTCGAATGCTCTAATAGCTACGTGTCAGAAAAGAACAAGAGTTAACCAAGTGAGGTCGGATAGGATAGATGAATGTAAGGAGCCTGGCACAAGTAAGTGGAAGCAATGCTAGGACTCAGCTATAGGCCCCATGGTCGCCAACCCACGCTCCCAAGTTCAGAGCCCCTGGGGCCCCTATTAGTCGCCTTTTATGACAGGCAGGGGATACCATGGATGTTATTCTACCACCCCCAGCCACAGGGGGATTCCAAGATGACATCAGTTCACAAATTGTGAGTGATCACAAGGATCCTTAACTCTAAATGAAAGCCAAATTGTTAGAAAAGTATATACTACTCCTTCCGTGAATAAAATTCATCAGTCTGATTTATTTTCTTGTTGTTATTCTAAGGTGAGGGTGGCTATTGCATTTCCCTCCAACTCCCTGCCTATTCCAGACGCAATGTCACATAAGTCAGGCTTGTTCCTTCCCTCACTCCAATATAGTTTTCCTTTTTACAGCAGAAAGGGAATTGTAAGACTTCTTTGTGCAGAGTCCACGATTTGTTTCTTTTTATTTCTTTTAAATAATTCCATTATGGATCTCATTTTTGGTAATATGGGGACTAAATTTATAGGGCAACAAAGAATGTTGAAAGTCAAAAACAACCAGTGGAGGAGGGAGGGCGTCAAAGTCTCTGGCACCACCGTCTGAAAATCTGGCATTGCTCCTGGCACTAAAAGCCATAAACTAAATAAATTAGTTGTTTCTAAGAATTGCATCACAATGTGTGTGACTGTTGCTTGTGTATTAAGTAATCGACTGGAAAATGAAGTATACGCTTGGTGATTTGTTTCCTACTTTAAAATACACTGAAGAAAATGGAAATTGCAACATGCAGAAGGAGTGGTGCTACATTCCTGAAATTGAACATGCAGGATGAGTGTTCGGTTGTGATTTCATGATTACACTGTCAGGTCCCTCTGACGGCAAGTTTGGAAAACAATCAATACAGGATGTGCCCACCACAAGCTGCAATACATTGATGAATTCGTCGAGGCATGGAGTCAATGAGACCCTGGATCGCTTCCTGAGGAATTGCGGCCCATGCTTGCTGCACCGCATGGGTCAGTTGTTCCAGAGTTGTGGGTGGCTGAGGACGGTTGGCCAGTTGTCGACCCATCATGTCCCACACATGCTCAACAGGACTGAGGTCCGGGGATCTGGCGGGCCATTCTAAGGTTGTGATGTCGTGGAGAGCTTCTCTGGAGATGCGTGCAGTGTGAACCCGGGCATTGTCCTGCTGAAACATCCCATTAGCAATGCTCACCATCATAGGGACAACCACTGGATTGAGTACCCTATCAATGTACTGTCGAGCAGTCATAGTGCCCTCAACAAGCACTAATTGTGATTTCACATTAAAGCCAATACCTCCCCAGACCATAATGCTTGGTGTTGGCCCTATGTGTCTCTCGAGAATAAGATCTGGGCGGCCCCTCTCCCCGGTACGTCGGGGCACACGATTCCGGCGATCACTGCAGGCAAGACAGAAGTGCGATTCATCACTATAGACGACTCTGTGCCATTCGTCAACCCACGTCGATCTTTCTCGACACCAGACCAGCCTTACACGTCGCTGTTGTGGGGTCAATGGAACACCTTCTGCAGGGACACAGGCTCGTAAGCCAGCTGCAAGCAGGCGATTACCAACTATTTGTTGTGTAAAATGGGGTGCCACAGCTACTTGAATTTGCGCTGCTGTTGCATGAGGTTCCATCCAGGCCATCCGAATGATCCTCTCTCTCAGTTGTCTGTCGCGCTGGGCCTGTGCCAGGTCTACGAGCTTGAGTACCTTCATTTGACCACTGCTGCCATACACGTTGTACCGTAGATGCCTGTCGACCAACACGTGCAGCGACAGTCCTCAACGATAATCCAGCCTCACACAGCCCATTTATCCGAGCCCTCTCAAACGGCGACAGTTGTTGATAGCGTGCTCTTCTCTGTCGTCGAGGCATGTTTGACGGGGAACATTTCACTGCACAGACTGCAAATCAACAACGCTACACCAGAATCTGTATACTGGAGTTGATTCCTCCGCGACCAATCATGTGGGGAGACCTGTAGCAACAATCCAATGGGTCTGAAACTTTGATCGTTTACATACCTACAAGGCATCGTTCCATATCTTGAAAATCAACACAAATGATCAATGCCTTCATGGTGTTGCAATTTCCATTTTCTTAAGTGTAGATCACTATAGAAGATGTGTTTGGAGATTCACTTGTAAATATCCTGACTCTTGTATTCCTACAGAATCTTACA
Organism: Anabrus simplex; assembly: GCF_040414725.1. Lineage (NCBI taxonomy): Eukaryota > Metazoa > Arthropoda > Insecta > Orthoptera > Tettigoniidae > Anabrus > Anabrus simplex. Next base: position 59,772,145 of record NC_090277.1, read on the forward strand.
TTTCAAAGCTTGAAAAATTGGCTTACAACACGTTCAGTACTTCTCATGATAATATTTAAATTCATGGACTTATGTATTCTGCAATTGCTAATTTTACCTGTAGTAATGGAACATGCTCCCAGCCAGTGCAAGTATGACACATGGGAATGTGTGAGCCCGAGTCCATTATGATTTTGTTTCCTCGTTTGGTACACCTGGCTTCCCACAATGCGGGAAGGCAACCAGCCTCTATTAGCACTAATCAGACGGGAAAAAACTGAAGGGGTCCGACACTTCAAAAAATGAAGGTATTGACCAAAGAAAGACAAGGGCCACAAAGGATGTGAAATAGTGATGGGATACTCAATTCATCTTACTGAATCAATTCATTTAATACCATTGATGTTACTAACCAATACAGTAATCTGATTCATGGCACATTAGACTCACCGTTCCTATTACATCTGTGTAGTGTGTACTAATAGACAGCATCAACAGCATTCAATGCCCCGCTGTTGCCGTCTGGTCTTCATTCTATGAACTGCTTTCCTATGCGTCATCCAGCTTTCAGATTCAGGTTTTGTCTGCAGCCATCTCTTAGCATCAAGTTTTGATGTTACAAAGTCTTCTTCCACAGAGACAACTCTGTTAAATAAGTATACAGAATTACTGTAGATGAGAAAATATCTGTAAGTACTATCATCAATGATCTGCATTTAGGGCTGTCACTCAGGTAGCAGATTCCCAATCAATTGTTTGTTTAGTCTTAACTAAATGATTTCAAAGAACTTAAATGTTACTGTATTCACGGTTTTCTGATTCAACGTCTTCTTTAGTTAAGTTCAATGATGCAGTGGTACCGGAATGGAGTCCGAAACATATCTGGAAAGGGAGAATACAGTCTGAAACCCATTTCCCTTTTACTTGGCTGAAGTTTCTTTGTTTTATAACATATTAATGCCTTAAACCTCCCGCATTACTTCTATATGTAATCAGTACTGCCAACTGTATTTTTACCTACACTGCTTCATAAAACTTTGGAATATGTGATATGGTACTAATTATTACTTCAAACATCCAAGTGTGACAGAACCTTTTATTTTTAAATTAATGGAAAAATTGAAAAACATCTTCATTAATGTATTATTATTATTATTATTATTATTATTATTATTATTATTATTATTATTATTATTATTATTATTATTATTATTATTATTATTATTATTATTATTATTTACCAGATACCCTAGAAAATTATTAAGACATATAATAACTAATTGATAGTGCTAGTGATAAATATGTCTCAATTTATTTTATCAATTTAATCATTCACTACTGATCTGCTTTAGGGCAGTCGCCCAGGTAACAGATTCCCTATCTGTTGTTTTCCTTAAATGTTTGCAAAGAATCTGGAAATTTATTGAACATCTCTCTTGGTAAGTTATTCCAATCTCTAATTTCCCGTCCTATAAACAAATTTTTGCCCCAATTTGTCCTCATGAATTCCAGCTTTATCTTCATATTGTGATCTTTCCTACTTTTAAAGACACCACTCAAACTTATTCGTCTACTGATGTCATTTCACGCCATCTCTCCACTGAAAGCTTGGAATATACCACTTATACAAGAATAAGAAAGGTATTTTATTGGTCCACCTATTCAATACTATCCACCTTTCTCAACTCTATGTGGCTTGTCATGATAGAATCACTATCCAATTTTCCTTATGTTGTAGAAATGCACTTTGCCACTACGGAAGCTACTATTCGAGCACTCCAGAAGATTTTTACTACTGAATATTTATCCCGTGGAGCGAGGTCAGATGTAGGCGCATTCTGATGTGCTTGACATGGTTCACAGTGACAGATGAGCTTCTCGATATCAGCGTCAATACCAGGCCAATAGCAGTGTTGATGGGCGAGTTGCTTGGTGCGTGATATTCCCCAATAACCTTCATGTAAACAAGTTGAGAAGTTGCTTCCTAAGGCTAAGTGGGATTACCACTCTGAATAGTGTGCCTGTTTCTAATAGGATAACACCTGTACATACTGTGAGATGATGTTGAAGGCGGTGATAAGGTGCGAGGGGGGTAGAAAGTTTGTGTTGAAGCGGCCAACCATTGTGAATATAAGTACGAATGGTAGCTAGCGTACTATCCTTATCTGTTGCTTTGGCGATGCAAGTAGCATCAACAGGAAAACTGAAGACACTTTCTTCAAGTTTGATGTCTAACTGAAGACATGCAGTTCCTTGAGCATCAAAAGTAGTATCAGGACTGGCAGGTAGGCGAGAGAGAGCATCAGCATTACAATGCTGGGATGTGCTACGATATGCAATCTAATAGGAGTAGTCAGAGAGAAATAACGACCATCTCTGAAGTTTCCTGAGAGAATGTTCAGGTACCTTATTACCAGGATGAAATAAGTGAACAAGAAGCTTGTGATCCATGATGATAAGGAAATGGTTACCATACAGATATTCATTGAAGCGGCGAATGTCAAAGATAATTGCTAACGCTTCTTTCTCTATCTGACCAAGCTCGATAGCTGCAGTCGCTTAAGTGCGGTCAGTATCCAGTATTCGGGAGATAGTAGGTTCGAACCCCACTATCGGCAGCCCTGAAAATGGTTTTCCGTGGTTTCCCATTTTCACACCAGGCAAATGCTGGGGCTGTACCTTAATTAAGGCCACGGCCGCTTCCTTCCCACTCCTAGCCCTTTCCTGTCCCATTGTCGCCATAAGACCTATCTGTGTCGGTGCGACGTAAAGCAATTAGCAAAAAAAAAATTCTCTATCTGAGAGTAGTGATGTTGGTGGTTGGCGAGAGAGTGTCTTGCAAGCGAATGCAATAGGTTGCTCTTGTCCGTGGCTATCCTTCTGCGAGAGAACTACGCCAAGTCCATATTTTGATGCATCAGTGGCTTAGGTGATTAGCTCACCGGGTTGAAAATGCGCAAGCTTGACGGCTTGGACTAGGGCCTTGTTGATGGTCTGCCAGGCATGATGACGCTGCTGAGCCCAATGAAATTTAGTACCTTTCTTGCATAGAGCATTTAGAGGAGAGTGCAGAATGAACTTGTTATAGTAGTTAGCTTTTCCGACGAAGGATTGTAGTTGTTTGATATTCTGTGGTGCGGGCATGTTGATAATGGCAGAGACGTTCTGTTCACTGGGCCGGATGCCATGTTTATCAATGATATGTCCTAGGTACTGAACTTGTGGTTGAAAGAAGGTGCATTTAGCAAGATTAGCATGCAGGCCATTTTCTTTCAATTTTGTGAGTAGCAGTTGCAGATTATGCAGGTGATCCTGATGATCTTTGCCCGTGACAAGGATGTTGTCAAGATAATTAGCACAACCGGGAATGGAGGCTGTAAGTTGCTCTAAATATTGCTGGAAAATCGCAGCGGAGGAAGAGACACCAAAAGGTGGGCACTGTAGCTGTAGAAGACCAAGAGGGGTATTCAATGTGAGGTACTGTTTAGACTCATCATCTAATAGTAGCTGGAGATAAGCTTCTTTCAGATCGGTTTTAGAGAAGAACTGTCCACTGGATAAATGGCAAAATAAATCTTCAGGACGGGGAATTGGGAAAACGTCTATTTCAATCTGAGAATTGACGGTAGATCGAAAATCACCGCAAATGCGGATACTACCATTTGTCTTCTGGACTATGACGAGAGGTGAAGCCCATCTACTGGAGTTGACCGGAATGACCAGCTGCTAGCCATCACTGTAGTTCTTACTTAACTTGATCCTGGAGTGCAAGAGAGACAGGACGTGCCCTGTAAAAATGAGGCTTGGCTCCTGGTTTAAGCTGGATATGAGCTGTGTATCCTTTGGCTGTGTCTAGGGTGGAGTCGAAAACTTACGGAAATTGCTCAAGTGGTTTAGTGACATCTGCAGTAGATTGCAATTCAGAGACGGCATTGACATTGTCATGTATTTGAAATCCGAATAGCTTGAAGAGATCCATGCCTAGAATGTTGGATGCAGTGTAGTTGTTTACAACCAGTAAGGTAACTACTTCATGGATGTCCTTATAAATTGCGGGGATAGTGATTTTTCCTTTAATGTCAATTTTCTTCTTGTTAAAAGTAACAAGAAAGACATCAGATGGAGAAAATGACGGCGATCCTAAGCTGTGATAGGTAGCAAGATTGATAATGGAGACGGTGATCCAGTGTCCAATTGGAAATCTATCGAGCGATCATGGAAGGTGATTGGAATGACGATTTGGCTTAAATTGTTTGTAGATAGAACCAAGTTGATTTGATCAACTTCCATGTCCTGTGGTTTCTTCCTAGTAGGACGTTTGGGGCATGACTTACTCTGATAGACAGTCTTGATATGCCCTATTCTATGGCAGTGATCACAGGTTGCCTTGAAGTATCGGCAGTCGCTTCGGTAGTGATGCCTAAAACATCCTCTGCATGAAGGCAGCAGCTTCATAGGGTGCATAGTGATCCATGTCTTGGAGAAAAGCGAGAAGGAACTTGGCGGGAGCGCTTCGAAGTGAGCTTGCTTCCCTGGCGACTCAAAGGAGTAGAATGCTTGTTGTCCGTATGAGACATCTGAGTCACTTCTTATCTGGTAGCTATCTCAGCTACAATCTTAGTAGTCATTTCATAGACTGTGGCAATATGCTGTACTTCCTCTAATGAAGGGTTACTGCTTTTTACAGCATCAAAACGGATTTTGTCTTGTGGCGTATGGAGAATACCATGTCCCGAATGAGTAAGTCAGTATATGGTGTGTCACAACCATCCTTTTGACAGACAAACTTGCAGCTCTTGGTGAGACCACATAATTCTGCAATCCCTTCTGTGTGAGTCTGTTGCAGTTCCATTCAGATTTGAAGAAATTTATAGCGAGCTACCACAATGGGATCATTGGAATAGTGCTCATTAAGGCAAGCTATGAGCTGATAGAAAGGAACTTCCAAGATCTGCTCTTCCGGGATTAAATTTTTTAGCAGTTCACAGGTTTCATTTCCCATAGAACTGAGGACGAGAGCTTGTTGGTGCTTCTCGTCTGTAATGGCATGACAGATGAAGTGCTGTTGTAAGCGAGCAAAATGAAATTCATTTTCTGCAACAAAATATACAGACCACTCCTCTTTATCTGGGTTGAAAGAAGAAAATGAAGGTACTGCACTGGTCTGTTGGGAAGTAGACAGAGCCTGAAGGGCCATGAGTAATGCTGTTTGCTGTTGCTGCATAAATTGTTATTGCTTCTGTTGTAAAGCCTGGAGGATGGCTCCTAATTGTTCAGCATTCGTCATGCTTGCTTATAATATGTACGACACAGCTGTACGGCTTGTCGGGTTGCGTGTAGTAGAATGCCGGTCGGAGGCTCGTATGCAAGTGGAGAGAACGCTGAGCGAAGGGCGAGCTAGAAGCGTGACCTTCGGCATGCGACAGGGGAATAGCCTGTGCGGAGAAATAACTCACTGTAGGAACAAATGCTGTTTGTCCTTGACGTGAAATGGCGCTCGGTGTTTGATGCCAAATGCTGGCTGTCTGACTGGGTGCACACGCTTGGAATAAAATCTCGAAATTTGCAGTACTTGGAAATATCTCTCATCGCAAAAATGTTGTAGTGTTGGTGATGTAATTTCATCCTAGTGGTCTACGTGAACATAATGTTGTATTGTGGTGATAATGATGTTTGTCCTCGTCATAATGTTGTTGATAATGGTGTTCCTAATTTTCCTCATCACCATAATGTTGTGTTGTATACAAAGGCAAACAAAATATAACACAACTAAATAGTTCACAAAATACATCAAAATAAATTGTCTGTTGACTTGCTTCTTATTTGGAGCACGCTAAATGTTATAATGAGTAGGCTTGATGTGGAAATGAGAATTATGTACATTTATACAAGTTCACACTACTATATACACAATGATCTGCACTGATAATGAAGAGTGTCATCACATATAAATGTCTCTGATAGCTGATGGCTATCTAATGTCTTGAAAGGCCTGCTGGAATGTAATAAAAGTCTTTTCTGTGTAGCAGAATGCTAGAAGTGGGGTGAAGCTACAAGGAAGGCAGAAATAGGGAGGCGGTAGTGAATCCAGAGGTGAGACCTCCTGATCATTGTTCAGTCCACCTATTCAGCCCACATTTTTAAGAGGATACCTCCGTGTTTGACCTACGGCGTAAAGCTGATTGCTGGACACAGCTGACTGCCTACTGTTGCTGAGTTCGCCTCCTTTTTATACGGGCTGGCTGACGTCACACGCCATCAGTGCGCGAGCTGGATACACCATAAACATTCTCGGAGCTTTGATGCGGGAGCGGGTTGCATAGCTGCAAGGTGGAGGACGCTACAACAGTATTGAATAGGTAGACCAATAAAATACCTTTGTTATTCTTGTATAATAACCTTCAATACAGAAATATCATGAGGATAATAACTTGTAACATACCACTTAGTCGAGCAGCTTGTCTCCTTTCTCCCAAGTCTTCCCAGCCCAAACTTTGCAACAATTTTGTACTAACGCTAGGTATTCTTTTGTTGGAAATCACCTAGAACAAATCAAGCTGCTTTTCTTTAGATTTTTTTCCAGTTCTTGAATCAAGTAATCCTGGTGAGGGTCCCATAAGCTGGAACCATATTCTAATTGGGGTCTTACCAGAGACATATATGCCCTCTCCTTTACATCCTTACTATAACCCCTATATACCCTCATAACCATGTGCAGAGATCTGTACCCTATATTTACACTCATATTTATGCGATTACCCCAATGAAGATCTTTCCTTATATTAACAATATTAACAATGATCCCCATGAGGAACTTTCATCCCATCAATGCAGTAATTAAAAATGAGAGGATTTTTCCTATTTGTGAAACTCACAACCTGACTTTTAACCCTGTTTATCATCATACCATTGTGTAGGCCTATCGTCCATCTCAGAACATTATCGAGGTCATTTTGCAGTTGCTCACAATTTTGTAACTTATTTATTACTCTGTACAGAATAACATCATCTGCAAAAAGCCTTATCTCTTATCCTCGTCATTGATATATATAAGAAAACATGCATAAAGGTCTAATAATACTGCCTTGAGGAATTCCCCTCTTAATTATTACAGGGACAGATAAAGCTCCGCCTACCCTAATTCTCTGAGTTCTATTTTCTAGAAATATAGCCAGCCATTCAGTCACTCTTTTTTTCTAGTCCAATTGCACTCATTTTTGCCAGTAGTCTCCCATGATCTACCCTATCAAATACCTTAGATAATTCAATTGCAATACAGTCCATTTGACCTCCTGAATCCAGGATATCTGCTATAGCTTGCAGGAATCCTACAAGTTGAGCTTCAGTGAAATAACTTTTCCTAAACCCAAACTGACTTCTATTAAACCAGTTATTAATTTCACAAACATGTCTAATATAATTAGAAAGAATGGATTCCCAAAGCTTTATGTCTATCACCCTTTCCTTTATACACAGGGGCTACAATAGCAACTCTCCATTTGGTATAGCTCCTTCATGCAGATAGTAATCATTAAGTACTTCAGATATGGTGCGATATCCCAAACCATTTTCTTTAGTATATCCCCAGAAATCTTATCAATTCCAGCTGCTTTTCTAGTTTTCAACTCTATCTCTCTATCTGCAATTGTTTTCATTCCCCACCCTGAAGGTAATGCCCTCTCTCTGGCCAAGAGATGCAGGCAGGTTAGGGAGATGTAATGGAAGAAGGAGGTGGGTAAAGGATGTGAAGAAGTAGGAGATGGGAGAGGAATTATGCCTATGCCTAAGGATTGAACAAATGCTTTATTTAATTCAAAAGTACATGCGAGACAATAGATGGGTTACGGAAGGGTGTGAGGGAAAAGGTGGAGTGCAAGTGGGAGAGATGAAGTTCAGAAGGAAGAGCCGGGGTAAAGGTGCAAGGTAAGGAGATGGAGGGTAGCTGTCATATGACTGAGGGAAGCGATGAGAGGACGAAGGAGTTCAAACGTTGGGAGGGGTGGAGGGATGAAACCAGTTTGAGGAAGGGGTGGACACACTGGTGGGGGAGGGGCTCGCTGGGGGCGACGAGATGTATGATCAGAGGGTTGGCGACCGGGTGAGGGTGGGGTATGAGAGGGTACCACTTGATAATGTTGGCCGTGAACACTGGCACCGGTGGTGATGAGCTGATGGACATCATCAAATGTAGGCAGCTGGAGCTGCACCATAAATGTAGGGCCATGGGCGTCATGAATTCAAATAGCACGTCATACGGGAACGCCCGCTGCACAAAGTTCTTGTAGAATGTCCCTGTCGGAGATTTCAGGTGGGATTCCACGTAGTACACAGCTATAGATAGCTGAAGGGGACGGTGAAGATGACTGGGTCGATGATGTCTGGGCGGCGGCTGCTGTGGTGTTGGTTGGCGAAGCGGCGACAGTTGAGTCCGGCGTGCTAGCAGGGAGTTGCTGAAGGGCAGTGGGCGAAGAAATTGGGAGAGATGACCACATAACAGGTGATGGGTGACAAGTGGTAACCATTGCGACAGGAAGAGAAGAAAGGATACTTGCGGACGTTGTGGTGGAGGTTGTTGGGAAGGAGGGTGTTGATGGCTGAAGCGTCGTCCGGGATGTGGGCTCGTGAACAACTGGGACAAGGGTTGGTGTTTCAGATAGCTGGGCTTGAATGTACGGAGGGGTTGGCACCACAGCGTAGTTCTTACAATGGATCATCGTGCCGGAAGCGAAGAGGTGGCGGAGGGCATCCTCTCCGCTGAGATGCACTAGAATATGCGTAGAGGGTGTAGAGGTGTGGCCATCCGTCATTCTGTACTGGGAAGTCAGCAGCGAGTAGGTCATCGATGATGTCTACTTCGGAGATGGCTGGATCCACTCCGGGGATAATACAATAGGCTGTGGTCGTCGGGAGGTCAACAGCCAGCAAGGCGTCAACCTATATGCTGATTGGGGTCAGCTGGGTGGCAGGTGGAGATGAAGGCCGCCCGGCCGAACAAAAATTGGAAGTTGCGACGGCGGAGAGTACGGTATGTCCACTTGGCGAGGTGCGTTCCGTGAACAATGTCGCGCTCGTCTGACCCAGAGGTGTGTGTTTTCTCGTTGAGGACACATGGTTATATCATATTTGTCGCAGTGGTCCAGAAGTCCAAAGGGATTTCTGCGCGCTTCTTCTCTCGTCTGGATCAGTTTTGTCGCTTAAATATAAATGGCAGAAATGGTTTATAACGTAAGTCCTCGATGTAGAAGGTTTCTCTTACCAATTCGTAAACAAGCCTGAAAGGTGTTGTTCTTGCCACTCCAAGTGCTCTTTTCAGGTATCGGGCTTTTACTTTCTCCATTGAGTTTAGGTCTGATAAAAATAGGTTTTTCCCATATTAATTCTAATCATGGCTAGTAAAGTCCGGCCATGTTCTAATCCGTAGGTTAGTATTGGCGGTATTTTGGCATTAAATAATATCATAGCCGTCTGTAGGGATAAGCTGGTTATGTTCTTTATGTCATACATTCCTCTTATAGCAGCTGTTACTCTTTCCTTTATATGTATCCTGAATGAATTGCAGGGCAGGTCTAATACAAAATATTAAATTCCTGGACAAAACACTCCAAGGAATAAAGGGACATGACAGAGTTAACGTAAAGAATTATTAGGGCCATATCACCGGCCATGAAAGCTGCAATCTAAAAATACACAGCAATTCACGGAAAAGGACAGAGAAGGCAAATAATATTATTCCACATAAAATGCTGCAGGAAATACAAGCATGAAGGGAAGCGGTTTTGTATTTTATGAAGACCATCCACAGGCACTGCGAGACTTCAAATACAAATAAATGAAATATTATTTATTCTCCAAGGCTAGATGTCGATTGCGTACACTCTCTGGAATTTCGACGGGAACTGACGTCACAAACACGCCGTGGCTCGCTCAGTGGATGGTTTCCCTCTTCCTGTCGGATTCGTAACATGACGGGGTTTAGTGAAAAGGTTTGTAGTATTTCTTGAAGATGATTAGAATTTGCTGAGGCGTTGTCTTTTGGAGCTTACTTTAAGCATGTGGTACTCGTAGTTGTTCTGCCGAAGGTGAAGTCTTACAGAGTGGTTTAATTAGTTGGACAGTTTTGCACTAATGATAAAACCAGAACACGTGTGGCTCTTGCTGTTCCCTAATTTTACCAATTTTTGATATAGTTTGTTTCTAGTTTCAGTGATTCCCGTATTTTATGTCTGTGATGATTATTTAAACCTTACCTACATTATTTGATGTATCGTGAAACAAAGTGAATCTGAGATTGGATCATAAGTAAGTGATAAATGGTTTCTGTTGATGCGGCGTACTTTAAAAGTTTTATCTTTTTCATTTCAGGCCATATTGATAGATGGCAAAGGCCATCTTTTGGGCCGATTGGCCGCAATCGTTGCTAAAACAATTCTTCAAGGCAATAAAGTCATTGTTGTAAGGACTGAACAAATCAATATTTCAGGAAACTTCTTCAGGTAAATGCTGTTTTCATTTCTGTATCGTTTTTCTCATTTCACACTTTTTGTATTTTAGTATATACTTTACCATTATCAACTTTGTTCTGTAATGTGTTATGAGTTGTTCCTTAAATGTGTGTACAATTGCCTGTATATTCACAAAGTATGGATTCAGCTTGAGATTTATTTCTTTGATGGGACAATTTTTCTTAAGACGACTTGTTAAGCAATAAAGTCTCGTTCTGTTTGATTTCCACGTTGCTGAGTAAAATCTTGGGATGTTGAAGAATGGCTTAGAATTGTTGTGGGTGTCTGATTATGTGTAAACTCTCGTAGATTGTAGTCAAGTATAGTAAAGTGTGTTCATCTGCAAGATGTGTATTTTTGGATGGTACACTTAGAATTATTTCATTATTTTTTGCTCTTCTTTTACCCTAGATTAACTGCTTCAAAATCTGGTATTAAGACCTATGGAAATCCTGCTGGTGTACAATCCTGGGATGGGGAGTGCCAGAGAGTAAAGATGGTGCAGGGTGATACTCATTTGTTTTTAGTGTAGAAGAGTGCCGGTAGAAATTCAGCATGTGCAATATAAGTTTTATAGCATCGGCCAAAGTTCAGAATAGGTTACATTTTCCAGCACACGCATCTAGGCATGATTGCACTGTCATTTGTTTCACTCGCGAAGGGCTTGATCGTGCGGTGGACAGAGCTGCCAACTGTTCATATAAAGAACTAGTTCTAGTGCAGTGGCGCTACTTTTGAATTTACGAATCTCGTGACAAAGCCATTGGTCTGGTTGAAGCAGAGGGGGTCTGGGGGTATAAGCCCCCTGGTTAGAAGCCGCGAAGCGGCCCTAGGCCTCTAGTATCCCGCGTGACAATGCCATTGGTCTGGATTGGTTAGACCATTGGTCTGGATGAAGCAAAGGGGGTCTGGGGGTGTAAACCCCCAGGTTAAAAGCCGCGAAGCGGCCCTAGGCCTCTAGTATCCCGCGTGACAAAGCCATTGGTCTGGATTGGTTAGACCATTGGCCAGTGACAAAGCCTGATCATGTTGCTGTGAGAAGGAAAGAAACAGTCATTCTGCATGTAGATGTTTGCGATACAAGTGGTGACCCATGTCGCTAACGTTGAGGTGTTCGGGATGTCGTTTTAATTAATTCAGCCCAATGGTTTTGTTACTAGCCAGACCTGACCAGCCCAGACCAATACAGTGTTCTCTCTAGAAATTTTCTTCAGCTGTGTGGCAGGAATCGGTAGCCAAGTGGGGAATACTTAGTAAAATAATGAATAGGATAAAATTTCAATTGATTAATTATTAATTCCAAAAATTTAACTATTTCTATTGTATCATAAATAAGACATAACAGAGTAGTTTGAATTTTAGGGTTTTGCTTGTTCACAATCGTGTAACACCAGGGCTTACCACTTAGTTGCTGTAGAGTGTTATACGGGTTTGTGATGTTGGACCGAATAGAGCGCTCTCATGCTATTCTACTTTAATACAGTCACCGCTCACGCACAACACAACGTGATAAGCTAAACATTGAAGCTCTGATGAAATTGATGCAATTATGCTGACGAAGATTTATAATTTAAATGAGCAGTTTTACAGTATTTTAATTTGGAACACCTAATGTGATTTGGGGAGAAGACTACAGGAAGGTTCAAGAACAGTTGAGTGTGGTGAATGGGAAGATCGAATAATGTGGATTGAAAATAAGTGTAGAAAAGAGTAAAACTCTTGTTATGACTAGAGGGGAGAAAGAAGGGAAAGGTCAGATTAGACTTGCAGACAAGCCCCTGGAAGTAGTGGAAACGTTTAAATACCTGGGGAGGGAATTAATGGAGAATGCTCGACTGGATGCTGAGATTAGTAAAAGGATTCAAGCTGGAAGTTGTTTCTATCATAATGTAAGAAATGTTATGGGACAAAGATGTGCCAACGGAAGCAAAGGATATTATGTACAAGATGTATTACGTACCCATAACAACTTACGGAGCAGAAACTTGGACAATGACAAAGAAGGATGAGAGTCGAATATAGGCAGCCGAAATGAAGTTCTTGAGGAGTATGATACAGAAGAGTAGAAGAGACAAAATAAGGAATGAGAAAATCCGGGAAGAAATTGGAGTGGAAAAAATGAATGATAGAATAGAGAAGAGCCGACTAAGATGGTTTGGGCACATAAAGCGAATGAGCGACGAAAGAATGCCAAAAAAGGTGATGGAAATGCAAGTCCAAGGCAGGAGAGGCTGTGGACGACCATGATTGAGATGGAAGGATACCATCCAACGTAGCATTACAGAAAGAAACCTGAACTGGGACACAGTGGTGGAGAGGAACCATATTTGCCCCTACCTGGCTACAGCTGTATAAAGGGAAATGATGATGATGATTATAACAATGGTCTTTTAATTAGCCTGGTCTTTAAAATATGTAGTGGTCTTGTGACTAGTACCTAAGTTGGCAGGCTTGTGTAGTGCCCTTTGAGTTTGTGCAAGCTGGGCCAGGCTAGGTCTCTAACATATCTTTCGCGAAGGGTCAGCTGAAGTTTTGCTAGTTCAACATTTCATGTACAGCCATGGTTTTGATGCCTCAGTCTTACAAGACAACTTCAGTTTCAGTATGAAATTCTTTCAATAAACAGTTCTGAATTTTATAACTTCGTGAGTAATTTTCATCACTGATTCATCCACTTGCATCCTATACAGTGATTTCTTTGGCTAGTGATAGGATGCAGCAGCAGGTTTGGCTGTTGGCTATCTCAATAGAAACTGTATTCGACTAGTGGCTTGACCAGCTTCATTGTAACAACATTGACACCACCTTGATCCTTTGTCTCACTGCACTGTTCTCCACTGATGCGCTGCTGGTGGGTGGTTTTACTAACTGCGGATACACGAACATTACTGAGAGTCGTGGTGCCTCTAGGCCCTCCCAATTACCCCTGATGTTTACTGTTGGTGACTGGTTAGATTGTGGTTTATTGGAAAGCACTGTTACTGACAGGGTTAGGTTAGAGTTCAGTTAGATCATGCAGCATCCTTACTGTGTCTAAATTACTGATTGGGTGGTCTGGTTACTGTTTGTTACAAAATGACTTGGGTGATAGGTTGGGTCCTGTTTACATAAAAGTATTTGCATTGAAAATTCAAAATGATAATCACATCTGCCAGTACAATATTAGTCAAACTATCTCTTCTTTGGCACTGACAGATTTCCTGCTACTAAACTTGCTCAAGCAGGTGGTTGTGCAAATTATTTATTTTTTCTTGTGCCTCCCAACTGTCCAGATTTTGTGACTTAATTTTGATCATTGGTTTTTAGTTTTGTAAAAGTTTGTGTTGTACTGGTATACTTTATATATAAAGATTAGTCTTTCTATCTACTTTTTGAACATCAGCCTGATACTTGGCTTGGTAGAAGTGGAGACAGTTTATGTTGACGTTCGGATATGTGGATCTTATAAGAGTTTACTTCGTATGACATGGAGAGAGAGAAAGAGATGGAGATGTGTTAATTGCCACTTGAATCTGATGTTCTTTCAAGAATGAATGTCTTTCTATTTTTAATTAATTGTATCTTTTTCATGTATAATCTGCTAGGTGGGTTATTTTAGATACATCTCAGTAAAAAATAGTGATGTTCAGCACTGTGTGAAGTCATTTGTTTACGGCACTTGTTCATTTTTTCTTCGTGATGGTAGGTGCTCCAGGGTATATATGCATTCATCATAATATCATAGCGAAGCCACATTTTTGAAAATCTGTGCTCTGTATTGGTGTCTACTCATCTTAGTTTTCTGAAGATCCTTGTCATTTTCATTTCTCCTTGTCTAGCTCCTGCCAGGCCGGGGTGTTGATGGTTCTTCTCCACCGTTCTCTCTCCTTCCTTCCACCACTCCTCTTCTGTAATTGTATTCCATTCCATTCTTTTTTTTTTTTTTTTTTCGTATACTGTTCTTGACAGTCTATCCCTTTTGCCCTCTTTCCTCTATCTTAGCCTGCAATGCTTGTTTTGGTATCCTTCCCTCCTCGATCATGTCAGGACTATCTCAGTTTAGTCGTCTCCATCCTATCGCTGTTTTCTACCCCTATTTATTTTCTGACCTTAACATTTCTTTCTCTGTCTCTCCTTGTCTTCCGTACCATACTCCTCAGGAACTTTCTGAAGACCTTTGTATTAAAGGTTATTTTTATAGACAAGAAAATCGAGCGAGTTGGCCGTGCGGTTAGGGGCACACAACTGTGAGCTTGCATTCTGGAGATAGTAGGTTCGAACCCCATTGACCGCAGCCCTGAAGATCATTTTCCGTGGTTTCCGATTTTCATACCAGCCAAATGTTAGGGCAGACCTCAGCTGCTTCCTTCCCATCCCTAGCCCTTTCAAATCCCATTGTCTCCATAGGACTTATCTGTATCTGTGCGACATAAAGCCAATTTAAAAAAAAAAAAACAAGAACAATCCGCTAACCTTTTTGACGAGTGCGCACAACATTTATTACAACTTTGAGATACTTTGAGACACATGAAAACAAATTTTGGATCGGGAAAACACTTGTTTCAAAACTTTTTTAACTGTTCAAAGCAAGGATGTATGCAAAGAGCGACCTCACAAGTAGAACACTCATTGCTCGTTTCTTTCCTCTTCTGTCTTGATCAGGTAGTGTGTTTGCACACGTAGCATTGCCTGAGAAGTTTACGCTTGTTTGATTCACTTTGTGGGAGTGGCCTCATAAAATGGCAACCTTCACTTGGTCCAGCCATCTCCTAGGTCTTCCAACCCATAAGTCAATATAGGGACAAAGTATATCTGAAACGGTTTGTTTTGATCTTAATGGCACTTGTTTATTCCAGAGCAGATATTGAACTTGCTGATAGAATTGACTGGATTTCTAAATATGGTTATTTAATTCAAGCTATATTCTGTTGTCAAGTGAGTATACGCATTCCCATGAGAGACCACCACCGTACAGAACTAGGATTTATACAGCGACACTATTCGAATAACTGAAAAGGTTCCAAAAACGCTGCCAACTGTCATATTACATCAGTAAGCACTTAAGTTCTCAGTACTAGCCATGTTCCCTCATGTGGGGCGAAACGGCAAATGCTGTGCTCACTCTATTGACAACCTTTGGTGAACTCGTCAACAGGTTAATTCGTAGTGGAACATAGGGTCTCCACAAAGAGCCACTACTGCTTCCTGTTCTTCTCTAGCTCTCTTGCCTCCTGCCAAGTTTTTCCTAGTCTGTGGATCCCCATGTTGTCCTTGAACTACCTTGTCTCCTTCAACCTTGTAGATTCAAATTACAACTCAGTTACACTCATGGCAGGGTTTCCTTCACCTTGTATAGATTGTTTTGTGTGGTTTCAGAAGAGTTACCTGTCTTTATCTCCCCTAGATAAGTGTTATAACATTGTTTTAAATTGGTTTTACTCTGTTTCTACGACTACAGTACCCAATAGAGGAAATATTTCATTTTTTGCTGGTGGACTTGCTCCTTTAATGATGATGTTGCATGCGTTGGCGGGGTTTCTCCATCATGGTGAATTTTACTGCAAGTAGGTTTTTATCATTTCAAGCTGTTAATGATATATATTGTTGCCTGAATGATAGTTGTTGTTATTATTATTGCATTATTATTTTAGTTTATAATAGAATACTTTAATATTAACTGCTGTTCACAGAACTAGAACTTTTATTTTAGTAATTCTCTGGAATCAGCCGTATACAAACAGTTGAAAAGATACTTTTGGTACAGTAAACTCTAATCTAAGAAGTCAAAATTGAATTTCGGTTAGAAGCTAAATTAACATATTTTGCATATATAAGGGGCAGAAATATGTAAACCGAACACACGCCATAACTCGTGTTTTCATGCAAAAGTTGGCAACGCTGTTGTTACGTATCGATACTGCAATCGCTGTGGTTGGAGAACTGCATAGTGACAACTCATACGTGCATGCAGTTGTTGAATTTTGTCTTTGTTGGTGTGCAGACTGGTCTAGTGTGTCCATCTATCTATAGAACTGGAGGCAGGCATAGAAGTGTGGTTCAATTTCTGGTGGCTGAAGGTGCTGGAGTACACGAAACTAGTCGCATGTCTGCTGTATATAGCAAACCCTGCATGTCCAGGACTAGTGGCGTAGGAGATTCCGAGAATGGCACGGATCAATGCAAGACGATGCGCACTCGAGAGGCCCATCAAGCCATTACTCCTGATGTGATAGTACAGATTGATGGCCTTACCCGGGAAAACTGACAAATCACGGAAGAAATTTGTGTTCAGGTCAGCATTAGCCATGGCTCCATGCGTGCCATTATCTAAGATCACTTGCATTTCCATGAAATTTGTGCACAGTGGGTTCCACATCAACTGACAGAGGGACAAAAGATTGACAAGAGTCATGTCTGAGTTATCTGCAGCGGTACCACGAGGAAGAGTATGCGCTTCGTGGACATAGGTTTGATTCAGGCAGAAAAGTGCAAGAGTGGATGCGGTTGTGGATCCTTCAGTGACATACCTCTTTGTACAAAACTGGAATTGATCGTCTCATTTCCCGGTGGGATAAATATGTTAACGCTTTTGATAATTATTTTTGAATAAAACCATTCCATGGTCATTTGACTGCCCCTTATAATTCACAGCACTTTGTTTCACTGTTTTCCATAACTCTACTTATTCATCATTACTGATTCTATCTTTGGTGCAGTATGTTGATGGAACTATACCTTCACCATCACCAGATAAACTCTCCTCTGTGTCACTACCCAGCTCAGGAGTATTTCTAAGGTCTTTCTGCATCACTGGTCATCTGTCATTACTCAGTGAAGCACCCAACTCTGATGTTTTAATTAATCAGGAATATCTCTTATGGGTTGTTGTCTTTCCCAGTGTATGATTTACAAAACAAACTGACAACAAAGCAAAGAATGCAACTACGCTAGTAGGTGGTGAGTACCTGCTCCAAACAATGAAAAAATTAATCGACTCTTGGAGAGATCCCGCTGCCAACTAATTACACTCCCACTCTACACATATTGTGTGCTCACGAGATGTCCTAATGACCCCATATGTTTAGTAACTGTGTTCTATAGTTTCACAGTCTGGTTTTATAATTGTGGAGTATAAAGTAGTCTGTTCTTTCTACAGGGCTAAGCTGAAGTACCTATCTTTTCTTCGCAAACGCTGCAATGTCAATCCAGCTCGAGGACCATATCACTTCCGTGCTCCAAGCAAAATTTTCTGGAGGACTGTTAGGGGTAAGTGTACAAAACTATAGCATATGTCCTTATTACAATTTACCAATGGATTGCAATTGTTTGTGTCTTTCACTGATGTTGACTGCTGTTCTAGTCCAGCTCCATGGCTAAATGGTTAGCCTGCTGGCCTTTGGTCACTGGGGTCCTGGATTCAGTTCCCAGCGGAGTCAGGAATTTTAATCATAATTGGTTAATTCCATAAAATTAGCTTCATGGTCCGTATCGCACTTCAATAGATTCACAACTATTTTCCACCTAGTCGATACAATGATTGCCTATGGCAATTTAATCGTTAAAAGTGGTACATGTTTCGTATATTATCAACATCTTTAGCCACTTCCTCCAAAGCATTACTTTGTCAATTTATGTATTTTTCATCTAAACAGTGTTATGTAGCTGAAGATGTTGACAATATACGAAACATGTACCACTTTTAACCATTAAATTGCCGTAGGCAATCATTGTATCGACTAGGTGGAAAATAAATACTTAGTTGTGAATGGTTAATTCCGCTCGCGGTGGGGGCTGGGCGTATGTGTTGTCTTCATCACCATTTCATCGTCATCACGACATGCAGGTCGCTTACAGACATCAAATCAAGAGGCCTGCATCTGGCGAGCCAAACTTGTCCTCGCACTCCTAGCACTAAAAGTCATACGCCATTTCATTTTTACTGCTGCTGCAGTGTGTAATTGTCACTGCCGTGCACAGTTATTCTGCACTGCACTTGGTGATTCTGAGGTTGGGTTTTCACTGATGCAAGGGCAGAAACATGTCATTTCGACACTGCATGTCATATGATGTCGGCAGGTAAGAGATCTCTGGTGACATATTTGGTGTTTACCCAACAAAATTCATTTTAAAAACTCTAGTCGTAGATGCCCAAGAGAGATTCGCTTTACTATGTCTTCTAGTAGGCCTAGAGTAAAATGTCTGCACACGGTGGCTGAGGCCAAACTGTTGTTATTATTCCTATGCACATAAGTATTGGTAAGGAACAAACAGGTAGCGAATCAAGTCTTATAAAGTTAGGAACATAAAAGGGAACATGTGATGGGATGAACACGGTGTAGGAAGAGGAAGCAATAGAAAAAGAAAAGGACAAACCTGAAGGACAAGGGCAGTTATCACATTTTCATTTACTGCCATGTATTGCTCCTTCTTCCTACTCCGAACTATCACTGCTTTTGTCTATTCCTAGTTTCCTACTTTTTAAACCTAGAGTGGGTGCGTGGTTTTTGGTAACACGAATGGTTTCAATCTTTATAACACTTGTTTCCTGTGCGCATAAATTTTGTTCATAATCCTTTTTACCTGAGCGTTGATTTTAGTGTATTCCATTGATTCATGGAAAATTATGTTGCACATCTCCAGTGACATTACACAAAACAATGCCAAGCAGTTGATAATTTCCAGTTTAAACTGGCAAAAAAATTCTTCAAATCCCAGAATTATAAGGTGATTGTGAAAGCTAGTGACAGTGAGAAAATAAAAATTGTTTTCCCATCATTTCACCCTTCCCACATGAAAACTAAAATCGTTGCGTTGCTCTCCTTGGCCATTATCAGTCTGCATTATCTTAATACTGTGTGCATTGTACAGTGGAACCTAGATTATCTGTTCCCGGAAACTACGTTTTCTTGTAATATGCGTTCAAATTACGTGGTCCCGCGAGCATCGTAATTAAATCACGTGAAAATCCCGCATTATCCGTTCCAAGGTTAGTTGTTTATATTTTTACTTTTTTCCGATCGTACTGTCGAACAGGTTTTCGTCACTTTCCTCAGGGAACTGTAGAGTAACTGGACTTTCAGGCGGGAATCCTAACTGCTCCTTCTTAACACAAATTTAGTATTTTAACATTATCGTATATGATTGTTACCGAGACCAGAACAGATGTTGCACCTTAAATTTAAAAAAAGCCATGTGAGGTCTTAGGATTGCCTATTACTGTTTTGGTCCTAATGTAAGAGTGGGAATTTTACGTTTTTGTGTTCAAATGCCAAAAACCGCAGTCGTTTTATTTGCGCACGTTACATTTAAATGGTTTGTATCATTTCCAACTCGTACTGAGCTCAGATGAGCTCAAGGTCACGAATAACCTAATTTCTGGAAGTTTTGATATTTTTTTTCTTTTTCCAATTTGATTGGATTAGTGGCGGGCAGAATTGAATATAATACATTCGAGAACTTTTGAGAATCGATACTTGCATTCGAAACAGTGTTTTAGAGTTCAACATAACCTTTAAAAGTTGATGTAGGCCTAATTTACACAGTACAAGATTTCCAGAAACTGACTACGAACAGTACAGGAGACCAAATTACAGTGGAAGATTAAGAAAAGAAGGGATTTCGCTATCAAGTTGGGCCCCATTTGTACCTGATGTGCTTTATTTTATTAGATGAGAGAATTAAAAAGTTTTTGAAGAGTTTGGCTAATCAAAGTTGCTGAACTGAAAGAAGTTTTCACGAGAAACAAAGATTCCCCTGTAAAATTGAATATAAAGTGTCAAGATTTTGAACTCGCGTACCGGTAATTAATGCGGTTTCGCGGTCTAACGTGCCTGCCTGTCATCACACTGACCATGCGTCACCTCGTAATCTGCAGGCCTTCAGGCTGAGCAGCAGTCGCTTGGCAGCCAAAGGCCCATTGGGGCTGTAGTTTGGTTTGGTTTTGGAAGTTTTTGTAAGATTATAATTTTACATATTTCATTTTTGTGATGTTTAGCCAAATTGCTGATGGTTTTTTCATTCATTCCTGGATTTTCTATTTTTCTGTGTTGTAAGTTTTATTTTCATGGTCCCTTGAAAAATGGAGAATCAAGGTTTCACTGTGTTGTCCCATTCCTAGTTTCCTACTTTTAAACCTTAGCAGCTGCATGCTTTTTGGTCTCTTGAGGGAAAGGTGTCGCCCAAGATGTTAATAGTTTCTGTAAGGAAGTAGTTACCTGTATGATTCATCATGGACAATCTGATTGATTAGTTTTTTATGACAGGTACTTCCAGTTTCTTACAAAATTGTGCAAAACTATTTTAATCCTCCTAGTCAATACTATATTTTTTTTACGTCCAGTTAAGACCAAAGTTCACACACAGACATGTTTCGACCTGACATTGGGTCATCCTCAGTAATAAATGTATGATGAATTAATAACAGGAAAAACACATAATAAAATGTAAGTTAAAAAGTTTTAAAAGGCATGATGAAAGTTAAAAAACTGAAATGTTGATCGTTAAAAACATTCTTGAGCTGGAAGTCTTTGTTTCAGTGTTTGTCGTCCTTTGGTGTGGTTCAACTGGTGTCTGTATACTGTTGGCTTAGTTGTTGTGTTCGGGCATGGGCTGATATACATAAGCATTATTGAAGTTGAACCATCTGATTTGTCTGTAAAGTGGATAATACAAATCTAATTAAGGTTGAAAAGTGGTGACTAACAGGAACAACATTTACATTGAGTTATGCAGAACGAAAATTAACTTACGTTACGTGGCCTGCTTGTATCACCCGTGTTCTCTGACTGTGGAGTCCACCTCTCGACTGACTTGCTCCCGCAGTTGACGCACAAGACGTGTTGCTACAAGGAAGTGGGGCGGGAGAATGGGAATGTGCGGAGTAATGGGGGTGGTGACTGAAACTGAGTAATAATTGAGAGTTCTTATGTTCCTGTTTTTTTTTTACTACAAATGATCGGAATCTAAGTTTACCATATTGCGTGGTTTTTTTTTTTAATATCATTTGTCTCATTTAATTTGAGGACTGGGTTCTTATATTGATCCATACTGATTTAAAAATTCTCTAAAATGTTAAGTAGTGGACCTTTGTTCACGTTGTAGAATTTTCAGATCTTGGTCTATTGTAGTATAATTGTGATTATAGTCTTTGCGATGGTTACTCATGACAGAGAAACGATTATATTTTAAAGTGTTGTGATGTTCTGTATATCTTACGAGGAAGTTCCTACCAGTTTGTCCGATGTAACTTGACCCGCATCCCTGACATTCCAGTTTATATATCCCAGAATTTGTGTATTTATTGCTAGTATTTACTGAGTGAGAGTTAAATAGTATTAATTTACTGAATTTGGTTAAATAATTCCGGATCAAATTTATAGTAGTTTTAACGGGGATATTGGCATACATATAGATGACATGAAATGAAAGGATCATCTGGTGTTCTGGTACATTTGTTTTATTCTTTTGCAAAGTTCTATGGAGTTCTTTATCGTTGTGTTCGCTTGGTAGTGATAATGTGTACTAAGGAAATCTTGAATAAAATGAGAGAATTTGTACATCGGGTTACTCCAAAAATTGATAATTTGTCACATAGGGGTGTTAGCCTCATGAATTTTTGATGACCCAATGCAGGGTTGAAACAGGTCTTTATGTGTGAAGTTTAGTCTTAATTGGACATAAAAAAATATTGACTAGGAGGATTAAAATAGTTTTGTTCAATTTTGTCAGTTCAACCATCAATACGGATTTAACAATGAGATTCATAGTCTGTAATGGGTACTTACAGTGTTGCGCGTTTAAACTCAATTTTTAAAAAAATCATGATTTAGCGCTAATCTTGACACGTGGTATAATTATTATACTATATCTACTTGTTCAAAAATCCACAGTTCTAGCCCTTCAGGCAAGCAACTCAATGTTCAAAGCATCCTAGGGGTATGAGCTACGAATTTTAGGTAAATATAATAAAAGTATGAGGATATATTTTTTTATTTATTCCTAAAAATAATCCCTTTCTTAATCATTGTTATCTGGTCACTTAGAGTAGCAGTTTGCTTTTTTTCTACCACTGCAAGCGATTATGAGAGCCAATGGCGAGTTTTACATAAGCCCTTATATAACTTACTTTCGGTGTGGACATTTTTTAAAAAATCAAACACCCTAGGGTATTGAACCAAGGAACACATTACTGAAAGAATTATGTAAATAAGTTAATTTGGCTAGGATTTGAATCAAAAAGAAAACGAGTAAAGAAGCGATTTTAGGCTGTTTTTCTGGAACTGCATTTAGGCCAGAAGTTTTTTTTTTTAAAGCTTGATTGAGCTATCCAAGATTTACAATTAATGTTTTCAACATTAATATTGAAGGCAGGTCATTCCTCTCATCTTCTCTCCATTGTTTTCTATATGAAATCCATGCAATTTATCCGTCTCTCCCTTTCGTCTGGGCTGTCTTTTATATTGCATTCTCCTCTTCCTGCTGCGATTCAGTTTCATACTCACGAATAGTAACTACTGCATCTTTCTCTTCACTGTTGATTTCTTCATCCTCAAAGAGAATTTCACCTTCACCACTGGATTATTCATTTAGCCAACTATTTGTGTCAATGGGGGTCCTGTTCTCATAATCTTGAGGTGCTGCTGACATGATAGAAAGTGAAAATTGTTTCTGCAGCCTAAGCTACCAAGTAGCGAAAGAACATACCTGTTGATGAGCTTAAGGTAGATATGTAACCTCCTAGTGGAGGTTGGCGGTCCACATAGCCAGCTCCGAACGTGATGTTGCAGCATGGAAAGCATCTTCTGAAGTGCAGTTGTGCCATCTTCGGATGTCCTTCAATTCGATCTTTGTTGTTGTACACTTTGATCTTTCCAAAATTGTTAGGCTTTCTAGTTATAGCAACGTTGAAATAATCTCTCTCCTCCTCCTTCCCCCCCACCCACCACGGAGATCCAAATGGGGAATAGAAACTCCAGATAATAATTTTACGTTAAATAGAGCCATGCCATGTGAACTTAAAGGGATATCCTTCAGGATCTTTAATGCAGTGGTTTCCCGTTGCCTTCCGCATCCTAATGCTGTTGACCAGTTGTAGGTTCTTCCGCCTTTTGGGACCATTTCCTGTCCCAAGGACAATAGTGCCCTAACCTCTACCTGCTCATCCACCCTCAAGGAGACTGTTGGCACTTGGTAGAGAGGATCTTCTTATACTGGAAGATACTCGGTCCCTTCATTCATTAGCCGCCCGCATATAACAAAATTGTCATAAACAGTCGTTGCCCCCTCTCTACCGCGGCGAGGTGAATGTTCAGAAAGGTCTTATATTTATTACAGATCAGGTTAGAAGCCTTCTCTGGGACAGCCAGATTCCAATACTAGCCAACTTTATCAAGCTTACTTCTTGCCCATAATAACATATGGCCTTGAAACTTGTATCATCACAGGCAGAGATAAAAGTAGACTCCAAGCTGCAGGAATGAAATTCCTCCGAACAGTGCTACAGAAAACCAGGAGAGATAAGGTCCGCAACGGGAGGATTCGCCAAGAGATTCAAATAAGAGAATCATTATGTGATACCATAATCAGATCAAGATTGAAATGGTATGAACATGTAATGAGAATGGATTCTTGCTCAGTTGCTAAGGAATGGTTGGAGAAAACCTTAAACGGCAAAAGACCTAGAGGCAGGCCTCAAAGGAAATGGCTCGAACAAGTCAAACAAGATCTAGAACACAGAGGAGTAGATTGGAGCCAAGTACAGGAAGAAGAATGGTACCTGAATCGACTGAAGTGGCGAGCGCTCATACACCGCACCTGGGGAAACTGGAGACGGTTAACTGATGATGATCAAATGAAGTATGAATTGAACTTACCACGATTAATAAAAATAAAACTTGTTGCACGAATAGATGCGTGGGGGACACCTGTCACCCAGTAATGTTCTACATTTAATTCTGAAACAAATGTAACTTCAAAGTGTACCTCAAGAATACTATGAACATTTTAAGTTATAGAAATTGTATTTTAACATATTGTGTTACGAACAGTACACCAGAATTTTAAGTAGCATATACATGTTACATAAACATTGATGCTTGTTTTTTAAAACCAGAGGACACGTAATAACATTGTATATTTTAATATAACCATATCATAGGACATTCTTCAGTAGATTTTGTAATGTTTTAAAATTATACTAGCAGTTTCCTGCTGGCTCTGTCCGCAATGTACAAAGTATGGTGTTGTTCGTTACTATCCCCACGGATGTATTTGCAAAGTTTCGAGTTAATGAAATAAAGCAGATGATCTGCTGTGGTTATAGAATGTAATATTATATCAACAAAACACATGAAAATACATCGCACAAAGAAATTGAATTAACCGTTCCTCGGAACAACACTATGCTCCGAACTGTTAAAAAGTCCTCCGAAGATCTTTGTAATGGAGACAAAAGAACTCATAACTTTTCTCAGAATCGACCAATTTAAGTAGTTATTACCTCAAAAGAAAGCGCTTGATCCACTGAGTGTTTTTAGACCAAAACGAACTGCGCACCTCAATTAGAACGAAAGATATGATTGCTTCAATGAGAAAAAATGTTGAAGAAATGGGACATCAAATGAAATGTGCACTGATAACTTTCCTCAGAATCAACCAATTTGAATAGTTAAGAGCTGAAATGAAAGAGCTTGATCCACTGAGTGTTCTTAGGCCAAAACAAACTCCGTACCTGAATTAGAACCAAAGATATGATTGCTTCAAAGATACAAAAAATTCGAAACAAATAATTTGAGGAAGGCGGAAGTTAAGTGATTTATAGTACCTGATGACTAGACCTGGAATTTTAGGCTCTAAAAAATTAGTTTTAGGTGCCTAAAATAGGCTTTTAAAAGAGAAAATAGGCACTTAAAATATGTTTTTAAAATGTGTGGATAGGCAGGAAATAGACTTTAAAATATTACAATATACACTTAAACTGTAACGTGACACTTTTTTACTTTAACAAATGTGGTATCCCTGTTCTTACCTGAAATAACTGCAAAATTGAGACAGAATAAAAGAGACGTTTATCAAAAACAATATGAAAAAGTCATGTTAAAAATTAAATAATTGAAAAGGTGGTTCAACCTATTCAATACTTAAAAGAAAGAAATGTAGTAATTACATTCTTATTTAAATGGGACCGGTTTCGACCTTAGTCCAGGTCATCATCAGCCGTAAAAACATGTACAATGTTTATGAATATTGGAGGTCAGTTTCACACTCTGATAGGCACAAAGACACGACACCACATTCTGTCATGCACAAAGTCACAACATTATCAACTAATATACGAAGATCAAAAGTAACTTCAAGTCGCAGACGAATAGATTTGTAGTAGAAAGCCGCCAGCTCCTGGTGATCAGCGCGGCACATTCAAGGTCATGCGCTGCGGTCGAACGCCAAAGTAGAGTGGAGAATGTTTTGAAGGTCCAGAATTTGTCACAGTTGCGGGAAGTTAAGTACGTGTCGTCGTGCTTCCCGCAACTGTGACAAATTCTGGACCTTCAAAACATTCTCCACTCTACTTTGGCGTTCGACCGCAGCGCATGACCTTGAATGTGCCTCGCTGATCACCAGGAGCTGGCGGCTTTCTACTACAAATCTATTCGTCTGCGACTTCAAGTTATTTTTCATCTTCGTATATTAGTTGATAATGTTGTGACTTTGTGCATGACAGAATGTGGTGTCGTGTCTTTGTGCCTATCAGAGTGTGAAACTGACCTCCAATATTCATAAACATTGTACATGTTTTTACGGCTGATGATGACCTGAACTAAGGTCGAAACCGGTCCCATTTAAATAAGAATGTAATTACTACATTTCTTTCTTTTAAGTATTGAATAGGTTGAACCTCCTTTTCAATTATTTAATTTTTAACATCAATAATTTCAATACGGAACAATGAAATTTTTATCTTTAAAAAGTCATGTGTCAAAAAAGTTATGGATTATGGTATATCATTATCAGTACTGATCTGAAACCTTTGTGGCGGCCTGGAGTATTACTATATGTGTATAAACTCATATATGTTTGTAAACTCTTTGAACTTTGTTTATGTTTTGAAGACTTCTCTATATTGATATTCTGTGCTTCTAATCTTATCTGTTATCTCTCTGATAATTATTCATGTTTTACCTTCATCCCACGATACTTTTGAGTGTTCATTAAACACATAAATACATCACCCCTTTCCTGTTATTCATTTAAGTACATAAGCATCATCAATAACTACATTGGTGACTCCCGACGTGATATGAAAATACGGCGCGGAACACATTTTGTGGTTAGTCAAGTGTGAAAATGACCGATACCAGCAACAAATCAAATCCACCTCCAACAACAGTATGGAACGAAGCGGGTATTGCTCACATTTCAGTGAAGATTCCGCCCATCTGGAAAAAAACATAAAGGTGTGGTTTCTTCAAGTTGAGACACAGTTTACTACGTTGGGTATCACTGACGAAACCACGAAATTTAATCATGTTGTTGGAAAAAAACACGTAATCGTGTTGCCAGAGGTTAAAAACATAAGGTACAACACAGAGCTGGCAGTGTATTAATCAAACTCATGGCTGCCAGTCAGTTAATAAGAATGTTCATACATAACAAAACATGATGGTTATATTCTTTTAAGTGAAGAAATAATTAAATCCCACTCTTGTATAGATACGTGAGAACGGGCGAGAGAAATCGTATATTGTAGCAGACATGGAGTAGTAACACTTCAAACAGGATTGATCACGCCTGAAGCCGCTTCATTTTTGCTGGGAGTTCAAGACCAAAACGGAAAAAATAAGATGCCAAGTGCGTGAACTGAAATCTGAAAATGGAAAGAGGAAAAAGATGTACTCGGGCCTTGAAAATAGGGTGTTCAAAATAGAAGACTAACTCTAATTCAGCCATGATGAACACATATATTTTCACTCTTGTTTTTATGTTTGAACATTCTGATTGACTGACTGGTAACAATGATATCCTAATGATTTTAATTATTTCACTACCAGCTCTGTATTGTACTTTCTGTTTTTATCCTCTGTCTCAACTCAATTGTGTTTTTTCTCTTAGCCATGTTGTAACATTCTATGTTTTTTCACACTAGTTTTAAGCCTATTTTCATTTTCTAAATATAAATGTTGATTCTTAGGGTGCCATATATGTTAAGGACACTAGGTTCAGGGCCCTGACCTAACTTTAGGCTAAGATTTATTTTCGGCTGTTGATGCTTACGACTGTTAAGTGAAACATGTCCCATCTTACAACACCTGTTGTAATGTTTATTTCCTAAATATAAGGAAAGATAAGTATTGGAAAGGTGGTGTAACTATTATTCTTGTTTTAATGTTCATATCTGATGTCCAATACGGTCTACAATGAGATTTATTACTTGTAATCGTCAGATCAGGTCGAAGGGCCACCTCCCCTCGAAAATACATGGACACTGTCACTGCGGAGGGAGTGTGTGGCAGCCTCGATTATTAATATTTGTGTATAAACTCTTTGAACGTTGTTTATGTTTTGAAGACTTCTATATATTGATGTTCTATGCTTCTAATGTTATCTATGTTCTCTCTGATAATTATTCATGTTTTACGTTCGTCCCTACGATACTTTTGAGTGTTCATTAAACACATAAATATAGTCCTCTCCGTGTAAGGACGTACCCTAAGGGTGCAACCTTACCCTTTCTCCCCTGTAATATTAAGATATTGATTTATGGTTACTTTTCTTGCTGTTGGGTCTTTTTCAGTGTCGGTAACCATACAGTTTAGGGACCCTACTTGCCGATACGACGTCTTACATTTACCGTTAATCTGGCACGTTGGCAACGTTCAATCACTGCTCTAGCGTGAAGTGCGTGTTGCCACCGCATCGCCGTTAAAGTCACTAGTGATACATTTGCGAGAATATTTAAAGCATATTTTCTTTTTCTGTGGGATTGTAAATCTATTTGGCTAATACCAGGTAAGTAGGATTGTGGCATGTTCGGATAATGCATTTAATAACATAGTTTGTGTGAAATGATGAAAGTGCTCAAATACGCCAGTCTCATGTCTAGATTTACCGGTACATGAAATAACTCTTGCGGGACGAAATTTTGGCAGTAGAACTTATAACATTATTATTTTCAAATCCGCAGTGAACTTGAAAGATGACCTAAATTCCGTTCACGGAGCTTGGCACATTAGTATTCCTATATGTTTCCTGATAAGCTTGAAGATATAACCAGCCTGCAGGCTGAAAATATGCCCAATAATCTCTCTCCTTACTGGTTACCGGTATTGAAGAGAGAAGGAAATATTCGCGCAAAGGAAAGGGAAGTCATTGGATGTCTGGAACTTTTGAAAATCACACTGCAAAGACTTATTAAATAAACTGCATCGTTTAACACGCCCCTCTTTTCAAGAATATGGTTATAGTACGCCTACTGTATATCAAAATAAAGACAGATAATTTAAGTGAGAAAGTGTGTTTATTTCCTTAATTCCTCATTGAGGAGATATTCATAATTATCTTGATTTATTTCATCTTATCTTTTATCATTTACTAGGGTAGGGAAACATTCATTATCGGTGTTTACATTGAGGTTAGTTTGTTATGGTTATGTCTGATGATTTTAATATGGAACCAGGCAGGTTGGCAGCAGTGTTCAGCCTTTACAAAAAAGAGAAAAGAAGAGCATCGGGCGGCGATATTTACTTTCTGGGGTATTTCCTTACGTGGCAATTACTATACATCACCTCTTTCCTATTAATCATTTAAGTACATAAACATCATCAATAACTACACCTTAATACTAAGATCACTGTACACAATTACAGCACTGTAAGCATTCAATAACGGTGTAAACGCGAATGGAGAATGTGTTCATTATTTGTGAGGAACATTCCTACAGTACTTTCAAGTTTGCTTTGTTACATAACAATCTTCTCCAAATTTTCCAGCCAGGCTGTGTCTTTTATCTGTTAAAATCATTTTGAAAGCAGAAAAAGAGCGCTCCACACTCACAGATGTTAGAGGGTAATAGGAAAATTTACCTACATTTTTCAATTCAATTCAATTTCACTTGGTAAGTCTACCTTTTCCCCATCCATTACCTGATGTAGCCTTTTCAGCACTGAATAACCTGGGTTCTTCTGCAGTACACTAGACCATTTGTCTCTTATTTTATCCCCTACCACCGGGCGAGTTGGCCGTGCGCGTAGAGGCGCGCGGCTGTGAGCTTGCATCCGGGAGATAGTAGGTTTGAATCCCACTATCAGCAACCCTGAAAACGGTTTTCCGTGGTTTCCCGTTTTCACACCAGGCAAATGCTGGGGCTGTACCTTAATTAAGGCCACGGCCGCTTCCTTCCAACTCCTAGGCCTTTCCTATCCCATCGTCGCCATAAGACCTATCTGTGTCGGTGCGACGTAAAGCCCCTAGCAAAAAAAATCCCCTACCTTGCCCCTAGCCTTTGTATGTTATTCTCAGGTACCTCAATTGCAGAAAATTGCTGTTTGAGACTGTTTCCTTTTTCCTCCATTTTTGTAATTGGTGACTGGAAGTTATGAAAAATTTGCCTGATTATACGCAATGTCTCTCTGAACACTGGAACAATCATTTAACAGCTCTTTGACAAACGACACACATGCAGAGTTGTCCGTTAAAGGCAAATTGGCCAGGCTGAGTGGCTCAGGCGGTTGAGGCGCTGGCCTTCTGACCCCAACATGGCAGGTTCGATCCTGGCTCAGTCCGGTGGTACTTGAAGGTGCTCAAATACGTCAGCCTCGTGTCGGTAGATTTACTGGCACATAAAAGAACTCCTGCGGGACTAAATTCCGACACCTCGGCGTCTCCGAAAACCGTAGAAGAGTAGTTAGTGGGACGTAAAGCAAATAACATTATTATTATTATTATTATTATTATTATTATTATTATTATTATTAAAGGCAAATTGTCTATCACAGTCATGATTTCCTCAAGATGTTCTGCATAATACAGGGCAGCTTCCATCCAGGAAGCCCAATGGGTGATGATTGGCTGTGGTGGAAGGGTAATAGAGGGGAGTTACTCTCAAAAGGTGGCTATTCTTGATGGAGCCTTACAGAACACTTTCTTCATTGTTGAAATGAGAGTATGTACTGCGGGAAACTCAGCCCTAACTGTTTCTGCGAGTCTATGCAAGGCATGAGCCATACAAGTAACATGAATTAAAGAAGGATAGAAAGTTTTGAAGTTAGGTGCAGTGGCAGTTATGTAGGAAGCAGCATCGGAGACAAGGAGAAGGGCTTTAGAATCATCAACACTCCCAGGATACAACAATTGGATGGTGTTATGCATCATTTGACCAAGCGCCAAAAGTAGATTTTGAGATATTGACACAAACGCAAAATCCTTTGTATTAAATTTTATTTGCTTTTAAATTGAGTTATTATACACCAAAATGAAGATAAAAACATAAATTTTCTTAATGTATTCAATTTGGGGATATTTGAAGTATATCATCCTAATCTGAGATAATGTTGCTTGGTCACTTGATGCTTTATTGCGGTTACATTCGTTTTTGTTTTGCATCACTTGACCTACAAATAAAATTATCATGTAGTGATCGATTTGACTTTTAAAAATTCAGTGCAGCAATAAATATGGTACTTGTTAACTAATTTTATTGCTTATGTAAGTACAGGATTAAATTATACGTAACAGCATACAACATGACATAGAAAAAACATGAATTTTAGAATATACAGTAGTATAGGTATTACACTGCTAGATCATAGTATTAAGGCATCATAAACACACAGTTTCTCCAAGTGTAATATAATGCGGGATATTAAGAATTTTCGAGTTCAAAATCCATATTTCCACATTAAAACCCATCTATATCATTGTCTATTCCAGGATCACTAAACAAGCGCTTATAGAAAGGCTTAGCATCATTGGGAATTAGCTCCATAAGAGAGCGCAGGTCGTTAAGTTTCGCTTCTGAAACTGGTTTTCCGTTGGGCTATAACAGTGAGCAGACCCTGTAGAGCTGATCCATTTTCATTCTGAAGCCGCAACCAACTGTAGACTTCTTAATGTTCACCTGAACGGTGCGTTCTGCATCAAAATGCATTTTGAAGAAAATGCTTAAAAAATTTATCTTCGTTCAAGTCTATTTCTCTCACATGCAGTCAGTTTACCTTCTCACTGTTTGTGCCTGCTTCCTGTTTACAATGTGCTTCTCCAGATGAACTGTACTATGAAAATCCAGTCCAGTCATTCTGTTCACAACAAGCAGGTTCTTCTTTCGGCACATCTTCATTACATTTGTGTAGTCTTCGGTGGTATAGAGGCGCTGTTGAAATTTGAAAGCACGTTCTACATCTCCAAAGTCGCTGTCGTTAGGGAGGAAGCTATGGCTTGGAAATAAAAATATTTGTGTAATCTTTTCAATGCTAGGGTCGTGTTCCAAAACTGTTTTCAGAAATAGAACAATCTTTATATTACGATTCTGGCCTCCGCAAGAATCTGACCACAATATGACTTCTTTGGCGTTGTGCATGTTTTCCATGAGATGCTTGTACAAGCAGGATCCAACCTCCTGAGCCCCTCGTCCTGCTTTTCCTTCCAACGAGACATAACAATGACCTTTATTATCTTTCCCAATATGAATCCCTAAGTTATATAACCACAACTGGTGCTTGTAAAAAAACAACATTTGTGGGAATACGGGACAATGGCAGTGTTTTTTCAAGGTCAAAACGAAACGTTTCCAGTTTATCATCCAACTTCGATTTTTCCATGCTGGAGTATTTTAGTTGCTGAGCGTATGCCGCAGGGAAGAAAACCTTTACGGGAATCTTCTACGCGGGAACTTGCCTTTAGCATCACACGACCAAGCGACTGCACCCTTGTCGTGTGGTCATTTTATGCATAATTCAGACTCAGAAATGGTGGTTGGTCACTTGATGCAAAACTTCAATTTAATGATTGAGAGGTTGGCGTTTGGTCAAAATTCATTTCCCGCGAAATCATATTGAGAATAAAAGTCCGAACAATAACCTATGTAAAGTTTACAACTTTAGCTACCAGATGGTGCAATAATATAAAAAAATCCCATTTTGGCGCTTGGTCAGTTGATGCATAACACCATCCAATTGCAACCCGTTATTGATGAAGTATGCAATGCTTTGACTATTGAAGGTGAGCGGTAGATGCCTGATTGGGTTCCAGTTCTCCTACTATAAGGTTAGCAATGTACCTGCCCATAGAGTCGGTGGTTTCGTCCACACACAACCATATGCAAGACTCCCCAATATCCTACCTGATTGACTAAATGACATTGTAACAAATATCTAAGTAGTTTTTCTTTAATGTAGATGTTGATGGGATGTGCTGCTTGGTGTATTTCCGTAAAAAATATCTGAAAACCGGATTATGCACAGCATTCCAGGGGATATTTGCTGCAACTAAGACTCTACACATATCAGCATAGAAGCTATTATGGGTTGTAGGAGATATAGTTTGTGTGAGAAGAGTCTGTTACTTTTCATGGCTGCTTTCGCATTGTGACTGGCAGTATCTGCATGCTACTGAACGTGGCATTTTTTCTCATGTGAAATCTAAAACACAATAAAGTGATGTCAATTAGAGACTATGATGAGGAATAGTAAAGATGAGCTATTGAATAAAATTTATAATTTGGAACTATTTAAATCAAGCCATTATTACTCTAAAGTTAATTAAGAACAAGAACACTACAGTCCCCGAAGGGCCTTGGCTTTCAATAACGGTTGCTGCCCAGCTCATGGCCTGCAGATATTGGGTAGCGTGTGGTCAGAACGATACATCCCTCAGCCGTATTGCCTTGCCTCCGTGACCCCTGTCCACTGTGGCTTCTCAGTTGTCCTCACTGTGTGAGGTCAACACCGTTCCAGACCTCTCAGATTTCTAAATTACTGCCGGTACTGGAAATCGAACCCAGGTCACCTGGACTAGGTCTCTACAATTAATTAGAGGAGCCAATATCGAAACCTTAGTTTTAGATTAATATGAAATTTAAGATAAATGCACATACCTGTTTATTGCAGTACTGGCCAAAAATAATCTTGCCATCAAAAGTCATCCCTGGAAATTGTACAAGCCATTGTTGTATAAGCGCATTCTTAGATGATTCCGTTTTAGGCATGATGAACTATATTCACTTAAACAGATGTTCTTTCACTGGCTACTTGACACAGTATGTCCCTTCTTACTACCTGCTCCTTGTTCTTCCTAGATAATCCTCCCCCTCACCCCGTCACTCAACACAGTGCGTCCTTTACTACCTGCTCGTTCTTCTGAGCTAATCTTCCACCTCCACCCTTCACTCAGCATTCCTTTGGTGACAGTTGTCTGGGAAGAGCACATTTCTGTGAAGAACTCACCCTCTGCTGTTCTGCTTGTTCCAGGGATGTCCATTGTGTGATTGTAAAAAATTACAGAAATTGAATTTTATTTTAAATGTAGAAAATAGGCATTTTTAGGCACTAAAATAGTAAAATAGGCTTGGAAGGTCCAAATAAGCATTTTAGGGCACTATAAAACTCTATTAATGTAAGGGATTTATCATGAAACGTCAACATATTTTTAAAAATCATGTTTCGTATGGAACGAAATAGGCATTTGCCTTAAAATCCCAGGTCTACTAATGACAAATCTGTGCATGAATAACCTTTCAGTTAAAAAAATGAAGGAAATCGACCGGATAGACTTACTTTGGTTTTCATTTTAAAAATTTAAGATATAATATTAAGTTAACTTTAGATCTTACTGTATGACCAGCTGAGGATGGCCTCTGTGAAGGTTGAAAACGGCACTGTATAGCAACAAGATATAATAAAGTATCGATTAGGTGGAAGGTACCCATTCTTTCCAATTGTGAGAACCATTTCTATGCGCTTACATGTCATTATGTGATATTTGTCGCATGGATTATCACAAAGTTTGCGTACGCATAGTTTGTCCGGTTGACGGTACGTGCCTCTCGTGCAGATACGCTGATAAAAACCATGAACCGCAAAGTGTGTCATGTGTCTCAATGCAGAATTGGCTTTTGTCTATTCTCTGTTGATCATTGCATCTGTAGTATAGAACTCAGAGAATATTTCCTCCATTTTTCCTGCATTTCTTGGAGTAGACACTGGTATGCTTCTATTAATGGTAAGAATATCTCGTGTCTCAATTCCTCAGTGTAGAAGGATTCTCTGGAGAGTTATATGCCAGACGTGAGGGTGTATACTTCAAAATGCATAAGGCCTTTTTCAATGTCCTTGAAGTTCTTTGTTTTTGGGTTGGTCCCACGTTAATGTCAAACCATGTCACATTTGGGGTGATTTTTAACTTCATAATTTTTAATGCAGTACTTAATGACAACTCTGTAAATTTGGTATGCTGTTCATAGTTGATAAAGCAGCTGTTACTCTCACCTGAACATGCATACTATACTATTTCCATGGGTCTGTAATGCAATTCCTAAGTATTTGTAATGTGTGACGATCGATAGTGTGTCTCTTTTATAAATTATAACATCGTTAGCTGCCAGTTTGTCTTTTCTTAGTATGTCTACAGTGAAGGTTGTAGTTACCGGGTGTTATTGGTGAGAAAGTGCTTGAACGGCACACCATCCTGGAGTGAAAGAACTAGCAACGAAATAAAAAAATGGCATGGTTGATACTGGTCCCCTATGCTTCTGCTCCATGATTAATGGATATTCCTGCACCGGATGAAGGTAAACAATATTGTCGGTCATATCTACTAAAAATTTGTCATGATCCCTTTCATACCGTTCATCAGGCATAGATGAAACTGCTCCAGATTTCATTATTTTAGCACTTGCTTCTGCTCGTATAGTGTAGTGTTGAATCAGGCATAAATGCCGAAGAGTTGTCAGACAAGAAGAGAATGATGAAATTTCATCTTAAGGTACACAGAATCAGTCCTGTGATATAACTTAAGCATATGAGGATGCATCTATGATGTTACTTGAATCTTACCTACATTATTTGAGTGGTAATGAAACAACCAATATACTGAGATGTTCAGACCTCAAACTCTTGTGCACATTTTGTATAATACATATACTTTGCACCTTTCTTTTCAAATCTGATTAACTTCCAGTGAGATTTTGTTTCATATGTTATATTCCTGTGCACTTTCCATTTTGGGACTGATATTTTTCTAAGGGCTTGTTTGTTCAAAAATGTACCACAACTTACAAGGAAACATCGGCAGTGGTTAAGTCATTGATTGGAAAATAACAATAAGTTAATTT
Source organism: Anabrus simplex (assembly GCF_040414725.1). NCBI lineage: Eukaryota > Metazoa > Arthropoda > Insecta > Orthoptera > Tettigoniidae > Anabrus > Anabrus simplex. The sequence continues at coordinate 59,807,923 of NC_090277.1, forward strand.
ATTAATTTGACCACCTAATCAATACAATAAGTCTAGTCTTTGTTGATTTACATTGACATGTTAACTAAAATGGTACATGTTTCGCCTTGTATATAGGCATCATCAGCCATTGCCTTAACCTTGAAATAAAATCAGGCACCTTTTACATATAAATAAAATAAAACTTAATTTATAGAAAGCCTTGAAGAAACTTGAACTAAAATTAACATATGGTAAAAGACTAGTACAATGTTGGTTTTAAAGATATTGCAGTGAGTGAGGAGTTTACAATTGGTGAAAGTATTTGCAATATTGACAATAGGAGGCTACTATTATAAGTAAAATGAACAAAGCAACAGTCTGTTACAAAACAAGTGGTAAGATAGCTATAAAATTATGTTGACCGACCAGCGGTTATAATTAGAGAATGACAATCAAAATCGTATTTATTCAAAAAATAATGTCGAAGAATGGTCAAGTGACCTGTAAATATTAGTTTCATGAGATTAAAGTCAATGGCATATGGTGAAGTTGTGGTTCACTTTGATGAAAAAATACGAAGTTGTAGTTGAAGCTTGATGAACAATGTTTAAATTGGACCTCTGTGGACCATCTCAATTTAATGCGATGCTAAAATGTTAAGAATATGGGTTTATTGACATTCTAGTCGAAAAGGCAATGTGACAGTTGAATTATGTTACGTTACGTTATGAGCTAAAAGTTATTGACGGCTGTAGACTTCCCCAAAATTTTAGTTCAAGTCTTTTCAAGCCTTTTTATAAATTAGTTTTATTTTTTTAATATGTAAATCAGGTGCCTGATTTTATTTCAAGGTTAAGGCACAGGCCAGAGCAAAGTGTAGCTTCCACCAAAGTCCCAGTCTCATCCATGGCTGTGACAATATGGAAGCTGCTGGGGTATGAGTGGTGCTGAGTAATGACATTTGGAGCACAAATAGTATCTGAATGTTATGAAAGGTGTTGCTCATAGGATCAGTCGTGCTGCAGTAGCACCTTCTGGTCCAGTGAGGAAAGCAATGGCAAACTACCTCACTCCTCATCTTGCCTAGTACTCCTCATTTGGGCTCTGCAATTGGTTTTTGTGGTTTTCCTATAACTGCACAGCCTTTGGTGGTGCTATTTGAGGATCCAACCAGCCTCTGGGCTGATGATGCCTATATACAAGGCGAAACATGTACCATTTTAGTTAACATATCATTGGAAATCAACAAAGACAAGACTTATTGTATTGATTAGGTAGTCAAATTAATAAATTAACTTATTGTTGTTATTCCAATCAAATATCATCAATACGGATCAAATGATATTTATCACATGTAATAGTGGTTAAGTCTCTGATCGCGATCAAACTTGGAAAACACATTGAGGTACACGTAAAAAAGATGTCAGCATCAATTTTGGGTGCCGACATTCTTTAAGCGCTAACTAAAGGGCCTTAAATTTGCGACATTTCAAGTTCCGTGCGAACACTTATGAATACCTGCTGGCCAATGCTAAGCCGGCACACTGCCTGCCTAGTGTTACACCCTTGCACCTCCTCCCCTACCCCCTCCAGGTTACTCGCTGCAAGTTTCCCTTCTCCGCGCACCTGCCCGTCTGCTTAGCTGTCGAGCGGGACCGACTCTATCAGCCTTCCTGAAAGCTCCCACGTGCATTTGTATTTGTGCGTATTAGCGGATGGTTCTGAAAAGGAACACACTTCTGAAAGGAAACTTGCCGTCCGGTGTTATTGTTAGAACACGAGTCCGGCTGGATGGACAGTGCTTTAGTTGAGGGCTGGGTGAAGTGCGTTGGGCAACGTCGCCCGGGAGCTTGCTTGTGTTGGACAATTACCGAGGACATACAACTAACGCCGTAAAAGATATGACGAGAAAAGGAAAAACCGATCTTGCGATAATTCCTGGAGGACTCACTTCTATTCTACAGCCGTTGGATGTGTGCGTGAACTGGCCTTTCAAAACTGCAGTGGAACAGTTGTACACCGAATGGATGTCTGATGATCACGCGTTAACACCAACCGGACGAGTGAAGGGGTCTGAAGTGGGACTTAATATGGTGCTGGATAAAGACCGCATGGGTGCACATTCCCAATGATCTAGTGTCCAAAATCTTTAAGAAATGTGGAATTTCAAATTCAGACGACGGTAGTGAGGACGACTATATGTGGAAAGATGCCAGTGACGAAAGTTTCTATGGTGAAACTTCAGATGACGATGGTGAATTGTGAATGATCTGAGTATTGGTCCGTTTTTGTTTATGATTTTTTTTGTTTTTATTAATTGTAAGCTGTATTTATATTGGTGGTGGATTTGAAGAAAATTAAATAGATATGTAAGTTATTTGATTTTTATATTCTTTCAGTATTTTGCCGTCTCAAATTCAAGGTGTGTGTCTTATTCGGTGGCGGGTGGTATTCGGAATTATATGGTACTTTTCTTCTTCAGCAAAGTGTTATTTACCAAAATCCAGTGACTTCATAGGCTACAATTAGATTGATAATACTTCACCAGTTATTTACTGCTGTCATCTGAATCTGCATTGCAGTGGTCCACAGTTGTCAAAAAGGTGCCACTGCCTGGTGATGAGTCATGGTGGAGTTATCCCCAGTATTTGTTGATAATGGCTTGAAGAAGAAACTTGTTGGTTGCATTGTTGTTTATAACTTTTAATATAAGATAATACTTTTGTTTAGTACAGATTAATGATTCACTTGATAGTGTTCAGGTTTTTCCTTATGTTTGATAGTTTAAACTCTGTTTTATTACTTTCACTGTTATCGGCTTCGCAGCAGTGTTTTACTACATGGTGAAAAGCCGTCGTGAATTCCGAAATGGGGCTATTTTCTGTATTTTGATTTAATCTTGTTTTGCTTCAGGTATGTTGCCACATAAGACAGAACGTGGAAAAGCAGCTCTCAAGAGATTGAAGTGTTATGAAGGTTGTCCTCCTCCATACGACAGAAGGCAGAGGTTTGTGGTGCCTGGCGCAATGCGAGTCATGTGCCTGAAGCCTGGAAGAAAGGTATTTATTTGTGATAACATAGCTCCTATGCATGCTGGCCCCTTTAAATATTTATCTGTAGCCTGTAGTACCAGTTTTAAAGATCTTGTGTGTTTATCACTGAAATACAAGATTTTCAGGTGTAGTACTTACTCACATTCTAGTACACTTCTCCAAAACACAGTTACATTATCACAAACTCCAAAGTAACATAGGTTGTCAGGTTCTCCATAAGACCCCTAGTTCCCTATGTAATTTAAGTATAGAGCATCAATGATGTTAACAAAATCTTACCTACATTATTTGAATGGCTTTGAAAATACTAATTTACTGAGATGCTCTAATTTTCTGATCACACAGTGGGTGTATTCATGAGATTGTGGATTCAGAGTCCATCATTGGTAGCTCTGAAGAGGGTTTTCTATAGTTCTCACTGTGCAAATTCTGGGTCCACGACTTAACCCCTTGTCGCCGGTTGATCTGAAGTCAAGATGGGAATGATCTTTGAAGCCTAAGAACACTCTCCCTCTCTTTTTTTTTCTGATCAAATTTGTTAGTCTCTGCTATCACAACAGGAGCGGGCATAGCTTTCTAATGATTTCTAGTGGACCTGTGATCCACTACAGTAAAACCTCAATTATATCCGTTCTTATGCCTGGGAAGGAGTGAACGGTTAATTTTAAAAACCCAGATAATCCATACTAGTAATTTTAATGGACTTTAAAATACATAAAATACATACCGTATAACCTTAAAATGCAGTGCGTTAAACCCTCTTTAAAACCAAAATGTGGTCAAAGATACAATAATACATTCTAAATATTCACCTAAATTACCACCAGACCATAAATAATTTACCTGGTGTCATTAAAGCTGCTTTTTAAAAATCAGTTACTTTTTTTTTTGTACTCTCCTAACACTTATTTTCTTCATGTCCATTCTGAGCTTTCTAATTACAAGAATGTCTGAAAAATACGTATCGTCCTCTTGCTCCAAGAATTCCATTAATGATTCAGCCGACTCCAATGCGGTCTGAAGCGGTATGCGATTGTTTGTGACGCTCTCTTCTTCCCCATTCCCCTCACTTTCACTCGTCATTAGACAGCTGACTGCGGAGTTCCTGTTCACGGTTTTATTTACTATTTCGTCGTCAGTTAAAATGTGAGCCCAGGCAGTACATCATCAGTATGAAGCCACTCCTCACTGTTACTTTCATCCACTTCTCCAGAATGAATGTTATTTTCAATAGTCTTCGGGATATCTTTGATCATCACTCCCTAATTTTCATCTTCACCAGTGAACCCACGAAAATCGTCGGCGAGCTCTTCAACATCAACGTGCAATTTTCTCCACGATTGAGTGATGTTCTGAGCGGTTACTAGATCCCATGATTTCTGTGCAGGATAAAGCTCTTCTTTAACCATTCAACGTGGAATGCCGTACACTGCACGCAGACTCCCCAACGCTCTGTCGCGGAATGACATACATTGCATGCGCATAGCAGATTCTGATTTGTGCTTCTATCTAGCGAATATTTCTTGAACTGTTACAAATTTAGTAAGATATATCTACAGGCGAAGCATCGATCTTTCATTTGATATGTATATCGAGTTTTTATAGATTACATAATACATATTGCGTCTGAAAAACCAACAAGTTCTGTTGACATCATGGCAGCTAAATGTTTTCTTGTGACTGCAAATTCGAAAATTAATCATGTTTCACTGAATGATGGTACGGAAAGTTTAGTTTCGTTAAGCAAAGACTAGGATATAGAATTTGAGGGTGAAAGTAGTGATCGTGATGTTGCTTTTGATGCCTTTAATGTCAAGCCTTTGGTTGCCAAGAAATCTTGAACCTGCAGAACGAACTTATTATGGAACCAAGTCCTGAAAATATCGCGTGTCATCCATGCAGATTTGTTATGATTAATCTACTGGGATATATTTCATCACTGTTTCTTTGAAAGAACGTGGATTTTTTGCTTTACCAACAACAGCTCATTTTAATTTAGGGTCGCCACTAGCGTTCGCACAGCACAAGATGGTAACACGCTCTTTAGTAGATTCGTGACCAGGAGCTGATTTCTCTTCAGCAGCCGCTAGTGTTTTGCTGATTAAGCACTTTAGCGTTAAGAATTTCATATTTTTTGGTTCCGTATTGAAACAAGAAAAGGTGGAACTTATTGTCCTTTCTTTGATGATTAAGCATTTCCAATAAAGTCCAGTTTAATCGGCATTGTACACTTGATATTGATGTTGATTCCCATGGGGAACCTGAAATATTTGTCATGAATGAGTAAATTTATAATAAAAATATAAATGGTCCATTATTGGACATTATAAATTTTCCAGCTAACTCATTCCTGGTTGCTAGCGTTTTGCCCCTGTGTGCTAAGTTGGGATCATCAGTTGGTAAATAGCACACCCACCAAGACGCATGGCTAGTGCATACCGTGGAGGCCACTGCGTAGGCTACTTGGAGCCAGCAGCAGTGCCAATGCACTGTGAGAGACTTTGTCTCATTACCAAAAATTGTTGCCTGTCTGGCCATCAGATGATATAGATGTTGATTCCCATGGGGAACCTGAAATATTTCGGTAGACAGGTAGGCTACATTTGTACTGTAGTGCAAAGTAAGGAAATGTGAGAGTGACTGATAAAGTTGAACATTTATTTTCCGTTCTAACAGTCGAGAAATGTTGAGATCGAAATCTTCAGTAAAAAGAAAACGTGTAGCTTTTAACCACACAAAATAAAATGGAGTTGGAGAGTCATTGTACAGTCGTTCTAAAACGGAATAGTGTATCAAGATACCTTGACATCAAGAGCCAGGCTGAGTGGCTCAGACGGTTGAGGCGATGGCCTTGTGACCCCAACTTGGCAGGTTCGATCGTAGCTTAGTCTTGGTGGGTGTGCTATTTACCAACTGATGAGTCCAACTTGGCACACAGGGGCAAAACGCTGGCAGCTAGGAATGAGTTAGCTGGAAAATTTATAATAAAGGAGAATACAAATGATCCACCTTATATCAATACAAAATATGTTGCTAATACAAAATCACAACATTTTTATTCGGGACTGGTTTCGAGGTCTTTGGACACCATCAGCCACGATCGATCAAATGAACATATATATACACATACATACACTGTGATCGAAAGTATCCAGACACCCCCCTTAAACATACGTTTTTCACCTTAGGTGCATTGTGCTGCTACCTACTGCCAGGTACTCCATAGCAGCGACCTCAGTAGTCATTAGACATCGTGAGAGAGTAGAACGGGGCGCTCCGCGGAACTCACAGACTTCGAACTTGGTCAGATGATTGGGTGTCACTTGTGTCAGAAGTCTGTATGTGAGATTTCCACACTCCTAAACATCCCTAGGTCCACTGTTTCTGATCTGATAGTGAAGTGGAAAAGTGAAGGGACACGTACGGCACGAAAACGTACAGGCCGACCTCGCCTGACGGAAACCGCCGACAGTTGAAGAGGGTCGTAAAATGTAATAGGCAGGCATCTATCCAGATCATCACACAGGAATTCCAGACTGCATCAGGATCCACTCCAAGTACTATGACAGGTCGGCGGGAGGTGAGAAAACTTGGATTTCACGGTCGAGCGGCTGCCCATAAGCCACACATCATGCAAGTCAATGCCAAACGACGCCTCGCTTTGTGTAAGGAGCATAAACATCGGACGATTGAACAGTGGAAAAACGTTGTGTGGAGTTGTGAATCATGGTACACGATGTGGCTATCCGATGGCAGGGTGTGGGTATGGCAAATGCCTGGTGAACGTCATCTGCCAGTGCGTGTAGTGCCAACAGTAAAATTCGGAGGCAGTGGTTATCGTGCTTTTCATGGAGGGGGGCTTGCACCCCTTGTTGTTTTGCATGGCTCTATCACAGCACAGGCCTACATTGATGTTCTAAGCACTTTCTTGCTTCCCACTGTTGAAAAGCACTTTGGTGATGGTGATTGCATTTTTCAACACGGTCGAGCACCTGTTCATAATGCACGGCCTGTGGCGGAGTGGTTAAACGACAATAACATCCCTGTCATCGACTGGCCTGCACAGAGTCCCGACCTGAATCCTATAGAACACCAACTTTGTGCCAGGCCTCACCGACCAACATCGCTACCTCTCCTCAGTGCAGCGCGCTGTGAAGAGTGGGCTCCCATTTCCCACGCACCCTTCCAGCACCTGATTGAACGTATGCCTGCGAGAGTGGAAGCTGTAATCAAGGCTAAGGGTGGGCCAACACTATATTGAATTCCAGCATTACTGATGGAGGGCGTCACAAACTTGTACGTCATGTTCAGCCAGGTGTCGGATATTTTTGATCACATAGTGTATCATAATACAAAATATAGACCATTAGTAATAAAATGACATTAATTGAATGAAATATACAACGTGATGGTGTTTAAGTCATTCTTACAAAATTTACAAGTTAGGGACGTGATGATAGAATAACAAAATAGAAGTGAACAAATATTAACAAATGGTTTAAAAATGTCTTTGTCACTGTGTAATGCCTAAAAGTCTTGAGCATGGCGTGAATAAACACTGAATGAATATTGACATCTAAAAGATGACGTGAAACATTGTTCATCTGTTGATAATATGTAACTTGGTAGTGGCTTGTATCATCAGTTTTCATAAGGTAAACAATCAATTATAAAGTAATTAAGCAAGTGGATCGTGTTAACGGCATTGACAGAAGTATTGCTGTGAAAGTAGAAAGTTCTCGATCCAATGCGGGACCTTAATGGGCCTGTTTGTACGGAGAACGGAGAGGAACAGTTGCTTAACCCGTTCCCGCCCGAAAACGCCCGGCTGTTCACTTCGACTTCCGGACCTTAGTGCCCGAAAGCATGCGGCTGCATGATCTGCACACGTCTGCGATTTATGCCATAGTTTTGTACTTTTTTCGGCATTGAAGTGTTTATTGGGCATTTATGAACACGCCGTACAATCTGCAAGACTTAGGAAATAAAAGAGCGATAATCTGTCTTGATGTTGTCTAGGCAACGGTCTTGAACTTCAGCGAGCGCGGATCAGCTGTTTCATTCGTAAACATGGCGGGTTTGAATACTGCACATATTGAAACTGAGCTGAATATAAACGGAAAAAATGACACAGAATCGTTGAGTAGGAGTGGAGGTGAATTTTTAGTGAGAAAATAACACATCGACGAAGGTAATTTAAGTGATAACAGTGATATAAGTGAATACTGATATTGACAAATCGGACATGATGGCGAAGCGGGGACAGTTCAGGCAACACAAACGTTACGTTTCATTACTCCGAATGATTATATGGGTTATATGAAACCTGTCCATAATTTTGAAAGAGTATTGTGAGAAATAGATATTTTTTTTTTTTTTTCAAATGTTAGGAGGCGACGATCTATGGAGTGACATAACCAATTGCGTATACATCAATGCAGCATTCAAAGAGGTGCATTCCAGTTAAATATATACAGAATGGGAAGACACTTGCTCAGAGGAAATAAAAGCTGGTGTCCATGGGCACCATTCCACTTCCAGAATCACGTGATTATTGGTTTAGAGGGATTCAGGCAACATGAAAGTGACAAAATACAACATACTTCTATGTCGATTATCACCAGCAGGGTGTGGAGGTTTGAACCAACAACCTTATTACTCGGTGAGTAGAGAAATGGACGCGATGGTATGTTTTCTAATATTATTGAAAATGTGAATACTTTGTGATCAATAGTTTTTATAATATATAACTTTTTCTGAAAGAATGTGCTCTACTTCAGTGTTTCATAAATAATAGGTGGAAACCTGGGGATAAGCAGAGAGAAAATTTGGACTGGAAAGGGTTAATAACTTAATAATTTATTGTTTACCTTATGAAAACTGATGATACAGGCCACTACCAAGTTACATATTATCAACAGAGGAACGATGTTTTACGTCATCTTTTGGATGTCAACATTCAACAATGGTGACAGCCCTCCCATTCGATATGCTAAATGGATCTCAGTTTTTGTAGATGAATGTTTCCTAGCTTTTTTATATCCTGATGGTAGAGCGTCCAAGTTTCACAACGTAGCTGGTCTCGTTGGTTTTTAGCAGCATTAAGCCAAGCTCTTTACTTTTGAAGGTTTCCAGTTTGTGATAACAGTAAAGCAGCACACCAAACAAAGCATTTAGAATTTGCATCTGCAATGATGGTTATGGTAATTTGCGCCTGAATTGGCATACAGTGTGTTGAATATATTCAAGCTGAGCAGATGAACAAATCCTTTTGTTGCAATTTGTTTCCACAGCATGTGATGTTACTTGCCAAATAAGTGTGCGATGTACCCTGTTGGTGCATAAAATCTGGGCTGTAACTAATTTCACATCTTTTGCTACTTAAGTAGAGGCTTAAATCGTAACTTCCTTATTTACATATCTCTAGATGTGGTTTTTTTTAGGTTCTTTGTACCTGTACTGGTGGTTTTAGGTTTTATCTCTGTAGTTATTAAAATTTATGATTTATATGAAGTGCCTAATTAGTTTTTCTCTTGCTAAAATACCACAAATCCATTGTTCTCTTTTCAGTATTGTCACTTGGGCCGTCTGTCCCATGAGGTTGGCTGGAAATACAAGCAGGTCGTCCGCACACTCGAGACTAAGAGAAAGGTCCGTGCTGTTCTTGATATCCGCCGACGTGCTGGACTCAAGGTGAGAACTTCATTATCCTTACACCTAATGTGTTCATTGACGCTTGTCATTGGAATTAGTGATAGAGGCAGTGAGGTTCTTCATAGACTAGGATGTGTATTATACATTGACATTGGGATGTAATTGAGAATACATTGCTGTAGAAGTAATGCAGTGTAAAGATTGGATGATGCCTCCATAGTGTAACGCTTATATACATACCAGCTTTTCCGATTTAGGCAGGAGACTCCCGATTATTCTATTTCTCCCGTTTTTAGCTTTTATGTGTGTGTGTGTGAACTTTAAACATTTGTTTTCTAATCCTGCCATTTCAGCTTTGTACGCCAGTGGCCAGAAGTCCTTCACTCATTGGCTGCTTTCAAATGAAATATTGACCTTTATTAATACGAGGACATACCTGCCAACTTTCCTGATTTAGGCGGGAGACTCCCTATTTTCAACAGTTTTTCCCGCCTCCCGATTTTAGCCTTTTTTTTTTTAACTTCAAACATTTGTTTTCATATCCCTTATTTCAGCTTTGTACGCCAGTGGTCGGAAGTCCTTCGCTCATTACCCTCTTTCAAATGAAATACCGACGTTCAATGCATGAAATGCACGCGAATGTGTGATGTTGATTAAAACCTGTTTATCGCAACGTGTATATCGATTGTGAATCTTTCGTTCTCACGGGCTATGTTAGTTTTCGTTCACATAGGTCTATTCTAGAGACTAGTCGCTAAGTTGGGAGTATTTTTTAGTAATGTAGTGACAGAATTTCAAAGTTAGCGACAAGTGACTTTTCTGGAGATTTTAAGAGCCATTTGGAAACAATTCTGGCGAATTTTAGTTTATTACGTGAAAATAATAGCTTTGCGCTTCGCATAATCGCGCAGGCGCGTGATGCATTGTATTAATCTACGCATTTGCTAAGTAATGGCATCCAAGTGCATGACTGATTCATGCGTGTGAAGCTTGAGTTCATATTCTTTTCGGAAGGCTTATCAGAGACCAAACATCTCACTCGCATACTTCCTGTGACGGAATAGATACGCAATTTTTCGCCTAGTAGCCTCTTATAGAAAGAGTCAGGTTTTTAGACAATAGGTGTTGTAATATATACCGTAGTATTCCTGTATTGCGAAAGACATGTAGAATAACCTGATATGGCCAATTGTATCTCCTGATTTTCTTATCGAAATCTCCTGATTTTGATTTTGTACAGTTGGCAGGTATGCTAGGAATACGCGTGAATGGCGATGTTTATTGAAACCTGTATATCGATTGCCAATCTCTCGTTCGTTCACATCACTGTAGTCGTTTCTGGAGACAGTAGCTCATTCCATGTTGAGAGAACAGTATTGCTCTTATGACAACTGGGTTTCCATATCGAACGGCTCTGCTCGTCACCATCACGGGAAAGCGGCGGCACATGAATTTGTGAAATTCTGAATTTATGTTCGAGATAAGAAGCGGAAGAAACTAAACTACAAATTATATTTATGAAGTAAAGGGGATGGGGTTTGCAGGGGCTATTTTTGGTTTGTACAGAATCAGAGGTAAACCACAGCATAGGAGTTTAAGGCAAATTACCGAGCTCGATAGCTGCAGTCGCTTAAGTGCGGCTAGTATCCAGTATTCGGGAGATAGTAGGTTCAAACCCCACTGTCGGCAGCTCTGAAAATGGTTTTCTGTGGTTTTCCATTTTCACAGCACGCAAATGCTGGGACTGTACCTTAATTAAGGCCACGGCTGCTTCCTTCCAACTACTAGCCCTTCCTTGTCCCATTGTCGCCATAAGACCTATCTGTGTCGGTGCGACGTACAGCAACTAGCAAAAAAATTGAGGGAGAAAATAGACTAATAATTTTTGTGGGCTCGAGGGGTGAGGGATGCATTTAATAAATTTCTCCAGGCAATAAAGGCTAGAAAACAGACGCAACGAATAAATACTGTAGATCACTGTACAAAACATCAGAGTATTACTGTTTAAGAAAGAAAGAAATCACACATGTAGGCTTATCGCATAACTCACACTCAACACAAGACAATTACATACTGATTTAAAGCCTAAAAAACACAACAGATACTACAGAACTGAGCTGCCGGCGGTTCGCAGAGTGAAGGACTACACGAGGCTTGTACTGGAGCAACACAGATCAAGGGAAATGAAGGAAGGCAACGAAGCGATGGCTGCTTCCGCCATTGTGCTTCCTCCCTACAAATGTATTCATGAAATAGAAAATGTTATGTAGTTATTTTAATAACTCACGGGCAAAAATGGCTCATCCTTTTTATCTATCCTTCATAATACATTACCGTATAGTATATCATCCCTTAATCACGAGGAATTATGGGTGCCTCAGGGAGGTGTGTTCACTCCTTGTAGGTCCATGAGAGCAATGCTGTTTTCTTAACGTGAAATGAGCTATACAGTAAAACCTCGTTAATTCGAAGTCATTGGGACTCAAAAATCGGACTTGGCAAATTACGTGATTTCAAATTAAACGCCAATTCGTAGTTCCGAAGTGCCAACCCTTGCCGCGTTACAAAATATTCTATGGCCTGTTACTGCATGCAGTTAACCTTGATTCACAGTTTCAACCTTTTATAAAAAAACTATTTCCAAAATGTATCCAAGAAGGTGCATTTACAGTATTCAGATAATGCACTTGGATAACACACTGACCAACATAACCACACGCAACGAAATACAGGGGGGGAAGCACGATTCAAAGATGAAGGGAAATCTGCTGGCTCCTATTGCAAGTGCTTTATTCATTGGATTACTGTACTGTATGCATTTTAGATGCCTTGTACTTACACAGAAAGTACCTGATGCCCTTAAAACATCTTGGCTAATCAAACTTTCCTATGACTCTATCCTTGTGCGATTTCCCGCCATGGCACTTCACTCGTACTTCAGAAATGTAAATACTTGCCTTGTCACAAAGTATTCTAAGACCCATTAATGCATGCAGTCACCTTTCAAATGCCGTGGAAAAAGCTATTTCTGAATTGTATCCAGCAAGGTGCATTTACATTGTTCAAATAATGCACTTGGATAAATTATGCTGGTTCCCCTGTGCAAATGCATTATTTTTTGGGTTACTGTTTGCATTTTTAGATGTAATGTACTTGCACGGAAAGTGCCAGACGCCCTTAAAACATTGTGGCTTATCAAACTTTCCTACGGCGGGGAATAAAGTTTCTCGCTTCCGTGTGCACTGCAACACAGTACAATGACCCCCATCCTTGTACGATTCTTTCTCCTTGGAAACCATAAGACCGTTTGGTCTCTGCATTAAAAGAAAGCAATTCAGTTTCATCGGCAATGACGATATTGTAGGATGCTAAAGGGTTTGTGTCACCTATTCAATACATGATAATGTATTGTAATGTATTATAGTATTATAATGTATTGAATAGGTGATACAATAACCCCTTTATCATCCTACATTCAGTATCTTCAATACGGACTAACAATGATATTTATCACTCGCAATGACCATATTGTTCGGTGCCTACGAATTGATTATATGAGCCACGCTTTTTCGTCAACTGTTGGCATCGACAGTGTTTGCGTGATATTACGGCGTTCCTTACAAGGTTGAATACAAAATAATTCAGATTTCATTCAACTTGGTAATTATGAAGCACACTGTAGACACACTGAAGTGGGTGTAAGTTCGGAAAGCTACTCCTCCACGTTCCGGAACACACGTTCTGTCATGACGCGGATAAATGTTGAGTTTAAATTACTCTGTAACATACTATTGTTTTAAAATGTAAAGGCAGTTTTGAATTAAAAGTCTGAAATTTGGTAATGGGGCCGACATTGTACTTCGAATTATGAATGATCCATATTTCGAATTAAACAATTAAAATAACATGCAAAACCGTATCTCATTTTTCCGGGAATGAGAGCTGCTTCGAATTAAGCGGGATTTTGAATTATCGAGGTTCTACGGTACAAATAAGTTAAAAGAAAGTATAAAATGGTTCTACCTTCAACAACATTAAAATAAATGTAAGTATACATTCCTTTTTAACTAAAACGGTACCGGTTTCGACCAGTATTTTTGTCATCAGCCGATCACAAATAAGTGTAAAACAATGCACAGATAAATAAATTGCGAAGTATAAAAAATTCTGTAGGTTGCTGTTCGTGAAGCACTGAAATCTTTAGGGAGTACTGTGTGTTGAAATATAGTCAATCACTAATAAGATGCACAGGTAAAAATATGATATGATGCTGTCCGATGCAGTTTATGAAGCACTATAACACAATGTTATTAAAAAAGTCTAAAATCAAATACTGTAGGTATTTATCAGTTGCAGTTTATAAGGCACTGTATAATTTTGAGGATCAGCTCTGCGTGCCAATCATGAAGAAGTCATGGATCAAGAACTTTAGTAAGACGTAAGTGTTAAGAGAGCACTGTATGGGAAGAAGTCCAGAATCAAATACGTATCCAAATGTAGTACGGAGCAAATTCTTGAAGAGTTCAATTGCAGTTTGAGGCACTGTATAATTATAGAGGCTCGCACTGCCCGTCAATAGATCCAAAAATTATGAAGAAGTCAGCGTTCAAATACGCACATGTACCACGGAGCAAGTTCCTGGATCAGCAGTGCTTATTCTTAAAATTATACAGTGCCTTATAAACTGCAACTGATAAATACCTATTCGATTTTGGACTGCATCTGACAGTATCATCTAAACTTCATATTTTTACCTGTGCGTCTTATTTGTGATTGACTATATTTCAACACACAATACTCCCTAAAGATTTTAGTGCTTCACTAACGGCAACCTACTGAATTCTTTATCCTTCGCAATTTATCTGTGCATTGTTTTACACTTATTTGTGGTAACCAAAAATACTGGTCGAAACCAGTACCAATTTTAATTATAAAAGGAATGTAAACTTACATTTCTTACTTTCTTTTAACCTACTAGTGAACTCGCTTCTATACAGAACAATATGAAATTCTTATCTCTTAAATAAGCTATAGTCGCTAGATTTGGCCTTTTTTAGTAATTTAGTGACAGAATTTCAGAGTGACTTTTCTATATTTTAGGAGCCATTTTGAGACAATTCTGCTGAATTTTAATTTATTACTTGTTAAAAATAGCACTTCGCATAATCTCGTGGGCGCCTGATGTATTATATTTATCTGTGCATTTGCTGAGTAATGAGATCTACGTGTATGGCTGATTCACATGTGTTGAGCCTGAGTTCATGCTATTTTCGGAAGGCTTATTAGACCGATCATGTCACTCGCATACTTCATGTAAGGGAATTGAGATGTTCATTTTAGCCTTGTAGCCTCGTATAACAAGTCTGATTTTGAGACAATAAGTGTTATAATATATACCTCATGTATTGTGCAAGACATGTAGAAGAAGCAGTTTTGACTAATTGTATCTCCTGATTTTCATATCAAAATCTCCTGATTTTTTGTTTTGCAAAGTTGGCAGGTATGCAGTTAGCATTGTTAGCTGCGTTCCTCAAGAGGTCCAGGTTTGATTTCGGGTACTGCCAGAGATTCGCACTTGTGTGGTTCGGAGCGGTACATGCAGCTCTACTTCATTGTGGGTGTACCTCTAAAAAGTTGTGTCTAGGGATAGGACAGAAGTTTACTACCATTTAAATTAAATGCCAGGTGTACCAAAATAACAGTAAAGCCACACACCAAACAAGGCGTTTAGGATTTGCATCTGCAATGATGGTTATGGTAATTTGCGCCTGAATTGGCATACAGTGTGTTGAATATATTCAAGCTGAGCAGATGAATCCATCTTTATGTTCTGAGGTTGCGGCTGAAACTTAGGTTAATGCCATATTACTGTATCGTTGTGTTGTGCTCTTTAAAACATTTCCAAACTTTCTATTTTGTGTATATTGTATAAATTTTGGGACAATTACTTCATATGCGATATTTAAGTCTTTCGTCAGAGGTCAGCTGTCTTCAAGATAAAAGATTCAATACTCAGCAAGAACCCGTATGGCATGAGTAGTAGTTGTTGGATCGAGCCGCAAAAGGCATTTCACAAACCCTATTTGCTTGCATAATTTCCTTGAGGGGGGGGAGGGGGGTGCATTTTGTGATTACAAAAGTTAACAGAGTTATACTTGAGAAAAATATGATATGCTTCATTTTGTATCATTTTTAAATACAGGAAAACCAACTCCACCATTGTCCAGTCCCAAGTCCGTAATGGGAAAGGAGGAGGGTTAGCTGGCTTCGCAATCAGCTGTAAAAACGGCTAACGCCGAGTGTCGAACGGCAGTAAATAACTTGACCCCCATAGGGGCCAATGGCTTCGGGTGGATGAACCCCTTTGGGTGGGGTGATGGTCCCCTCAGTGTAGGAAATGACACTGGAACCTATCATCTGTGTCTTTGGCCCAACGGCAAAATGGACGGAGGAACCTCCTTTTTGTGGTTCCCATCGGTCGTGGAGGCGGATGAGGTCGTGCCAGACAGACTGGCTGTGAAGACGCAACTCAATGGTATTTCAAGTCGCGTCAGTCCGTTGCAGTCTTGGCACTAGAACCTGCATGTCGCATTTGATTTTTGCCGCAGGGTATAGTTCCGAGATCATAGTGTGTGGGTCACTTCCTTGCAAGCTGCGATCCACCTTAAACAAAATCCCGCTTGTGGCGCTTTTTCCTGTTGTCACTCCCTTCAGCTCAAGTCCAACGGCGATGGGATAAGGATGTTGGAGGCAGGTTTTCGGGTGAAACTGGAAACCTCTAGTTCGGACCTGCGCGTTTGAAGCAGATGTGTGATCGGTCCTGCGTCTGTGTTTGGGCAGGCCTATTCAGGATCACCACTGCCCACTCAATGGGGGAAGGCCCTAGAAAATGTGGGCTAAACTTCGGTAGTCACACTCTCAGCCGACTGGGAGGCCGCACCCAGCGGGTCACCCTTTATGCGGTCGAAAAACGAAGATCACCAAAACTTTGATTATAGTAACCTGGAATGTTCGAACCCTATTTGATTTGAAAGATAACAGACCTGAGAGAAGAACAGCGCTTGTCACCCATGAGCTTGGACGAATGAACATTGATATTGCTTCCTTAAGTGAAACCAGACTGTTCAGCAAACTTAAACTTACAGATTTCAGCTCAGGCCACACAATCTTCTGGACGGGAAAAGATGAGGGAGAACACCGCATTCATGGTGTGGGTTTCGCTGTGAAGACCACATTGGTGAATGATTATCACCTAACTTCAACCGCTGTCGGTGAAAGAATGACGACTCTCCGAATCCCACTCTCTGGAGCCAAATCTATGACACTCATCTCCACATATGCTCCCACCTTGGATGCTGATGAAGAAGCACAAGACCAATTCTACAACCTGCTGAGCACTACCATCACCAAAGTACCACCAAGAGACAATGCACATGTTGCACAAGATGATAAGCAATCAAGGATTCTAGTACATGTCAATTTTTATCATCATTCCATTCGATTCCTTGTCCTCACATGTAGCATATCTCGACAGACCAATACTTTTTTGAGCCACTAAAACTTTAAGGTCCAATAATACTGCCTTGAGGAATTCCCCTCTTAATTAATTACAGGGTCAGATAAAGCTTCGCCTGCTCGACTTCTCAGAGATCTATTTTCTAGAAATATAGCAACCCATTCAGTCACTTTTGCCTAGTCCAATTGCACTCATTTTTGCCAGTAGTCTCCCATGATCCACCCTATCAAATGCTTTAGACAGGTCAATTGCTATACAGTCCATTTGACCTACAGAATCCAAGATATCTGCTATATCTTGCTGCAATCCTACAAGTTGAGCTTCAGTGGAATAACCTTTCCTAAAACCGAACTGCCTTCTATCGAACCAGTTATTAATTTCGCAAACATGTCTAATATAATCAGAAAGAATGCCTTCCCAACGCTTACATGCAACGCATCTCAAACTTACTGGCCCATAATTTTCAGCTTTGTCGATCACCCTTTCCTTTATACACAGGGGCCACTACAGCAACTCTCCATTCTTCTGGTATAGCTCCTTCAACCAAACAATAATCAAATAAGTACTTCAGATATGGTATGCAAATAAAAACTTTCTAACGGGGATTTAGAAACCCTAAATTTTTCTTTTTTCCGACATGGGGGCATTTTACGTCATGTATCCGCGGGTAGGTACAGTGTAAACTATATCTACCCTATCTAAAGATAAAAACAGATGTTAGTAGAAGTTTTTTATTTCAGGGAAGTGGATTATTAAACATTCTTCTCTGGTCACACTCTTTGACAATGAATTTTCGTTAACAGAGTCATTGTAATTTGTACCTATACATTGCACCACATAGCATATTAGATATCCCAGTGTTAATACTCTTCATGATAATTTTTTTCCGTACTGAGAGTTTGTCCCAAGAATACTACATCACACTTATTTTATGGCAGGTCTCTCAATACGGAAGTGGTTTGAAAAGTCTGTGCAAAGTCCGAGAGATGGCACCACCAGCGCGTATCGAGGTTATGTTTAGTTAGTAGCATCTCTTGAATGAACGCGCGCCAAGTTTCAGCCATATTGGTTTATTTCTTTGTGTTTGGCAATCGTGTGAATCTAGGAAGTCGAGCTATTTTCAAGAAATGGTCGAAAAAGAATTTCGTGTGGTGATTAAACATTACTTTATGAAAGGCAGAACGCCTCAGGAGACTAAAGAGAAGCTTGATAAACATCATGGTGACTCTTCACCTTCGATTAGAACAGTTTATAAGTGGTTTCAAAATTTTCGGACTGGCCATATGTGCACAAGTGCCGCTGAACGTTCCGGGCGGCCTGTGTAGGTTACAAATCATGCAAGTAAATATGGTAGTTTGAAAATTAACTCGTGAACTGGGCATAGATAAAGCTGATAGTGTATCTGGGATGGTTTATGGAGTATGATAATATTTTTCTTCTGTTTCAGTAGCTTTCTATATTTTTTTACTATGAACTAATAGCACTGTTTCTGAATGTTCTGGGTAAATTTTTAAGTTGTTTTTTCCTTAGACCAGAGTCGTTTGAGGGTAGAGTGGATTTAAAACATACCAGGTATCACTTTTGCTTGATGAGAAAAGAAGTGGGGCTTCTCTACGTGTTCAGCGTTATAGAGTTACTAGGTACACTGATGTTCTTTTCTTTCTTTGCAGAAAATCACCCGTCAAGCCAGTGAGAAGGTGCAGAAACAAGTAGCGCCCTTCACTAAGGTCATCAATTCCTATGGATATCAGTAAAATTGTAAAGTTTTTGAAATAATAAATGTTACATGTGGATATGTATAATCGCTCATTGTCGTTTTACTGCTGAAAAAACATGTTGGAGAAGAAACCTTCCACCAAGCGAGTTGGCTGTGCTGTTAGGGTAGTGCAGCTGTGAGCTTGCATTCGAGAGTTAATGGGTTCGAACCCCACTACTGTCGGCGGCCCTGAAGATGGTTTTTCATGGATTCCCATTTTCACACAAGGTAAATGCTGGCGTTGTACCTTAAGGCCACAGTCACTTCCTTCCCACTTTTAGCCCTTTCCTATACCATCGTCACCATAAGATCTGTAATGGTCAGCTTTTTCTTTGGATGATGGTGGGTTCGCATGTCACCAGCAGTATTGCTGGAGGTGGTTTTTCATGGTTTCCCATTTTCATTCGAGGCAAATCCTTATGCTTTGGCTTACCTAAGGCCATGGCCGCTTTCACCCGAATGTATGTCTTCCCAATCCTTGCATCATCAATACCTTCAGCGTTTTAGTGCAGTGTTGTGCCACTAACAAACATTGAGGCAGGATCAAGAGGCTGACGAAGAATACGACCAGCACCACATACACCTTTTTTGTAAACATTCCCTCTGTTAACATTGTGATGTTTCCCCTGATCCTTTCTTTCCATCTGCGGCTTCAAAATCAGCCTGATTAGAGATTTTTCTCTTGAGTAAGGTAAGTACTACCTTCATCGGGTAATTTGAAACATGCTGCAAGGGAGAGAGGTGGGAGGAGGGCAACTGCATAATGCTGTGCGGATGCTCCGCAGGTTCTCTTGGAAAATATTTGGCTGAAAGTTCACATCGTCCTTTCCTGAGCATTGAATGTAGGTTTTGACCAAACTTCAACAGAACCTCAAATATCCATCACATGGTGAATAGTGAAAAAACTGATGATCCATATCACCAAGTATAATGGACTTCTAACTGCATAAATATAATTGTAAAATACATTAATCCCGCACTGTTGTAACACCAAGAAATCTTCTATGTTTGCGACTAGTTCATATTTCTTAAACCATTCAGTTATATTAACTTTTTTCGAGGTTTGCTACTACTGTACAAATTTTTCCTGTGCTGCAGATTTCAAACTCTACATTTCTCAGCTGGACGGTACTTTCTTTCAGCCTTAACAGGTGAAAAAGCATATAAAAATAACGTGAAATAATACCTATAGTAGCTTATGGGAGAGATTCTTCCTTTATTGCTTGCTAGAGACCCATCAGCCCATCCCTACAAGTTGACATCCAGCATAGACCAGCAATGGCAAACCTTTTCTAGCTAGTGTGCCACTTTGTCTTGGTTTATTATTCTCGACTGTTTACTGTGCCATTTGTTGGTTTCCTTTACGGAATGGCTATAACCCCCCACCTCAGACTTCCTTTCTGAATTCCCAATTATGTTTAACCCAATCACTGCCAAACCCGTATATATACGTTTTGAATGCCATGCCACAGCCGCCAAACCCGTATATATACGTTTTGGTGCCGTGTGTACTTCAGCGATCTCGCAAATGAACGCGATATAATGTAATGCTTTGAGATTCCATGGAAATGCTCAAAGAAGTTCTATACTGCAGATATACCACTCCATTTCACGTGTTTTGAAAGCGACCTGGTGTTATTTCAACTTCGTTGGAGTGGAACATCTTTCCCGCTTAACGTGTACCCATCCTCTTGTTGACGAAGAAATTGAATGTTTCCTCGTAAATAGTGAAGCTGGAGTGCTATATTTTGATAATGAAGGTGGAAAATATTTAAGTGACGATAATAAATTGCAAGAAAGTGCGAGTAGTAATGATGAGTCTCATGCGGAATTGTCACCCCTTCCTGAGATAAATTATTTTTTCCCCAAATGTAAATGATTTTGATATTACCAGTTCTTGGATAAAGAATTTTATATATCAGTAATATCACCGAGCGGGGTAGCCGCGCGTATTAACATGCTATGGCTATGGAGCCAAGCTCTGCACTCGGCAGGCGAGTGGGTTCGAACCTCATCGTCAGCTCTCTTGAGATTTTCTTTGTGGTTTCCCTTTTGCACTCCCAAATAAATGCTGGGACAGTTCCTATTCATAAGCCACAGCCGATTACTTCCATTTCTGTACCCAGTTTCATTCACCATCATCATTTCATATTCATTACCTTCTCAACTGAGGTTTGCGTCGGGAAGGGCATCCGGTCGTAATATAAGGTGTAAAATATAATCTCACTTCATCCCCGACATCGTATTGGGCTGTAGGGCTAAGGGGACGATACGCATTCCATTAATAGTATCAGTAAATATGTATCTGTCAAAGTGCTTCTTCCTTAAAAAAAACTGCCTACAGGGCTCGGCTGGTCATTAAAACTCGGCAGTGAAAAGGTTAATAACATGTCATTTATTTATTTGATATATATCTTGTTACTACATTTGATTGCATGTTCTGTGGTTATATATTTCAAATACATAAAAAATACACTTTTAAGTATGTAAGATTTGAGAATTCCTAATATGTAAAAAATAGTACGTAGAATAAGCTTGCATTGTAACACACTTCGTCGTTAAATATTATTAGATATAACAATCAAAAATACTAATATTGCCAATGGACTTAAAGTGAAATATCGTTCTCACATTTAGTGTGAAACTTGTTTTATGTTAGCTTCATAACTTGTCTCCAGTACCACACAAGAGTCACTTAGGTCTGAACCAAGACGGTTTCTAACTCTTGACTTCACAACGATCATCGTAGAAAATAAATGTTTGTACGCATACGATGACTCAAAACAAGTAATGCTTTAGCAAGTTTCTTCATTGTCGAGAACTTTTGTGGGAGGCTGTCCCACTGATGAAGTATATGCTCTGGCTTCTGGAGAGTATTCACCATCATCACCACACTCGATTTTCACCCATGCTTCAAGTTGTACAGATTTATTCACCTACGTACTGCTGTTTTGACATTCTATCAACTCCATTTGTAAATGGTCAGTAAAAAGATTGACGTGTCATTTATTTCGCAATATGAGGTTTTGCAATTAAGTTCAAAGATTTCTTTAACACAATCGCATCATTTGATGACCCTAGCTCGTCAGTTATTCGTGGCATATGAATCAAATGACGAGCTCTGCTCGCGGCGATGCACAGCTGTACATCAATCCATGTAGTTCAGTCACTAACCTACAGACGCCACTTTTATTCATTCTGAACTGAAGTTTACACATGTGGCTTTGGTTTTTTCCCTTTTACCATGTTCTTACTTCCTGAACAAGAGATAAGAGAATCTTTTTTCATATAATTTCGCTCTTGTCAGTTGCCATCATGGCGCCAAGCAGATGTGCTGGTGTTGATGAAGAAGGAATACGAAAGCTAATAGATAGTGCTTTAGAGAGTGATATTGAAGGCAGTGGTGTTTGTGACGACGAAATAGACCCTGAAGTACTTTGTTCGAGTACTAGCGATGCGTATAATAGTTCTGATGACACGGAAAGTGATGCAAATAACGACGGTGTGCCGAGTCTTTCGAAACGAGCTCGTACCTCGGCACAGACTGACTTGATTGCCTGGAACTGGACAAAAAGTGACAATAAACCTGTTATACATAAGTTTAGTGAATACAGTGGGATTAGTGAAAACTTATTGAAAAAGTTTGAAATGCAGGCACTATCTGAACTCTCGGTTTTTTGTGAATACATGAACCCTTTGTTTGACAATATATCTGTAGAGACAACTTCGTATGCAGCAAAACAGTTGAGCAATCCTGACAAAAAAGTTGAAAGACAATGACAAATGGTTTGAGACTACACCCGACGAAATTAGGGCATATTTTGCGTTATACTATCACAAGTGCGAAAGTCAAGAATACAGTTATACTGGAGTGCAAACAGGTGTATAAACACTCCTATTTTTCGTGAAACCATGAGCAGGGGAAGATTTATTATAATTTCACGATTTTTACATTTTGTTGAACGATGAACAAGTCGATAGTAGTGACAAACTAAGAAAAATTAGGCCTACAATACAACATTTCTCCTCCAAATTTTCAGAATTATATTTACCTTTACAAGACATTGCTCTAGATGAAAGTCTAATGAAATTCAGAGGCTGCCTTTCATATGTCCAGTGTAATAGGTCTAAACGTTCTAGGTTTGGAATAAAAATTTACAAAATTTGTGAATCAATTTCTGGCTACTGTCTGTCTTTCAAAATTTATGTAGGTGACGATGTAACGGATCAAAGTCTGCCTGCAAGTACAAACGTGCTCAACATGTGTGAACACTTGTTAGGCCAAGGACAATCATTGTTTTTAGATAACTGGTATTCTTCCCCAGATTTATTCAAAAGGCTACACGACAAGCAGATGAATGTAATTGGAACTGTTAGACAGAACCAAAAAGACATGCCTCGCGATATCAGTAAGACGAAACTAAAACGTGGAGAGTATGAGACGTGGGCTGCCAACAGTATATTGTGTATGAAGTGGAAAGATAACAAGGATGTTTGCTTTCTCAGCACTAAACACAAATCAGCTGACATGACAGGGACAGACAAACTCAGACGAAAGAGAGGACAAACCCCGAGGGAAGAAGTGATAAAGCCCAAGTGTGGCCTTGAATATCAGAAGGGGATGGGTGGTGTTGACCTTCAGGATCAGGTTACAGCTCTGTTCCCCGTGATGCGACGCACAGTGAAAGGGTATAGGAAAATATTCTTTTACCTCCTAGATATGTGTATTTTCAATTCCTTCACTGTGTATCACAAGATCGCTGCTAACAGAAAGACGAGCTACACGGACTTCCGAACTAGCATTGCACAGCAGCTACTAGAGACTGTTCAGTTGCCAGAGTACTCGGTTCGAGGTCGACCTTCAGCGAGCACCACCCCAACCAGATTACAAGCCAAATCATGGGCCCTTTTTCCCATGTGTATTCCCCCTACTGAGAAGAAATCAAAAGTCACACGAAGGTGTGTTGTGTGCTACAGCCGGGGTAAAAGAAGCGAATGTTGCTGGCAGTGCAAAAAGTGTGCTCTTCACTTAGAAGAATGTTTTGAGGTGTACATGCGAGCACGGAAATGGTGTCCCGGTATAAACAAAGCATGGTATACCCCCATCTCCACGCTTAACGCATTGCTGCAGGTAGAGAGCCCGCTACAAGACTGTTGTGACTAAAATGGGCACGGTGGTGGATGTATAGCAATACACACACTGTGCCTTCAGCACTACCCGTTCACTCCCTCCCCTCTTTTTCGGTACAGGAGTGGCCTTCGACACTACCCCTTCACTCCCTCACCTTTCAGTACTGGAGTGGGGCAGTGTTGATTGTTTACGTCGGGACACCATTTCTGTGCTTGCATGTACCACACCCAGCAGACGTACTAAAATAGCGGCATTGGTAAGTTTATTACTTCGTTATCATGCATGCAAATTTTCAGAAAGGAATATATACTGGTTGGTTTTGTATGATTTTCTAAATAATAGTATGATGACGACGGCCGTAGAGCGGTATTTAAATGCGATTTCTTAGTGAACTCCTATGGTATTTAAATGTGAGGCGAATGGGTTAAATCTCGAATTTGGGAAAGTCTCATGGAAATTACTTGTTTTGAATTTTGTGACACGTCCACATACTTCTTCCAAATACTTTTCGGGTCTTCAGAAATTAATTGATCTGCAGAATTTGACATCAGTTCAAGTTGTACATTAAGTGAAGGAAAGTAGGTACTTAAAGTTCTTTGTTTCAGCATCCCTAATGAATACTTCAAAGTTTTCTCTGGAGTGATTTGATCTCAAACAATCTATCTGCAGTATGTCCCTTTACTTCAGTTCCTTATATCATTGTATACTACTGTAAAGTCACGGAGAAACATTCAATCACACAACCAAGTAGGGTCCGTGAGTTCTGGGAATTCTTCGTGCTTTTCTATTATGAAGAAGCGAACTTCATCCAAGAGCTCGACAAGCCTCTGGAGTACTTGCCCACGACTTAGCCAATGAACATTACTGTACCTTACAAGTACACCACCGGGCAAGTTGTGCGGTTAGAAGCGCGCAGCTGTGAGCTTGCATCCGGGAGATAGTAGGTTCGAGCCCCACTGTCGGCAGCCCTGAAAATGGTTTTCCGTGGTTTCCCTTTTTCACACCAGGCAAATGCTGGGGCTGTACCTTACATAAGTCCACGGTCGCTTCCTCCAACTCCTAGCCCTTTCCCATCGCATCGTCGCCATAAAACCTGTCTGTGTCAGTGCAATGTAAAGCAACTTATCAACAAAAAAAAAAGTACACCACAGTGAGATTCCACTTCGTTAAACATTTTCAAGAACTGGCGATTGTTTAGAGCACGTGCAGGTATGAAGTTCACAATTTTAGTTACCACCGAGAGTACTGTTTTAAATGACTGCGTACGTTCTTTCACGCATAGGGCTTCCTGGTGTAACGTACCATGGAACTGTAAGATAGGGTGTTTTGCTTTTTCTGTAAGACATTTCACAAACCCTTCATGAATATCCACCACACTTGAGGGAGCATTAGTTGTTACAGATAGTCTACAATATTCTGTAAATCAAACCCCATTTTTAATACAAATCCTTGCTTCGCTTCCTTCAGTATGTATCCGTTGTCATAGTTCGTAAGCTCAGCAATTTAATTCCTCTCTCATGACATTTCCGTAAGGAAATTGACAAACAGCTGCCCTTTCTTGTAAGGTCACATCTGTGCTTTCATCAAGACATACTGAATTCGTCTGGGAGTTATCATAATCAGCTTTCAATTGCTGTGAAACCCTTTCACTCGTTCTTATTATTCTACCCTTGACAGTATTTCTGTTGGCTGGCATTTATTTAATTGTAATTATTTGTTAGGAAAGTCTTCAAATAATGTGTCGGTCATCAATAAGAATGTCACTTTCAAGAACTGACCGTCAGATAGCGGTTCCCCATGCTGTAATAAGCAGTGAGACGGATGGGAACAGCCACACTGATATTCCTTGGTCTGAAAGATGATACAAAGCAACCGGTTTGTTTTGTGTATTATACTTTTTTGTGGAACAAGCTCTTTTCTTTTTTCATTTGGCATTCAGCGAACATCTGAGTGATTAGTCTCGAAATGGCACTCTACATTAAATGTGCGGAATACAACTGTTTTCAAACACTTGCCTCACACAGCTTTATTGCTTCTGTTTGTCACTCTGAATTCCCTTGTTCACTGTGCTTGATGAATTTGGTCGCTACCTTTGTTAAGTTTCTGCTTTTTCGGGACCGAAAACATGTTTGTGAGGTTCGTATACAAGCAGCATTCAATAAACAGTTACACACAGAATTATTATGTTCTACTGGCTACCACACACAAGTCAAACTTCACTCACTCACCAACTGCCAGATTTTCTATATTTACTTCTTACACGTGAAACACGTGTGTTGCTTTTCTCTGATTTGGATCAGCTGTCACGGAGAGAAGTTCACTTATCTGACACCGAGCTAGAAATTAGAAAACTGTGCCTTTTGAAATTGTGATGCCCTCAGACCAGTGTTCTTCTCATTAGCTAGGCTTGACCAATCCAGCGCTGTTCTCACTAGCTGGACTTAGTTTTATAAATTGACAGCCTTGTGTAGAACGTCATCCGCCATGTCGAATCTAACTTATCTTTTGTGAGCAGAAGCTTTACTCCCGGTCGGGTTGTTACAACTAGCTTTCCTTGCTTTACATTGACTTGGTAAAAAGTACGGTATGATGTTCTGTAGTCTCATATTAATCCTGGAGATTGACACGGCTAGGCTGGTGCGCTGCGGAATATTTGATACAATATTCTGACAGGTGTGAAAGAGTTCAATCTTGACAGAGAACGAGATTAAAGTTAAGCACCTGGAGATGTGTCACACTAGTTGTAGGTACGACTCGGGAGGTAGAAAAGATCAGCAAAGGCAAACCCGCCTACGTGCAGGGAAGAAGACACATTACATTATTCATCAATAATAGAATGGACAATAAAGTATGTTTGTGATTGTTGAGTTTGAATACCATATATTAGCAATTGAAAATTTAACGATTTTATACAATATACAGTATAATGGCTTTACAAGAACTTCGGAACACAGACCAGGACGCAATTGAATCAGGAGGTTATCGTCTCTACAAAGGACCTCCAGGACAAAGAGTAATGAAGAATTTCCCCCAATTTGATGTAGGTTTTCTTGTTCATAGTAGCATAATAGCCTCAATTGAAGATTTCTCTTCAAACTATTCGATGATCGCACTTCTAACAGTTAAAGTAGGGAATAAAACTTATACGTTAATAAATGTGCATGCACCAACAAATGACAAAAACAAGAGAGATAGAGAAGGAGTTGAAAACTTTTGGGAAGAACTTTGATTATATATTATCGAAGATCCCTGATGAGCATATAAAAATCTTACTTTGAGATTTCAGTGCTAAAATAGGCAGAGAAAAGAAATATCGCACAGTTGTAGGAAAATGGCCAGCTCATACATTAACGAACAAAAATGGCCAAAGATTAATTGAACTTTGTGCAGATCATGGACTCATTTTGGAAACCACCAGATTCATGAGGCGACCATATAAACTTACGACATGGAAATACCCTAACGTAAAATTGGGAGAGTTTCAGATTGATCCTGTTGCTATGGATAAAGATTATCATAAAGAAATTTATAATGTCAGAGTCCTCCGTGGGATAGACATTGACTCGGATCATTATATCTCAAAAATAAAAATCAAGGGAACACAAACGTAATCCTCTCAAAGCATGGAGAAACTATGATCCCAGTTACTTAGTAAATAATAAAATATATTTAGAAAGATCCAAAATACTTTTAAATGACAAATTAGAGACTATGATCAACAAACTTAAAATAGGGAATGTGACAAAGCAATTCAAGCAAGGCACAAGGCATGGTTAAATGATCAACAGAGAAAAACAGAAAAATCTCGAGAAGAACTAATTAATGCCAGAAGACAAACAGCTAAAGAAATTAGGACAATTAAAAGAAATTATCAAAAGGAAATGTTTAGCACTATAGAGGAAACATTCAGTTGTCATAAAACAAGAGACTATTACAAAACATTCAAGCAATATCAATCTAAGTTTGCCCCTCCCACACTTATGTTAAGAAATAAAAATGGAAAAATGGCACACAATAATTAAGATAATGCTAACATCCTTGCAGAACAGTTTAAAGAGAGAGTTAGTTGTGAGGATCCTGTGGAACATTTAGAATTTGACCCTAACCCAAAAAATAAAACTCCATTACAAAAGATTATACCACCAGTTTACAATTAATGCACTTAAAAACTACAAAGCAGCAGGAGAGAATCAAAAGAATGCTAATGATCAGACTATTCAAAACCTACATAAATACATCATTGATTTTTGGGACACGGAGAAGCTTCCCGAGGAATGGAATACAGCGATAATCCATCCCGTTGCATAAGAAAGGTGATCGTTTCGATCCAAATAATTATCGGGGGATATCCTTGCTTGATATTACGTACAAGATTCTATCCAAGAATATATACACAAGAATCCAAGAACTTTGAGAATATCAGGGAGGATTTCGACCAGGTAGAAGCTGATATAGATGTTGATTCCCATAGGGAATCTGAAATAATTGTCCCGAATGTCCAATAACGGACCATTTATACAGGTAGAAGCTGTCCAGATCAAATCATTAGTTTAAAATGGATAACGGAGCACCAAAGAGTTCGAAGTAAGGGTCTAGTAATCACATTTGTAGATTTTAAAAAAGCATACGACAGTATTCATCGTGAGTCATTATTAAAAAGCCTTAAAGAATTTGGCTTACACCAAAAACTTGTTAACCTCATTAGTATGACTTTTAAAAATACAAAGGCAAAAGTTAAATTTAGAGGTGAGTTATCAGAATCATTCACTATAAGAACTGGACTTCGACAAGGACATGGACTTTCACCATTGTTATTTAATTGTGCATTGGAGAAGGTTATGCGTGAATGGAACAAGAAATGGCAACCAACTATCAAGATCAGTAGAAGTATTAAACTCAACTGCCTTGCTTTTGCGGACGATTTAGCATTACTTGCAAATACAATAGAAGAGGCTAAATTTCAAATTGAACAACTAGAAATTATAGCAAAAAAAAAATTGGATTACAAATTTCATTTGAAAAAAAACAGAAATGATGCCAACTTTTAAAATTGATTTACCAGTTATTCAACTGAACAGTAATAAATTGTTCAGAAATTCAAATATCTTGGGGAAATAATAACATGGAACACTAATGAAAAAGAAGCAATAGAACACAGAACAACTAAATTTAAACAAGCACAAAGACTTACCCGGCCAACCTATTAAAAAAAAAACTCTTTCGATAAATGCTAAGCTAAAACACTATAATTCCATAGTTAAACCAGAGGCAACGTATGCTAGTGAAACTTTATTCATATTAAATGTAAAATCTACAACAGACAAATTACAGAAAACTGATATAAGAATTCTTAGAACAATTATTTATAAAAAACACCAAGTTGATGGACAGTGGAGACTGTTGCCTAACAACATTGTCTATCGTGAATGTGAATCAATATCTACAATGCGTAAAAGAAGAATTTCCTTTTTCTCTCACATATCAAGATGACCAGACACCAGGATATTGAAACAACTATTTGATTACTTTAAAAAAAATCAATAATAATTGGTTCAAAGAAGTTGAGGATGATTTAGAAGAATTGGGTATAACTCGGCAACAAATCAGAGACAGAAAAGATAAGAGGATTTTGAAGAACAAAAGCATAAGTCTCAAACTAAAAACAGTTTAACAGAAACAATATACTATATCGAACACGAAGGGCTTCCAGGTCGGAGAGGATGAGAAAGTTCTGGGAGAAGAAAAAAAAAGAAATTAATTCAAATGTATTGATGTAAGTGCTCCAATGTGGGCGTAAAATATGTAAATAATAATACAGTATAACCCCGATTTAACGTAAACCCGCATTTAACGCAAGAAATTTAAAGTCCCCAAAATTATTTTATAAGAGCAGTGCAATTTTTATATTCTATTTAACCCATATCTGCCCAAATTACTTTTCTGTGAAATATTGCGATGTATTTCGTAAGTACAGTTGTTCGTAACCTAAATGAAAGGGTTATGATGATTTTAGGTTTTATTAACATATTTTCGCGGAGATTTGCCATATCGACAGTGAGCATGGACGGGTAGGGTAAAAGACGTGCTAAATAAAGGAACTTTTCTTCACGTTTTAAGTTCATATGAGTAGAATAATTAATCACTTAGTAAATATTAGTCACAGAAGTGTTGAATAAGCACAAAATATTACAAAATATAAGACTCAAAACAAAAGGACAATATTCATATGTTTGTAGTACTTGTTACACACAGTACCAGATTTAGAGCAAGTATGATCACCCTGAAAATACGAGTAGAACTTCACAGCAGTTTAGTCTGTGTTTGGAGGTTACACTCTGATGTTCGTCATCCAGTCTGCTTAGCGCGAGTGAAATGCCTCGAAGCAAAGGACGCGGCAGCCAACGTTACATTTTTTTGCACTGTTTCCTGGCAGCTTTACCACACTGAGTACACCGCACTTGCTTCTGCTTGTTTCGAGGTAGTGAGATACCCCATCGAAACCCACTTCTTGCAACTCTCGTGAAGATACTTTCGTACTCGGCCTTCCTGCGTTAGGATGCGTAGCGGCACAAGATCGGATATGTGCCCTAACGATGTACCATGTGAAGCCGAGGTCTAAATTTTCCTCTTTGCCCTTTGGGGTCAAACGGTAAAGTTCACTTATTTTTGTACACACTAGTTCAACATCAGCCTGGAGTTGAATACCAGAGAGTCTGTTTATATCTCCACATGACTCATCATCATTGCTACCACCGTCACTATGAAAAGCATTTTCAGGTGGTTCTATGTATATATTAGCATTTAGGATGTCTTGTGATTCCTCCACGATGATTCCGATCTGCTCGACGGTAAATCTGAGAAGAATAAATTAAAATTCTAATCGGTAATGAGGCAGTCCCATTCGCGCCCACTGTCGACATATGTCGACGTGGAACTTTTGTGCTCTGCTAGACAAAAGCAACTATAAATCAGCCATAAATGAATTCAAAGTCTGTTAAAGGCATATTTCGTTATTACTTTTAACACAACAGTCCGATCTTACCTACAATTGTAACAATATTATAAGAAAATATTACTCACCGTGACGGAAGCGTCATCCTCTCGAGTGTATACGGAATGATATTTCATACGCAGCCACGTGATAAGGCTCGAAACTGAGTTTTTCTTGTTTTCGTGCCATGCAGTAAGTATCAAACAATGCACCTCAAAAATATTCTTCCAGTTTACCGATACAAGATCAACAATATTCAGATATTAACGTCGACAGGCACATATGGGTTAATATAATTCACAATAAGGCAAAACCCACATTTAGCGCCAATGAAATGTTGAATTCTCAAATATTTATTTCTATTCATTTTGGTTATGGGATGTTAAAAAGCTATGAAAAAAAGCTTGCTAAGTATGATTAAAGGCTGAAGAGGAATTTGTAGCACAGGCCCTTAGGGCTAAAGTGAGATGTCTGGCTCAGATACACATACAACCGCAGCTGCTGTAATACAGTAGACGAGAACCCCCGTTTTAATGACGTTATGCCCTGTGAAAATTCCTATATTAATCTGGGGGAGTCGATCTTGAGCAAGCCAGAGTTCTCCTCACAACTCCGAATGGTGTAAACAAATATCAGAAGAATATGTTTTCATAATAAGTGCAATGACAGCCGTTGTTAACTCCTTAGAAATTGCTTAATTTTAATATTGTATACTGAAATAAAATAAGAATGTGATTAACTAATTTCAAAGGTTTTGGTCCTGTACTTTCGTGTCTTGTTAAATTTCAGAAAGGCTGTTCACGTGTAAATTTGTAGTGAAAAGTTTATCACTATTCTATAGGGAGCTTGAAATATGTTTTCATAACACGTGTGCGGTAAACATAGGTTAGACGATGCCGTTTGAAGTAAGAAAATGGAAATGTTTGCCACAAGCCTCTGGAGTGATGCTACACTGAAGAAAATCGAAATTGCAACACCCAGAAGGAGTGGTGCTACATTGCTGCAATTGAACATGCAGGACGAGTGTTCGGTTGTGATTCGAAGATTGCACTTTCAGGTCCCTCTGACTGCAAGTTTGGACAACAATCAATACAGGATGTGCCCACCACGAGCTGCAATACATTAATGAGTTCGTCGAGGCATGGAGTCAATAAGGCCCTGGATCGCTTCCTGAGGAACTGTGGCCCATGCTTGCTGCACTGCATGGGTCAGTTGTTCCAGAGTTGTGGGTGGCTGAGGACGGTTGGCCAGTTTTCGACCCATCATGTCCCACACATGCTCAATAGGACTGAAGTCTGGGGATCTGGCAGGCCATTCTAGGGTTGTGATGTCGTGGAGAGCTTCTCTGGAGATGCGTACAGTGTGAACCCGGCATTGTCCTGCTGAAACATCCCATTAGCAATGTTCGCCATCATAGGGACAACCACTGGATTGAGTACCCTATCAACGTACTGTCGAGCAGTCATAGTGCCCTCAACAAGCATTAATCGTGATTTCACATTAAAGCCAATACCTCCCCAGACCATAATGCTTGGTGTTGGCCCTGTGTGCCTCTCGACAATAAGATTTGGGCGGCCCCTCTCCCCGGTATGTCGGCGCACACGATTCCGGCGATCACTGCGGGCAAGACAAAAGCGCGATTCATCACTAAAGACGACCCTATGCCATTCGTTGACCCACGTCGATCTTTCACGACACCAGGCCAGCCTTACATGTCGCTGTTGTGGGGTCAATGGAACACCTTCTGCAGGGACATGGGCTCGTAAGCCAGCTGCACGCAGGCGATTACCAACTGTTTGTTGTGTAACGTGGGGTGCCACAGCTGCTCGAATTTGCGCTGCTGTTGCATGGGGTTCCATCCGGGCCATCCGAATGATGCGACGATCCTCTCTCACAGTTGTCTGTCGCGCTGGGCCTGTGCTAGGTCTACGAGTGTGGGTACCTTCATTTGACCACTGCTGCCATACACCTTGTACCGTAGATGGCTGTCGGCCAACACGTGCAGCAACAGTCCTTAGCGATAATCCAGCCTCACACAGCCCAATTATTTGAGTCCTCTCAAATGGCGACAGTTGTTGATAGCGTGCTCTTCTCTGTCATCAAGGCATGTTTGACGGGTAACACTTCACTGCACAGACTGGAAGTCAACTACGCTACACCAGAGTCCGTATACTGGAGTTGATTCCTCCGCGACCAATCACGTGGGGAGACCTGTAGCAACAATCCAATGGTTCTGAAACTTTGATCGTTTACATACCTACATGGCATCGTTCCATATCTTGAAAATCAACGCAAGCAACCAATGTCTTCATGGTGTTGCAATTTCCATTTTCTTAAGTGTATTACAGCTTTTAAGAATGTAACGGAATGTGCATGTTCAGACTATTGGAATTAGAAAATACGTGCTAATGAGTAAGCTGCTGCTTAGAAAACTTCCGCGAAAATGTTTAAACAAATCGATTGCTCTTTTATACCGATTTAAATGTGTTTTTGTGAAAGTTTGGTATCTTTTGCAACTTTTATGGAAAATCATGTATAACGTTATAAGAACAACCTTAAATCCAAACGGTTTTGCATTAAGCAACAAAAATCTGTCGAAAGGAGGGGTTAACCATGGGCTCACTGTTATCAGGAATAATAGCGAACATATTCCTTAAACCTTTCCTGCCCACATTTTTCACTCCGCTTATCCCCGTGTTTCAACGTGTTAAAAAAATTTGAAGCAGAGTGCATTGTTTTAGAAAGTTAAGTATAATAAAAACTATTGATCACAATGTACTCAAATTTTCAATAATAGTAGAAAATATATCATCACATCCATTTCTCTATTCATAGAGTCATAAGGCTGTTGATTCAAACCTCCCTCCCTACTGGTGATACTTGACACAAAGGTAGGCTGCATTTTTCATATTCTCACGTCTGAATTCCTCTAAACCAATAATCACGTGGTTTTGCAAGTTGAATAATGCCCATGGATATAAGATTTTATTTCCTCTGGGAAACTGTTACCATTCTGTTTCTGTTTTACTGGAATGCGCCTGGTTGATTGCTGCATAGATATATATGCAATTGGCTAGTGTAGGGGTAGCGTGCCTGCCTCTTACCCAGAGGCCCCGGGTTCGATTTCCGGCAAGGTCAGGGTTTTTTACCTGGACCTGAGGGCTGGTTCGAGGTCCACTCAGCCTAGTGATTAGAATTGAGGAGCTATCTGATGGTGAGATAGCGGCCCCGGTCTAGAAAGCCAAGAATAACAGCCGAGAGGATTTGTTGTGCTGACCACACGACACCTTGTAATCTGCAGGCCTTCGGGTTGAGCAGTGGTCGCTTGGTAGGCCAAGGCCCTTCAAGGGCTCTAGTGCCATGGGGTTTGGTTTGGTTTATGTCTGAATAGTTTGTCTCCTAACATACGTAAAAAAACAATTATTTCTCATAATACTTTTACCAAATTATGGACAGGCTCAATATCATCCATATAATAATTCGGAATAATGAAATGTTTGTGTTACCTTAATTGCCACGGTATCACCATCAGGTCCAATTTCTCAACATTAGTTTTCACTTATATCACTAAAATTATCCTTGTTGATATGTTATTCACTCACTAAAATTTCACCTCCACGCTACTGAACGATTCTGTGTCACTTTCTTCGCCTATATTCGGCTCAGTTTCAATATCCGCAGTATTCAATCCCGCCATGTTTACGAACGATACAGATGACCCGCGCTTGCGTAAGTTCAAGACCGTTGCCTAGGCAACTTCAAGACAGATTATCGTTTTTCTTTTATTTTCTAAACCTTGCAGATTGTACTGCAAGTTCATAAATGCCTTATAAACACTTCACTGCCGAAAAACAATACAAAACTTTTGCATAGATTGCAGATAAGGCAACCGGGCACTAAGTAGCGGAAGGCAAAGTGAACAGGCGGGCGCCTAAGGGCGGGAAAGGGTTAATAACATTGAAAACAATTTTTTAACCATCTGAGAGACTTAGAGGGAGACAAAGTTTTAAGAGGTATGCAACTAGACTGGCAAAATTAATGGATCACTAAATTTTCTAAGGAAAAAGTTTAACACGAGACTATCTTCAGCAAAAACCATACAAAGTTGTAACTACAGTGTGTAGGGTAGATATCTCCTTGTTTTATTGCTGTCAAACTGTAAATAATTTATGATAGTACAGTTTATATTATTGTAGTTGGGTACAAAACAAGACAACCTCGCCTCACACCACTACCCTCCAGTGGCAGCCCGGTGTCTATTAGGGGTTAATAGGATTTACTACGTCTTCCGTAGTCAGAGTTGCCAAATCGTCTACCTCATTAGCACCAAACGAGCCAGAGGAGGAATAAAACATTTTTAAGGAATTTATTTGTCATTTCATTGTAAACTGAATTATTTTTTGTTTGTTATTTGCTTTACGTCGCACCGGCACAGGTAGGTCTTATGGCGACGATGGGACAGGGAAGGGCTAGGAGTGGGAAGGAAGCAGCCGTGGCCTTAATTAAGGTACAGCCCCAGCATTTGCCTGGTGTGAAAATTGGAAACCACGGAAAACCATCTTCAGGGCTGCCGACAGTGGGGTTCGAACCCACGATCTCCCGAATACTGGATACTGGCCGCAATTAAATGACTGCAGCTATCGAGCTCGGTAAACTGAATTATTATTATTATTATTATTATTATTATTATTATTATTATTATTATTATTATTATTATTATTATTATTATTATTATTGTTGTTGTTGTTGTTGTGGTTGTTGTAGCTCAGGAATTTAGACATGAAAAAAATAATGTTAATATTGCATTATGAGGATCTAAAGTAGATTATGAGGTAACGAAGAAAGACCCCTGAATACTAAAACGTAAACTCAAACGACTCATAAAACTGGACAAGCTCAGTGATAGTGCGACGGGCTAGTAACCCGAAGTCGGAAGGTGCCCTGGGTTCAAATCCCACCGGCTGTACTTGAAATGATTTTTGTAGTTTTTTTTCATTTCACATAAATGCCGGAACATGGAAATAGCCACATGAATAATAATAATAATAAATAAATAATATAATTTCCTGCTGTTGTTGTTGTTGCTATTATACAGTTGTTAACAGAATGAATGTTCAAATTACCCAATTTTATTCCACCAATACGCTGCACAGTTTGTAAAGTAAACCATTTTGAAAAGTGAAAATAATAATGTATTGTCTGGCTCCATGGCTAAATGTTTAGCGTGCTTGCCTTTGGTCACAGGTCTCCCAGGTTCGATTCCGGGCAGGGTCGGGAATTTTAACCATAATTGGTTAATTTTGCTGACACGGGGGCTGAGTGTATGTATCGTCTTCATCATCATTCATCTTCATCACGACGCGCAGGTCGCCTACAGGTGTCAAGTCAA
Organism: Anabrus simplex; assembly: GCF_040414725.1. Taxonomy (NCBI): domain Eukaryota; kingdom Metazoa; phylum Arthropoda; class Insecta; order Orthoptera; family Tettigoniidae; genus Anabrus; species Anabrus simplex. The sequence goes on from NC_090277.1 coordinate 59,844,374, forward strand.
AAGACCTGCAACTGGCGAGCCGAACTTGTCTTCAGACACTCCCGGCACTAAAAGCCATAAGCCATTTCCGTTTAATTTCAGTAATGTATTCATACTGAAAGAAGAGACAACTGAATTATTATTAACTATTCATAATTAGTATAATTATTTGGCTCCTCCGTGGCCCAGACAGTATCCTCTGACAGTTACGGGAAATCAATACACTTTAAGGCGTTAACACCCACTTTAGAATGTTTTGCAAACCATTAAAAACTTCAAATAGGTTGGATTATTGTTATTTATTTACTTTATTTTACTTTATTATCCATAAATATTTGTAAAAGGGAAAACATACATTTAATTTGACGTGTGGGTCTCCAGAAAAAATATTTATTATTATCAATATTAACAAATACATCGCAATTGGGAACAGGTGGCAATAGTCACTTACATTAGTGTGATGATAAAGTAAAGTTAAAACATAATTACCCAACTACTACTACTACTACTACTACTACTACTACTACTTCTACTTCCGAACTTTCTTTTTAGTGGGAGTTACATAGGTATTCACATCACTGATTTTTACTATTGTTTTTGCCGTAGTAACACAGATTCCTGTCGCTTCCGATACTAAATTATTTAAATTTTTACCAGTTATAACACCGCCATTTCGTAAAACACCTCGTAAGAAATTTTTAATGTTCCTCGCCAACATCGCGGTTTGTTTTCGGAATTTAACATGAAGAAGAAGAAGAAGAATGTCCAGGAAGCTGATTTAATTCCGCTTCGTTACACTGTGATTCTTGATTTACCCACGGCCGGAAGAATAATTACTGCTCTTGCGCTGAACTGATAAGTTATAAATACTACAAATATCAGTTATTTCAAATCTTAATATTAATAATGTTCACTAGGTCACTGCACTGCACTCGGCATAAAGAAAGAGTCAAGACTGAAGAAAGTGGTTTGGCAACCTCTCCATACCAAACAAGGATCACATGGTGCTCATCAACTCAGCAGGGTGCAGGGTGGATTTACAGCTGGCTTCCAGCTCACTTCCAAGAACTGAGGTCGTCATGTTTTGTCCCCAACTATACAGGCAAAGATCTCTGGTAAAGGTGTGCTTTCTACTGAAACCTCAATATAAGGTAAAGTCCCTTTTAAGGTTAAAAATATCAGGTCCCAGTAAAAACGATAAATAGAGGTTCTACTGTAGATATGTCTTCTTTGCGGATTGCCAGTCTGTGCGCATGTACGTAGTTATATTATGATGGTGGATTTGTGTACCGGAAAGTCAATGTACAGTTACACCAAAAAAGAATGAGCGCACTCTTGATATCAGGATCTTTCTTAGGAATTATTAATTTGTGTAATGTTCCTGGGTCTGAAGATGTCTCCATGAAAGGCAAAATTTGTCACTTTTGATATCAAGAGTGTGCTCATTATTTTTGGAGAAAGGATACACTGCTTCAAAAAAATTGAGATTAATTTTTGGCAATGGATAATTTGCAGAATGTTTATTTAGGGATGGATAATAGAGGTTCTAATGTACTCTTCTCAGGAGAACCATTGTGATGCGCAGCATGGAGAGAAGTATTGCGAATATTTTGGGATGCAGTTGGGAATTTAAAAATAGTCCTTTCAAAGGGCCAACAAATTACACTAGCAGGAGTCCGGATTTAAAAAAAAAAGGAATTTGGCTTTTACCATTTGAATGTTTTACTTGAGCATTTTCCTCGCTTCAAATTTTTGGAATGGGTAGGTCCTAGGGTTTTGTTGTGTATAAAGAAAAATGTCTCAATGAAACTGCTCCGCATGTGAGTGTGTGGAGAAATGAGTTAATTACAGACTGGTAGAATGAAAGGATGCAAGCACTCGAATGAGTAAATGGTTGGGTAATAAGCTGTCGATAGAGAGAATGAATGAACAGTAAGAAAGTGAGTATACACGTTTATCTTGCAATTCAGTTTGCACCCGCAACCCCACAGGTGTGGCAAAAGCAGCAGTAGAACAAGATCTTGCTGTAATTTTTATACATTTTGTAAACCATGTGAATATTGTAAATCTTGGAATATTTTGTATGTAGTGTGTATGGAGCTGTCCCTTTTTCTCTAGACCTTCAATCTTTCTGTTAATGTACCTTCCCACAAAAAAATTATGATCTGTTACTGTGCAGAATGACTTGCTGCAGTAGACTTCATTTGAAGCTGTTCCTCATAACTCTCCTTAGAGAATGTTTTCTCATTTGATAGTGGACAAGTTTTTAGCAGTCTTCTTATTTGGATGAAAGGTGGGTAGAGGTATTTATAGTTTTGCATGGTCTTTGGGTATTCCTGGTCTCACAAACTAGATGGAATGTCACATTGTTTTGGGTTGTCTACAAGGAGACCTACAGGTCTCATGGTCTCTACGCCATACAGAATTGGTATTGTGATTAAAAGTAGTGTGCAAGTTTTTTAACTTTGAGAAACTAAACTTGCAAAGATGTTATTAGTTTTTTTCAATGTAGGAACATGTGAAGCTATCCTGACTTTACGTCTGATCTTAGAGGATCGAATTAAGAAGGCCAAGCCCACATACATGGCATTCATAGATCTTGAAAAGGCATTTGATAGTGTTAATTGGACCAAGCTATTTGAGATTTGGAAGGTGAACGGGATCAGATATCGAGAATGAATAATTATCTACAATCTGTATAAAAATCAAGTCTGCAGTGATAAGAATTGTGGGCTTTGAAAAAGAAGCACCAATCCAGAAAGGAGTGAAGCAAGTTTGTAGTTTGTTCCCCCTACTCTTCAATGTTTATATAGAACAGTCAATAAAGGAAATCAAAGAGGAATTCAGGAAGGGAATCACATCCTAAGAGAGGAAATCAAAACCCTGAGCTTTGCTGATATTGTTATTTTATCTGAGACTGCAGAAGTTCTGGAGAAATTGCTGAATGGTACGGACAGAGTCTTGGAGTAAGGAGTACAAGATGAAAATAATTAAGTCCAAAACAAAAGTAATGGAGTGCAGTCGAACAAAGTCAGGTGATGGAGGTAAAATTAAATTAGGAAATAAAGTCTTAAAGGTAGTAGATGAATATTGTTATTTGAGGAGTAAAATAACTAACGATGGCAAAAGTAAGGACATGAAACGCAGACTAGCACAATCAAGGGACTTTCTTAAGAAAAGAAATTTGCTCACTTGAAACATTGATATAGGAATTAGAAAATTGTTTTTGAAGACTTTCGTCTGGAGCGTAGCATTGTATGGAAGTGAAACATGGACGATAACTAGCTCAGAAAGGAAATAGAAGCTTTTGAAATGTGGTGTTACAAAAGAATGCTGAAGGTGAGATGGATAGATCGAATCACGAATGAACAGATAATCGATTTGGCTAAATTTGACGAGAAGAAGAGATAGATTGATAGGGCACATTTTAAGACACCCAGGACTTGTGCAGTTGGTTTTTGAGTGAAGTGTAGGTGGTAAGAACGGTAGAGGTAGACCAAGGTATGAATATGACAAGCAGATGTAGGATGCAGCAGTTACATAGAATTGAAAAGTTTCGCACAGGTTAGGGTGGCATGGAAAGTTGCATCAAACTAGTCTATGGGCTGATGACTCAAACAACATCAAGTTTGGCTTCCAAATGCTTGGTTGATATATATTTTTTACTTTCAAATTTTAGGCTGGGATAGGGCATAATTATGAGATACACTCAAATGTGGTAATTTAGGCCTGCATATCCTACAACAGGATCCACTGCATGAAACTTATGATGGGCATGATGCAGCATAAGAATAGTTTGATTACTACGCATAGACATATTTTGCAGGTCAACCGGGGTCTATAAAGCATTTTGGTAATGTGTTCAACGCCTATTATTTTTCTTGAAATTGTTATTGCTCTAATTGTAACCAAGACAAAGAAATGTGCAGAGGAGAAAATGTGTTTCTGGGACCTGTAATGTTGGGTGTTTTTCAAAGCTTTTCCCTAAATAACTGGTATTTTAGTAAGGATGCCTTACTTGAAACTCTAATTTATGAACTTAACAATTGAAAGGGATAGATTTGAGCTAATCTTGACATTCGTGCAATTTACGGACAATTCAGAGAAAGATAACTGCTCAGCACCACCAAAGCATGTAAGGATAAACACTATATTTTCTAGAAATATGCTGAGTTAAGTATAGTTGGAGTCAAAACATGATGACCTCAGTTCTTGGAAGCGACCTGGAAGCCAGCTGTAAATCCCACCCTGCACTCTGCTGAGTTAATGAGCTCCATGTGATCCTTGCTTTGTATGGAGAGGTTGCCAAATCACTCTCTTCAGTCTTGACCCTTTCTTCATGACAAGTGCAATGCAGTGACCTAGTGAGCATTATTAATAGTAAGATATGAAATAACTGATATTTGTAATATTTATAATTCAGTTTAGTGCAAGAGCAATAATATGTCGGTATTCTTCCGGCCGTGGGTAAATCAAAAATCACAGTGTAATGACGCGGAATTAAATCAGCTGCCTGGACCTTGTTCTTCTTCTCTTCCCCTTCCTCACCAAGAACTCCAACTAAAACTGACAAAAATGTGATTGTCAGAGGTGTTACCTTACGAAAACAAATCGCGAGATGGTGAGCAACATTAAAAATTTCTCACGAGGTGTTTTAGGATTTGGCGGTGTTATAACTGGTAAAAATTTAAATAATTTAGCATTGGAGGCGACAGGAATCTGCGTTACTACAGTGAAAAAATAGTTAAAATCAGTGATGTCAACAGCTATGTAACCCCACTAAGAAGAAAGTTCGGAAGCAGAAATTTAAATTTGATAAAATAGACGATTTCACTCGGCACCTGCTTCGTCGAACAGTTTTTGAGTATTTTTGAGTATTACTTTATTATCACACTAATGTGACCATTGCCACCTGTTCCCAATTGCGATATATTTGTTAATAATAATAATAATAATAATAATAATAATAATAATAATAATAATAATTGTACCGGGCGGTACACCTCCGCTCCGCTAATTCAAACTTTGCGCCAGTTGAAACTCCTCTACTGGAGGAAGCCTGAACTTTAACTACCGTGTTAGGTCTCAAGTTTCTCAGAAGAGGTCCCTACTTGTAAATTTTGAAGTGTTCTGAACTGTGTCGTTTTCGATGTATTTTTGTTTTCCCTGTAGCAAGAAGTGTGAACATTCTCTTCTAGATGGCACCTCCTATGAACTACAATTGTGCACTCTAGTGCGAAGTGTAGGAACCTTTTTTTTTTTTTTTTGAAGAAATTTAGTATTTATAAGTTTGTTCTTTATTAAATTTCTTTCTGCCATTTTTTAAGTTGGCAACGTTAACCCTTTCTTTCCGCCAGTTTTGAAATTGGCCAATCATAAATTTTTGTAATTAATTTTCCACCAATCCTAGATGTCTTCTTCAGTTTTGACTTGTAATTTTTTGGCCGTCCAATAAAATGCTTGTGGGCGGGTGTTATCATTCATGAAAGGTCTCGAATGTTCCGCGAGGGTATATAAACTGCTGATTTTCGGGTCTCTGCGCCACTTCAGTAACATCTATCATTGTGTAAATTATGTAGCAGGGGGCGGGAAGCACCTCTTTCGTCGGGCAGCAGTTCTTCAATAAGGTAATGGCCTTCTAATAACTTCTTTTCTTGCTAGCTCAGCAATTTAACTCTCGGGGCAGGTTCGATACCTCTTACCATGTAACTTTCCTCTAAAATGTAAAAGACTCTTGGTATAAATTCTATCTCTAAAAACTACAAATTGGGATAGAGAGTGCCTAACCCTTTCGAGCTCCCTTTCATATTGTTTTTGAGGTGACTACGTTTTCTCAACCATTTTTCTTCGTTTTGTAATCTAATAAGTTTTCCTATCGTGTCACCTCTTTAGTATGGGATTAGCCCTTGCATATGCGGCCTAGTGCCAAATAGGTTTTAAATAAAGTGTATTAGGAGTGCAAGGACGCCTCCTCTCAAGTTGGTATTTTGGAGGCCATGTAATTGTCCTGTTTCTTTATTGAGTAGGCCTCAGTAGGTTGGGTATTTTCACCCCTGTTTTCATGTGCTTGGAGGTCAACTTGAAGGTGGAGTTTGGTGTGGCCTTTAATAGGCTGGAACTTTGAGAGCGGGTTGCTCTTCCCAAAAAAAAAAAAAAAAAATTGTTTCTGCGTGCCTCGAGGAGGCTTTACTGTGTAATTGGGAGCAAGAGCTCCTGGGCATGATTGGGGTTTTCTGCCCCTTTGTCAAACCTGGTATCTGGCTAAAGTTGGAATTGCTCAAGAATTATGTGTCTGGCTCTCGGAGTCCAAATCCTGTAACATTGTAATTGTACATGCTCGATTTGTTGCTAGGCTACTGAGTACCTGTTATATTTGTTATTTCTTGATCTTAAAAAGAAAATATAACCTTGTTAAATTTTAAATTAACTTTAATGTCGTAGATTTAGACCTATTCATCCCAGCACCTTCTTTCACCTCTAACTACCACAGATAACGCCGTAACAATAATAACTAGTTTTTCTGGGGACCCACACGTCAAATTAAATGTATTTTTCCCTTTTACAAATATTCATGAAAATAAAGTAAATAAATAACAATAATCCAACCTATTTGAAACATTTTGTGGTTTGCATAACATTCTAAAGTGGGAGTTAATGCCTTAAAGTGTATTGATTTCCCTTAACTGTCAGAGGCTACCGTCTGGGCCACGGAGGAGCCAATAATTATACTAATTACGAATAGTTAATAATAATAATTCATTTGTCTCTTCATTCAGTTTGATACATTATCATTTTCACTTTTCAAAATGGTTTACATTACAAACTGTGCAGCGTATTGGTGGGATAAAATTGGGTAATTTGAACATTCATTCTGTTAACAATTATATGATAATAGCAACAACAGCAGGAAATTATTATTATTATTATTATTATTATTATTATTATTATTATTATTATTATTATTATTATTATTATTATTATTATTACTATTACTATTATTATTATTATTATTATTATTATTATTATTATTATTATTATTATTATTATTATTATTATTCATGTGGCTATTTCAGCCTTATAATGTTCCGGCATTTACGTGAAATGGAAAACTACAGAAATCATTTCAAGAACAACCAGTGGGATTTGAACCCACGGCACCTCCCGACTTCGGGTTACTAGCACTGAGCTAGTCCAGTTTTATGGGTCGTTTAAGTCCGCATTTTAGTATTCAGGAGTCTCTCTTCATTACCTCATAACCTACTTTAGATCGCCATAATGTGATATTAATATTATTTTTTCATGTCTAAATTCCCTAGCTATAATAATAATAATAATAATAATAATAATAATAATAATAATAATAATTGTTACGGAGTTATCCGTGGAAGGCAGAGGTGAAAGAAGGTGCGGGCTGGAATGGGTCTAACTACAAGGCCTAAAGATTAATTAAAATTTAAATAAAAGTTATATTTTCAACAGACAACAAGGTTTAACAAATTTTCACTAGGTGAAATAACAATGAAAAATCAGGTACAATTATAACTTTACAAATGAAGGCACAAGTTAAGGGGTCTTTACAAATCCTGGGCTTCGAGCCCCAAGTTTATAATTCCTGAGCTCTCGGCTCACAACCACAAATTACCAAAGGGCAGAAAACCCCTCATTCATGGAGCACTTGCTCCTAACTTTTAACCACAAGCCTCCCAGAGGCATTTTTCAAACACAAAAAAGAGCTGACCCGCTCTCAATTTTTCAAGCCTATTAAAGGCAATACCAGACTTTACAATAACTTGCCATCGAGGCACAACTTACAAGAATTAAACAGGGGTATCTCGTACCCAGCCTACAGGGCCTTAAAAGAAAAATAATAGGTTAATTAAATGGCCCAAAATACCAAGATGAATGGAGGCGTTGCTTGCACTCTTACATGAAACTTTACAAAACCTAAGGGGCACTAGGCTGATGATACAGGGGCTAATCCCAAACTAGGGAGGTGACTCGTATAAGAAAATTTTAATACTTTAAGAGTAGAAAATCGGTTATGAAAACGTAGTCACCTCAACTCAAAATGAAGGGGAGCTCGAGAGGGTAAAGCACTCTCCATCCCCGATTTACAGTTAAAGTAATAAGAAATTTTTACATAAGCTGGCACTAAGTTACATTTCTATAAAGGTAGGTTACATTGAAAAGGTTTTGGACCTTCCCCGAGGGCTAAACTGCTGAGCTAGCAAGAAATAAAGATGTTAAAAGGCCATTACCTTGTAGAAGAGCTGCTGGCGGATGAAAGAGGCGCTTCCTGCTTCCTGCTATACTTCCATACACCAAGCTAGATGTTGTTCGAGGGGCCGAGGCCAGGAAAATGAGCAGTTTTTATACTCTCGGGAAAGATTCGAGACCTTTCATGAATGATTAAGACACACCCACAGTCGTTTATTGGGTAGCTTACAGTTACACATCAACATTGGGGAAGAAAGACGCCATTGGCTGAAAATTAATGACAGAAATTTACGATTGGCTAATTTCAAAACTGGCAGAAAGGAAGATTAATATTGCCAACCCACAAATGAAAGAACAACATTTAATAAAGAACAAACTTATGAATACAAAATATCTTCAAGAAAAGTTCCTTCACTTCGCACTAGGGTGCATGATCATAGTTTTTGGTAGAGACATCTGTGAGAGAATGTTCACACTTCTTGATAATTAGTAAACAAAAACAATTCGAAATTAACTCAGTGACATCTTCTGATAAACGGTTGAATTAATTCAGTTTTAAAGTTCAGAGTTTCAGCCGTAGAGGAGTACTTTAAGGCGGAAAATACAAATGTGCGGCGTATAGGTGTACCAACCGGTACAATAATAATAATAATAATAATAATAATAATAATAATAATAATAATAATAATAATAATAATAATAATTCAGTTTACATCAAAATGACAAATAGATTTCATAAAAAGGTTTTATTCCTGCTCTGGCTCGTTTGGTGTTAATGAGGTAGATGATTCGGCAACTCTGACTACAGCAGACATAGTAAATCCTATTAGCCCCTAATAGACACCGGGCTGCCGCTGAAGGGTAGTGGTGTGAGGCATCATGTTTTGTCCCCAACTATAATAAAGATGTTACAATATTGTGAACAACTGCAAAATGACCTCCATAATGTTGTGAGATGGACAAAAGGCAATGGTATGACGATAAACGGGGTTACAAGTCAAGTTGTGAGGTTTTTTTTGCTTTTGGCTTTACGTCGCACCGACATAGTTAGGTCTTATGGCGACGATGGGATAGGAAAGGCCTAGGATTTGGAAGGAAGTGGCCGTGGCCTTAGTAAAAATAGATAGATAGATAGATAGATAGATAGATAGATAGATAGATAGATAGATAGATAGATATGGTTTATTTTAACTGGCAAAGTTAGGGACACGTGTCCCTGTCTTACACTTAACCAGTGAAGTACATAAATAACATAAAAATTACGTAAAATACTGAATAAATGAAAAAAGAGACTGAAACAAATTACTATGGCACTATGCTGCCCTGCTGTACATAAAAATAGCTATTATAATACACAATATAAATTAACATTTTGCTTCCTACAAAGAAATTAATGTACAATGTACAATGAATTACAATATAATAATAATAATAATGATAAGTCCTCCTCTGTGGTGTAGTGGTTAGTGTGATTAGCTGCCACCCCCGGAGGCCCGGGTTCGATTCCCGGCTCTGCCACGAAATTTGAAAAGTGGTACGAGGGCTGGAACGGGGTCCACTCAGCCTCGGGAGGTCAAATGAGTAGAGGTGGGTTCGATTCCCACCTCAGCCATCCTAGAAGTGGTTTTCCGCGGTTTCCCACTTCTCCTCCAGGCAAATGCCGGGATGGTACCTAACTTAAGGCCACGGCTGCTTCCTTCCCTCTTCCTTGTCTATCCCTTCCATTCTTCCCATCCCCCAACAAGGCCCCTGTTCAGCATAGCAGGTGAGACTGCCTGGGCGAGGTACTGGTCATCCTCCCCAGTTGTATCCCACACCCAGAGTCTGAAGCTCCAGGACACTGCCCTTGAGGCGGTAGAGGTCGGATCCCTCGCTGAGTCTGAGGGAAAAACCGAACCTGGAGGGTAAACAGATTAAGAAGAAGATATAGATAAACCTACTAATATTTACAATTTATTTGTCCAATTCCATAAATATATCGCATTGATGAATGTTACAGTTTTTGTGTGTTTACTGTGGGTGCAAAACATTACAAAGTGGGGATTTGGGATAAGGATAACTATGCAGGAAAACCACAGCTGAGTACTCTCTAACACTGTTTATGAAGAAGAAGAAGAAGAAGAAGAAGAAGAAGAAGAAGAAGAAGGACCACGAGGAGAAGAGGACTGTCGCACCACGAGCTCGTTTCATAAAGATATTTTGAGCACATACTTTTAAATCTTCCGTGGTTTGATATCTCTCTGACCTTCTGCAGGAGGAAGTTCCATTCACGGCTGGCTACAACAGTGAAGGAATTGTTGTAGGTTGAGGATTTATGCTTAGGAATAGCGAGTAATCTCGAGCTCAGAGCTCTAATGTTTTTATCATGGTGTTCAGAAAGGCTATGAAATCGTTCATACAGGTAAGATGGGGATTGTAGTAAGGTAAGGATTCGGTGCAATGAAGTCAGGGTATGCAGCTTGCGTCTGTCTTCAAGGCGTAGCCATCCGAGGTCGACGTAAGACTGGGTAACATGATTTGAAAATTTCAGAATACATACAAATCTTTCACAGGCATTCTATGCACGTTGTAGTTCATCTTGAAGCTCAGTTTTCATGTCTTTGTAAACTACGTGACAATAATCAAATATTGGAAGAACGAGCGTTTCAACTAGTTTCTTCTTTATACTGAACGGAAAAGTAGAGTTACAGCCGCACAGCATTTTCCTAGTGTGAAAATGGGAAACCATGGAAAACCATCTTCAGGGCTGCCGACAGTGGGATTCGAACCCACTATCTCCCGGATGCAATTTCACAGCCGCGTGCCCCTGACCACACGGCCAACTCACCCGGTGGTTGTGAGTTTCACAAATAGGAAAAGTCCTCTCAGTTTTAATTACTGTGTTGATAGCGTGAAAGTTCCTTTTGGGGATCGCTGTAAGTGCCTAGGTCTTAATATAAAGAAAGATCTTCATTGGGGTAATCACATAAATATGATTGTAAATAAAGGGTACAGATCTCTGCACATGGTTATGAGGTTATTTAGGGGTTGTTGTAAGAATGTAAAGGAGAGGGCATATAAGTCTCTGGTAAGACCCCAACTATATGATGTTGACTCACCGACACTGTCCGTATCACTGATTGACTGAGCTTGCTGGTGTCTGACTTCCTCAAGTCTGTGATCGTTATACAAGACAGTGTACAAGGCGGACGAATACTTTTGCGTTGCTATTTTCTAGCCCAACCAAACTCATTATTTTTTAAATAGAGTATTGACGTGCAGGGGGTATATTTTGCCGTTATTACTGTAAGTGTTTATTGCATATCCACTGCGTATTTGTTTCTGAACATACCAAAAGCTTTGTAATGCATTTTTGATGTTCAATATATGAAAAGGACAGATGGACGAATACTTATGCGAGCAGCTGTATTTTCAGCTCCTTCTTAACGGATTGCAATACATCTTCATTATAGACTGTTATGCCTTTCAGCGGTCAGGCTGCAAGCCTCTGTGAATTTACTAAAGACCTCCACAATGCTCTAGTTCTGTGACCTCATATTTAAATCATTACAAAACTGAGTATGAGGGCGTGAAAATGAAAGACTGCGTAGGATTCGCCATCCTAATACTGTCGGGGTCGGAAAAGAACAAGAGTTGACCAAGGAAGGTGGTATAGGATTGATGAAAGTGAGGAGCCTGGCTTAGGTAAGTGGAAGGAATGCAAATACTCAGCTAAATGCCCCGTGATCGCCAACCAACGTTCCCAAGTTAAGAGCTCCCGGGGGCTTCTGTTAGTATCCTCTTATGACAAGCACTCCTGTCTTTGTTATTCTTCCGCTCCCACCCACAGGGGGTCAGACTCCAAACCAAATGAGAGACAGGCACTACGGTATTACTCTTCTTCTTCTTCTTCGTCTTCTTCGAATAACCCTTCAGAGGGTACGATAAATCAACTTTGGTTACTTTTCTTTGCATTTAACTTTTTTGTTTCCAAACTTCCTTCATTTTCTGAGAATGTTGTTCCTTTTCTTCTTGAGTCCATTTTCTTCCAGTTGTTAATTCCTTTCTTTTCTGAAATCCTGCCTTTTGTGTTACTCCTCTGAGATGTGTTCTGTTTTAGATCATATGTATCTATTTTAATTCCAGCGTTTTTCATATCCTTTTCAATTTCAATGAACCACTTTGGCTTGAGGGTAAAGGTGTGCTCGGTTCACCCGGAAGGGCGTGGGTTCGATTCCACGTCAGTGAGTAGTAAAATTTAAGAAACGAGATTTCCACTTTTGTAGATGCAAATGGCCCTGAGGTTCATTCAGCCTACACCAAAAATGAGTACCAGGTGAATTCCTGGGGGCAAAGGCGGCCGGGCGTAGAGATAACTACTCTACCTCAACAAGTGCCAAGGTTACGGATGGTGAAAGCCTTTACCTTCCACCGCTCCAGGGGCCTTCATGGCCTGTACGGAGATGACTTTGACTTGGATTTGTAACTATTGTTATTCATTCTATAAATGTGTCCAAAAAACTGGAGTCTTCTTTTCCTCATTACAGTTGTCAATTTTGCAACTTTTAAATATAGCTCTCTGTTTGATTGTAGTCTAAATTCAACACTGTTGTTTCTTATAGGTCCCAGTATTTTTCTCAAAATTCTTCTTTCAACTTTTTCTAATTTTTCAAGATCTTCAATTCTTGTAAGTTTAAGAGTTTCTGCTGCATATAAAATTTCTGGCCGGGCCACTGTTTGATAATGTCCTAATTTCAAGTTCCAGGATAGAGATTTCTTATTGTATGTATTTTTTGTCATATGAAACATCCTTTTCCATTTTTTTTACTCTCATATCATTATTATTATTACTATTATTATTAAAATTCCAATTCAAATCCAATTTTCGAGAAACCTGCTTCCGACATACAGTACGTGCCTTTGTTTCACTTATCGTTATCAGGGAATGAATGAAACACTCACTAGTCGTTGTTTGTTGAATACCGCACCGGATGTGATGTCGGCTGGTGTGAGAACCGGAAGAAGACAGACGTCAAAAGGAAATGAAAGCGAACTTACGACGCCGTATTTGACGTGTTACCACAGTCTAATATATACAGTCGCGAAGCTCTGATTATATTTTTCATCCGAGGTGACTACTGCGCTCCAAGCAAGGTAGAGGCAACTTGCTAGCAGGCAACAGGTAATGAATTACCACTACAGTCTAAAATGGTCATAACTTCTGAACCATTCATGCAAATAATGTTCTGAAAAGGTTATTGTAATCCTTATGAAATAGTGGAGGAGGTCGAACAATTTATTCCGACCGACATCGAACCTGCCAAGTTGGTCTAAGAAGGCCAGCGCTCTACCATGGTCGGTCCCTTGCTTTCTTGGCTTACGCTGCCTAAACCGTCAACGATAGACCCCAAGTGTAAGCATACGAATTGTAGATCATAAAAACCTCTAGAAAAAAGTCCATAAAAGTATACACCTATTTCGAACCGTTTGCCCTCTAGAAGCGATTTTATGTTATATTCCGCAGTAAAAAAACATAACTCCTTAAGATTAAATAAATATTTCTATATTATCCTTGATCTCCTCATCGAAATAAGTTGTTTGACCTCCTCCACTACTTCATAATAATTACAATAACCTTGTCAGGACGTTATTTGCGTGAATGGTTCAGAAGTTATGACCATTTTAGACTGTAGTGGTAATTCGTTCCCTGTTGTCTGCTAACAAGTTGTCTCTACCTAGCCGCTAGAGGTGCTAGTGTTGCTCCAGCTGTCAAGTGGACGAGCCTTCTCTTATTAGAGCTTCGCGACTGTATATATTAGACTGTGGTGTTACTGGAAATAGAAGCCTACGTAATACCGATTCCGTCGCTCTATTGAGATATGGGGTATATATTTATCAGAATAATAATATTAATATTATTAATAATAAAAAGACATTACAACTTAGTTATCAAACCTGAAGCACTATATGCCTCGGAAACATTTATCATTGGAGTTAGATCACTTATTAAATGCATAAAGAAACAGGAGAGGAAAATATTGAGGAAAATCTTTGGTCCAGTCTACTCAGAGGGAAACTGGATGAAACGGAAGTCTCGGGACTTTTATCAGCATTCTGAAAAGATCACCGACACCGTCAGTAAAAGACGATTAAATGGAGGTAGACAACATTATGGGGGAAAGTGACATAAAATATATATAAGATTTGAACTAGAGTATCTTACTCCATATTTGCAATATAACTTCAAAACTCTCGGAACAGGTAAACTTGTACTTGTTCTGAACTGTTAGCATCCTAAAAGTTGTCAATGTTTTCACTAGAAAATAGTGTTATTCTATACTTTTTAGTATAGTACAATTTAATTTTTAGTATGCATCCCAATTTTTAGGTACACTTTTCTAGGTAATGGCTATACTTCAGGAAGTAAAATTTAAGAATCATGCCTAATATGCTTGGTGTGTGATAATAGACTTACAATAAAAATTATACTTACTTTCTATTTTCAGACACTTTAAATTTCTGATCATGAAAATCGTGAATACCCTGTGGGTCACTAAGGAATATAATTGTTGTTTTTTTAGTCTGTCTTACATATGACAGTTCACATAAATAGAATGTTTAATTTTTGCTCTGTATATTTAATAGTACCTTTCTCCTTGTTCTTCTTCTTTTATGACCACATAAGATCACTTTAGTCAGTCTGTCGTTCAGGTCTCTTTGAAGGGATTGTTCGGGCTTTGCGGTCCTCCCAGTACTTCTTCAGACGCTCTGATCTTCGTGCCCTTTCCTCAGTTGAAAATGTGCGTGTTGTTGGTTTGTTTTGTGTAAGGGTAAAGCGGAGGTTTATATTCTTGAGTTTTGTATTCAATTTTATCTTATTTGTGGTGTCTTCTGTTGTAAGGCCTATTTCCTTCAGATCCTCTCTTACTGCTCTGATCCATTTACATCCTGTTGTGGTATTTTTTGAGACGAGATTGTGTTGTACTAGTTGTTTCAGAAGTCTCGAATCCTGCATCCTCATGATGTGTCCAAAGAATCCTAGTCTCCTCTTACGCATAGTATCTGTAATGGGTTCTAGCTCTTTGTACATGACTTTGTTAGGTATTAACCGCCACTGTCCATCTTTCTGGTATTTTTTGTTGATGCAGGTTCTTCCAATCCTCCTTTCAAGTTCCTTTAGTAAAGTGTACCTAAAATTTGGGATGACTACTACAAATTATATTGTACTATATTTAAAAAATATTGAATAACTCTGTTTCGTAGTAATGTTAAAAACTTTTAGGATGCTAACAGTTAAGAAAAAGTACAAATTTACCTGTTGTGAGAATTTTTAATTTATCTTGCAAAAATGGAGTAAGATATTCTAGTTCAAATCTTACCTATTTTTATGTCATTTTCCCTTAATGTCGTCCACCTCTCTTTAAAGATCTATGTCCACATTCTCATAATTAACAATGACAGGATCACCAAAATGATTCTTAACCTTGTTCTCTTAATGAAGTCAAGAACAACAGCCTTAGTGAAATAGAAAAAGACCTTCAGGAAATTAGCATCCACAGGAAATTGTTCAAGATCGAATCCAGTTCAAAAAAGCATTCAACAACTATCATTTTGCTGAGAAAATGAATACCAGGTCCAATAAATTATGGACTGAAGGACATAGGAAAAAGTTCACTGCCCAGATGAAGAGATATTGGGAGAAGAAAAATCAGCATCAGCAAAATAAGTTCTATTGCGCATCACAGATGAGCATAATGCTGTAATAATAATAACATTACATATATACATACATACATACATTATAGACTGTTATGCCTTTCAGCGGTCAGTCTGCAAGCCTCTGTGAATTTACTAAACGTCGCCACATTCCTCGATTTGCAACTAGTGTTATGGCCTCATTTATTTCTATACCTCTAATCTTTAAATTGTTAGAAACCGAGTCTAACCATCATCGTCTTGGTCTCCCTCTACTTCTCTTACCGACCATAGCAGAGTCCATTATCCTCCTAAGTAACCTATCCTCCTCCATTCGCCTCACATGACCCCACCACCGAAGCTGGTTTATGCGTACAGCTTCATCCATTGAGTTCATTCCTAAATTAGCCATTATCTCCTCATTCCAAGTACCCTCCTGCCATTGTTCCCACCTGTTTGTACCAGCAATCATTCTTGCTACTTTCATGTCTGTTACTTCTAACTTATGAATAAGATATCCTGAGTCCGCCCAGCTTTCGCTCCCGTAAAGCAAAGTTGGTCTGAAAACAGACCGATGTAAAGATAGTTTCGTCTGGGAGCTGACTTCCTTCTTACAGAATACTGTTGATCGCAACTGCGAGCTCACTGCATTAGCTTTACGACACCTTGATTCAATCTCACTTACTATATTACCATCCTGGGACAACACACAACCTAAATACTTGAAATTATCGACCTGTTCTAGCTTTGTATCACCAATATGACATTCAATTCTGTTGAATTTGTTACCTACTGACAGGCTAATTTTCATACCATTCTCTTTGCACCTATTTTCAAATTCCAAGATATTAGACTGCAGGCTTTCGGCACAGTCTGCCATTAAGACCAAGTCGTCAGCATAGGCCAGACTGCTTACTACATTTCCACCTAACTGAATCCCTCCCTGCCATTTTATACCATTCAGCAGATGATCCATGTAAACTACGAACAACAAAGGTGAAAGATTACAGCCTTGTCTAACCCCTGTAAGTATCCTGAACCAAGAACTCATTCTACCATCAATTCTCACTGAAGCCCAATTGTCAACATAAATGCCTTTGATGATTGATTTTAATAATCTGCCTTTAATTCCATAGTCCCACAGTACAGTGAACATCTTTTCCCTCGGTACCCTGTCATATGCTTTCTCTAGATCTACGAAACATAAACACAACTGCCTATTCCTCTCGTAGCATTTTTCAATTACCTGTCGCATACTGAAAATTCGATCCTGACAGCCTCTCTGTGGTCTGAAACCACACTGGCTTTCATCCAACTTCCTCTCAACGACTGATCGCACCCTCCCTTCCAAGATGCCAGTGAATACTTTGCCTGGTATACTAATCAATGAGATACCTCGATAGTTGTTGCAATCCTTCCTGTTCCCTTGCTTATAGATAGGTGCAATTACTGCTTTGTCCAATCTGAAGGTACCTTACCAACACTCCATGCTAATTTTACTACTCTATGAAGCCATTTCATCCCTGCCTTCCCACTATACTTCACAATTTCAGGTCTAATTTCATCTATTCCTGCTGCCTTATGACAATGGAGTTTATTTACCATCCTTTCCACTTCCTCAAGCATAATTTCAGCAACATCATTTTCCTGCTCCCCATGAGCTTGGCTGTTCGCAACACACCAGGATGATTTCTTTTTAACATTGAGAAGATGTTCAAAATATTCCCTCCACCTCTCCAGTAATTCCCTGGGATCTATTATGAGTTTACCTGAATTACTCAAAACACTGTTCATTTCTTTTTTCCCTCCCTTCCTAAGATTCTTTATTACTGTCCAGAAAGGTTTCCCTGCTGCTTGACCTAGCCTTTCCAGGTTATTACCAAAATCTTCCCATGACTTCTTTTTGGATTCAACAACTATTTGTTTCGCTCTGTTTCTCTCATCTACGTACAAGTCCCTGTCTGCCTCGGCCCTTGTTTGGAGCCATTTCTGATAAGCCTTCTTTTTAAGTTTACAAGCTGCTCTCACTTCATCATTCCACCAAGATGTTCGCCTTTTCCCATCTTTACACACAGTTGTTCCTAGGCATTCTACTACAGCATCCCTGTATGCCACCCATTCACTTTCTATATCCTGAATCTGCTTACTGTCTACTGTTTGAAACTTCTCACTAATCATGTCCATGTACTTCTGTCTAATTTCCTCATCCTGGAGATTTTCTACCCTTATTCGTTTGCAGACAGATTTCACTTTCTCTAGAGATACTTAGTTCACTACAGATCAGATAGTGGTCTGTATCATCGAAAAATCCACAGAAAACTCATACATTTCTAACAGATTTCCTGAATTTGAAGTCGGTTAAGATATAGTCTATTATGGATCTGGTACCCCTAGCCTCCCATGTGTAGCGGTGAATAGCCTTATGCTTGAAGAATGTATTCGTAACAGCTAAACCCATACTAGCACATAAGTCCAGCAAATGCTTCCCATTCCCATTAGCTTCCATATCTTCCCCACATTTACCAATCACCCTTTTGTGTCCTTCAGTTCTATTCCCAACTCTCGCATTGAAATCGCTCATTAGCACTATTCTGTCCTTGCTGTCGACCCTGACCACGATGTCACTCAATGCTTCATAAAACTTGTCAACTTCATCCTCATCTGCACCCTCAAATGGTGAATACACGGGCACAATTCTAGTCCTAATTCCTCCAACTGACAGATCTACCCACATCATTCGCTCATTTACGTGCCTAACAGAAACTATGTTCCGTGCAATGGTATTCCTGATAAAGAGCCCTACCCCAGACTCTGCCCTTACCTTTCTAACACCCGTCAAGTACACTTTATAATCTCCTATCTCTTCCTCGTTATTTACTCCTAGCACATCCAGATACATCCTCTTTGCTAACTCAGCCAGTTCTACTTTTTTTCTTCCATAAGCCCCATTAATATTGATAGCTCCCCATCGAATTCCATTTTGTTCGCCAAGTTGTTTCCAAGGAGTCCCTCGCCCGTCAAATGGGAGTGGGACTCCGTTACTCCCATAGGTCCGAGGCTTGCTTAAAATGTTCTGAGCTCGGTAAATTCATGAAGCAGGATGCTACCCTACTTGCACATAGTCCAAGTGAGGATCTGTCCTCCACGGGTTATGGACCACCGGTGAATTGTATAGTAGTAGCCGCCTGAGCACAAGGAGGGCCATACCGGGCGAGTTGGCCGTGCGCGTAGAGGCGCGCGGCTGTGAGCTTGCATCCGGGAGATAGTAGGTTCGAATCCCACTATCGGCAGCCCTGAAGATGGTTTTCCGTGGTTTCCCATTTTCACACCAGGCAAATGCTGGGGCTGTACCTTAATTAAGGCCACGGCCGCTTCCTTCCAACTACTAGGCTTTTCCTATCCCATCGTCGCCATAAGACCTATCTGTGTCGGTGCGACGTAAAGCCCCTAGCAAAAAAGGAGGGCCATGACTTAGAATATGTCCGATATGCCCACTCCCATTCCATAGCAACTGGTATTCCAACTCTCAGGACCACTTACTAGGCCACTCAGCCGTTGCCCATGGTTCATGAACTAGGACGTGACTACAGTAACCCACAAACATGAATAATAATAATAATAATAATAATAATAATAATGCATTACAACACAGTAGTGAAGCCAGAATACCTATATGCAAGCGAATGTCTGGCATTAAACTATAATTTAGATAAACTAGAAATACTAGAAAGGCGAATCATGAGGAAAATATTAGGCCCACAAAACACAGCAGAAGGTTGGAAATTACGAAGTAATGCTGAAATATATCAAAAAATAGAAAATATATCAGATGTAATGAGGAAAAGGAGACTTATGTTTTTTGGACATTTATATCGAATGCAAGATAGTAGATTAACCAGTACGATTTTCAGATATTTGTGGGGTAAGAAATCAACGAGAAGCTGGGTCAATGAAGTAAGAAAGGATTTAGGAAAAAAACAATATAACAACAGAAGAAATAAATAATAGAGAAGGCTTTTGGGAAAAAGTATTGAAAATAGAAGGATTCCAAGGTAGGAAAATTAAAAAAGGCTAGTTTCAAAGTGGTCTGAAGACAGAAAGAAGAAACATAGTGAACAGATGAAAGCGTACTGGAAGAAAAGGAAAGAACAAAGAAGAAGGAATTGAAATTGGCACGTGGTCCTCTGGTGGCCCATTCGAAAGAATAATAATAATAATAATAATAATAATAATCCACAAATTAAGTCACCTCCTCTACATGGCTGATCTCAAGCTATATGCCACTAGCAATGAACAACTGATGCAGCTTCTGGTCTTAACTAAGATATTATCTGATGATATACACATGGAGTTTGGAATGGAGAGATGTAGAGTATTCCAACTGAAATAAGCAAAGCTTAAAATTACTGAGAGAATCCAGATGTCGGAAAAGGAAGTAATGAAATAATTCGAACCAGGGGAACTTTACATGTACTTGGGTTTCCATCAGCTTAAAGGGTTCAGTCACTCAACCATCAAAGAAAGACTGCTTTCCTTGAAAGAGCCGCAGCTGTTTCAAAATCTTCCCTAAATGCAGGAAACGAAGTAAAGGCTCATTTGGTGCCACTGAATGGTCTAAAACTAATTTAGTGGACGTAGAGAGACAACTGAGGGCACGTCTGACAGCAAACTGAATGCTTCATCCTAATTCTTCAGTTGAGCGAATGAACTTGCCAACTCTAAATGGAGGAAGATGAACATTCAACCTCAGGAACATATGCCACGAACAGACTGAAAACTTAACGAAGATACTTCCATTCAAAGTGAGATCAAATTCTACTCGCAGCTGTGTGTTGTGCTGATGATAAATATACTCCACTCAATCTTAAGAAGCATGTTGATCCTCTCCAAAATGTGTGAACACAGGACAACTATAGCGAGCTTGGAAGCAGAAAGAACACGGTTCATATCTTCACCATCTAAGTCAACCATTTGTTGACAGACTGAAATCCACTCTCTGGCTAAAACACGGCTATACCGACGGAGAAACAGAAGGGTTCTTGATAGCAATCCAGGATAGAGTCATAAACACCCGAACTAACGCAAATACATGGTGTATCAGAACAATGATGGGTCGCGTGATCCAAAGCTCCCGATGCATTCTGAGCAAGCAATGCAGTACGTCCCTCATGATGCTATCTCAGTGCCGTATAGTGATGTCAGGCGCATGAGTCCTTTGTCTCGAGGCAGTGCCGGGAAACGTATCGAGAGCTCTTGATGCATTTCGAGCAAGTGATGCAGTCCATGACTCGTACCGGTAATCCTATCTCGAAGTTTGAATTGGGACATCATGCGCATGTTATCCCTCGACTATACTACGCCTGTTGATCAACTAATGACGTCTCCGACCATCTTAATAAGTAGTTACTGGGACGTAAAACAAATAACATCATTATAACAATTAATGACGATACGTTCACTTCTTTTTAATCTACTCGCAGTCAACTTACTACCTGTACTTCCTGTATTTTACTTATGCACTGTCCGCTTCCACGGCAAAATGGTTAGCGTGCTGGCGTTTGGTCCAAGGGCTTCCAGGTTCAATTCTCAGCTAGGTAAGACATTTTATTCTTCATTGATTAGTTCCTATGGTTCGGGGATTGGGTGTGTGAAATAAATAGTAATGAAGAGTGTGACATATTTTTATTATTGAAACCATTTCTTTTACGATGCATCAAGTTGTGTAATAATTTGAACAGAAAGGAAAATATACCGGTAATGGCATAAATATACTGGTGTATGTGTGCATGTATTTGAAAAGGGACTCATTCTCGGGTTAAGTCTCATTCTGGACTATCGATACTTTTATATGAGTATGGTAACAAATTGATCATTTCCATGAAAAGGATCACTCAAGACCAGCCACAATATTATCTGACCTGAAGGCACATACACAGGATGAAGCCGAACTCCGTCGACAAACTTTCAGAAACTGTTGAGGGAAACCTTCTGTGTATATTGGTAGAAGGTACCCGTGGTCTCCGGTGGCTCGTTATAGAGTAGAACCGGTAATTAAATTATGATTTATTCGGTTTTATTACCGCAAACAACCTTATTTCTGTGGAAATATCTTCACTGCAGAGAAAACGCCTGCAATATTTAATAACTAAAACGTACAACACAAAACCCAGAGTAGCAAAGCCTGTAATATGTAATAACCAAAACGTACAACACAAAACACAGTGATGTGATAACCCTCTGTAGAAACACATACACTTTTATCACAGTGTGTTCAATATTTTCTGTCAGTATACTGTTTTAAAGGTAACAATTCCATGTCGTTGGCTTCCAGCACGTTAAAGAACTCCTTTCTTTCTTTCTTTCTTTCTTTCTTTCTTTCTTAATCTCTTTACCTTCCGGTTGGCTTTTCCCTCAGACTCAGCGAGGGATCCCACCTCTACCGCCTCAAGGGCAGTGTCCTGGAGCTTCAAATTCTGGGTCGGGGGATACAACTGGGGAGGATGACCAGTGCCTCGCCCAGGCGGCCTCACCTTCTATGCTGAACAGGGGCCTTGCAGGGGATGGTAAGATTGGAAGGGATAGAGAAGGAAGAGGGAAGGAAGCAGCCGTGGCCTTAAGTTAGGTACCATCCCGGCATTTGCTTGGAGGAGAAGTAGGAAACCACGGAAAACCACTTCCAGGATGGCTGAGGTGGGAATCAAACCCACCTCTACTCAGTTGACCTCCCGAGGCTGAGTGGACCCCGTTCCAGCCCTCGTACCACTTTTCAAATTTCGTGGCAGAGCCGGGAATCGAACCCGGGCCTCCAGGTGTGGCAGCTAATCACACTAACCACTACACCACAGAGGCGGACTAAAGAACTCCTGCAGGACATAATTCCCACACCCCGGCGTCTGTCAAGAACTAGCATTTAGGATGGACGTAAAACAAATGACATTATTATGAGTACTATCTTCAGTGCAATACAGATACAAAGCTAACTGATCTGATGACTTGGCCACGAAGTAATCAAGTTTGTTTACATTATGATTGGTGTATATTGCATGTGTTCAAGTGGAAGAGATTTTATTATATATTGGTTATTTTGTATGTTCAGTAACGTTACAATGACTTCTATTAGCGATTTGGTTGTTTCTGCACGAACAGGCGTGTGTTTGGTAGCCGAAACTCCGATTGCAAAACAAAAACAAACAAAAACATTTGAAGAGAAGATTCGAACCACCATAAAACGTAGCGGAGGATAATACCCAACGATGCTATTTAGCCAACTGAGCCATACTAACAGCTCGAGTTCAATGTTAGCTAATCACTTCTGTTTCTACCATATTCGTCCTGGCTGAGGTCCAATTGGAGCGTGCCTATCTATCTATCAAATGCTTTCATTCCCCACCCTGAAGGGGTGAGGCGGGCCACCTAGAGGGTGTCGCCCTCTCTCTGGCCAAGAGATGTGGGCAGGTTGGGGAGATGTGACGGAAGAAGGAGGTGGGTAAAGGATGTGAATATATAGGAGATGGGAGAGGACTTGCGCCTATGCCTAGGTGTTGAATTTCGTTGAGTGAGTTTATTAGCATAGATGGTTACAAAGTAGTACAAAAGATATTACACAGATTTAAAAGTATGTAGTAGGATGATATAAAGGCTGTTGGACGAAGGTGGTGTTAGTGCAAGAGGTAAGGGAAAGGGCTAAGATGTAAAAGATACAGGAGAAGTTATGCAGGGAAGTGAATAAGTTGTGGAGAGGGTTTGTTGGGTGTGGTATTGGAGAAGAAAAACTGGGTGGAGGAGGGTAAAAACGGATTTGTGGACTCGGTGGAAGGAAAGGAGGAGCCGGCCGGGGACGGCGACGGGGTGCATGAGATCGGTTAGCAGGTTGGGGAGGAGAGCGAGATGGTTCAGTGTGATGATGGTGGCCTTGAAGATGGATGCCGTTGTTGATGAAATGCTGGGCGATGTCCGGAGACGGCAGATGAAGGCGAACGAGGTGGGTAGGTCCTGTAGTGTTGAAAATCCGAGTTGCTGGGCGAACTGGTGTTCCTGTCAGGCGGAGGTCTTGAAGTATTGCGTTGTTGGATAAGAGCGGGTCCACTCCTCGGATGACGCAGGTGCAATCGGTCGATGGTGGCGGCATTGTGTCGGTGGTAGTGTCAGTTGCAGGCGCTGGTACTTGATTTGATGAGGTAGAGGTGGGAGGCGTGGTGATAGTAGTGGTCATGATAGGGATAGGGTGGGTTGTTACCGTAGTCGTGAGCGAAGTTGTGAGGGAGGTGTGAACTGGGGAGGTTGTAGTGGTGGTGGTTGTTGTTGTAGTGGTGTAAGGAAAAGACAAGGGTTGTGACGGGGGTGTGTAAGGAGGTGGATCAGGAGAATAGTCCGGGAGTTGCTCTAAAATATTGCTGGGAGTGTCTTCCATTTGATGGAGGCGTAGGCAGATTTGTGCACCAGTGGCGAGAAGATGGTCATGTTCGGTGGATGTTTTGAAGAAAACCAGGACGTCCTTTGATAGGACGGAACCTTCATGTAGCCTAGTTGCGCTGTATACTCCAGACTTGCGGAGTTCAGATAGGATGGTGTCTTCAGTGATGAACTGTTGGACGTCCAGGACAATACAGGTGTACATGATGGGAGGCCGACTTCCGACTTGGTGTCTGGTCTATATGCTTTGTTGGGTCGGCTGGGTGCGATGGTAGAGTTGCGGCGTCACCCGGCCGAATCAAAAATGAGGAGATAAGGATGTACAGAGTCAACTGTTGTGACACACCGAGCTCGATAGCTGCAGTCGCTTAAGTGCGGCCAGTATCCAGTATTCGGGAGATAGTAGGTTCGAACCCCACTATCGGCAGCCCTGAAAATGGTTTTCCGTGGTTTCCCATTTTCACACCAGGCAAATGCTGGGACTGTACCTTAACTAAGGCCACGGCCGCTTCCTTCCCACTCCTAGCCATTTCCTGTCCCATCGTCGCCATAAGACCTATCTGTGTCGGTGCGACGTAAAGCAACTAGCAAAAAAAAAAAAAAAACTGTTGTGACAGACAGCAAAAAGCCGATGGTGATCCCCTGGAGTGTGCCTCGAGATGCATCGAGATAATGACGTCAGGCTTGAGTATCTCAAACGAGAGTTATGCCCATCCCTACGTAGACCTCGAAGATGCATCGAGAGTGGTGACGTCAGTCTCGAGTATCTCGAACGAGAGTTTTGCCCACCACTAATCAGAACTATACCGATAAAACAAATCAGGGATGCTCTTCGTGTTATGTTCAGAACGATGCTGCAATCGGATTGGCGGATAAAATGTTTCTTTTCGAGAAAATGAGGTTACTGTGTTACTTCCGGGCGCGCGATTCAAATTGACGAACTCGCCGAATTTGCTATGCTAGAACACAAGCCGCTGCCGTGATTCATGGAAGAGAAGGGGGGAGGGGAAGGGGGGTGAATGATGCGAGTATATGCAAGTTTCCTCGTTTGACTCGCACAAAACTGTTCCTGTCTCTTACAGGGAATAACCACAGGCCGTAAATGCACACACAGTACTGGGACAGACTGTAATTAAGACACACTTGTGAGTCAAGGAATTCACCATATCGTTTCTTCTCTCGTCTTTTGGGCGCAGTAACGTTCTTTATAATTTAATGTGCTCGAAGAACACGCAACGCCTCACAACAGGATGCGGACATCTCAGCTCTTCTCAGACGAATCCCCTGATATTTTTGACCGGCCGGGTGGCTCCACATCTATACTTCAGCTCCCAGACGGCTACAAGGAAGCGAAACGGCCGACACCAAAGGCAGCCTCCCCAAATTTCCTATCTCTCTATTCATTATGACCACCATCACCACGACGACCTCCATCTTCAACTTTACCTACACTCCCATCACGATTCTCACGTATTCCCATCCTTCGCCTCTTCTTACGAATTCATGTCCTTTGCCTCCATACCCTGACCCGCCCAGTTACTTTCAACGCCCGTCACCCGCAAACACTTCTACTCTCCCTAATCTTCTAACCCCTGCTCAAGCTAGTCTTCAACAACCTGACGCAGCATCCGCCGTCGAAGCAACCACACCACCGCCGACACCATCACAGCCACCACCATCTTCTCACGCCGCAGACGAAGGACTGCCCCGCGTGTCACCACTTCAGCCGCCGCTGCATCATCACCGTTGACACCACTATCTTCACAAGCTATATATAGCTACGTAATACGCGGCGTCGATCCTAACCTACCCGACCGGGACATACTACACGAACTACAGGCAGAAGGCGTTCCAGCTCGCAGAGCCTTCAGAATCATGAACGCCTCTGGTCCCACCTATCTGGTCCGACTCCATCTGCCCACAGACGAAGATGTACAGCGACTCATCAGCAACGGTGCCTACATCTGCCGCCATCTCCATAAAATAGAACCCTCTCACTCCCCTCCCCAATATTTTCCTCGCCATCCTCCAAACAATACAGGATGTCGCACCCGGCCAGCCCCTCCTCCATTTCAACCTAGTCAACCCGTCCGTCCACCCCTACCCCCACATAATTTCTTCTATCAAACTCCTCCGCAATTTGAACTCCTCATTATGTAATATCACCGCAACCCTACACCTTCTAACCCTTCAACTCCATCCTAGCGCACTCATCCAAACTTTCACATCTCACACACATCCCCCATAATTTCCATCATTTCTCCTCTATCAAATTATCTCAGCCTTTCCCACCTTCTTCATTCATCACATCTCATTGTTCTCTCCATCTCTCTCGGTCCGAGAGAACGCGTAACGCTCTAGGGGTGCCCGCCCCGCCCCGCGGGGAATGAAAACAAAAAGAATAAGAAGATGCAACGCTGCCGCTCCACGATTATATATTCACTCAACATTGTAAATGGAAAGAAATACTGAGCGAAGGAAATATACGCCCCATGGTTTTATTATAGTAGATGTTCAATATGCCCGCCTCCTACTTCGATGAACTGTTCCCAACACTGTAGTAGTGACCTTTGTACTCTGTTCAGGATATGTAGTGTTTCGCGAACGACCTGGAAAGCTGCCTGTATTCTTGGTACAAGTTCATCTTCTCTTTCTACGGCGTTCGCATAGTAGTCAATTCTTGCCGAACAAACTGTATAGTGCCTACTGGGCCTGGGAAGCGACTTTGCGAAACGAACGACAAGCTTGTGCATTCGCACCGAGCATTAACTCTGTCTCTCACTTCCCTCCGCCGACGCACAGCAACAGGGAGTGGCTGGCTCTCTGGCATAACAAATACGGCGAGTTCGTGCATTTGAATCGCGCGCCCGGAAGTAACACAGTAACCGAATTTTCTAAATGCAGATCAGTAGTGACTGATTGATTGATTGATTTATTGATTACAATTTCCAAGTCCCTTTCCTCTCTTCAGGGAAAAGAGAGTCATCTCCACACAGGCTATGAAGGCCCTTGGAGGGGTGGAAGGTAAAGGCTTCCACTACTGTATCCGTAACCTCGGCATTTGTTGGGGTAGAGTGGTTGGCTCTACGGCCGGCCGCCTTCCCCTCAGGAATTATCCTGGTACTCATTGTTGGTGTAGGCTGAGTGAATCTCAGGGCCATGTACACCTCCGGAAGTGAAAATCTCGTGTGTTAAATTTTCCGACTTCCTGACGAGAATTCGAACCCACGTCCTTCCGCGCGAACCGAGCACGCCTTTACCGCCTCGGCCAGACAGTCCCTTCCTTCATATTACCACAAACTAAATTCATCCCTTTCATCGGTATACCATTCATGCGAGTAATAAGTTTCCTTCACCAGAATAAACACCCCAACCCCCTCTCATTTTATCTCCTCGGTCTTTAATATAGACCTATATATACCTATCTATTACCCACCCCTTCTATCAACCATGATTCCACTCCTATCACCACATCAATTGCGTAAGATTCCATTAAAACACAGAATTTTAATTGCTTATTAACTACACTTTGACAGTTTACCAAGGGCAGTCTCAGACCGCCTTCATCCTTAAAACTTGACTGTTGCAATTGGGTAACTTGAAATTCCTGGCTTTCCTGAGTTTCATTTCTAGTGGACTGAAACAGCTTGAAGTACAGGTATGTACCCAATTCCTAATGGTGTTGACATGGAAAAAATATTCGTGTACGATCCATGTGCAGTATTAAAACGTGTAGGTTCTGGAAACTGTTGATATACCAGGTGATAAGTTTAAATATAAAAATGAGCATATGCCAATCGCTAGGAAGTAGAACGTGGTAAAAATTTACGTTCGCAAAGAAACAGAAATAGAACACGGGTAGAACACGACTGAAATTCACATCGTCGGATATTGCCGCCATTTCTATAGTTTGGTTGAATGCCAACAGATGGCGCATGCAAATCACTACTTTACCGCTAACGCGGCCATTTATGAAACCTGGAGGAGTTGGACCACGGCCCACTTGATGCGTCGCTCAAGCTAGGTTTTTAAAAGATGTACAGCGTGGGATCATTGAACTCTTAGGGTAGTACAGTTCAATAATGCGTGGGATCAGCCGGCCGTGAGTTGAGGAACGTCACGCCTACGTCCCATTGCAGCTTCGCAGTCCTCGCAGTCTAACTCGGCAAGTGCTAGAAGTCGGTTTCAAGCGTATTCGTAACGAGAAGAAACCTATCAGGTAAGGCTATACATGTGCTCAGATTAACGATATTTTAAGTCTTCAGATAATTGATTGAATATAATCTAAAGTTACTTGTTTTTAGGCTATAAACTTTCGCTCCACGTTTCGCTTAGTTATAAATTATAAACTTATCGCTGAGATGAGATTGAAACTTGGAATAGGCCTAGGTTTCTGTCCAATTGGAACTTAAGAAAATATTGCCATAGCTGTGAAGTAGGCAGTGTAATTGTTATATTTGCATACCGTACATTATCTGGTGTGGAAAAGTACTACGCGTATTTGCGTTCGCTAATTATATTCATTTTACTCTTTTCTTCCCCCATTCAAACTTAAGTAACCATGCGTTCCCTTCTGGAAAAATTGCGAAGGGGTACGTTACAGTATAGTTAAATGTTTAAATATCGCATTTCAGTTAGGCCTACTTTCCATTCTCGTAAATTTCTTTTTGAATTTTGATGCGCTGCTCCACATTAACGTTTAACAGCGTCATAGTGTAGGACAGTATAAAGTATTTCATAATCACTCCTTCGCGAATGGTTGTTGAAACCTTTTGAAGTCATAACAGCCGCTCATTTAGCAATGCTGACGCACCTATCCTGTCACTATCAGTGGTTTTCGGCCCTAACCTGGGGGCTTGCTTGTCCCCAGACCAATGGTTTTGCCGCTAGCCGGACGTACCTCATACTCAAGTTTTGGCCACGTCACGTTAGCCGCAGCATATCGGACCGTTAATGTTTCTTTTACGAACCACCTAGTGAAGTCTTAACCCAATCTAGTGCCTGTGAATTGTTACGTCGTCTCAAACAGCCAACTATACCAGACCATAATTCATACATTTTAGCTGTCGCTACACGTCGCTTCGAATTATCCGCCTATGATGCAAACCTTGCCTCAACCAAAGAGACGTGAACTTTCTACCAACATGTCATATGCATGCATGAGGAGTGTTGAAGAACCTTGGAGGAACAGCAGCCGCGGAGCCCGTGCTCGCCCGTTGCCGGTGGGTCCTGAATTTATACCATATTTTGACTAGTAGATAAATTTGCTATCATTTTTTGTGAAAACCAGAAGCCTCTAGATTAAAAACTTAATCACTTCATGTAACTTTGAAGTTCTAAGACAGAATTTATTGAATTTCGAGAATCTGTTAGTACTCAGATTAGAGATTTAAGAAACCCTGTTTCATAGCATGAAGGAATATCAGCTTTGCGTACGGTATTAAAACATTTTCATAAATATTTGTGAGTTTTATCCTTCGCAAACTAAATACCGTATGTAAACATGTTCAAAATTTGAAAAAGAAGTTTGCCTTGGGCGGCACTTATATACGACGATGTACAAAATGACTAGGATAAAATTACAGTAAGAGTAGTAATGCTAATGTTAATAATAGTAATACAGTGGACGCCGCTTATTATAATCGCTCTGGGACGAAGATGATTTGATAACATTAACCGATTGATAACAGTAGCCGAAAAATAAAAATTGATAGGTAGCCTACTGTATTTATTCATAACTTATATGCACTACAATGAAACACTGGTTCATAAACCACATGCACTGCAATGAAACAGATACCGGTACACAGCACTCCAATACAGTGAACTGTTTTCAGCTATGTAAAATAGTCTCTAAGTGTTGTTTCTTCTGGTTGTCTGTCAAAAGTCCATTAATGAATCTTTCGTATTCATCAGGGGCGGTTCGTGGTACTGTTGCACAACTCCCAATAATTTTGCACTTCATTTGTAGTCTTTTTCTTCGAATGTTTTAGTTTAATAAACCTACATGTATTCGAAAACATGTTAAAATCAACCATCTTCGGTACTTCGCTGCACTAATGCTTCGTTACACGCAATAAACTTCATATTAGAGCCCGTATTGTCAAAGTATCAACTTGTGAAAATTTAGATTATATAATTCCACCTTTACCTGTATTGTAAAGGTGGAATTATATAATCTAAATTTTCACAAGCTAATGCTTCGTAACGGACCAACAAACGCTGCTGGCTTCGAATCAAACTCAGGGGGTTGGCTTTCCTACGGCAACTCCCTAGCGGACAGCGCAGTGCAATTTACCTCAGCAGGGACGAGCCTAAGCCTTCAATAGCATCAGCTAGCATGCTCCCCAGTATCGGTCTCATGGAGTTGCACTAGACTAGCAAGTCCCCTACTGAGAAACAGTTCCAAATGTCCCCGTGAGATTGCGCCACTCTGCGGAGATTATTTCATACTTTCCTCTCACAAAGGTAATTCATTTCCATTTTTTTAATTTACAAATTTAATTACGTTGCACCAACGCAGATAGGTCGTACGGCAACAATGGAATAAGAAAGAGCTAGGAGTTGGAAGGAAGCGACCGTGGATTTAATTAAGGCACAGCCACAGTATTTGCCTGATGTGAAAATGGGAAACTGCGGAAAACCATCTTCAGGGCTTCCGACAGTAGTATTCGAACCCACTATCCCCCGAATGCAAGCTTCTTTTCCACGCCATATCAGACCACCACCCAGCAACATCTTGCTTCAATGAAAAACAGGACGGCAAATTTTCAATTCAAGTTAGGCCTTCTGACCCCAATGTGGCAGGTTCGATCCTGGCTCAGTCCGATGGTTTTTGAAGGTGCTCAAATACGTCGGCCTTGTGTCAGTAAATTTACTGACATGTAAAAGAACTTTGGCACCTCGGCGTCTCCAAAAATCGTAAAAAGACGTTAGTGGGACGTAAAGCCAATAACATTAAGAGTAACTGTAGTTAGTGTATAATTAGCCTTTTATTTCCTGGGTTGTAATTGCCAGATATTTCATTTTTAGTAGGAATGTTGTTCATTAATTATCGATAATAGTTTCTTGTTATTTCTGTAAGCTATAAATATGTGACACTGAAAATGTTTAGTGCAACAGCCAGCGTCACATACCGCCAGCCACCACTGGTATTCATAATGTTTTTGGAAGTCCACTGACCTACGCTGAACACCTCGTTGCAAGATATCTAGCGCCTGTCACATTTCAGCATTCGTTGGTGTTTGGGAAGATTCGGCAACATCATCAGCATCGTTATCTTCTGCTCCGTGCTCTTTACCTCTCATATCTAATTCTGCAGAAGTAACTGCCTCACAGGTCTTAAGCAGACCCTACACGATCAATAAAACTGTCAGTACCGAAAAATATTGACAGTAATACTGATCGCGTGTGGACTGGAATGATGGAATGAAGGCCAGTACTGAAGCAGATCCGGATTTCCTGATCTGCGAGCGTCAGTACTGTAGAGTGGTGGGGATACTGACAGTTATACTGACCGTGTGAGTGCGCTTGTCATTATTTCTGTCAGTATCAACGGAGCAGCGGTGGACGACAAATGCGTTTCTCGCCAAGGCCAAGTAGAGGTGCTTGTGAACCGTCAAGTAGGCCTATTGCAAAAGTTTAGCGTGCTATATGAAAAGCTGCATGTTTCCACAACTGCTGTACTGATGGAAACTGGTGACATTATAGCGGAAAACTTTAAATCTTCAAAATGTATACCAGTTGTAAGACACCTCACTGTCACCGCTAATATCTCTGCCATCGATAAACAGCACCGCATGTTTGTATTTTGCCTTATTACAAAAGGCTCTACCAATCTTCAAAATTTATACCAGTTGCAAGATACCTCACTGTCACAGCTAATCTCTCTGCCACCGATAAACAGCACCACATGTTTGTATTTTGCCTTATTACAAAAGGCTCTACCATGCGTAGTAATTTCGCAAAAGTACCCTCACGCATTCGGAGATAGTTCTGATAATCTTCTGCTTCGGTATATTGTGTTTCCCTCAACACTTCATATGAGAATACTCTTCTCTTTTCCTAAGCCAATCTTTAACCCATCGTTTACGTTTAAAACTGCGTTTCGTGCAGTACTAATATGATAGCTACAAAATGCCAGTCTTTTACGATCTATTTTGATAGAATACCGCAATTGCACGTTATAAATCTCATTCCGTAGTGACGGTTATTGACTTTATTTGTAAAGTGAGAATGCCGCAATGGTAAGCTAGTGCACTGGTACTGACCAAAATATTGACAGTAATAATGATCGTGTAAGGTCGCTACAATATTGAAGCGTACTGTCAGTATTATTGACTCAGTATTACTGATCACTATTACTGACCGTCTAGGGTCTGCTTTATGTCTGTTTCGCATCAGTAATGATGCCCTCATCAATGTTCATCCATTCCTGAAATTCATCTTCCGTTAAGCCTGTTGGACAAAGTTCAACATTCTCCTCTCCTTCTGGTAACTCTTGTATGCACTCTACTACCATACTTCAGAACGAAATCCTTGTAAGCAATTGTGATAACATAAACCGAATTCATGATCACAATAAACGGAAGATTTTCAATGTTTCAGTATTTGTCCGTACGGAACTTCGTAAAAGTGATTGTATGTTATACGGTTGATAACATTATCCGTGGTTACAATAAACGGCCTCCACTGTAATAATGTTGGATATTTTAAAAGTTGCCTGCTGCCATTTCTTGATGGATACAGTACTTCTGTATCCATCCCTTGGCACAGGCCAGAGTAAAGTGTAGCTTTCACCGAAGTCCCAGTCTCATCCATGGCTGTGACAATATGGAAGCTGCTGGGGTATGGGTGGTGCTGAGTATTGACATTCAGAGCATGACTAGTGCATCTGAGTGTTATGAAAGGTGTTGCTCATAGGGTCAGTCGTGCTGCAATAGCACTTTCTGACCCAGTGAGGAAAGCAATGGCAAACTACCTCACTCCTAGTCTTGCCTAGTACGCCTCATTTTGGTGCTGCCATTGGTTTTTGCGGTTTCCTTATAACCGCATAACCTTTGGTGGTGCTATTTGAGGATCCAACCAGCCTCTGGGCTGATGACCTAACAGACAGACATTTTAAAAGATCATTACACCAACCACCACTGAAACATGCAATAGTCATTACATCCCTGCAAATGGGGTTGGTGTCAAGAAGGCATCCAGCCATAAAACAGGGTCAAATCCACATGTGGGAACAGCAGTTGAAGAATTTATATTAAGTCATTATGTTGTATCCTGTAATAACAAAACTGAATTGTTGCTTATTTTTCTGGAATGTTCTTAATTACGTATGGCTGTTCCTTTTTGTGAACACAGTGTTGCTACTCGCTTTCGAACCATTGGGACTCGAATTTGTTGCCCACGGTGTCAAACCATTTAGACTTAACGCCTTAATGTCACCTAGCTGTTGGCACAACAAATCCCCTGTTTCTGCTGTTCAGCACACTCGAATGTTGTCGAACATATATTTCGGCAAAAGTTCAGCAAGTACCGGTACCACAATTTTTCAGCGCACGCATCTATATGCGCGATTGCACTGTCATTTGTGTGTTTGTGTGTCTCTTCTCTCTTGTCTCTCACTCACTTCTCGCAATGGTCGTGATCGTACGGTGGACAGGGCTGCTAACTGTTCATCTAAAGAACTAGGTCCTAGTTCAGCAGCGCTACTTTTGAATTAACGAATCTCGTACAGTGACAAAGCCGTTTGTCTGGATTCGTTAGGGTGGGTTAGTGACAAAGCCCATAAGAAGAAACTCAATCCTTTTAATTTCAGCCATAATTCTTTTTTGCCAAAATACCAAATTATTGATTTTTATCTCCAGACTGTCCCTGTAATTAAGGTATAAAGTATAAAAAGTATAAAAATGGGAAACCACGGAAAACCATCTTCAGGGCTGCCGACAGAGGGGTTTGAACCCACTATCTTCTGAATACTGGCTTCTGGCTGCACTTGAGCGACTGTAGCTATAAAGCTCTGCACTTGGTAACCCCCTGTGGGTGGGGGTGGTAGAATAACACCCACGGTATCCCCTGCCTGTCATAAGAGGCGACTAAAAGGGGCCCCATGGCCTCTGAACTTGGGAGTATGGGTTGATTACGGGGCCCTTAGCAGAGTCCTGGCATTACTTCCACTTGTACCAGTCTCCTCACTTTCATCTATCCTATCGACCTCACTTGGTCAACTCTTGTTCTTTTCTGACCCGGAATGTGTTAGGTTCCCGAGGCCTAGGGAGTCTTTTATTTTCACGCCCTTCGTGGCCCTTGTCTTTTTTTGGCCGATACCTTCATTTTTCGAAGTGTCGGATCCCTTCCATTTTTTCCCCTCGGATTAGTGTTTTATAGAGGACGGTTGCCTGGTTTTACTTCCTCTTAAAATAATAATCACTTCCATCTGTACGAGGTATACTGATAAATGAAATACCTTGATAATCGTTGCAATACTTCCTGTTCCCATGTTGATAGGAAGGTGACCAAGCGAGTTGACCGTGCGCTTAGGAGCATGCAGCTGTGAGCTTGCATCCAGGAGATAGTGAGTTCGAACCCCAATGTCGGCAGCCCAGGAGATGGTTTTCCGTGGCTTCCCATTTTCACACCAGGCAAATGCCGGGGCTGTACCTTAACCCACGGCTTCTTCCTTCCCATTCCTAGGGCCTTTCCTATCCCATCGTTGCCATAAGACCTATCTATGTTGGTGCGACGTAAAACAAATAGCAAAAAAAAAAAGGCATAGGTAGGTGGAGTTATTGCTTTCATCCATTCAGAAGGTACTTGACTAACATTACATGCTAATCTTACTACTAGAGGGATGGATTTTGACATATGTGCAGTTTCTTTCAACATATAATATGCCCATAAGAAATACACTATTAATACCATTTAAAATTGAATGGCTGTTTTATAGTGCATAATTATATCAATGCATAATTGCAGTTTTTATTATTATTTTGAATAAAACAACTTATAGTAATGTATATTGATATTTAAATCACAACATTGCAAAGAGATTAATATGTAAAAATTGTTTGTTGCCAGAAGCATTTACAATGCACTGTGGCCGACAGTCGACAATATTAACAAGAGCTTGACAGTGTGAAAGTTTTTTTCCAGTAGCTTTGGTATTTGCTTCATATGTTGGAAATGTGGAAAAATGTTTTAAGAGACCTGAAGTAGCAGAGGAGACATTTTTTCTCGATACATTTGCAGGGACCAACCTACCTGTCCCCAAAATAATTCTTACTTACGAAGGCTGTTTTTTAATACTTGCGGTGGGTCATAAATTAAGACAAGTATATATGGCTAAATTACCAAATGTTGGCTACAAATGTGGTTATTTTTCAACATAATCACCATGAAGGTCGAGGCATTTGTCATATCTGTGGATAGGCTTTTTGATCTCCTTTGCGCAGTATGTTGGTGGCAGTGAGTTAAGATACACGAACCTTGGTTTCAAGATCTTCATCCTCCTCGAACTTCTGCCCTCCCAGCCATATTTTTTTCTCTCCTGGGAAATGGTGGAAGTCACTTGAGCCTAAAGCGGGGCTGTACGGTGGGTGGGCAAAAACGTCCCATCCAAATTCCTCGAAGTTGTTGCGTGACTTGAGCACTGTGAGGGTGAGCGTTGTCATGAATCAAGAGCCCAGATGTCAGCATGCCTCTTTGTTTGTTCTATATGGCGCTCTGCAGTTGTCGTTCAGTCTGACAAACAGCTGTATAGATTGTAGAACCTCGTTCCATAAACTCAACAAGCAACACACCTTTTTGGTTCCAAAAGTCTGTAGCCATCACCTTCTTGTCGAAGGTTTGCTTAAACCTTCTCGGTTTGTTTGGTGTGTGTGTTTGCATCCATTGACGCGATTGTTTTGTTTCGGGGGTGACATAATGAACCTAGCTCTCATCACCAGTTGCAGTTTTCTTCAAAAAATCACCACCTTCAGCCTAGTGACGGGTGAGGAACATCAACGCTGCTGCCATCAGATGATTTTTGTGATCAAACATCTTTGGAACCCATCGACCACACAGTTTCCTGTAGTGTAGGTGATCTGTTAGGATCCTGTAAACAGATGACCTTGAAACTGCGGGAACTTTCTCAGAAGTCACTTACGCTTGCAAACGTTTTGGTCAGTTTGTTGAACAGTCATCTGTGCTCCACCTTCGTGAACATCGGTCCGGCCTCCTTTAAACTTCCTGCACCATTCACGCACAACTCAATTGCTCATACAGTTTGGCCCTTATACTTAACTCATTTGTCGGTGAATGTCAGCTGCACTATTTCCTTCTGCTTGAAGGAAACTAATCGCATTACGCAACTTGCATTTGGTGGGAGCGTCAATCGTAGAGTAATTTCCATGCCAATAACTCGGCTCACAATGTCATGAAGTTGGTTTTGGCCGTGGATAGAGTGGGGGACGTGTGCAAACAGTTCCCACCATTTGTCTGGTTGTTTACCTGCGCGATTGGAGGTTAAAAAAAAAGTTCTCAAATATAGAATTAAAACAAACGGTCTGAAAATAAATAACTCCATTTTCTTTGTTTTATGGTCATGTTGCTAACAGAACCTAATGAGTACAGACCATTATTTTGTAGCTCTTTACCATTCATCATTCTTGTTATTCAAGTTTTGTGGATAGGGTGCAGATGTTGGCAAGTCTGTTTAGTGCATTGCGATCTCCCTGGAGCTGCCGCTATGTTGGATCTATAACCTATAGCCTACTTTTATTCCTTTGTTCTATGAAGACCAGTAACCAGTAGAAATCATGCCAAAAAAAAAAAGCAGGTAAGTGTTCTGCTTCAGCAGTTGACATTTAGAGAACCAACCCTATACATAGAGGAAAAGCAAGTATTGTGCAGAGTATGCAATAGTGCATATATGAGTGCTTATGAATCCACCCTCTTCGTATTACTCTTTGAAGCAATTTCATCTCTCCCATATAGGAGATAATGGGTTCAAACCCCAGTTGGCAGTCCTGAAGATATTTCCTGTGGTTTCCCATTTTCACACCAAGCAAATGCTGGTGCTGTATCTTAAGGCCACGGCCACTTTCTTCCCACTCCTAGCCCTTTCGTATCCTGTCGTCACGATAAGACAATCTGTCGGTCCAATCTAAATGGTAAAAAAATTCTTCTCTGCTTTCCCATTATATTTCACTACTTCGGGTCTAATTTCATCTGCTGTATGATAATGTAGTTTACCATCTTCTCCACTTCTTGATTCATTTTTCTCCTCCCCATGAACTTGTTTGAGACTACAACAGAAAGATTTCCTTTTACATTGAAGATTTTCAGAATATTTCTTCCTTCTGTCCAGTGATTCCCTAGAATCTGCTAAGAATTTACTGGATTTACCCAAAACATTTAATTTCCTTTCTCCTCTTTCTTTCTAAGATTCTGTATTACTGTCCAGAAAGGATTCCCTGCTGCTTGACTTAGCCTTTTCCCAATTATTACCAAAATCTTTAGAGTTCTATGATTTCAAATTGTGAAAAAATGTTCAAAGTTCTATCATCCTTATTAAAGTTATTGTTCTGATCAGATTTTTAATCATCACAGCTGTTCTGTGACTTCCCTTCCTTCTCCAAAATTCTTGTGGAGTTTATGGTACCTATTTGACACAAAACCAAAATCTGTTTATTTCTAATGGTCCCTGACATGCAGATTTGTAGTTCGAACAAATCAGAAGAGCTTAGACATGTTTGAACAGTAGGAATGGTTTTGAATTGTAGTCACACTTAAAACAGATGACTTATACCAGACAGATAATGTGGTAAGTTTGTCTCTAAAAGGTTTCTTTTAAGCAAGAAACATAGAATTATGAATTCTTAGAAATAAGTTTCTCTGGCACTGAATAGAACCTATGTAGCTCAATTAGCAGATACGTTAAATAAACAGAATGTAGTTCTGGAGAATTTTTAGTCAAGAGACTTATTGCAGATCAAGAATTTGCTGAACTTATTTTGTGAGCTTGTCAGAGTTCCTAATTTTGTAGAATGAATTGCGTACTGCACTGTTTAGATAGCACAGGGTCTGTTATACAAACTCGGACCGAGCACACGGTGTTTGTACATTGCGCTATGGCAGCTGCCTCAGTAAATTCTGTAGTGGCAGGAAGCGGCGCAATCTTACAAAGCGCAGACCCGCTTCCTCGCTACAACTGCCGCCAGTGCTGGCTCCAATCCTTCAGTCGTCACCGAGCTACGGGCGAGTAACAATGGCCGCTATGATTGATTCTCCCACCAATTGCGAGTTGCAAAGAGTGATTAGTTTCCTTCAAACTGAAAGATGCAGTGCTGCAGAAATTTATCGCAGGATGAGTGAAGTAATAATAATAATCGTATGGCCTCAGCTACCGTGTGCAGACATTTCAAGTTGACGCCATCTGGCTGTCTGCTCGTCAATTTTGACGTTCCATTTTATCCTAGGCCCACTAGATGGCAGACCGAGTAAACCGAAACTCTCTTGGGCGTCTATGGCTGAAATTTTAATTTTGTCGGGTAAACACCAAATGTGTCACCAGAGATCTTTTACATGCCGACATCGTACGACATGGAGTGTCGAATGGACTTCTTTCCGCCCTTCAAAAATCCGACTACCTCTGCCGGATTTGAACCCGCTATCTTGGGATCCGGAGGCCGACACTCTACCACTGATCCACAGAGGCAGCTATGAGTGAAGTGTACGGTGAACAATGTATGAGTGACAGTGCTCTGAGAAAATGTAGGAAATTTGCCAAAGATCGAACAGGCGTCCATGACGAAGGTAGTCAAGAACGCAAGTTGGTTGCTACTGCAAGTTTGGTTGAGAGTTAACCAAGTGATCCAGGAGACACGGAGGTTTACGATTAGTTAACTTTCCACACAGTTTCCAGACATTTCATGGTCTTCCCTGTAAAAAATTGTGACCATTGAGCTAGGATACCAAAAACTCTCCGTTGGGTCCCAAAAATGTTGAGCGAGAGCCACAAAATGAAGCGAATGATGCCTAACGTTTCTCACTCGGTATAACAATGAGGGAAACGGTTTCTTGAAGACTACTGTTCCTGGAGATGAGACTTGGCTCCTGTATGACAATCCAGAGACCAAAGAACAGTCTAAGCAATGGATGCACATGCACTCCTCCAGCAAACCAAAAAAATTCAGTTTGACCAAGAGGAAAACAATGGCTATGGTGTTTTGGGATGAAAAAGGTGTGCTTGTTGATTTCATGGAACAGGGAACAATAACAAAGGGAGTACTGTGATACCCTACATTGCCTCCAGAGAGCGATACAAAACAGAGGCATGCTCTCATCTGGTGTGGTTCTGATGCATGACAATGCACAACCACATAGTGCCAATGTGACACTAGAAGTGAAGGCGTGGTTAGGTGGACTACGCTTTGCTACCCCAACGAAGAGCTTCAGGGTGCTGTAAGGACCTACCCAAGCTTACTGGCGGCAGACTTCTGGGAAAGCTGGTCTCTTGTTATGACAAATGCTTCAACCTTCATGGTAACTATGTAGAAAAATAAGAATGTACATATCTTTTGGTAATAAAATCATCTTATCCCAATACGTCTATTTATGGCCTATCGGAACTTGGAGAGAGAAAAAAAACAGCCTTCGTATTTAAGTGGTCTGCCTATTCAATACATGTATTATTTATTAAATCTAGTACATATTTCTTCCCCTAAGGGACATCAGCTAGAATAAATTACAACAATATATCAGGTATAAAATTGCATTACTAGATTAGAAAGATAAATTAAAAACATTTTTTTACCCAAGGACATTTAACATAAATTAGTAAACTTCATTGAAGTTACAAGTCATAGTCAGTAAAATTGGATGAATTGTTCATTGAACTCTTGATAATAAAGTTTGTGGGAACTAACAGTTGTATTCATAAAAATCATAAGATTGTTGTTGTGAATAAAAACCTTTGATTTAAAATATTTCTTGATAAAAGATCCTTAAGATCTTTGATAGACATTCCTTAAATTGTATTTAAGATTGAATGCTTCAGGATTAATCACTACTGGTCTGCATTTAGGGCAATCGCCCAGGTGGCAGATTCCCTATCTGTTGTTTTCCTAGCCTTTTCTTAAATGATTGCAAAGAAATTGGAAATTTATTGAACATCTCCCTTGGTAAATTATTCCAATCCGTAACTCCCCTTCCTATAACGAATATTTGCCCCAATTTGTCCTCTTGAATTCCAACTATCTTTCAGACACCACTCAATTCTACTGATTTCAAGTCAACACGGGGCTGGAGCAGTAAAGTTATTTGTAGAATTGAATAATGTTTTGCCTGAAATTAAAAGAAAAACTAAGCTTAAGAGAGATGGAAGATGAAATAATGATTTAAACTGTTACTTCCTTGTTATTGGCCCCGATGCGTGGAAAAGGACTTGCTTCTGCTGAGGTAAGAGTCTATCTGAATTCATAGCAAGTACCGGTAGTTGCTACGTTGTGCGGGGAGTATGGAGGGGAAGTGGAAAGGCATATTCTGGGCAGAGGAACGATGTGTCACCGAGCGTGTGACAAGTGACTTCTTTTTTTAAAATTTTGCTTTAATCAATTCTTCATACAAGATGTTATACTTCTCAGAAAGATCGTTTATATTACCCATTGGGTTGTTCCTCGGTGCCAATAACAAGGAAGTAACACAATTTAAATCATATATTATTTCATCTTCGATCTCTCTTTACTTATACTTAGTTTTTCTTTTAATTTCAGACTAAACATTCAGTTCTACAAATAACTTTACTGCTCCGGCCTGTGTTGACTTGAAAATCCTGAAGCATTCTATGTTAAATACAATTTAAGGAATGTTTATCAAAGATCTTAAAGATCTTTTATCAAGAAATATTTTAAATCAAAGGTTTTTATTCACAACTATCATCTTACGATTTTATGAATACAACTGTTAGCTCCCACGAACTTCATCAAGAGTTTAATGAACAATTCAACAAATTTTATCGACTCTGACTTGTAACTTTAACAAAGTTTACTAATAATTTAAATGTCCTTGTGTATAAAAGTTTCTAATTTCTTTCCAATCTAGTAATGTAATTCTTATATCTGATATAGTATTGTAATTTATTCTAGCTGATGTCCCTTAGGGGAAGAAACATGTACTAGATTTAATAAATTATGTAT
This sequence comes from Anabrus simplex, assembly GCF_040414725.1. Lineage (NCBI taxonomy): Eukaryota > Metazoa > Arthropoda > Insecta > Orthoptera > Tettigoniidae > Anabrus > Anabrus simplex. The sequence continues at coordinate 59,885,833 of NC_090277.1, forward strand.
TGAATAGGCAGACCACTTAAATAAAATATTTAAGTTATTCTTAAATATTCGCTACTTGACTTTATAATCAATACGGGTTTTTATCTAAAATGAAACTGTTAGAGCTTGTCACAAGTCATGACTGTTCACACGACCATTAAGATGAAACCAGGCCTGATCCGAAAAGAACATAAGCTGTGGGTCAAATAAATGATAATTCAATGATACAAGATACCACTCACAATATCTCACTCTTGTGGCTTGAGCAGCAGGTTTTAAACAGTGTTAAAGTTGTTTGTATGCACGCATGTTTTTTATTGAGCACTGAACCAGTAGTTTCAGATGTATTTAGTTACATGAATCTGAGCTCATGAAGTTGACACTTCGCCAGTAAATTGCTGAACAAATGCATCGCGAATGCGTTGAGCAAACTCTTACTTAAAGTAACTTTTACATATGAAAATAACTCGTGTTAACAGCTGAAATTCAGAGTGGCGACTGCTAGGTCAAACGCGTGCACGCTCTTTGCAAGGTCGAGACCTATGCGTGTGCCTCCCGTACTGCTGCTTAAGTCTGGGAGATTGAAAATGCCACTGGATGGTCTGGGTTTGAGATTCGGTATACTTGCCTGAGGATTATGGTTTCATAGATTTTCTTTGGAACAACTTTTCCCATAATTTGTTAGAAGTCAGACAATTTTCTTTTGGGAGGAGAGTTTATTACTGCACATCATGTATTCTTGAGTCAGCTGTATAGGTATGACTGACTGGTTGTTTCTTGTATTTTCTAGCAAATCTGGACATGTTCAGCTCTTTCTGGTAGATCAAGCAGCTCAGAAGAGGCCCTGGTATCGACAAACTTTCCATCTGTACTCGACAAGCTCAATCACCGTAGTCTCAAGTTTTCGGTGCTGTTTCCCATGTTACTCGCAACAAGTTATGATGGGAACTGATTTCCTCAAACAGGTCTGTTACTCCATTTTGACTTTTAGAAGTAGCTCTTTACTTTTAATACCTTGGATAGAAACCAGTTCTTGTTTTAATGACAGAGTGGCAGTGGGGTGTGTGAGCATCTGTTAAGTGGAGATTACGTTTGCTAATGACCATTAACATACTAGTCTTTTTCTTTTAGCTTTGGTCCCAGCACGGCATGGCTTGATCGCTAGCCAGTATAATTGAGAGAAATAAATCAACGATTCCACCTAAGATACTAATTTACGAATAACAATGAACACAAGGAAATTAATGAACAATTATGAAAACGTTCACATTTATTTGGACAAATCCTCAACAAAGACAAAACTTTAAATGACATCTTAGAGCACAAAAGTTCCCTGTATTATAATATCGTAATTTACCTTAAGGTATTAGAGGAAATTTGACTTCATAACTAACATAAACAAGCTAGAATGCTTCAATTATCAGCTAGAATCTCCCTTTCTCACAAACGGTGAACAACGGAGGAGCTGAGGACACACCTTCTTTCCCCACTTCCCCACCACACTGCGATAATGAGCACGTTTCTATATGCGTGCGCGCGCGCACACACACACACACACACACACACACACACACACACACACACACCATTTCAACATCAGACAGAAGGCAGAGACAACAGCTGGAAGACTACTCTCTAGAAATGTAAAGGGAAAATAACACTGGATGTTGAGGGGGTAAGTTTTTCTTACAGCAATCAAAATTACTATTTTTTCCTCAGTTTCCATCATATGTAAACATTTCTTCCCAGTTACAGATCGGGTTGCAAACTACCAGCCAATTTATAAATGCAATCTAATGCCAAACAATCCTTAAGATCCTTCTATGGAATGCCAACCTCCACTGAGGTTATAAATTTTGTCGACATGCATGATGTAACTAAAAATTTTGGAAACTTTTTTTTTGAAACTAGATCTGGTGCCATAAGAAAAGTCATCACATTCCCAGAATATCTGAGACTCATGCTAACATCAGAACTACTTACTTGAAAAACTGCAATTATGACATCAAAGGTAATTTTAGCTATAAGTCATTTTGACTGCTAAAGTTTTTTTAAAACCATAATTCAGAGTTTCAACCTGCTCCCCTTTAATTTGAGCTATGTTAAATTATTTTGAAGGTTTTCAAATGTCTTTAGGACTAAGAAGAGATGAATATGTCCTTACTTGTAAATAGCACTCCTAAACAAGACGAGCTGATGTCTAGTCACTAGATTAACCATTTACTACAGTTTCGCATTTGTCAAAGGCAAATAAATTAGTATTGATTAGGTGGAATCATTGATTTGTCTCAATAGTATATCAATACAAATTATGACAATAGTTTTCTAGCCGGTATAACGCGCGCCTTTCCTCCTCACATTGCAACAGTTCGCATTTAGAGAAAGTTATTTCTAGTGAAACTATTAAGTCTAAAATCTACCTGGCATTACATTTGATGTTAAAAATGTTGTCCCTCAGCTGTCGGACACAGACACCTCGTAAGCAGGTTTGCAGACTCTCAGCCTGAGTGATGTTCGAAATAACTTGTGCAATGTTCTCTTGTGTGAGCGTTGTTGATCTACGCTTTCCCCTTCAGCATCCCCCACAGGGATTTAAATCGGGAGATCTAGTGGGATAATTAACCATGCGATCTTAGAAAACTTACCGTATTATCTTCATAGTTACATGCTAGAAATTTAATTGTTGGTCCATGGTGGATATACAGTCTATATAATCAAAACTTGTAAAAGTCCACCTTTCCACCACAATGATAGTGTCTTGGCTATTTAGTTCTACATTAAATCCACATTTACTACAGCTTGTGTTATTCAAAGCGTGGTACGCAAAATTGTCGCTTCTGTTCTCGGTGAGTAGTTCAGAAGAGTTGATTCCGCTCATTTTCAATAAAATGTTTTGATTTAATGTTTTTGTCTACCACTACAGTGTCCACTTTCTGACCTATTCATTCTAAAATATCAGTTTGTACCTCCCATTGACTAGGTACATAAAAATGCTTGTTGCATTGACCTTTTTTAAATTTTTTTGTTTCAAAATCCACTCCTTCACTTAACCTTTTCTTCACTACCAGTGTATATAGTACAATAGTAATTATTGCATTAATAATTATACTTTTATTCATATATCTTGTTATCAAGTAAATAGTCTGGAGACTAGCTTCCAAGGAGACAGTTTATAAAGAAATAGAATCTATGACTAGCACAATGAAAAAGAAAAATCATTCTTAGGGCACAGTGGCGTATGCTGGGATTGAGACGTGGGTTACCCTTTTTCGATAGTTGTAGTGAACGTGAAGCCTTCAGCGTTTCGAGTTGCAGGCAATAGCCGACGGATTAGCCTGCTGTGGTGTCAGGCAACTTCACAAGCTGCTGCCCTGGTCTCTGCCACTGTCAATACTAAACACCTGATCAGTTGAGATGGTAGCCCAAGGTTTAGCAATTTGAAGTCTGGCTTTGTGGCTAAATGGATAGAATGCTTGCCTTTGGTTCGATGGCCCCGGTTCAATTTTCAGAATCAACCCCCTTATACTGTTGTTTCCCTTGCCTCGGGGACTGGGTGTTTGACTCCTTCGCCTTTCATTTAGATCACCACAAAGCCTATACATCTATAGAATTAAGTTAGAAGGATGAGGTGAGGAAGTACAGTATATACGATGAGTAACGCATGGTTGATAGCAGTGGTGATCTGACAGACCGAAGCCTAGCACAACTATCCCCCCCCCCCCCCCCGGTCCCCGCACCTATCAGGCATACAGCAGCAAGCCGTGTGAGGAGTCATGGGGAGGGACAAGAGTCTGGGCTGCAACATCAGTCTCCGAAGCCTTGTTCTCAGAAATATGTGGGACGTTTTTTCTCATTGCTTTCAAGGTTTGTAAATGGAACAATGTGTCAGATGCTTACATTATGTGCTTTAGATTTCAATATTGTTTACATTTGAGGTTTGGGCTTCACTGATAGCCTTGGTAGCCCTCAGTATACGCCACTGTTAGGGCATGTAATACGGTCACCAGAAAATAAAATCAGTAAAAAAATAATAGATGAATTAAGTAAGAGTAAGAATATTAGATGGATCACAGAACTTATAGAAGACATGAGTTACATATTGCTATAGAAGATTTAAAATACAAAACAAATACACTCAACATATTAAATACACACACTAGACTACAGACCAAAATCAACAAGTGATTCCACAAGCAGAAATAAAATTACGTTCAGAAAGGATGAAACAGTATTGGGTTCGAACTCCACTGTCGGCAGCCCTGAAAATGGTTTTCCGTGGTTTCCCATTTTCACACCAGGCAAATGCTGGGGATGTACCTTAAGGCCATGGCCGCTTCCTTCCCACTCTAGCCCTTCCCTGCCCCATCGTCGCCATAAGACCTAGCTGTGTCGGTGCGACGTATGCAGCTAGCAAAAAAGAAACAGTATTGGGCTGACAAAAAGAATAATGTCCATAAACCTGAATAAGTAGTCCTATGTTGGCTAAAAAATTTAAATATAAATATCTCGTTGCTCGCAATGAAAACCTTAATTCCACTCACGAGAAAACCACGTTTCTCCATTAGCCTTCTGAAGGTTTGCCTCGTTCCCAGAGGCCACAGAAGACTCCAATGGTTGAATAATTGGGCTATCATTAAGCACCGAAAATGGCAGGAACAGTTTTTCAGGCATTGCTCAACGCGCAGTTTTGGGCTTCTTCTGTAACCTTTACTCCAAACGAGTTACGAATTTCCTTTGCTCAGCAACGATTATACACAATACATTGTTACTGGGAACAGAATGGTGTAGGGGCTTAGCTGCTTGCCTCTCATCCAGGCAACTGTGGATTGATTCGTTAGAAACTGTGTGGAACCGCCGTGGTCTTGGTCTCCATCTACTTCTTACAATCCATGAGAGTCCATCCTCCTAAGTAACCTATCTTCCTCCATTTGCCTCACATGACCTCGCCACTGAAGCTGGTTTATGCGTACAGCTTCATCCATAGTTCATTCCTAACTTAGCCTTTATCTCATTCCGAGTAACCTTCTGCCATTGTTCCCACATGTTTGTACCAGCAATCATTCTTGCTACTTTCATGTCACTTTTAACTTGTGAATAAGATATCCTGAGTCCACCCGGCTTTCACTCCCGTAAAGCTAAGAAAATCTGAAAACAGACTGATTTAAAGATAGTTTCATCTGGGAGTTGACTTTCTTCTTGCAGAACACTGTTGATCACAACTGCGAGCTCACTGTATTAGCTTTACTACACCTTGATTCAGTCTTGCTATATTGCCATCCTGGGAGAACACACAATCTTAATACTTACAAGTATCTACCTGTTCTAGCTTTGTATTGCCTATCTGATATTCAATTCCATTGAATTTCTTACCCACTGACATCAATTTAGTCTTTGAACGGCTAATTTTCGTACCATACTCATTGCACCTATTTTCAAGTTGCAAGATAATAGATTGCAGGCTTTCGGCACAATCTGCCATTAAGACAGTATAGGCCAGACTGCTTACATTTCCACCTAACTGAATCCCTCCCTGCCACTTTATACCTTTCAGCAGGTGATCCATGTAAACTACAAGCAGCAAAGGTGAAAGATTGTCTTGCAAGTACCCTGAACCAAGAACTCGTTCTACAATCGATTCTCACTACAGCCCAATTGTCAACATAAATGCCTTTGATTTTAATAATGTACCCTTAATTCCATAGTTCTCCAGTATGGCAACATATCTTCCCGTGGTACCTTGTCATATACTTTCTCTAGATCTACGAAACATAAACACAACTGTCTATTTCTCTCGTAACATTTTCCAGTTACCTGGCGCATACTGAAAATCTGATCCTGACAGCCCCTCTGTGGTCTGAAACCACACTGGTTTTCATCCAACTTCCTCTCAACCACTGATTGCACCCTCCCTTCCAAGATGCAGTGAATACTTTGCCTGGTATACTAATGAATGAGCTACCTTGATAGTTGTTGCAATCCTTCCTGTTCCCTTGCATATAGATAGGTGCAATTACTGCTTTTGTCCAATGTGAAGGGACCTTGCAACACTCCATGTTAATCTTATTCTATGAAGCCCTTTCATCCCTGCCTTCCCACTATACTGTACTTCATCATTTCAGGTCTAATTCCATCCATTCCTGCTGCTTTATGACAATGGAGTTTATTTACTATCCTTTTCACTTCTTCAAGCGTAATTTCACCATTTTCCTCCTCCCCATGAGCTAGGTTGTTTGCAACACCACTAGGAAGATTTCCCTTTTGGTTGAGAAGATTTTCAAAACATTCCCTCCACCTGTCCAGCGATTCCATGGGATCTATTATGAGTTCACCTGAATTACCCAAAACACTTAATTTCCCTTTTCCCTCCCTTCCTAAGATTCTTTATTACTGTCCAGAAAGGTTTCTCTGCTGCTTGACCTAGTCTTTACAGGTTATTACCAAAATCTTCCCAAGATTTCTTTTTGGGTTCAACAACTATTTATTTCACTCTGTTTCATCTACGTACAATTGCCTGTCTGCATTGACCCTTGTTTGGAGCCATTTCTGATAAGCCTTCTTTTTAAGTTTACAAGCTGCTCTCACTTCATCATTCCACCAAGATGTTAGCATTTTCCCATCTTTACACACAGTTGTTCCTAGGTATTCCCTTGCTGTTTTTACTACAGCATCCCTGTATGCCACCCATTCTCTTCCTATATCCTGAACTTGCTTACTTTTCAATCTACAAAACTTCTCACTAATCATATCCATGTACAGTACTTCTAATTTCCTCGTCCTGGAGATTTTCTACCATTACTGTATTAGTTTGCAGACAGATTTCACTTTCTCTATCCTAGGCCTAGAGATACTTAACTTCACTGTAGATCAGATAGGTCTGTATCATTGAAAAATCTCCAGAAAATGCGTACATTCCTAACAGATTTCCTGAATTTGAGGTCTGTTAAGATAGTCTATTATAGATCTGGTACCCCTAGTCTCCCATGTGTATTGAATAGCCTTATGCCTGAAGAATGTATTTGTAACTGCTAAACCCATACTAGCACAGAAATCCAGCAAACATTTCCCATTCCCATTAGCTTCCATATCTTCCCCTCATTTACCAATCACTCTTTTGTATCCTTCACTTCTGTTTCCAGTTCCCTCATTGGAATTGTCCATTAGCACTATGCTATCCTTGCTGTTGACCATGACTTTTACTCAATGCTTCATAAAACTGGTCAACTTCCTGATCTGCACCCTCACATGGTGAATACACTGAGACAATTCTTGTCCTAATTCCTCTCAACTGCCAAATCTACCCACATCATTAGCTCATTTATTTGCGTAGCAGAAACCATGTTGCGTACAATAGTGTTCCTGATAAACAGCCCTACCCTCAACTCTGCCCTTCCCTTTGCAACACCAGTCAAGTGCACTTTATAATCTCTCTTCCTCGACACCCCTTATACCCAAATATCACATACTTTCAGCACATCCAGATGCATGCTCTGTGCTGACTCGGCCAGTTCTTTCTCCAATAAGACCACTTACTGGCCACCCAGCCGTTGCCCATAGTTCACGAGCTAGGACGTGACTACAGACCCACACTATGAATCATTTACAGAAAGGGTGAAATCTAGAATCTCTACGAAATTATTGGACTATGTGAATTTAATGTAATAAACTGGGCCAAGGAACTTGAGATGTTATTGTCTGCTTTAAGAATGACTACACCATCATTCTTAAGGGCTCATTTATGTACGAATTCAATATTTCTGATATTATTTCACGATACTGAAGTTCATTTGGTTCACTGCCAATATCCATTTGTCTTTTCCGTACTCCTTGCATGGGAATGCAAGCAACGTAATGCTAAGCTCATTTTAATTTTCTGAAATAATGGTCATTCGCGGCACAAACTATTGTATAGTATGACGAGAATGTTCCATATTGCCTCTCCGTAAATTAGTGTTAAATCCAGGTTGTCTCAAACCTTTTGGGTCAAAATGGGTGATAGTGGGTCCACAACTGATTAAATTGAAATAGGGAACAAATGGTTGGAACTGAATAGTTGTGTTATGGACGTACATCGCAGCTCACAGTAATTGTTCAAAGTGATGACCGCCAGTCTCGATGAGTGTATTGTAGTTCTGCTGCACTCTTGCAAAGATCCTGGGTGTGTGTTGTACACTGGAACAGGCAGCGGGTAATAAACACCGTACACCCCTGCCCACCAAACAGGTGTACTTTACACAGCTTAGCTCATAGCATGTGCCATGTTATGACCTTTATCATTAACCTGTGGTGCACGCATACCACTATCCCTGGTGTCGGTTCTCCATTGCATCAGACAGCTTGTGATGTGTCCATGGTGAGGTGTTACTGTGTACAGTGCATAACGTGTATCAAAGATGGAACAATACTTGTCACGAGTTGGCAGACGTGCATTTAATGTTAAGTGCGGCTGGATGTAGTGTCCGTAAAGCAGCACGAATGTACAGAGAACGCTTTTCCAACAGGCGTCATCCTAATTGGAAGAAGTTTATCTCCATAGATACCAACTTATGAGAGCCGGCCAAGGTTCCCTGTCAAAGACATGTCCGAACACCAAACTTTGAGGAGATTGTTGGATCGTGCGGCCGACCACCCAGCAAAAAGCACCTGTCAACTTGCTCGTGAAACGCACACTTCGAAAGATACAGTGTGGAGAGTATCATAAAGAATGTGTGCAAGCACTGGGATCAATGGACTTTGAGCCCTGCGTTCACTTCTGTCAATGGATTATCCACCGTGGTGCTGTAGTGTTGAACTTTGTACAGTTTGTATTGTTCATGGATGAGGCCTCATTCACTCGTGATGGTGTTTTCAACACTCATGGGGTCAGCCATGTCTGGACTGAGGACAATCCCCATGCCACCCACACCGATGACCACCACTGATTCTGTCAAATTATGTGTGGACATTGTCCAAGATCACCTAATAGGGCCTTATTTTCTGTCCCTGTTTGACTGGTCCACTTTACCTGATGTTCCTGCAAGATGTGCTGCCACAGTTCCTGGAGACTATACCCCTTGTCTGCAAAAGGATGTGGTTTCAACACGACAGTGCACCAGCCCACTTTGATGTCGATATGCGAGCGGAAAGAGTTAACAGGTCAACAGCCTTGGTTCAGCTCTTAACATGTGTGTCGAGCTCTGGTGATATGCTGCTGGCTGTGACCCGGACCTCACTGGCATGTACAAAATCCTAATAATGTTTGGAGATCGTGGACTACAGATGATGTAGGTCTGCCTAAGTTCCCATTTAGGTCAGTAAGTGGATTTGTAAACCATGGCAATAGACCTGTTGCAGAATTACAGTACTGGCAATTATTTTTTACGGACCAGCTACTAACCTCCATTACGAATGAGACTAATGAATACACGAAATGAAACATTCAGAGAAACACTCCACTTCAGAAGTGGTCTACGTGGTGTTCATGGAAGGAAGTCACGGTAGGACTGCATGGTTTGCAGTAATAGGAAAGTTGAGTTAGGGAGGTGAGAAACTGTTCACTTCTGCAAAAACCTATCTATGGCTTGTCTTTGTGTACAATCTTTTTTTCATTTTGAACCTGTAAAAATTTGTTGTAAATGTGTTTCACAATACGTCTCCCAGAATGGCAAAAACTGACTAAAATAATTAAAATCCCCTGTGGATGGGCGACGCAGATGAATACACCCACGTTATCCCTTGCTAGTCGTAAGGGGCCCCAGTCGCTCTCAACTTGGGAGTGTGGTTTGGTGACCATGGCGCCCTTAGCGGAGTCCTGGCATTGCTTCCACTTGTGCTAGGCTCCTCACTTTAATCTATTCCATCCGACTCCCTTGGTCAACTTTTGTTCTTTTCCGACCCCAACAGTATTAGAGCATTGCAGGTTATAAATTTCATTTTTTGTCCATATTTTGAAGATCTACTTGTGATACAAATTCTTATAATTTTGTTAATTACCACCTATACAATATTGATTAGTGATTAGTGCCATCACACGGGAACACCATGGGTCACCTATTCAATATTGGTAGGTGGTAATTAAGAAAATTATAAGAATTTGTATCACAAGTATTAGAGCATTCGAAGCCTAGGGAGTCTTTCATTTTCACGCCCTTAGTGGCCCTTGCCTTTCTTCAGTATTACTTAAATTTCGAAGTGATGGATCCCTTCTTTTTTCTGTCTACCCGCTGTGGGTGAGGGACGCAGACAAAGAATACCCCCACGGTATCCCCTGCCTGTCGTAAGAGGTGACTAAATGAGGCAACCCGGGGATGATTGTATTAGAACCATTAAACTACTTGTGATTAGTGCCATCACATGAACACCATGGGTCACCTTTACTTGCGAGTAGTACCACTATATCAGTGACACTGTAGGTCTGTGTTGCCTGTGATTAGTACACCTAGGTGAGGAACGCCATGGGTTTGTGTTGCCTGTGAGTGGTGCCATTATTCGATAAACACCATTGGTCTGCGTTACCTGTATGAAGTAAAATACTTGTGAGTAGTACCATAATGTGTGGAACACCACGAGTCTTTGCTACTTTTGATTCGTACCGCGACATGAAAAATACCATGGTTCTTCTTTAGACAATAAGCATCCTCAATTCTGGATTGTGCTTTAGAAGCAATCCCTTGGTCAATACTATTGTTTATGATAGTTTCTGGGTTGGATCCATTGATTGTTTTAAATTCATATCCATCCATTCATTCTTCTGGTCAGTTGATGATTTTGAACTTTTAAATTGTCATTGCATTTTGTTTAATTTTGTACCATTAGGGCCTGATGACCTAGATGTTAGGTCCCTTTAAACATCATCATTAAAATAATTACAAGTTGGGAGACATTATAGCTAGGAAATTATTTGAGGGCAAAGGGTACGCGAGCACTTGAACGACACGTATCTTTATTTTTGAATTGGGAGGTAATGTCCCATGCCCAGTGCGATTGCCAGATCTCACCTCTGGCTTTTTCTTCTGGGGTTACCGGTATGTCAAGTCTGTATGAAACTCCTGTAGAAATGGGTCCAAGCTGCCTGTCTTCTGGTACAAGACACCAGGGATTTTTCAGAAAGTACGGCAGAAATTCATGCATGGAGGCTGGTGGTCGTCGCTTCGAACAATTACTATGAGCTACGTTGTTGTGTACTCTGTGTGTCCATGAAAACCTACAACCTGTTTTCCAGTCTTTGACTGGGTCAGGGATGTAATGAACGAATCGCATACTGTATATAGGCTACTAGCAGTTGCCTGCGGCTTTGCTCGTGTAGATTTGGTAATGTGTTAAAATTTGTAAAAATGTATTCCTCGGTACTGTACTAAAACATTATCTGAGAATCCCTAAAGTGTAAAAACTCTCCAAAAAGTTGAATTTCATTTACCCCATAAACTCTTTGCAAACCACGTTTATGGTATTGCCATTTGAAGCTAAGATGACCATGCGACATAGAACTGTACATGTGAGAAACATTTTTCTCTCAAGTCGTAAAAAAAAAAAAATGAAACTAACATGTTTCTTTATATTTAATTAATATTCCAAATACTGATTTTCATGTCTGTAATATATTTTTTTAGATATAAGTATCCTCATCAAATAATTCAATATTTTTCAATTCGTTCACCCCCCAATTTAAGTGGATTTTCCGAAAACATATTTCTTTATTTTTAAAGGAGACTCCAAATATCAATTTTCACCTGTGTAACATCATTTTTTCAGTTATCACTATCATAATAAAGATTTCAACCCCCTTTTCAGACCTCTTTACTCAGCCCCCCCTCAAGGGTTTCCGGAAACAAAAAATGCATGTTTCTTTATTCTTAAAAGATTAAACATACCAATTTTCACGTCTCTAACATGTTAAGTTTGAGATGTTCTGTAGATACTCATTTAAAAAATTCACCCCCGTTTTCAGTTCCCCTTAAGTAGATTTTCCAAAAATAAAATGTTTCCTTTTAGAGGAGATTCCAAATGGCAGTTTTCATGTCTGTAGAATGTTACACTTTTTAGATATACTCATTTTAATAATTTACCCATTTTTCACTCCTGTTCACCCCTTCCCCCCTTCTCCCCCACTGTTAAGTTGATTTCCAAAAAACAAAAAAATGTGTTTATTTGTAAAGGAGATTCCAAATACAAATTTTTCAGTTTTTGAGATATAGATATGCCCATTTAAACAATTCACCCCTCTTAGAGATGGAATATCCAAAAATCCTCTCTTAGTGCTATACTCTAATATAAATGTATCCCCAAAATTTCCATTTCTTTATGTCCAGTAGTTTTGGCTCGGCGATGAGTCATCTTGATTTAGCAGTTTCTGTTTCCGTATTCAGTTATCGTATGTTATAGACAAGAAAGTTTCCACCTTTTCATTGCAAATTTATATAAAAAAAGGTCGAAACTGATACTGTAGATTGAATTTTTATATAAATAAATTTGTATTGAAAAGGTGGAAACTTTCTTGTCTATAACATACAATGTTGAATCAGTCAGGACATTATTTTATATATATACTAGCAAGATACCCGTGCTTTGCTACGGTATTATACTGAAATTTATAATTGAATGCTTAACATTTGATATATAATCCGCCAAAATTTGCGATTAGGCGACAAAGTTCCTCCCATTTTTCAATCTTTCTTTCCAGCAATCGATTTCGTACTTCCTGGGCTAGGTCCAGGTATTCTGCCTGGCCAGTTGGGTCCCTAAATCTTTGCCATCTTTTCCTACAAGCATTTTTAATATGGATCAAATCCTTGGAGATCCGGCGTGGTGTCTTGGATGCCTTGGCGGTACTAAACCTGCGGCCGGAGACTGCATTCATAGTCATTACCCGGCCAGGACCTGTTTCCATTGCGGTCCGCACATTTTGACGATGGTCCAGAACATTATTAGGGTGGGTGATATTGAGTGAATTTCGATTATTATTATTATTATTATTATTATTATTATTATTATTATTATTATTGATGTTCTGGACCCCGCAGCAAGATCGCTACTTGGCAATAAATTACATTTGCTGCCATTGTCATTGCTGACAATGTGACCAGCACCATTTGGCGCGTAGGCAAGTGTGCGGGATTTCTGGTGATACGAATGATATACTTCCGTGTTTTATTGACCTTATTATAGAGGTAAAATGGAAATGGCGTATGGCTTTTAGTGCCGGGAGTGTCGGAGGACATGTTCGGCTCGCTAGGTGCAGGTCTTTCGATTTGACTCCCTTAGGCGACCTGCGCGTCGTGATAAGGATGAAATGATGAAAACACATATCCCCAGCCCCCGTGCCAGCGAAATTAACCAATGATGGTTAAAATTCCCGACCCTGCTGGGAATCAAACCCAGGACCCCTGTGACCAAAGGCCAGCATGCTAACCATTTAGCCATGGAGCTGGACATAAGAGGTGAACAACTGCAATTCATTTAATTTTTTCAATTCTTTCAATCCCCCCCCCCCCCAAAAAAAAAATATCAAAGGAATATGTGTTTCTTTAAAGCAGATTGCAAATACCAAATTTCTTGTCTAACATCTTCAGTGTTTGAGATCAGTATCCACAAAAAATAATTCAACCCCATTTTCAGTCATTTTTACCCCCACCCAAGTGGTTTTTCTGAAAACAAAAAATACATGTTTCTTTTTAATAGAGATACAAAATACCATTTTTCACTTCTGTTACATGTGAAGTTTTTGAGATACTATAGACATGCTCATTTTAAAATTTCACCCCCTTTTTAGTTCCCCTTAAGTGGAGTTTCTGAAAACAAATCACCTGTTTCTTTACCTTCACAACAGATTCCATATACCAGTTTTTATGTCTGTAACATTTTAAGTTTGAGATATACTGCAGATATTGTTTTTTCTAAAAATTCACCCCATCTGTCACTCCTGTATCTGTAAACTTCTCAAGTTTTGAGATATACACTCATTTTAAAAATTCATCCCCCTTTTCACTCCCTTAGCGACGGAATATCCAAAAATCCTCCCTTAGCGAGCACCTACATTGTAATATAAATGTATCCTCAAAATTTCATTTCTTTATGTACAGTAGTTTTGGCTGTGATGAATCAGTCAGGACATGTTCTTTTATATATATGCATTGGTACAATGGGGTTGCCACTCCCAAAGTGATTTATTAATGACTGATAGATGCTATGAAATAATGGGAAGTGTTGATAGAATGAAAGGTGATAGGCAAAATGGGAGTACCTGGAGAAAAACCTGTCCTGCCTCTGCTTTGTCCAGCACAAATCTCACATGGATTGACTAGGATTTGAACCACGGTATCCAGCGGTGAGAGGCCGACGTGCTGCCGTCTGAGCCACGGAGGCTTCTGTGTATGTCCATAACACAATATGAAATTCCACTCATTGGTTCCCTATTTAAATATATAGGGTAATTACAAATGATTTGAGAGATTCCAAAGTTCTACAATAACTTTATTTGACATATTGTCACAAGGCTTTGCACACATAGAAAAACTTTAAATTTTTTTGACATTTACAAATGTTTGATATATGCCCCTTTAGTGATTCTACAGGCATCAAGCCTATAATAAAGTTCATCCCACATTCGGTGCAGCATGTCCCTATCATGGATTTGAGAGCAAGTTTGATGCGAGCTTGCAGTTTTGGCAGGTTTGTTGGGAGAGGTGTAAACAGTCTTTCATGTAACCCCATACAAAGAAATCACGTGGGGTTAGGTCAGAGCATGGAGGCCATGACATGAATTGCTGATTAGCTCCACCACGACCGATCCATCAATTTGGCAATCTCCTGTTTAAGAATTGACGAACATCACCATGGAAGTGGGGTGGAGCACCATCCTGTTGGAAGATGAAGTCTGCGCTCTCCTCCAGTTGCGGCATGAGCCAATTTTCCAACATGTCCAGATATGTGTCCTGTAATGGATTTTTTGCAGAAGCAGGGGTCATGCACTTTAAACCGTGGGACTGCACAAAACACATGAACTTCCGGTGAATTTTGAATGTGCTGCACGATAGTGCGAGTATTCTTTACCCCCAGATTTGCACATTGTGTCTGTTCACTGCACCATTAACAAAAAATGTTGCTTCATCACTGAAGACAAGTTCCGTACTAAACTCATCCTTTTCCATACACTGTTGCAACTGCACTGACAATTCAAGGTGTCATTGGGAGTCAGGGCTTGTAGCAGTTGTAAGCAGTAAGGCTGCTTTAGTGGTTTCTGTAAGATTTTTCCAAATGGTCAGCTGTGGTATTTTCAGCTTTCTGCTTGCTCTTTCTGTAGACTTCTCTGGGCTTTATATCTCAAATATTATAATATTTATAGATCCACTTGTTCAATACAATACAATATAATCCACTATTTCATGTGGTTAAAATTTATACATAATACATAGATACATGTTTCACCCTTTTTTATTTTGGGCATCATCAGCTTATATCAATCTTAAAAATTAATGGATATGGAATCTTTCTAATCTTATAAAGTATAGAGTAAAATGTTAGACAATGATTTCATAAAATGTTATAACATCTATAATGATATTGCACAGAAAGTATGTTAAAAATACTGTGAATTAAGTTTTTGAAGATTCCAACGTTAATCATGGAATATTTGAGCGTTTAAAACCAAAATGGATCCTCTTCTTATACATCAAGACTGTGATGGCCTTGAGTGTAAGCACAATCATCCAAGGGGGATGTTTGTTTCATTCCCATAGCAAGAGTTAAAGATAGTAAAATTGCTGTCAGTTATTTAAAACAGAAGTGTGAACATATCAAATATGTTAAAATATGTATGGTTGATTTATCTGAAAGTCGTAGAAAAGAAAATGGGACTTCTTGTGGAGACGTTGCTAATGATAAAATGTTGTCAAAGCTAGCTGTTAATACCAATAACGGACCATTTATATTGGTATTATAAATTTACTCATTCGGAACAAATATTTCAGATTCCCTATGGCAATCATCTATATCAAAGCTAGCTGTTGTCAATAATTATGTTAGTGCGGTAATCAATGGGATCCAAAAGATGAAGTGGGTGTTATTAACCCTGTTCCAACATTTGTTGGAAGAAATGATAGTTTTATCCCTGAAACAAAATGTTAGTTAGTTAAATAGTACTGTGCATGTTAAGTACACTGGGCTGTTCCAGCAACTCTAGCTTGACTGAGCTTTCTACTTCTAGTATTATAATGGTGTGACCGGGCGAGTTGGCCGTGCGCGTAGAGGCGCGCGGCTGTGAGCTTGCATCCGGGAGATAGTAGGTTCGAATCCCACTATCGGCAGCCCTGAAGATGGTTTTCCGTGGTTTCCCATTTTCACACCAGGCAAATGCTGGGGCTGTACCTTAATTAAGGCCACGGCCGCTTCCTTCCCACCCCTAGCCCTTCCCTGTCCCATCGTCGCCATAAGACCTATCTGTGTCGGTGCGACGTAAAGCAGCTAGCAAAAAAAATATAATGGTGTGGCTGAGGCAGTGAAGGATATGGAGGAGGGGTAAGGATGGGTGGATCCTTGTGTGCAGGTGTTGTTGGAGGGCTGTTAGGAGCAAGATGGGTGGGCCTAACATTTGGTGAGGTGGTGGAAGCTTTAGAACAAAAAGTTCTAAAAGTCTGTGGGATTGTATTATGTTTTGAATTCACAATGCCTAATAACTTTGGAGTTAGCTCATATAAAGGATTTTTTGCCTCTGTGACATTAAGATTATGGTCTTAGTTATAGGTTTGGTCTAAAAAGATGTAAAGACTTTCTAATTCATTTGTAAGTTTTCCTTTGCCTATACATCTTAGAATAATGATATCCTTATCAATTGATGTAAACTGGTGTCCTGTTTCTCTCGTGTGAGCTCATTGCTGAATATTTGTTTGAAGGCATTGTAATGCTCCATATATCTTGTATAGAAGCTGTGCCCAGTTTGACCAACATAACTAAATCCACACTGAGTGCAAGTTAGTCTGTAAATACCAGACCTTGAAAAATGGCTGCTTTTATAATTGACTTTATGATTAAAAAATATACTTTGATTTGTATTTACTGTTCTGAAAGCAATATTAGTCATATTTCTTCAGTGTGTTTGCGATCTGGTGGATGGCTGGGTTATTGTACATAGATGTGGTGTAACTAGTTTTTTTTTTTAGGTTTATCTGGAGTGAGATTTGTGGATAGTTTATACTTAACTTTATTAACTGGAACCAAAATGAGAATAGTTACTTGTAACTCCTCTGGGCTTTGTGTGAAACTTGCCTGCACGCGATGAACTGTTTCTTCAGTCACTACAGGTGGACCACTTGATTTCCCCTTACAGAGGCATCCTGAAGCGTTAAAATGCACATACCATTGCCGAATGGAGTTAGCAGTTTGTGGATCTTTGTCCTGAAGTGTTGTTGCACTGTTCTGACAAACTGAAGTGAGTGCATTTCTAGCAAAACAAACACTTTCTCTGCTCCTGTTGCCATCTTGTCTAACTGCACTGCTCACTGCTGCTGTGCTCTCGTGGCAGAAATCTGAAGTGCGACTTCAGCAGAACAAAACTTTTTGAGTTTTTCTAAATTGCTGTCTAGTTTTGTGACCATATGTCAATTCATAGAGCTACAGTGAATATCTGAAATTGCTTCATTTGTAATAACCCTGTAATTGTTGTGGACCCTCTATCACCTGTTTCTATTTGATGCAAAAGGTTTGAGACATCCTGTATATTGGGTGTCCACAAACTGATGGTAGCTGGGCTGGCCAGGCCTGTGGTGTAGGGGTATTGTGCCTACCTCTTATCTGGAGGCTCTGGGTTAGATTCCTGGCCAGGTCAGGGATTTTTACCTGGACCTGAGGGCTGGTTTGAGGTCCACTCAGCCTACGTTATTAGAATTGAGGAGCTATCTGATGGTGAGATAGTGGCCCCCTGGTCTAGAAAGCCAAGAATAATGGCTGAGAGGATTTGTTGTGCTGACCACATGACCCCTTGTAATCTGGAGTCCTTTGGGCTGAGCAGGGATTGCTTGCTAGGCCAAGGCCTTTCAAAGGCTGTAGTGCCATGGAGGGGGGGAGTTGGGCTGAGTGGCTCAGATGGTTGAGGTGCTGGCCTTCTGATCCCAACTTGGCAGGTTTTATCCTGGCTGTCTGGTGGTATTTGAAGGTGCTCAAATGTCAGCCTTGTCTGTAGATTTACTGGCATGTAAAAAACTCCTGTGGGACTAAATTCTGGCACCTTGATGTCTCTGAAAACTGTAAAATAGTAGTTAGTGGGATGTAAAGTCAATAACATTAGTATTATTAAACTGACTGTTCAGCATGAAACAGCACAAGCTGTAATGATTGTGTCTGAAATTTTGTAATTAATGTTAACTAAGTAATGTGCTAATGAATTATGCCACAAAAATTACTAGTTCTGTGTCTTCCCACCAGGTACAAAATATGGTGCTTTAATGATTGGTTGGGTTGTAGAAAAAGGCAGGAAAATTTCACACAAGAAAATAGTGATTCTGGCATGTTTAGGATTTATGGTTACAGTTTGTCTGCAGCATATCTGGTGAAATCAGTGACATGTTGTTGAATGCTAGCCTTTAATTTTGGCAGACTGGATATGTCCCTGATATCCCCACAGCCAGAAGACACATGGATTTAGGTTGGGGGATATTGAAGATTGTGCATCTGGAAAATGCCCAGAGGTTTCTTGCTGTAAATCTTTCTCCTTGTGAGTGATGTGGTGTTGCCCCATCTTGCTTGAAAATGGCTGTGGTCACAGTTGTGTTCTAGCAAAGCTGGAATTGTGTTGCACAAGGTATCTGTAAGGTGCACCTAACAGGCCTGTGAGGGGTCATCTCTTCATAGAAAAATGGACCAAGAATGAATGAGCTTATGAAACTACACCAATCATGTAAGCTGAATGCAATGGCTGTTCCTATAACAACCAAGGAACTGACAACGGAATACCACCGGAAGAACTTTCTAACGTCATGAGTTACGGAAAATTGCGTGTTCAGAGTGCTTGCAGTGCCATTTTTACCTGTTGCAAGACTGGAAACTAATTTTTGTGGCAGAAATTGTGAGTGCATTGCTTACTTAGCATATCTATGAAATTTCAGATTTGTATGATCATTACAGCCCATGCTGTGTTGTGCTGAATACAGTTTAACTGTGGTCACCTTGTACTATTACACAAATCTTTGTGTCAATCAACACCACAGTTGTTAGTTAAACCAGCATGGGCTGCACACTACTGTTTTGCCACCTTTAGCGTTACCAGTTACTTGCATGCTCCCTCTTCAGCTAATGGACAGGATACACTTTTTGTCAAATTATATAGGCCCTAACACTGTTTAACATCTGGGAAAAATACTCTGACAATTTGGAGAATGGGTGCAAACATTTATTAGGCTTAATGTTGTGTTATGTACATTTAGTATGTGTTGAAGAGATGTTAAGTACAGAACAAAAATGGCCAACCAGACACCAGTGGGATCTGAACCCACAACCTCCTGATTTTGTGTTGGTAATAGATAAACTGTATTAAGGAAAACTGCATGTATCAAAAAAATCACTCCCTCCCTCCCTCCCCAGTTTCAGGAATTAGGGGACTGGAGTAATTTCTTCTAGTAGGTCTTCTGTGCCTCATGCTGGGGACCTTAGGTAGTTGATTGCAGAGGTTTTTAACTTGTTAATGAATGTGGCACATCTCTACAGCAATCAATATTTGAGTGAAAATGTTGATGGATACCATGACATGTGCCACTTGACTAGTTGGGCCCATGAGAGTTGGAGTCTGACTTTTAGTGCCACTGGTGAGAAAAAGTTGATTAACTCTGCTCATATGGTCTGTTTGTATGGCAACAATAACAGTTGCATATTTATGGAAGCTATTGCCATGTGGGTTGGCTTGCTCTGTTGCTTTTCATATTATTTGGAGTGGTGCTGTGTTAGTTGCTGGTTTATGTAATTATTTACATGTTTGTTTCCTGAATATTATTTTTGTTAGTTTTTTTTGTAAGTTAATTGGTGGCTACTTGTACAATTCTATTTGTGATTTAACATGTGCATTTGTTGAGGATATTGTCACTTTAGTGATTTGGTAATCTATGTACTTTATTGGCAATGATCTGTTTGCCTTAAATGCTAGAATTATTAGCACAAGTGTAAGATTGGGTCAGACTTTATTGAATTGCATTCTTCTTTCTTCTTTTCCTGCTGCTTTTCCCACACCTGTGGGGTTGTGGGTGCAAACTGCGTCGCACATGTGGATTTGGCCCTGTTTTTACGGCTGGATGCCCTTCCTGACGCCAACCCTCTATGGAGGGATGTAAGCACTATTGCGTGTTTCTATGGTGGTTGGTAGTGTAGTGTGTTGTCTGAATATGATGAGAGTGTTGGGACGGACATATACACCCAGTCCCCGAGCCAAAATTAATCAGAAACGATTAAAATCCCTGACCCGGCCGGGAATCGAACCCGGGACCCTCTGAACCGAAGGCCAGTACGCTGACCATTCAGCCAACGAGTCAGTTTATTGAATTGCATTAAGCCTACATATTAATGCTGCAGATGGAGGTAACTGACAACACAGTGTACTTTGTAGTTACTGCTTTTGCCACTCAAATGTCAAGACTTCAACTCTTGTGGGCCCAACTATAAATGAACCATAACAGATTTGTTTCTCATTGGTGTGATTGGATGTATACTGAATTATATACAAAGTAATAGTCCAATTTAAGGGATTAATTTTCAAATATATTTTCTTTGTTTGCAGTTGCTGAGAGCTGTATATTCCTGTACTGCATGGATGAGATGATTTGCTATGGCAGATAGAAAATTGTTCAGCAACCAAGACAAGAAAATAGTGGCTTAATGTTGCTTTAATGAAGATAAGTAGTGTTGCAAGAAAGTTTAGGGACACATTGAGTTCTTATTACCATGTGATATAACAGTGCATTTGAACTATTAACATTGGGAAAAAGTGGGTTTTTTGGGCCAAAGTAGACTTCTTGATGACTTAGTTTAACACTTAAATGCAAAATAAAGAATAACTGTGGATCAGTTTTTAGTTATTGCTGGATTGTTTGAAATGTACTATATTTTAATTTGGTAAGGATGATTTTCTCTTCAAAAATTTTGTAAATGGCTGAACATTCTCAGTTTCTAGATGAGGGTAGAGGAGATTAACTTTTTTAAATGTAAATATACTGTTTTGTACATATGGCCTTAACAAATTCAGCACTGATTATTTTGAAAATTGGAAAAGGACTGATAAAATATGATGTACTCAAACATACTTCATTTGCCATTGTATTTTTTTGAAGTACTACTTGATTTTCAAAATAATCATGGTATTTAATTTGCAATATTTGTAGGTTTAAGGCTGTGCAGTTCCATTTAAGAAAACAAAGTGCCATTATTGAAAGTGGAAAGAGAATGTTACCTGTAATTGGTTTGAGTTACTTTAGATGGACAACTTAGCTTAGCATAGCATCCCAATATATTATAGGCCTACTGTTTGTGGAGTATCTTTAAATGTGGTTCATAATGCCAGAGTTGCAAATAAGGTGTTTGTTTGTGGTTTTGCTATTCTGTTCAGGTGTTCAGTTATTGTGACCTGTTTGTAATAGGAAGTTTTCATATATTTGAAGAGCAATTAGCTTTGTCTTGAAATTTTCACAAAAATTAAACTGAATGTTCAGGATACTTAGACACAAACTCTTCGTTTTATCATGTTTTTCTTCAGCCTTGTTCAATTGTATTACTTATTGTAAAACTTAGAAAATTATGAAATAAAGGATAGAAAGAACAAAGGACTTGTTTATATATATGCTCCTTGTGTTTTCCTTTTCATGTAACAAAGCAAGTTGTAATTGATCTGTACTGCTCCAAGAACAGCTTTTGCTCAGATGCCTATACTGAAATGAATAAAAAAGGATTTTAACATTTCAGGTTTTTCCATTCTGATATTTGGACTTAGTTTCTTTTTTTTTTTTTTTTTTTTCCACAATATTACATCAAAAATAAAAATATTAATAATAAATTCTGAAATTTGGACTTAGTTTTTTTCTTCATTTATTTTTTCACAATATTACATAAAAAATAAAAAATATTAATTATAAACTTTACAAAAAAACAAAAAATACAAAAAACTGCCGAAAATAAGTAAATTTTGCTATAAAAACTGCATTTTAAGCAGAAAAACAGCTTAAAAATATACCCTAAGTCCAACACCTCATTTCAAGTGTCCAGGTTTAGCGTCGAAACTTTGATGAATCACGGACTTTCCTGTTCAAGGAAAAAAAATCGGAAAATTAATATTACTAAGTACACCCATTACAGCACTGCCATTGCACAAGGAGAGAGCACTCTTACTCCCCCACTTGTGCAATAGCAGTACAATGTACACATCATCGAAGCACCTACGAAAATTACTGTGTGATGTCTGAGAGTTCTTTGACGCAACTCTCAGTGTTGAGCCGTTAAGGGTTTGTTATCTCAAGTGAAAACATTTCACACAGGTGTTTCCGCAGGTGCAATGATAAGCTGCTGTTATTAAAACATTAGACGTAGCAATACTGCCAACAATTGGAAGTGTGTATGTACAGTAAATATAATGTACACAATTGCCTACTATGAAAATTCTCAGCCTGTTTCCAGTCATTCGACTGAATCACGAATGCAGCGAAGGCATGAACCGTGCCAGCTGCCAATAATGACTGACGGATGAAATATTAGTGTGTGTTGCTGGAATGAAAGAGAAGGAAAATCAGAGAGAAACCTGTCCTGCCTCTGATTTGTCCAGCACCGAGCTAGATAGCTGCAGTTGCTTAACTGCGGCCAGTATCCAGTAATCGGGAGATAGTGGGTTCGAGCCCCACTGTCGGCAGCCCTGAAGATGGTTTCCCATTTTCACACCAGGCAAATGCCGGGCCTGTACCTTAATTAAGGCCACGGCCACTTCCTTCCACTTCCTAGGCCTTTCCTCTCCCATCGTCGCCATAAGACATATCTGTGTCGGTGCGACGTAAAACAAAATATCTTGATTTATTAATTTCTTGATTTATGAAAAAAAAAAAAAATTTGTCCAGCATAAATCTCGCATGGAGTGACCACGATTTGAACCACCGAACCCAGCGGCGAGTCACCTCCAGAGTCACTGAGGGTTTTATAATTGCCTATTAGTGAAGAAATAATCTTGCAGAATATTGTATTAACAACCCTACTTTTATCACCGTTTAAAATGGCACCGTTATTTCTTTGGTTTGGTTTTGTTGGCACGAGATAATGAAAGGGCATGTGTTTATCATCCCTTCAACTACTATAAGTCGTAAGAGACATCTCATTCGAGTAGGCCTCTTCTTTGGTAGTGTTTTAACATCGCACAAATACATTGAAGGTTTTTGGCGACACAAAGATTTGCCTGCTGTGAAAATGGGAAATGCCTGAAATCCATTTTTAGAGCTGTCCCGAACTCGCCATCTCCCAAATGCAAGCCCACAGCTACGCAGTCCTAACCCCACAGCCAACTAGCTTGGTTAGAATAGGTCTCTTGTAGTCTTAAATGCTGAAGGACTGCACTATTCAGTCAAGCTTTCTGGGAGGTTCAAACATTAACAATTTACTTCCTGTTAGTAAATGTAAAGTTTTTATGGTCATTTCTCGAAATAGCCTGCCTGGTGACCATGATCGTTAAGGCATCAAGTCTATATGCTCTGACACCGTGGTTAGCCAGTTCGAGTCACACTGGTCACCATCAAAATGTTGGCAGGTGAGAGGTGGTGGTATACAATTTCTGATCACTAGATTATGTGCCAAAAGCCTGGATTAAATTCTAAACCTCTCTGCAGTGTTCATATGGAGAGAGGGCATATGACACGGGTGATTTGCCCGACAGATGCGGTTGTTGAGCCTACAGCAGGCCGCTCGGTACTGTTGAACAAAAATTAGGTTACGTGCACGCACCGCGTTTCACCCCTCTCCTTTCCTATCATGTCATTCATTTCATCTCACTAGCTCCTCTGATGAGGTTGACGTTGGGAAGAGCACCCGTTCGTAAAAACTCTCTTCATACCCGCCTACGTAAGTAAACTGGGCAAGGGTTGGACGTACATGTTAACTGAACCAAGCTTAAGCAAGTTCTTAAGCTCATTAACTTTAGGTTCATATTATCTGTACCATTTTCAATAACAACTGTTCAACACTTCCAAGAGTTGGCAATACCACTAGACAAAAAAATCACAAACCATTTCTAACAAGTAAGGACAACTTTCTGATCACTGACTTGTATGACAAATTGGTAAACCCTCATTATATTCAGATTTACACTATCAATCATCACTGATCAGCAATTAGGGCAGTCACCCTAGTGGCAGATTCGCTATCTGTTTTCCTAGACTTTTCTTTAAAGAAATGCAAAGAATTTGAAAAATTATTAAACATATTCCAATCCCTGACGTCCTTCTCTACACTAAAAGTCCAAATAACGAAGGTGAAAATTCAACAATAAATAGCTTTTTTTTTTTTAAACTTTGAAAACTGAAACATGATCCTCAAGGGAATGTACAAATAAAATGTTGATAATTATATGACAACTAAGAGATTTCTAAGTTTTACATGAAATTCTAACATCCTACATGCACTGGCCACATGTGCTTTAGTGGGGAGTCACTTTGACACCATACCTAATATACATACACAAATTATTATTTTCAGTACAAGCCTGCAAAAATTAAACAGGAAATATGACATGCTCTACTAAACATTTTGAGATAGGAACGTAGTATCTGAGGAACCAGCTTAAACGTGTTATTTTATTTACAACTAGCTTTACAGTATGATATCAGTGACAAACCTAAGTTTATGAATAACTTTGCACCTCACAATAAAGTGACGGCCACCAACTTCAATGCAAGCACAATATTCGCCTACAAGATACCTACGTACCTTTCAAATCGCAGGCGAATACAATCTTGGTAACGAATTACATGTCTTCCTTATTTGCAAGTTGTCTTACGTCCCACCGACACAAATAGGTCTTATGGTGACGATGGGATAGGAGACAGTCCTAATTAAGGTACAGTTCCAGCATTTGCCTGGTATCAAACTGGGAAAAAACGGGGAAACCATCAGTGGAGTTCGAACCCAGTATCTCACAGCTGGACGGCCAACTCGCTCGGTCAGTGTGTATATACCACCTTCAAAAGAAGTACAGTAAAGTATTGAATTTTCATGTAGATTTATTTATTTTGATCAGTCAGTGCAATTATGAACTCGATAGATTCAATTCTAAAATGTGATACCTTTACAAGCCAACAGTGCAGTTAGGCGAGTAACAAGCATTTCACTTAATGTTATTGTTACTGTTTTTGTGGTGCTTCCGTGGCTCAGGCGGAAACGCACCAGCCTCTCACTGCTGGGTTCTGTGGTTCAAATCCCGGTCACTCCATGTGAGATTTGTGCTGGAAAAAGCGGAGGCGGGACAGGTTTACTCCGGTTTTCCCTGTCATCTCTCATTCCAGCAACACTCTCCAATATCATTTCATTCCATCTGTCAGTCATTAATCATTGCCCCAGAGGAGTGCAACAGACTTCGGCAGCTGGCATAATTCCTATCCTCGCTGCTAAATGCGGGCTTCATTCATTCCATTCCTCACCCGGTCGAATGACTGGAAAGAGGCTGTGGATTTTGTGAACACCCAATTTTCTGACCACTGGAAATAATATAAGCTAAATACATGTAAAACATTGCTGTAAATAATCCAGGAAATAGACATATTTAACCCCTTTCTCTTCAGAACTTAGGTTTGCTATCTCAAAATGTTCAGCAGAGCTTTCCCTATTTCCTGTTTAATTTTTGCAAGCATTTAGTAAAATCTAATTGAATGGTGCCAACATTTCCCAGCACAGATACACAAACTGCATTTCCTTTCTCCTGACATATTCTGTAGACTGTTATGATTGGATTCAACATCATCCAGTTGCTTTGATAATTTTGCAATTTTTAAAGAACTTATCTCCATTTCCGAGATACTCATGTAATATGGGCACAAGGTGGACTACAGTGAAAGAAGTTACACCTGAATATCAAAACCAGCGACATTGTTGGCCATGATAAGTTTACACCTACAAGTAAACTGAATTACACTGAACCCTTCAAAACCAAAAAGAAATCAATCATTCATCAATGATCTGCATTTAGGGCTGTCACCCAGGTGGCAGTTTCCCTATCAATTGTTTACCTAGGCTTTTCATTGAACATTTTCCTTGATAAATTACTTCAATCCTTACTCCCATCCTATAAACAAATATTTTCCCCAATTTGTCCTCTTGAATTCAAACTTTATCTGCATATTGTGATCATTCCTACTTTTATTAAAGCTCCGCTAAAGGTTTAAAAAAACAATAAACCTCAAGCCTTGAGACAAGATCAAGGCAATATCATCTGTAAAATAATATACATTCTAACCAAAGAGCTAAATGAGAGAGAAAATAAATAAATTAGCCAAGACTTTGTTCGTACTTCCTTAGGGATCGAATATAATAAATGTACTTGTGTACCAAAGCAGTCCACGGGTAACATTCTACATACACACACTCCTTCAAGAAGGTTGTCCATACTTGCTTCAAAATGATAACATTCTCTTGAATACCTTCATTACAATGTAGGAACATCTGGAAATGTTAGACATACCATTGTAACAAATGAATAAATCAAGAGAACTTGAAGGACTGGAAGGAAAAATAACTGAAAGAAAGTCTGAAACAAGTCAGCATAAAGCACAGAAAGAGATTTCTCAAGTTATTCTTCCAACCAGGTTTTAACTACACAAGCTCAATTCAAAATTATTCTGTTTCCAAATCAAATTTTCTTAAAGCATAATTCCTTGTTATTTGCAGAGCTAACAACAAAAGAGGTGGGGAAATGAAAAAAAAAAAAGCTTTAAACATAAGCGTCATAAGTTTCTTTTTTACTACAAGGAATTAAACCAGTTTCTCGGAGACCCAGGAATATATATCTATATTTCAGAGGTAGCTCCTTTTGTTGCAAAGTTACGATTTGGACAGACCTGTGATATCCTAAAACAGTGCTTTTATTATCATTTGTTGAGTGATCAAATGATGATAACAGGATTGTTCAACATGAGACTCATCCTATCAAATTATGCTGCATCATTGTATGAGAAAAAAAAATATTGTTTGGCTTCCCAGAACTGGTCTCGAAATCAATCACTTCAAAATATTCCTACAGAAAGCTATTTGCCACTTATATCTTCAGTTAAAACATCTAACTCATTTTATGTTACTTGAAATCATTGCTCATTTTTTTTCCTCTTCTGAATCCATCTTTCTATCAGCTTTTCTAAGTCACGGTCATTTCGTCTCTTTTTAGATATCCTATCACACACATCATTCAGCGGGTTGATTGACACTTAACAACTAGGATATCCCTTTAGGACTTAACGTTTCCTCGTTCAGCACTAATTTGGACGTCATTACAACCTTGGATATAAATAGAAGACTACAGCTACAAGCAGAAGCCTTGTACAATCAACCAGAGTCAATCCAGCACACAATCTTACGTGCCTGGGCACAACAGTCTAGATGTTCAGCAGACTATTTTAAGTCAAAGTGAGGCTGCCGCTTTATTTTAATTAGACATCAAGATTTTAAGCCAATATATATCTCTTGCTCAGTCCCATTTGACTTCTTTAAACAGACATTCCACCATTATGTGTTTCATTCTTGGTTGTGTTTTTTAATCTTGTTTTGATTTACTAAAGATGATCATTAGACTGATTGAAACTAGTCCAAAAACCTTTGAATGAGTTAATGCTAATTAATGTATTGATTAGGTGGGATTAACATTTTTTTTTTTTTTTTTTGTAAATACAGTAGATATTACCAATCTGTTCACCGATTGCAACAGGGCTTAATGACGTTGGGTATACTGTTCATGAGGAGCTCCAGGGTCTATCTGATAAAAGAAGTACACGGTGTACAGACATCAATACATACAAAAATGTTGATGGATCTCTGTTCATTATCAATCCAACAATCATATTCAAATCTGATACCAACCAGCCTATGGAACTGCACTAAGAGGAAAAAAAAAGGAGTGCACAATCCAACTGTACCCCATTGCTTTGAAAGACAGAAAAGCAAGAGGACTGACTTTATCGGATGAATGGTCGGCACGAGAAGAACCATAACATCCCTTACAGACTGTCCAGCGGCATTTCTATTCTCTGAGACCTAAGCAGCTGTACAGGAGGTGCGCGCACGTAGTCCTTGACCTTGCAAGGAGCGTGCACGTGTTAGAACTGGCATCAATAGCCAGTCTGAATCTCATCAGCTGTTAACATGGTGAGACAGTCATCATTGCAACACCGTATTTTAGTATGTAAAAGTTATTTTAAGTACGAGTCAGCTTGACGGGAACGCGATGCATTTCTTCAGCAACTTCCTGGTGAAGTGCCACCTTCATGAGCACAGATTCATGTAAATGTAAATAAATTTGAAACTACTGGCTCAGTGCTCAATAAAAGAAATGCGCGCCCGTGAACAGTTTTAACAGAGGAAAAGCTAGATGACATTTGTCCGAATCTTGAACGGTCACCGAATAAATGACTCACAAAATTAGCACAAGTAGGAATTTCGGTTTCTTCTGCACACAGAGCTACAAAGCTGTTACACATCAAACCATACAGGTTTACATTGGCCCATTGTTTTAAACCTGCTCATCTAGCCACAAGAGTGAGCTTGTGTTCTTTACAGATGAGGCCTGGCTTCATCTTAATGGTCGTGTACAGAAAGTCCTAATGGTGTTTATGAAGTCGCTCATTATGAAGGATGACGCTTCCAGCATCTTTTATAAGGTAAGATTTCATATAAGACTGCATACACGCTTAAAGCAGGGCAGGTAACCACGCACGACATTAGCTGGGCTAAGGCAGCTGCTTTAGGGTACGTTCACACCGCACGCAGCGAGCTTAGCAGTAAGCAGTACGCAGGAAGGTGAGCGGCATGCTCCGTTTAGAAACACAGCTTCTTCCAATGAGACCATCCACATCGCACGCTGCGAAGGTTTCAAGGACATGCCATGCCAACTCTCCTGCTTGCCTCGCAGCTCGACAGGCAGCAGTGTTTCTAAATCCAGCGTACTGCTTACTAGCTCGCACAGTTTTCACCATGGAAGAAGTTTTAATCAGTGCTGTGTTTAAGAGGAGACCTTTATGGGATCCCAAAACAGCGTCGTACAAAAACAATACGATTAGTAGGAAACTTTGGGACGAAGTAGCTACAGAGGTGGGCTGTGATGGTAAGTATTTAATATTATTAATAATACTTACGAAATTGACTGGTGTTCTGGTTTTATTTTCTCAACTCTGTTTAACGATTAATATAGCAGATACATAAAATAAGGCTGCCTTTAGTTACATGAGGTTTACCTTTTAACTACATGAAGAGAATCTCATTTTTTCTTACCACTATAAAATATTAGCAGTGAAAATATGACACCATCAAAATTAATGTGTAACTAGTCCCTCTCAGTTTACTTCAGCATTTCTTTCCACAATGTTTTCCGGTATAGCATAATTATTCTGCCAAGCCAGTTTCCCAGGTCCACTAAAATAATGCATTAGTATTTCCCTAATTTGTTTAGCTGAATTTGAGAAGCGGAAGTGCGAACCAGACTCTTTATTTCGTACTGTTGCTGTTGAGGCCGTAGCAACGCTCATGAACTGAGGATCAATACCTTCTTCAGCAATAATAAAATTGTGTAATACACAAATAGAATTCACAATAGAAATTGCAAGATCAACGTTCGTTTCAATCGGTTTGTGCAAAATTCTCCATTTAGCACTCATGATCCCAAAAGCACATTCTATGCATTTTCTTGCTCTGGACAGATGGTAATTGAACACAAGTTGTTTATCATTTAAGTTTCGTCTAGGGAACGGTCTCATCAGATATGGTAAGAGAGGATAAGCTTCGTCACCTACAAGGACAAATGGAACCTTGTACGGTGTCTCCGGCAATTCCGTGTGATCAGGCACATTCAAAATTCCAGCTTCTAATTTTTGAAACAATGAAGATGTCCTGAATGTACCTCCATCACTCTGACGGCCTGCAGCACCCACATCAACTGCAATTAATCTGCAGTCAGCATCAGCTACAGCCTGAAGCACTATTGAAAAATACTGTTTGTAATTGTAGTACAATGAGCCAGACTTAGACGGACATTTCACTTCAATATGTTTTCCATCTATACTGCCGATGCAATTAGGAAAATTCCATTTCAAAGAGTACTGTTTTGCTACATTATACCACAATTCTGTTGTTGGCTCCGGTATATACTCTTTGTGCAGAACCTCCCATATTTTTTTACAGGTATCCTTGACAATAGCTGCTACTGTAGATTTCCCCACTCTAAAGCGAAGGGAGAGAGATGCAAACGAGTCACCAGTTGCAAGAAATCTGAAAAGAAGGAGAAGAAACGTAATATAATTGTGTCTTCTGAAATTTAGAGCTTTTAAGATTAATGACGGACTTGTTCTTTCCCGTTTATTTATTTTTTCCTTCAGAGATGGGTTAAGCATACAAACAAACGAACAGCGGGCAAATTGTCTGGAACTGTATTATGATATCACCCTAGTATGTGTATGAGCAAGTAAGGAAAACTGAAACACCTTCAAAAATACGGCCGGTGAGAATTAGCGAAGCAGGGATACGAACTAAAATGGCATACTGAGAGGGATAGTTGCATATATCAACATTGTTTGAATCATGATCATAACTTTTTAATTAGTGAATCATTCTCACCCTCTTTTCTTGTTCTGTTTTTCAGTCAAACATGCCAGATCCCGCTGGAAAACACTGCGCGACTATTTTCGCCAGGAAATTAACAAAATTGAAAAGCCGAAATCTGGTACCGGTGGAGACGGGACGACAACTAGCTCTTGGCAGTTTTTTCAGCTGATGAGTTTCCTGCGTGATACGATGATATCAGAAGCTAGAAGTTCCAGTCTAGGAGTTTCTTCATTCGACTACTCCTTGTCTGCAGAAGTAGCAAATGAAGTAGCCCCTAGAACTCAAGAAGATGACCCTACACCACCTTCTTTAGAGACATCACCTCAGGAAGAGATACCTTCGGACGTGTCATCGGTAAGCACTCAGAGTATGCGTAGAGAGAAAAGAAAAAGGTCACGCCCTGATATTGACGCAATATTGACTAAGAATGAAGCATTGATAGCAATAGAAAAACAAAAATTGGAATTTCTTCAGAAAGATATGGCCGAAGAAAAGGACGACGACCTCATGTTTCTAAAAAGCCTGCTGCCTGACTTGAAGTCTCTGCCTCGTTCTCGCAATCGTGCAGTGCGTTTGAAATTTCAGGAAATAATTTGCAGTGAAATTGATGCATTGGAGAGGCAGCCCTATTCTTTTGCTCCCAGACCGACTGAAGGAACTAATATTTCTACCGATGGTTACAGAGTGATAAGTTTAAATCCCAGTTTTCCGTCAGACAATTTACACAATTCTTTGTAGTTTTTAATGGTTGTTGTGAGAAACGACAAGGACATTTTTGTGCTTTAATTCATTAATTCATTTTTGCTAATTACTATACGCTCCTTATTATTAAATGTAAATAATTTCAAAATTGTGAGTGTGAAACTTCTCAATTGATAAAATATGATGATGAAGTAATAAATAATTATTTCCAGCAGATTTTACTACCTTTTCCATTTAAGAGTTTGCAATATGATTTCATTACTCACCTAAGGGTAATAACAAGTCGTTCTTCTGGTGATATTGGCCTCCTGAAATTAGTTTCTTCTCTGTAAAGGTGTCTCTCCAGCTTTCGTAGTAGGGAATCAAATGTCTCTTTAGTCATTCGTAGGTAATTAAAAAATTTATCGTTGTACTTCCGAACATCACGGTAGAGACGATTAAACTCACCACGAGTGGCTCTAGACTGGTTAAATTCATGTACCCATGTACGAGTCAAGATCCTAGGATCATCCATCTTTACTGCAACACTTTCCATTAAATACATTCTTCTCGATAACTTTGATAATGCCATCTTACACAAAGCTAAACGCGGCAGACAAGTGATTAGCAGCACAATGCCAAGCGTAGTGGTGTGAACACTTGTGCTGCTTGCTGCACACGACCCTCACCTAGCAGCAAAGTCACCCTGCTTACTGCCCAGCTTGCTGCGTGCGGTATGAACGTACCCTTAGCGCAGAGTACAAACAGCGTGCGCTCAGTCTGGGTTTATAAGAGACCCTGAATTATGAAGAAAGTAGCCCTTGCAGCCCTTAAAGGATATATTGGAATACTTGGGCACCACCTATACCAACAACGTCTTCTTCCATTGTAAGCCTCAAGAGGCAATACCTGCACTACCGGATATAAATGTGAAACTTTCCGCAGCTTTAGCTATGTTAAAAAGACAGATTTCTGGATGTACTTTTAACTTTTACACCTTTTTGTCAATATCCTTGTTATCGGATAAATGCACTTCCTCTACCTGGATATTAGATATCCTTACATTCAACTATATTTACATACTGCTGACTAAGCATTTCTGCTTTCTGTCCCTCGCAGATTAACTTAGTTACCATTTGTTGGCCATGCTTTCCGTCATTCGCATTTCTTTCCCAGATAACGTTTGAGATATTCCGAGACAATCCAGTCCCTTTCTGTGTCGTTCCCCACAAACCTGACGATTTTATCAAATAACTCTGCATCAGCATCGCCCCAAAAGCAACAAGTTACCTATAAATTTTTTAGAGATGAGCCTTACATCTAGAATTTCATGTTTCTCATCATTAACTTTTTTGTAGCTTACAAATTCTTCTTTCACTAGCATGCATACTCCCCCCCACCCCACCTCCTACTGAATCTCTCCTGTTTTTATGATAAATTCTCCAGTTCTGGGGGGAAAAAATATGCATACAAAATATTCTGGAAGGTTGAATGACAATGACTTTACACCTGTCTTCAAGATATATTTGTGACATGAAAAATCAACATTTTAGCTCTCCGTTACTCTTGACCAACTGCAAACTTCAATAACAACAAAGCACTGTTACAAGAATCACAGGCCGTTAACAGTCAATTTAATAAAATACAATGAACAAGTACTCACCATATTTTTAAAATTTTGCCAATCTGGAGGTTCCAAGTGTGTTCTGTTGGCAAATGAGAGAAGATTTGCTGACCTATAACCCAAGAAATATTAGTTAGGCCTCTCAGATATGATAAAAAAATCCATTTAAGGTTTTTTCACACTGCACTGCAGATTTAAGTACAGTCGAAACTGTTTATTACGACATTGCTCTTAAGGACATATTGGATATAATGGCGAAATCTAACGGCCCTGTCTAAATCCTATAAAAGCACTGTATTTTTAAAAAATTGCTTGGCACAACATAACTTATTATGACATATCGTATAAAATGATGTATTTTTATCACATTTTCAGAGAAATGTGTTGAATGTAACGTCCAATGTTTTGCTTTGTTATGCATTTGCGGACTGCTGACAACAATGTAAAGCTTATTTTCAAACTCTTGTTTTCAGTAGATTGTTGATAACAAATCCGCCTACCTGTTAAATAGTCAAGGCAAGCATCGCTTTGAAAAATGTTGCAAAAGAGAGACAAATAATGTGGCGATAACAAAATGGGGAAACAACTACTAAAAAATGACTGTGTCAGCGCTGCACCAAGCTCCTTTCAAGCTAATGGGAAATCCATCTCCACACCCACAGACATTGCCTCAACCTTGAGTGATAAATGTAAACAGAATTTCTCCCAGATACAATCAGCTGGGGACATGTATATAACACCCCTCCCTCTCTCCAGCCTCTACTTCTCAGAAGTTTGAAGAGGATTCAACCCCATGTGGCGAGTGGCCCTGACAAAATACCCAGCTGTATACTCCGTGACTGTGCTGAGTCAGCGGCAGCATCTCTCTGCGAACTTCACTGCCTCAAGACTGGAAGAGTGCTGATGTAGTTCCGATTTTCAAGAAAGGGGACAAACCGTTCATTGACAACTATCGGCCGGTGTCTCTCGCATCCCACATATATAAATGTATGGAGCAACTGGGAATACTTCCGTGAAGGTAATCTGCTAAGTGAAAGATTCTGTAATATTTTATTAACAAAAGTTATTGATGAGTGGCAGTTCTCCCTGGAGAAATCTAAAATTGTTCAGGTAGACTGCTTGGATTTTGACCAAAGCCCGCATGAATGACTTTTGTTAAAATTAGGACAGATGAATATCAGTGGAAGTGTACTGGCATGGTTGCAGTCATTTCTCGAGGGTCAAACTCACCATGGTGTGCTTGACGGAGTTTGATCTTCGACTGTTAAAGTAACTTCTTACAAAATTGTACAAAACTCTTTTATTCTTCCTAGTCAATACTATATATTTTACATCCAATTAAGTCAAAAGTTCACACATCAATAGAAATACTGTATGTATGATGCATTAAAAATGTAGGAAATACACAAAATGAAATGTTAGTTAAAAAGACTTTTTTTAAACATGATGAAAGTTAGAAAAACTGTGAAATGTTGATCGTTAAAAGAGTCTTGCGCTGGAAGTCTTTCTGTTTCAATGCTTTTTGTTGTCCTTTGGTGTGGTTCAACTGGTATCTGTATACTGCTGGCTTAGTTTTTGTGTTCCGACCTGGCCTGATCTACATAAGCATTATTGAAGTTGAACAGTCTGATTTTAGTCTGTAAAACGAATAATACAAATCAAATTAATGTTGAAAAGTGGTGACGAGCAGGAACACCATGTAGATTAAGTTATGAAGAACGAAAATTAACTTACGTTACATGGCCCGCTTCTACCACCCGTGTTCTCTGATTATGGAGTCCAGCTCGACTGACTTACTCCCGCAGTTGAGACGCAAGACATGTTGCTGCAATGAAGTGGTGTGGGGAAATGGGGCGGACTTGTGGGAGAATGGGAGTTTGCGAAATAATAGGGGCAATGACTGAAACAGAGTGTAATAATTGTGAGTTCTTATGTTCCTGTTTTTTACTACAAATGATCGGAATAAGAGTTTCTCATATTACGTTCTTTTTTCATTTGTCCCATTTAAGTTGAGAGCTGGGTTCTTATATTGATCCATACTGATGTAAATATTCTTTAAAATGTTGAGTAGTGGACCGTTTGTTCACGTTGTAGAATTTTTAGATCTTGATCTATTCAAGTATAATTGTGATTATAGTCTTTGTGATGGTTACTCATGACACTCGGTTTCAACCACCGCCCCCATTATTCCGCAAACTCCCATTCTCCTACAAGCTCGCCCCATTTCCCCACTCCACTTGCTTGCAGCAACAGGTCTTGCGTCTCAACTGCGGGAGCAAGTCAGTCGAGAGCTGGATTCCATAATCAGAGAACATGGGTGATACAAGCGGGCCACCTAATGTAAGTTAATTTTCGTTCTTCATAATTTAATCTAAATGGTGTTCCTGTTAGTCATCACTTTTCAACCTTAATTCTATTTGTATTATCCATTTTACAGACTAAAATCAGATGGTTCAACTTCAATAATGCTCATGTATATCAGTCCAGATCAGAACATAAAAACTAAGCCAACAGTATACAAATGCCAGTTAAATCACACCGAAGGACAATAAAAAGCAATGAAACTGAAAGACTTCCAGCTCAAGACTATTTTAACTTTCATAATGTTTTTTAAAAAACTTTTTAACTAACATTTCATTTCATGTGTTTCCTATATTTTTAATGCATTATACATATAGTATGTCTATTTATGTGTGAACTTTCATCGTAATTGGACATAAAAATATATAGTATTGACTAGGAGGATTGAAAGAGTTTTGTACAATTTTGTAAGAAGTTCAGCCGTCAATACGGATTCAACAATGAGATCATAGTCTGTAAGGTTAAAGTAACCTCACGGGTATGTCAAGGCACCGTCTTGGGACCTTTATTATTTAATGCATTCATCTCTGATTTACCTAAATGTGTGACCTCAACCATGGCCCAGTACGATGATGACCCAGTAATGTACAGGGATATACAATGTGCGGATGACTGTCTGAAGTTACAGTCGGAATTGGACACTATAGCGGTGTGGTGTTACCTCGACGGTCTCAACATTAATGCTGGCAAATGTAAATACATTAGGTTAAGTAGGTCTCGAAACACAATAGAATATATATACAGTGGAACCTCGGACTGCGAGTAACTTAGTCTACGAGTGTTTTGCAAGACGAGCAAATATTTTAAATAAATTGTGACTTGATAAGCGAGTGAGGTTTCGCAATATGAGCATCACGTGTACGTACGTTTCCACCTCCCCTGTGCCTTTGTTTTCCCCTCCCCCTGCCACTCTCTTTCCTGGGAAAGTGTGTGTAATCATTTCCTGAGCTGGACTTCAGTTGGCGTGCCTCGCTCGCATAGTCAACACCGTACGAGTGTACATGTTTTGTTTCTGTCATCTGTGATATAATTGTTCTGCAACGATGGGCCCTGTGAACGAAAAGAAGGCTAAAAAGGAATTCGGTTGGAAGAAGGAGATGATTACAGTGGATGAATCTGTTCCATGACAATGCAATGTCACATTTTCGTGAAATCCTCAAAAAGAGGCAAAAGCAAGTCATTGGACAGGTTCCTCGTTAAAGTTGCACGAAAAGAAAACACTTCCAATGAGCCAACCGATAGCAGTGATTCCGTTAGTGAAATTCGTGCTACACAGTAACTCTTCTCATGTCATCTCTCGTCTCCCTCACATCAACAATGATTCTATTGTAAGGTAAAGTGCAGTTTAATTGTTTTACGTTATATTTTGTTTTAGAAATGTTATGCGAATAAATGTTTATGTGTTGTGGACGAATCATCCGAGTTTCAATAGTTTCTTATGGGAAAATTTGCTTTGATATACGAGCGATTTGGATTACGAGCATGTTGCCGGAACAAATTATGCTCGCAATCCGAGGTTCCACTGTATATATATAACATTAAGGAAGTGAGATGCACAGCTGCCAGGGTGCTCGGTTTTATGCACAGAAGTCTCCGTAGGTACAAGTTGAATGACGTACCCGACACTAACGTATGGTTTACCAGCCTGGTGCCATACCATTAGAGCTAACCTTCACAAACTGAAAGGAATCCAACGTCGCGCTGAATGACTAATTAACAAGAACAGCTCCCGTCAATCGGTGTAAACAAAGGGACGTCACCTTCGTACACAAGTGCCTCATAGGAGCCACTCAGCTTTCACTAGACTCTTCTCATCCTACAGCTCCATCTGCAGGCCAAAGGGGTGTGTCTTTTACCCCCTCTGCACAAACAAACTAAGTTTCTTTGCTCATTCAGCGAGGCTTTGGAACAACCTCTCCATCAAAACTAAATGTAAATATAGTTACGGTGCGACGTAAAGCCCCTAGCAAAAAAAAAAAAAAAAAAGGAGTTAAATGTTATGTTAGGAAGCACGTGCGGTGAGAAAATGTATGTGAATAGTTGGAAGAATGAACCAGGGAGTGAAAGGATGTGTAAATAAGAAATATGTACAAATTATACTTTGTTACTTAACCTGTAAATAGCATATATGATTGTTTTAGTCTGGGATTTAGGTGATTAATTCAAAAGGTCAGAGGGCACTACGTGTAGGGGGCCAGTCCTTTTCCCCTGACTTTCCACAGAAACTGTAAATGTTTACGGCGAATAAATAATGAACGTCAGCATTGCGAGGGAATGGTGTGTATCACACTCAACGATTTCTACAATCTGGAAGGACGGAGAAAAGATTTTGTTTATTAGCCAAGACTGGGTGTGTGACATTATCAATCAATTTACATTGTCACTACTGCTTTCCTCATTTATTATTTTATACTTTACTAACATACTATTATCGTAAGTACCATGTAAGCATCAGAAGGCATATTCTTCTCAGTCCCACTCCACAAATACAGTTTTTATTTTAGTTACGTTTTTTGAAGTTTTAACTTTATTGTGTTAACTAACCACATATGTATGCAGCCTGAAACCAACAGATATGACATTTTTAGCAAAAGAGAAAAAGTCTGTGCGACTATCGCCTATAACGACTACCAGTCTCTTTGGAGTCGCCATAACCTGTCTCGACTGTACTTCTATTTCTAGGAATCTTTAAAGTACCATCCTATACTTTCTTAATGTTTAATAAAATACAATTTACAAATATTCACCTAAGAATCTGGAGGTTCCAAGTCCAATCTGCTGGCAACTGAGAGAAGACTGGCTGACCTACAATAAACCAAAAATATTAGTTATTAGATATGATAAATAATCAATGGACAACAGTTTTACACTATTACCAGACATATGTTCCTTTATTTCTAGGAATGTCTAAAGTACCATCCACTCTGAAATTTCTTATTTTCCAGCCCAGCCTAATTCCCATTCTCAGAACAATGAAGCTGGGAAAACAACAAATCGATAAAGAAAAATCATGTAAAAGGTATACTATGCAAGATGGAACAACAGTACAACTAGATTCTCAATCAAAACTCAGTAGGGAACCTTAATTTGATTTCCAACAAGATGGTGCTTCATAGGAATACCTACAAAATATCCTGTAGAAAGGAACATGGCCACTATTATAACTAAAGCTTTTGTTTGGGGAAATAGGGAGTAATATTCCAGTTTTTGGTTGAATATCTACAGTATTGTTGGTAGGATAC
Organism: Anabrus simplex; assembly: GCF_040414725.1. Classification (NCBI taxonomy): domain Eukaryota; kingdom Metazoa; phylum Arthropoda; class Insecta; order Orthoptera; family Tettigoniidae; genus Anabrus; species Anabrus simplex. The sequence continues at coordinate 59,924,488 of NC_090277.1, forward strand.
CTGCATCACTTTCTACGTTTACATTTGTGTAGGTGCTAGACACGATATTTCGCGTAGCACTCCCATCGCACCTATCACGAAAGAAACAATTTCTTTAAGTAATTAATACAATACCACAAGCATTGTACAGCTCACTGGCTGATTGATCATATTTTAGCCTTCAATTCAGAGGGCTCTGGGTTTGATTCCCGGTCAGAGATTTCAACTGGTTAAGTCAGTTAATTAAATTAATTCAAGTAAATCAAGGAAAGATGTCAACAGTTCCATTCATGGTGTGGCACTCAAACAGGTATCTTCCTTTAAATACTAGAGAAGAATAATATCTGAGGATGGTTACTGTCACCAAGATGTCAAGGTACAGCTTAGAATAGTAAGAGCAGCGCTGAGCCTAGAACTGGGGAAACGATTACTTAAAATATTTGTTTGGTCGCTGGGGTTATACTGCACAGAAACATGGACGCTGAATGCCAGCTTGACTAGTCGTATTCAGACACTTCAAATGTGGTAGTGGAGACGCGTGCTGAAGACTCCTTGGACACACTGAGTCACATATGCATAGGTGCTCAATTGAGTTGGTGAAGGAAGAGCACTGCTTGGGCAACTTTGTGAAAGACGGCTTGCCTGGACTGGACACACGCCGCGACACAGAGGCTTGCTACAAGAAGCAAAGAGGAAAACCACGGCGAAGCAAGAAGTGGAAGTTTGCACTTTTGGGCCATTGAAATAGAAGGTTCACTTTCTTGAGAACTGGAGTGCTGTAATCAGAGGAGCTGATACACTACAGGGTCACATAGTATAAATTTCATTCCGTATTGACTGTTTTTCAATTACTTCAATTTAAATGTAAAATATCCTCCTATTCAATACATCGTAATATATTACATCTATAAAGATGACATATCTACATGTTTCAACCCATTTTACAGTGATCTTCAGTGGAAATTAAGTCTTAAAAACACGAGTTTCAATAAAACACTCTTTCTGAATAAACTATTTAACATGTAGCAATGTTCTGGTTGGTAACATATTATTGACACATAATTAAAATCGTTGTCTTCAGAAGTAATCTCTTGTCTTCTATATACATAAAACTGGGTGTGCAGATCAAAATTACCCCATTTGTGAGTTGACTTTCATCATAACTTGATATTATTGTTATTGTCAATGATATATTGCATTAGGGAGATAAGTTGATATTACACATAGTTGCATACTGTTGATATCAGCTGAGGTATTTTATGTTATCCGCAATGGAAATGATCCAGTTCATAGTGAGAACGTGACACGACTTTTGAACAAGCAGATAAGTCGAACATGTAAGTTTGTTATTCATTTTCACTCAGACATAGATATTATTACAATGGTTAATAGTCTTTCGTTGTTACTGATTATCGCTGCTCGTCGAACTCAAATATTCCTCTGTTGACGTACAATTCAGTAAATCAACCGATTCGTATAATTCCACATTTGTAGTTCAAGTTTCAGGCACAGTTTCAAGAAAAGTTGTTGAATCACTGTTTTAGATGTCTTCCCCTGTATTTTCATTGATTTATTTTTAATATTTCAGCACGTAGGTAGAAAAGGAAATAATAACCTATCTAAGTATCAAGTATTTAATTTTAACTTCAGGCCTACTGTTTCAGTTAACCTGTGATAATTAGGATACGCTGGGCAGAGTGGCTCAGACAGTTGAGGCGCTGGCCTTCTGAAAGCAACTTGGCAGGTTTGATCTTGGCTCAATCCGGTGGTAGGCCTATTTGAAGGTGCTCAAATACGTCAGCCACGAGTCAGTAGATCTACTGTCACGTAAAAGAACTCCTGTCGGAATATTTGGCACTTTGGCGCCTCCAAAAATTGTAAAAGTCGTTAGTGAGATGTAAATCCAATAACATTATTATTATAATAAGGATACGCCTAAGCTATTGCCTGCTGCCATTTCTTGATGGATACAGTACTTTTGTATCCATCTCTTGGCACAGGCCAGAGTAAAGTGTAGCTTTCACCGAAGTCCCAGTCTCATCCATGGCTGTGACAATATGGAAGCTGTTGGGGTATGGGTGGTGCTGAGTAATGACATTCAGAGCACGACTAGTGCACCTGAGTGTTATGAAAGGTGTTGCTCATAGGGTCAGTCATGCTGTAATAGCACTTTCTGACCCAGTGAGGAAAGCAATGGCAAACTACCTCACTCCTCGTCTTGCCTAGTATGCCTCATTTTTGTGCTGCCAATGGTTTTTGCGGTTTCCTTATAACCACATAACCTTTGGTGGTGCTATTTGAGGATCCAACCAGCCTCTGGGCTGATGACCTAACAGACAGACAGACGCCTAAGTTAAGTTGAGAATTGTAGTGTACTTATTTTATTAGATAGTAATGATGAGCATCGTTTCAATTCGTATTAAGTGCACAGATCATATTGTGAACATAATACGTCAATTAAGAACACCTACATAGTTTACAAAACAATTTTAATGATGATAATAATAATAATAATAATAATAATAATAATAATAATAATCATCTCTGTTTAAAATTTTAAGGCACCTTGGACTACACCCCAAATTAATAAACATGATAAAATTGACTCTCACCAACACCAAATCAAAAGTGAAGTTTAGGGATGAAACATCAGACACATTTGAAATTAAAAATGGACTACGGCAGGGAGATGGGCTCTCACCACTACTATTTAATTGTGTTCTAGAAATGGTAACGAGGGAATGGTTTAGGAAATGTCCCCCAAAAATAAAGATTGGCCAAAAAATCTAAACAAATTGCCTGTATTTCGCTGACAATTTAGCATTACTAGCAGTGGACATAAAAGAAGCAAAAACCCAGATATCAGAACTTCAAAACATTGCAAAAAAATTGGCCTCAAAATATCATTTGAAAAAACAGAAATTATGCCCCAAAAACCAACACAACTAAAAGAAGTTACCATAAATGGTAATAAAATCAAAATAGTAACTCAATCTAAATATCTTAGAAAAGTAATAACACATAACCTAAATGAAAAAATCTCAATCCAAACAAGAACAAATAGATTAGCTAAAGCACAAAAATTAACATGGGATATCTACAAAAAGAAATGTCTATCAATAAATACAAAAATAAAACACTACAACACAGTTATAAAACCAGAAGCTACATATGCAGCAGAAACACTTTTTTACCTGAATAAACAATCAAAGACTGACAGACTTCAGAAAATTGAAAGGAGGATTGGAAGAACCTGCATCAACAAAAAATACGAGAAAGATGGACAGTGGCGGTTAATACCTAACAAAGTCTTGTAAAAAGAGCTAGAAACCATTACAGATACTATGCGTAAGAGTAGACTGGGATTCCTTGGACATATCATGAGGATTCAGGGTTCGAGACTTCTGAAACAACTAGTACAACACAATCTCGTCTCAAAAAATACCACAACAGGATGTAAATGGATCAGAGAAGTAAGAGAGGATCTGAAGGAAATGGGCCTTACAACAGAAGACACCACAAATAAGATAAAATTGAATACAAAACTCAAGAATATAAACCTCCGCTTTACCCTTACACAAAACAAACCGACAACACGCATATTTTCAACTGAGGAAAGGGCACGAAGATCGGAGCGTCTGAAGAAGTACTGGGAGAACCGCAAAGCCCGAACAATCCCTTCAAAGAGACCTAAACGGCGGACTGACTAAAGTGATCCTATGTGGTCATAAAAGAAGAAGAACAGAGGTAGCAGGTAGGGTCCCAACTGAGGGTTACGAGTGAGGACCTCAACGCAAAAATAAATAATAATAATAATAATAACTAGAGGACCCATGCTGCTCCGCAGCATTCATTATTATTAGATCAGATAACTCGTCTTGATATGCCTGTCGTAGTCATATTGTTTTGCCTGTTCTTTTCTTTATGAACATTTAATAAGAAGCGCGTTAAGGCATGCCGCAGTTCGTAGTTAGAATTCATCCATTCTGATGTCATCGTGTGGTCTGGTAAAAATTTCTCCATTTGCCTGGCAGAGAACTTTTTTAAGATGAAATGTAATGAAATGTCCTATGGCTTTCAGTGCCGGGATATCCCAGGACGGGTTCGGCTCGCCAGGTGCAGGTCTTTTTATTTGACTCCCGTAGGCGACCTGCGCGTCGTGATGAGGATGAAATGATGATAAGACAACACATACACCCATCCCCCGTGCCATTGGAATTAACCAATTAAGGTTAAAATCCCCAACCCGGGACCCTCTGAACCGAAGGTCAGTACGCTGACCGTTCAGCCAACGATTTGGACCTTTTTTAAGATACATGGACTTCACTCTTTCTAGAATAGCTAGGTTATCCTTCGATAGGTATTCCCAGAAAAAGTGTAAGGCGTACGTCATGATGGGGTCTGCTTGTGCGTAGACCTTTTTAAATATCTCAGCAGCATGTAAGTTATTTGGAAGCTGGGAAAAGTTAGGGAATCAAAGAGTACCTAGCAGGGAATAGCATTCATCAGAGGAAGTGTATACTCTCTGGCTTGACAGGTAGTAATCAAAGATGGCTGCATACAAATACAATACTAAGGATGGAAATCACCTACATCAGAATATTAATGAAAGTGTTAGTCGCTTAGCAACCTGCTAAGTACAGAATGTATTGCGGGTTAGGGTAAACCTTAACCTGCAATTATTGGAGTGATCATTTAATGATTTGATTTTAAGATGACTCAAATTTGGCTGAACTCGGAGACTTAGCGATGTCTTGTGATTGACCAGCAGGTAATTCTAGAGAGAATGAAACAAAAATGAAGCAAATCAATCCAGTAGAACGGGTGGATGGATTTGCCAAAGCTGTTTTTACTCTTTTAATATATAGATAATAATAATCATTGGGGGAGCATTACAAAAATAGTAATCAAAGGGAAAAAGAAAAAGAAACCTAAAAATAATGTACAACGTGTCATTGTCTCAGCCAGGCGGAGGATTAATGGACTAACTATCCGGCTGGACTCTCGCCAATGTCAGAGTACTGGCGTTACACCATCTTGTATTCAATACTAGACTGAAGAGAAGTGAGGACTTCATTAAGATAAGCTCCATATTTCAAGTATTTAAGGATTTAAACAGAATTTAGACAAACTAGTTGATGTACCCATGCTTCGCAATGGGATTCTCAGAAAGACTGACTTTGTGGTTTTACTAACCGAAGTCAACATAGGTTATAACAAAAACGTTGGTAGGAATGTAGCGATTAAAAGCAATGTTATAATATAAAATACCTGATCAAATGAAAAATCGTACATTTTTTCACTTTTAACGAACAGTACTACAGTCAAAAACATATCAGATGTAAGATTTTTCAGGCGCTTGCTCTATTAACCAGCGTTTCGTCTTAGGTCTGACACTAGACTCATCAGAGTGGGATGTGTCAGTCCCTACCCACTGACGCTGGGTGCTGATCTAACAGTCCAAAGTTCCAGACCTGGAATGACCAGGCCGCAGACTGCAGTGAACAGTCCTCTGCCATTAATCCGTTAAATATGCACAGCGATCATTCGAATCAGTGCCTCAGAGTAGGGATTGAATAGCTCGAAATGCTATGATGAACCAGTGTGTTACGTACCAGTAGTATCAGAAAATTTATGAACCAGAGGAGTGGTATGCTAAAGAAGAAATTTATCTAACTCCCCAGCTACCTCCCACCAATATGCAGGCAAGCTTTTACACTCGGTACGACCAGGCGAGTTGGTCATGTGGTTAGGGGCGCGCAGCTCTGAGCTTGCATCCAGGAGATAGTGTATTCGAACCCCACTGTCGACAGCCCTGAAGATGGTATTCCGTGGTTTCCCATTTTCACACCAGGCAAATGCTTAATTAAGACCAAGGCCGCTTCCTTCACACTCCTATCCTATCCCACCATCGCCATGAGACCTATCTGTGTCGGTGCGACGTAAAGCAAATTTTTAAAAAAATACTCGATCTGCAGCAGTAATCCTATCTATGGGAGATGAGTGGCAACAGAAGACACAAAGCACATCACAACAAACAATGGTCAATGTAATGTCATAGTTGATCAATTTTCTGAGCTTTATATATTGTAGGCCTTCACATTTAGTTTTCTTTCGGCTCTGTGATATTAGGGAGGCTTATAAAAATATTTATAGTGTTCCTTATTCTCTGATTTTACATACCGATTTTCATTAAATTCTGTTTACCCATTTTCTCGTGATTCGGAGCTAATATGAACTTAGTAACAAATATCCAAATTCATGAATATCTCTGTGATCACAGCCGGTACGGTAACAACGTATAAGACATAAATGATCGGAACTTTAGTTATGTAGTATTTATTGATGCAACCACTAACAACATTTTAAAAAATGAAATGGCGTATGGCTTTTAGTGCCGGGAGTGTCCGAGAATAAATTCAGCTTGCCAGATGCAGGTCTTTTGATTAGACTCCCGTAGGCAACCTGCACGTCGTGATGAGGATGAAATGATGATGAAGACAACACATACACCCAGCCCCCGTGCCAGCAAAATTAACCAATTAAGGTTAAAATTCCCGACCCTGCCGGGAATCGAACCCGGGACCCTTGTGGCCAAATGCCAGCATGCTAACCATTTAGCCATGGAGCTGGACACTAACAACATAAATATTTGAGAATTAAATTTTAGGCCTTCCCCTGAACAACTATTTCACTCAGCGTGAATAAATTATTTATGGCCTAGATTATAGAGACTTATTCCCCGACTTTGCATACCGATTTCCATTAATGTAGGACCACTAATAACATAAATATTTGAGAATAAAATTTTAGGCCTTCCCCTAAACTACGATTTTTCTCAGCGTGAATACAATTATTTATAGCCTAGATTGTAGTGACTTATTTCCCGACATTGCCTACCGATTTTCATTAAGATACAACCACTAATAACAAATATTTGAGAATAACATTTTAGGCATTCCCCTAAACTACTATTTCAATCAGCATGAATACAATTATTTATGGCCTAGATTATATCGACTTATTACCCCGACTTTGTATACCGATTTTCATTAAGACACGACCACTAATAACATAGATATTTGAGAATTAAATTTTAGGCCTTCCCCTGAACTACCACTTCACTTAGCGTGAATAAAATTTTCTCATTATGTGTGTACATACATAAAAAGTACATACGTACATACAGACAGACAGACAGACAGACAGACAGACAGAAATTATGGAAAATTAAAAAGTGCCTTTTCTTGTTACTGAGGACACGACATACAGAAATACCATCCTTTTCAAATTCTGAGCAATGTACAGACAAAACTCTTATTTTATATATAGAGATGTTTTATATATTTCATAAATATTTTTCAGTGTGATCTGGTAGAATCTGATGATGTTCTTTAAAGAACGAAACATGTATTTTTTTTATTTTTTTTGGTCAGTTATAATTCTGCTACCATATGTTTTCTTTTACAAGTAGTTCATAAATTGATTTATCAAGAAATTAGTTTTGGCAGAAATGATCATATTCTACCTCAGAATTTGGGTTTCAGCTTGTGAACTGCCTTTGCCCTCTAACTGTTCTCAGGCTCACTGATGACAGCGAGCTAACAAAAACGGCAATCCAAAGTGTCAAGGAAGCCGGGCTACACCTGAATCCCAATTACGGTAAGTCTGTGCTGATAAATATCTCCATCGGGGAACTTGCAAAGTCTGACCTTTGCACTGAATCCTTATTTTTTTTGATCAGTTCTATATCATCTCAGGAAATTATTTGATACGTTGGTGTTACCTTCACTTATACGATCATTCAGTAATAATAATAATAATAATAATTGTATGGCCTCAGCTACCGTGTGCAGACATTTCAATTTGACGCCATCTGGCTGTCTGCTCGTCAATTTCGACGTTCCGTTTTACTCTAGGCCCCCACTAGATGGCAGATCGAGTAAACCGAAACTCTCTTGGGCGTCTGTGGCTGAGATTTAATGGATTTTGTCGGGTGAACACCAAATGTGTCACCAGAGATCTTTTACATGCCGACATCGTACGACATGGAGTGTCGAATGGACTTTTTTCCGCCCTTTAAAAATCCGACTACCTCTGCCGGGTTTGAACCCGCTATCTTGGGATCTGGAGGCCGACACTCTACCACTGATCCACAGAGGCAGCTTGATCGTTCAGTGAGACCTTGAGATGGAACTTGATACACTAGCACGTTCATCAGTCCTTCACCACAACCAAAAATCCTCCATATCTCAATGCTTCAATAGCCCATCTTTCGGCTATGCTTTTCAGACAATTCTTACAGAAAATCTGTCCCATGAGTTCCTCGATGGTGCCGACAAAATGATCTTAAGAGATCTTAAGTCTGCCTAATGACACTCCTCACAACACGATTTACATCCATTTTCACAGCATGATGGGAAGCGACCCTCCAACAAATGAATGGGTTAAGACGCTTAAAAAGAGTAGTAAATAGCACTTATGTCAACAACACAAGAAAGCTTGATCAGGAGAGTATACAATATCTTCAAAATCTTCGCCTCTCAGATGATATCAATCAGAAAAATCTAACAGATGGTCTCCTAGGTACCCAAAAATTAAGCTTAAAAAATTCTAAATTTGATATGTGTTGTAATCTTCCAGTAAAGGGCTAAGATATCAAAGAGTACCTACCCACAAATAAATGCATATCTAATCATCATGGTTTACCAAGCAGTGAGTGGGGTGATAGATAGAAAATAGTACCTAACATGGCAGTGGTACAAGCTGTACCTAGAAAATCCCAAACCATTGTAGGTGCTGCCTCAAAGAGATCAAAACACCTTCACATGCATTAGGATATCACTCATATGGTGAGACTCTGCGGAACAGCAGACAGTACCGAATCCGTTCACTGAGAGCAACAAGGCTTACTGACGTTGGGTATACTGTTCATGAGGAACTCCAGGGTCTATCTGATGAAGGAAGTACACGGTGTATAGACATCGTTGCACACAAAAACATTAATGGATTTGCATTCATTATCGACCCAACATCATCATCATCATCCTCATTTTCCCATTTCCAGCTGACACCGGGTGGAAGCAAATATGATTCCTCTCCACTTTGTTCTGTCGTTCCACCCTCCTTCTTCCAACACGATGTTCCAATGTTAAACCATTTCCATGACGTCGTTTGGCGGTAGCTTGTCCGTGCCTCGCCGAGTCATCAGTACACCTAGCAGCACTGCAAATTTTGATGTCAGCTGTTGGTTGGGGTTTGCCTTTTTTGTTTCCAGTAGTGCTTTGAAGAGCTCCACATTCCCCCTGATTATCGCAAGTGTGAGCGGAGAGTTCCCCAGGTAGAGTGCCTCACAATTTGCGTTCCCCTTCTCCACCAGCATTTGTAACGTTGTCTCAATTAGCATCTAGCCGCATACATAGAGCATTCAACATGTTCTTCCCATTAAACTTGCAATCGCCATCATCTGTGAAATCAAAGGCTTTGTCATCTTCACTGTACTCCATCATTGCCCGAACATTGGGATTGTTCCCGTATTCAAGCAAAAGTTCACACATTTCAAATGTCTCTTGGCAGGGAACCATAAGTGCTAGTACATGAAGTGGACTTAGGACTCCATCTAGGAAATTGGAATCATATCTGCTTAGTTCATATAAGCTATTGTTACGATGGGCTTGCCATACCCAAAGGCATTTTATACCTACTGCCAGGCTCAAAATTATGTCGCCCCTAACACGGAGACAGACGCCTTTTGTATCCGCCCCTCTGGAGTATAGATGCTACGGATTTGCCCCTTCCGCCATCTCCACCGTACCAAAGTCCACCTTTTCCACCTTAGATGCCGTATCAACCCAACAATCATACTGAAATCTCACCCAACCAATCTATGGAACTGGACAAAGAGAAAATTACAGTGCACAATACGACTGTCCCTTATTACCTTAAAAAGTATAAAAGCAAGAGAACTGACGTTAACAGATTCATGGTCGGCACTAGGGAAACCATAACGTCTTTCTTTAAAATTAACTTTTGAAAAAAGGTTGCATATTCCTAACAGTAATATGAAGAAAATAGTCCTTGCAGCCCTTAAAGGATATGTTGCAATACTCAGGCACCACCTACACCAACACCGTCTTCTTCTACTGCAAGCGACAAGAGGTGATAACCTCCACTACTGGATATAAATGCCAAACAGCTTTAGCTACGTTTGTTAAAAGGACAGATTTGTGGATGTGCTTTTAAACTACGATGTTGCATTTATTTATACTCTCTATGCAGGCATTACAGTTTGTCCAATGTGGCACCCTTTGCTTTTAGTATATCCCCAGAAATCTTATCAATTCCAGCTGCCTTTCTAGTTTTTAACTTTTACATTTCTTTGTTATCGTAGATAAATCTACTTCCTCTACCTGGATATTATCCTTACATCCAACTATCTTTAAATACGGCTATCTGTTCTTCGCAGATTAACTTAGTTGCCGTTTGTTGGTCATGTTTTCCGTCATTCGCATTACCTTCCCAGTTAACATTTGATATCATCCGAAGTAATTAAGTACCCTTCTGTATCGTTCCCCACAAAGATGGTTATTTTATCAAATAATTCTGTGTTAGCATCCCCCCTTTCAGGTCCGTACACCTCAAAAGCATCAAGTTGCTTAACAATTGTACAGCAGAACCTTCCATCTAGAATTTCATGTTTCTCATCCTTAACTTTTTCATAGTAGGAAGAAGACCATAGGGAAGACCAAGAAAACGTTGGATAGAGACTAAGATCAGATGTGGAGGAGAGAGGATACAAATGGGAGGATGTACTGGATCAGAAGATGTATGAAGACAGAAGGAGATGGCGAGCACTTGTACACCACACCCGGGAAACTGGAGTTGGGAAATGATGATGATGAACTTTTTCATAACTTACAAATTCTTCTTTCAATAGCATGCATACTCCCCTCCACCTCCTACTGAATCTCTCCTGTCTTTATGATAAACTCTCCAGTTCTGGGAGAATTTTTTTTGGGATCCAAAATAGCCTGGAAGGTTCAATGACGATGGCTTCATATTAATAAGCCGGTTTTTTACACGTCACCTGTCTTCAAGATATATTTGTGACAAAAATAGTCAACATAATAGCTCTCTGTAATTCCTGACCAACTGCAAACATCAATAACAATGAAGCACTGTTCCTCAACACTGTTACAAGAATCACAGACCGTTAACAGCCAATTTAATAAAACACAATGAACAAGTACTCACCATAATTTTACAACTTCACCAATCAGGAGGTTCCAAGTCCGTTCCGTTGGCAAATGAGAAGACTTGCTGTCCTATAACCCAAGAAATATTAGTTAGGCCTCTCAGATATGATTAAAAAAATCCATGTTAGCGTTTTTCAGTCTATACTGCAGATTTAAGTACAGTCGAAACCGTTTATTGCAACATCACTTTTAAGGCCATATTGGATATAATGGCAAAATCTAACTGTCCCGTCTAAATCCTATATAAGCACTGTATTTTAAAAAGTCGCGTAGCACGACATATCTTATTATCATATAAAACGGCATATTTGTTTCACGTTTTCAGGGAAATGTACTGAAGTCACCCCTTCTAATACTGCAGTAGCTGTGTCAAAGATGAAGAACGGCAAAGCAGTTGGCCCTAATGATATTCCAGCTGAACTATGGAAAGTCCTAGCTGCCAAAGGAAATAAGGGGTTGACAAAATTTTTCAACAAGATACCTCGCTGGATTTCCAATGCCAGAACAGTTCCGTCAAAGCTTCCTTGTGTCCATTTACAAGCAATAGGGTGATGTCCGAGAATGTGAGAATTACTGAGGCATCAAACTCACTTCACACACACTCAAATCTGGGAGCACATCATAGAAGATTGTATCAAGGGTTTGATTAACATCCATAAGACCAGTGTGGTTTTACACCAGGCATTTCAACAACTGACGCAATTCAGACTCTGCAGTGTGAGTGTGACAAACAGTGTGAGCTATGTAAAGACCTCCATATGGTATTAATAGATCTGTAGAAAGCCTTCGATCGCGTTCCTAGAGATATTGTCCGGGCAGTACTACAACATTAAAAAGTTCCTGAGGTGTATGTGAGGATGATCCAAGATATGTACCTACGTCCATCTACTATGGTGAAAATCACTGCAGGTGTTTCAGATAGTTCCTGTGTTGATGTTGGTGTACATCAGGAGTCGGCACTAAGCCCAGTACTGTTCAACATTGTCATCAAATACCTGATGGAGCAGCTGATGAAAGACCTGCCATGGACCATACTTTATGCAGATGATATTGTTTTTGTTGGTGAGTAATACTAGAGGCAAACGGATTAAGAATAAGCCGCAAGAAGACAGAGTACATATTCTTTAACTTTGTGCAGCCAGAGAAAGCAGGCCCACACAACAATGTCTTCCTTGCTGGAGAACTGCTCATAATGACCGACAAGTTCAAATATCATGGATCAGTCATTAGAACAGATGGTAATATCGATGCAGATGTCAAGCACCACATCAGTGTTGGCTGGATTAAATGGCAGTCTCTTACTGGTGTTCTGTGTGATAAGTAGATGCCAGTCAAATTAGAGGCAAAGTGTACAAAACCACTGTCCAGCCTCCAAATGTTGGGCAAGGCAGAAAAACCATGAGTAGCGAATGCATATCAAAGAGGTGCAGATGTTGCAATGGTCAGCGGGAGTCACTCTGCGTGACAAAGTGCGCAAGTAACACGTGCAAAGATCCTTTAAAGTTGTGTCCATCAGCAACAAGATGGAGGAAGAACAGCTTTGCTGGTGTGGTCTCGTCAGAAGAAGAAATTAACATCATTTAGTACAGAAAGCTCTTGCCATCGAAGAGCTGAAGAGAGGAAGAGGGCGTCCTAAGGCAACATGGAAACATACTGCTGATGCTGCTTTAAGAAAAAGTGAAGTGCCATTAGGTCTGGTACAAGAACGTCGGACATACTCTCTCCGAGTCAGACGAGCCGACGCTGAGTGAGCTCGGGAGTGCCCGTTTTATGGATGCATATATGGCCAGGAAAGAAGAAGATAACTGTATTGGCTATAACGTTCAATGTTTATTTTTCTTTGTTATGCATTTGAAGATTGCTGACAACAATGCAAAGCATATTTTCAAACTCTTGTTTCCAGTAGATTTAAATCTGTTAAATAGTCAAGGCAAGCATCACTGTGCAGATATCGCAAAAGAAAGTCTTTAATTTTGAAGAAAAGACACAAATAATATGGTGATTACAATATGGGGAAACAAACATCAGCGTCACGAACGAATTGATGAATCATACACAACGATTTGTACAATCTGGAAGGACAGAGAGAACATCTCATTTATTAGCCAAGACCGTGTACGACATTAGTGATCAATTTACAATGTTGCTACTCTGCTGTACGTACTGTGTAAACATTCGAAGAAAAATTCCTCTCAGTCGCACTCCACAAATAGTGTACTGTATTGCAAATAAATTACTTATTTTAGTTTTTTTTTTTTGCTAGTTGCTTTACGTCGCACCGACACAGACAGGTCTTATGGCAAAGATGGGACAGGAAAGGGCTAGGAGTGGGAAGGAAGCGGCCGTGGCCTTAATTAAGGTACAGCCCCAGCATTTGCCTGGTGTGAAAATGGGAAACCACAGAAAACCATTTTCAGGGCTGCCGACAGCGGGGTTCGAACCTACTATCTCCCGAATACTGGATACTGGCCGCACTTAAGCGACTGCAGCTATCGAGCTCGGTAGTTATGTTTTATAGAAGTTAAAACTTTATTCTGTTAATAACCATGTAAGTGTGCAGCCCAAAACCTACAAATGACATTTTTAGGGAAAAAAAAAAGTTTGTGCGACTATCGCTTATAACAACTGTTAATTAACGGTCCCTTCAGAGTCGTCATAACCGGTTTCGACTGTACTTCTATTTCTAGGAACGTCTAAAGTACCGTGTTCTACTTTCTTATTGTATAATACGATACAACTTACAAGTACTCACATAAGAATTAAAACTTCACCAATCTGGATGATCCAAGTCCAATCTGCTGGCAACTGAGAGAAGACTGGCCAACCTACAATAATCCAAAAAATATCAGTTATGATCAAAAAGTCCTGGTGAGGGAGTTTTATACCATATATCACACCCATCTTTTTTTATCCTGAGAATGTCTTAAAAAGTGTCCACTACTGAAGGTCGTAATGTTTTATAAAATGACTTACAATTCTGCAAGAGTACTCACCATAGCTTTAAAACCACACCAATCTGGATGTTCTGATTCCACTCTGCGGGCAACTGAGAGAAGACTGGCCGACCTACAATAATCCAAAAAATATTAGTTATTAGCAGGGTTAGGATTTTTAGATGCGCACCTTTTTTGTTAGGGTAAATTAAAGCTTTTCGGAAAGATATCACAATATGAAATTTTGTTTCTAGTTGCGAAGAGGCATTTTTCACACACCTTTTTCCATTTTTTGAGACCTTTATCCCTTTTTCCCCCAACCATGCCCATAATCCCCTTCCCCCACCCCCTTTTTCTTTTAAATTTAATTCCAATTCATTCTATGATTTCTAATCAATATAAAATCTTTAACTTTCAATTAACGTCTCCTCAGCTTGCTGTGTACATGCGAATAGTAAGCCTACCTCTTTCAGTAAACACCGCGCAGGATTTGAAAGCACACCTGCAACAATGGAAAATTATTGTGTGTTCGACAAAACCTCTTTCTCTCGCTTTACCGCTATAATGTAGCTTGCAATAATGCAATTGACAATGAGTGATTCTATCCCACCAGAATCAGTAGCCTGTTGTTCGTGAATGTGAGTTTGTTACTGTAAGAGACATCATCTGTTCGCACAGAGGCAGAGGCTGGTGATGCAGAGATGTCAGCAACCGCACACGCGTAGTTCCGAGAACTGAGACTGGGTTCTGCTCGAAGCTACTTGAAATCGCTGAGACTGCAGTTCTAACATGAATGAGAACATTCTAGTAACTGTTGTGGTGTTATAAGAGAGTGTGGGCAGCAAGTGAGCGAGTGAGCACAAGAGTGAGTTGTGTGATAGTCGCAATGAGTTAGCAAGTGAACTGGTGTTAGAACTTTGTTACATTACTAAAGGACTGTACTACTAAAATGTACCATGCCAAAGGTGTCCAGTGCCTGATTTACTGCTCTGGCTCAAGAATTCAAACAAGATTTCATAGACACTGATGGAATTTTTTCGTGATGTACTATTTGTGATTCAAGAATTTTGTTAGATGAAATACCTGCGAGATCGCATCAAACAATACATTTCCAGCTCTAAGCATCAAATGAATAAGACTCTTCAAGCAAACAAATCACAGCAACTTATTCTACAAGATTTCTAATCAATGTAAAATATTTAACTTTCAGTTAACGTCTTCTCAGCTTGCTGTGTACGTGCGAATAGTAAGCCTACCTCTTTCAGTAAACACCACGTGGGATTTGAAAACACACCTGCAACAATGGAAACTTATTGTGTGTTCGACAAAACCTTGCTGAGGATCGTGGATTGAGTGTGCTGCTATGTTGTGTGAGAATTTGCAGGAATTAAACATTGATTTGTGTGCAGCTCTTACACAAGCAGGAATTCTACTCAATAAGGTGAACCATCCAGACTTCAAGGGATTTTTTGAAAAATACACAAAGATGTCAATGCCCAATGAGAGTACTTCAGAAAAAACTACATGGAACCTGTTTACTAAGAAACCATACAAAGAATCAAGGAGAAAGTGTCTGATTGCGATGCGGGAATCATTGTGGATGAAACCATAGACTCAATGGAACGATATGTTTTGAACATTTTAGTTTTACCCTTAGCAGGGGAGAACGTTAAGCCTGTGTTGTTATGCTGCAGAAAGCCAATGCCAGTACAGTAATGCTATCAATTATGGACTTCTGCCAAAAGCTCAGGCCTATTGGTATTGAGTTTGAAAAACTTCTTCTTGTGGTTATGGATCAAGCTCCATATATGGTTTCAGCTGTTTACCACTTGAAACCTTTATTTCCTAAGTTGAAGCATGTGACATGCTTGGTTCATGCCCTTCACAGGGTTCGTGAATCCATAAGGAACAAATCCGACATTGCAAATCAATTCATCTCTGCCCTGAAGAAGATTCTACTGAAAGCTCCTAGTCATGTTGTTTCCTGCAGGGAAACCACTGCCCTGCCCCTTCCAAATTTCCCGGTCATTACTTGCTGGGGATCGTGGATTGAGTGTGCTGCAATGTTGTGTGAGAATTTTGACAAAATTAGACAGTTTGTGCTTTCTTTGGATCCAGCCAATGCAGGTGCAATTTCCAAGGCACAGCAACTTCTGTTACCGGAGAAAGTACATAATTTGCAGACAGAACTGTATAGTGTCCATAGTTACAAGCACCTGACTGCAGTTGTTAAACGATTATAAGAACAAGGTCTGGAAAAGGAAAAACAATGGGATGTTTTTACTACCGTGAGGGAGCAGTTAGATGGCTTTGCCAAAGACAAACTTGAGTCTAGTCTTCAGGAGAATCCAGACATTGAGGAATTCGCCACATCTGTACAGTTGCCATTCCGAGTGAATACAAGGTTTGCCCCACTGGTTTCTGTGGATGTCGAAAGAAGCTTTAGCATCTACAAAGACATTCTATCTCCTAACAGAAAAAGACTTACTTTTAAAAATGTAGAGATGCTTAATGTCTTGAAGTACAACAGCTTCATGTTTTTTCCTTCTTTTGACGAGTGATAATTTGATGTACTAGTTTGTAATTCAATAAACTAGAATAGAGGAAAGAGAAATTGTTGAATTAGTTGAATAAACCAGCACCTTTTTGTCCCTTTTTTTAACCTTATTTAAGCACCTTTTCCCTTCCTTTTTTATCCAAAATTTGCACCTAAAAATCCTAACCCTGGTTATTACATATAATACATTATACTGTAAGAGTTCATAAATACTTGATACAGACAGTACGGTACTGTCAGGTTCATTTTTCTTCACACATAGGCATAGAAAAATGAACACAAAGAAAATTGTTCTGAAGGACTAAATATCCATATGTGGCAGGACGGCGTGACAAGTCATAAGGAAAATAACTGAAAGGAGGAGCATTTTCAGATACGTGGTATTAGAACTAGGACATCGCTATGATAAATAATAACAAATAATAATGTTATTATTTTTAAGTCCCTCTAACTACTTTTGTGGTTTTTGGTGATGCCGAGGTGCCAGAATTTTGTCCCGCGAGAGTTCTTTTACATCCGAGTAAAATCTGCTAACATGAGGCTGACGTATGTGAGCATCTTCAAATATCACCGGACGGAACCAGGATCGAACCTGCCAAGTTGGCGTCAGAAGGCCAATGCTCCACCATGTGAGCCACTCAGCCTGACAATATGATAAATAATCCACGTACAAGAGTTTTTTTAATTTTTTTTTTTTTTTTTTTTTTTTTGCTAGGGGCTTTACGTCGCACCGACACAGATAGGTCTTATGGCGACGACGTACAAGAGTTTTACACTATTATCAGACATATTGTATGTTCTGATATTTCTACGAATGTCTTGAACTCCCGATACATAATGACATCGGCGATGCGAATATTAATCGTCTGCGTTCGAAAAAAGCCACCTAATAGAAATGCCATGAATTTGTAGAACAGCAACTACCAAACTTCCGCTGAATGGCAGAAGAGACTCAACGACAAATACTGCCCAACAATGCCTTCTGTGAAGAAGACGCCGCTCCATCGTAGACTATGGTCTGCATTTAACAGGATCCGAACAAACCACGGGAACTGTGCAGCCTTCCAATAAAAGTGGAACAGAATCCCAACCCCTGAGTGTGACTGTGGCGCTACACAACAGGCAGTAAAGCACATCATCGAAGAATGCAGGACTAGAAAATACAATGGCAGTGCTAGCGACTTTGCTTTTGCGACTCCAGAGGCTACAGACTATATAAACAATTTGGACATACGTATATAGTGTAGATCTTATAACAATAGACGCTGTATCTCTAGCCATACACTAAATAAATAATAAATACGAATGTCTAAAGTACCACCCACTCTGAAAGTTCTTAATATTTTCCATTTCTTCTTGAAGACCAGCCTACTTGCCATTCTTAGGACAATGAAGGTAGGACAACAACAGATTGATAAAGAAAAATAACGTAAGAAGTGTAGTACACAAGACGAAACAACAGTACGGAACAACTAGATTCTCAATCAAAACTAGATTCTCAATCAAAACTTAGTCAGGAACCTTAATTAGGTTTCACCGATTGCTGAGAATATCAATTCAACAAGACACTGTTTCACAGGAACACCTGTAGAAAGGTGAAGAGGATCGTGACCGCAACTGATAGGAGGATCTGTAACTTTAAAGCTTTCCAGTCTGCCGAACAATAAAGCATACCTGTAAATAAAAAAAAAAAATAAAAAAAAAAAAAGTAACCACACTAGTGTTTGTTTGTAGTAATTAACATTAGTGATTTATTTAAATTTTACATAAATTTGTTCTGTAGATTATGTATTGTATTTTACGTAGGTTAGTTTTTTTAACTTTAGTGAGCCTCACAGTGTAGGGGTAGCTTGCCTGCCTTTTACCCGGAGGCCCTGCGTTTTATTCCCGGCCACTCAGATCTGAGGGCTGGTTCGAGGTCCACTCAGCCTACGTAACTACAATTGAGGAGCTAGAATTATATTTATATCAATTTATTAAGAATGAGCTGTGTGATTAATTGAAAAATTGTTAGTGTAAGTTATATAATATTGTATTTTAGGAAAATGTTTCCTTCTCTTGTTCATTTATCTGGGCTGAGTGGCTCAGACGGTTAAGGCGCTGGCCTTCTGACTTCAACTTGGCAGGTTCGATCCTGGCTCAGTCCGGTGGTATTTGAAGGTGCTCAAATACGTCAGCCTCGTGTCGGTAGATTTACTGGCACGTAAAAGAACTCCTGCGGGACTAAATTCCGGCACCTTGGAGTCTCCGAAAACCGTAAAAGAGTAGTTAGTGGGACGTAAAACAAATAGGCCTAACATTATTATTATTCTTGTTCATTTAAAATTTTGTGCTTGATAATAATGTATTTTTGTGTACCATTTGCCGAGGTAGACACCTCATTTGCAAATAAAGTGATTTTGATTTGATTTGAGGGTACGAGTTGGTGGAGAAAATAACTTATATGAAAAGCTTAATTTTTTCCAATGCTCCAATGCTACCGTTACTTTTAAAAGGGGTCGTTATATTTATCGTATTCTCACAGTTGGACCAGATAACATAAAACATATATGGAACTTTTTGTATAATCTGTTTGAGGAAATGTTTAGGTTACGTGAATGATGTTGATCCATGAAATATCACTGTAATATGTCACAAATGGAAGATAATAATTGCGTTTACTCAAATAAAGTCTCAAATGGGAGGTTGATTAGAAAATAATACTAAATATTTTATTTTAGAAAATACATACTTTACTGCTTTAAAACTACTATTTCTGCTACGTCCTACATCGCAGCGCTTCCGTTAGTGTTTTGTTTTTCTAACACTGTCGTGTGTGATGTCTTTGCTCACTGAAATTCTTTGGTATCGTTTTATTGATTGTTTTCTTTTTTCTCATTCGATGTAATTTGAAGGGCTGTCATTTCATGTGCCCTAACTGATTCATTAAACGATTTATTGGTCCAGGGATCATGCTATTTTCCTTTTTTAAAATGTATATGTACGTATTGGTCCAGAGATCATGCTATTTTTCTTTCAACAAAATACAAAAGATAATGAGAAGGACCTCAAGAAAGAAATGTTTTTATTATTGAAAACGCACACATACCGCAGGGGCGTATATAAGGGGGGGGCCCAGGGGGCCTGGGCCCCCCCCCGAAAAATGTATAAGCCTTGAAGAACCGGACCAAAATGATGGGGATTTTCGATCGTTGTTGAGATACCGAGCCAACAGTTAGCAGTTTATGTGCCAAACCTGGATGATTTTTGTAACTCACTAAAAGAACGCTTTGAATCTCACAAGGAAATAGTTGCATCCTTACAAAACATCCTTCCACAATTGTGTATCGTAACAGATTTCGGTTCACTGGAGGCTGCTTTTAGTTTCTACGAAGGAGATCTGTCACATAAAGAGATTGTGCAAAGTGAGTTTATGTTGTGGAAAGAAAAGTGGAGTCAGGAAAATCCTTCAAATCTTCCCAAAATGGCTGTAAGTTCTCTAGAAAAATGTGACAAGACTTTCTTCCCCAACATTTATACCCTTCTCAAATTACTCGCCGTTCTTCCTGTTTCCATCGCAAACGTAGAAAGAACTTTCTCTAGCCTAAGGAGACTGAAGACTTACTTAAGGAACAGCACATCTGAAAGTAGGCTTAACGGGCTTGCTTTACTCTCTATCCACAGATACATTATAGTTAGTGACGAAGAAGTTCTTGATAAGTTTGCAAGTGTACCAAGAAACCTGGACTTCGTTTTGTAACCATTGGTGTACTGTATGTATGTATGTGTGTATGTGTGTATGTATGTATGTGTGTGTGTATGTATGTATGTATGTATGTATGTGTGTGTGTGTGTGTGTGTATGTATGTATGTATGTATGTATGTATGTATGTATGTATGTATCAGCCCAAATCAATGTTTCCTTTTTCCTTCCTAAAGTGTTTGAAATCGACTGACCTCTTAAAATTACTTAACCTAACCTTACATCAATCTTGGCCCCCCCCAAAAATATATTCTATATTCGCCACTGACATACCGGTACCGTGCAATAAAGATAATTACATTACATTTACATTACTTTTCTTTGCTATAAGCTACGATGGATTTCTGTCTATTCCTGCATTTTATAATATGGTAACCATCACAGAATTCCAAGCATACCTAACTCACGCACATACATGCGTATTTGGTTCGTGAAATAATTTGTTGCAGCACACCTTGTGGTGAAAACCATGGATCGCCAGTGTCGTCGTCACATGTCACATATCATGATTAGCTTCCATCCAGGTCCTGTCTTGCATAGAAGTCCTCCGGTATGTTGTTTTCCTTCTCATCCAGGTCTTGTATAAGCTGTTTGAAGCTGGTAAACTTACTAGCTGGAAGTATGAGCTCACATCTCAGATCCTGTATTAGAAGGTCTCCCTGGTGAGCTCATACACTAGCCTCGATCTTGCATTCTGCGGGACTCCTAAAATTTTCTTCAGGAACGGTATCTAGCCTTTACTCGCTCCAATTCTTCCAGCTGTTTGTATGTGAGGTATTCTCCCACCAATTTTAGGCCATACGCAGTGATTTAGTTGGACCGGAACGGGCCGGAACGCCGTTCCGGAAAACATTTTCCCGCTTTAGAATGACGTAACATTTTTACATTCAGTAAGAAAATCTTACAATCCATGCATAGCGCTGAAACGTCATGGGTGTACCCTTGCGGACTAATATTGAACCTTATGGTTTTATGTTCATATTATCTGCGCACTTTTTAGTGATAGATTTACACCCTAGTGCTGAAGCGGGCGACTTTGGCTATCTTCGAGATTCGTATTGGCAACCTTTGAAACACAAACTAAGAATCGCTTATCGTCGCTGTGCGCCATCTGGCGTACACTTTAAGTACTCGTACTGTTGTTGTTTACACAGCAAAGCTAAACTATAGAATTCATGCTAGGAACACTTTTCGCAACGGGAAATGTTATATAGTATTAAATATTGTGTGTGTGACACAGTTGTTTGCTTAAAATAATAAAGGTTTATAAAATTCATATCGATCGATCATATTATCGATTCAATTCAGATTTTATTTCCATTCAGTTGGCAGTATTAACGGAACCCTTCTTACTTCTCCAACGAGTACAAAAATCTATCACTAAAAAGTGCGCGGATACCATAAATGAGATCCACACCGAAAAGAGAAACAGGCTGCTGGTTGCAAGATCAAGCGGACTTATTTTCATAAGCAGCGTTTGACTTCCTGTTCATATATTTAACCCACAACCATATGTCAAGTCATGGCTACGAAAGGGGAGACGTTCATCTGATGAAACGACTTGTCGGAAACATGAGGCCGCTGATTTTGACACCCAATACGAGTCCATCTGGAAATTGCTGAATTAATAAGGTGAGTTCCTGTAAATATTTTTTTCCAACTAAATCACTGGCCATACGTCAGAACAGGTAGTATCTTCAACACAGCTGTGCTGACCGATAGTTGCGTGATGTTTCTGATTTCATTCATAGCTCTATAAGGCCGCCACTGCTCTAGATCTTATATGGAATCTGAAACTTTTTCCCTTGTTTGGATTGTGATGCCTTGATATTTAAAACTGTTAGCCCTCTTGAGTAGTTTGCCCTTGCATTTGACGTTCTCTGCTTCAGTGTGTCTTCCTCCTTTCCTAAGCACTACCAGGTACCGTCTTCTCTTCGTTTATCTGGATGTCGTTTCTCTCCGCCCATTCACATAGTGTGTTTATCGATACTTGCAGTTTATATCTGTCGCTGTGATGGTCATGTCATCAGCGTATATGTATGTGCTTGTTCCGTCCATGACTAGCCTATAATAACAGATCATAGCAGTGGTGTATACTGAGGGCTACCAAAGCTATCAGTGAAGCCCAGATCACAATTGAGTGATGGAAGTCTAAAGCAAATTGTAATGTAAGCATCTGAAACATTGTTCCATTTACAAAACTTGAAAGCAGTGAGAAAAAACGTCGCGCATATTTCTGAGAGCAAGGCATCGGAGACTGATATTGCAGCCCAGACTCTCGTCCCTCTCCCCTCGACTCGCCACACGCGGCTTGCTGATGGATATCGGATAGGAGCGAGGACCGGCGGAGGATGGGTGTGCTAGGCTTCGGTCCGTCAGATCGCCACTGCTAACTATCAACCATGCGTTACTCATCGTATATACTTCCTCACCTCATACTTCTGAATGATAGGCTATAGATAAGAGTGTGTGGGAATTTCTCACTCCCGTTTACTTCTACATCCTTGTAAGAAGAGACTGCAGGGCTGCTGTTAGATGAGCAATATCGTTTTATTTTCATTGGTAGATCTATTAACATGAAAAGCCATCTTTCAGGTTTAGTGTTTTCTTTTGTTGGTTCGAATCGAGCCCATGTTCATGGGTCGGACACCACCACTGATCTCCCGAGGAAGCTAATTAACCAGTGATTGATGGGAACGACCGCTGTAAAATAATAATAGTCTAATAATAATAATAATAATAATAATAATAATAATAATAATAATAATAATAATAATAATAATAATAATAATAATAATAATAATAATAATAATAATAATAAAGGGGCACGGCATCTATACAGGCTTGGTGTTGACCTAATGGGGATAAAATGAATGGCGAAGACATCGTAAACACCCAGTCCCCAAGCCAGGGGAATTAACAGTATGAGGGGGTTGATTCTGGAAACTGAACCGGGGCCATCGGACCAAAGGCAAACGTTCTATCCATTTAGCCACAAAGCCGGACTTTCATTTGCTAAACCTTAGGCTACCATCTCCCCTGATCAGGAGTTGAGCATTGGCAGTAGCAGAGGTCGGGGCAGTAGCCTGTAAAGCAGCCTTCACAACACAGCAGGTTTCTCCATTGGCTACTGGCTGCAGCTCAAAACGCTGAAAGCTTGACGTTCACTAAACCAACCATCGAAAAGAAGTAACCTAATTCTAGTGGTAGCCCATGTCTTAATCCCAGCATACGCCACTGGATCATAGCTAGTTTCGCTCTTGCTACCACATCATACAAGAAGGCAACATAGAGAGAGAGAATAAGAGGAAGTCTTCATTAATACTGACGGAACCACAACGCCACATCACATGAGGCACGTAGGACGAAATAAGCTAGATTAAGCGGGGAAAAAGCTACAGCGGGAATATTGTCCTTTTGCCCCTAAACGTTGGATTAAATAAGCTAGATTTAGCGGGGGGAAAAGCTAAGTTGGCAACACTGTTTTTTTTTTTTTGCTAGGGGCTTTACGTCGCACCGACACAGATAGGTCTTATGGCGACGATGGGATGGGAAAGGCCTAGGAGTTGGAGGGAAGCGGCCGTGGCCTTAATTAAGGTACAGCCCCAGCATTTGCCTGATGTGAAAATGGGAAACCACGGAAAACCATCTTCAGGGCTGCCGATAGTGGGATTCGAACCTACTATCTCCCGGATGCAAGCTCACAGCCGCGCGCCTCTGCAACACTGGTTTAAGCCACGGAGATTTTGGTAGACGTTTTATTTTACCACATTACAATTTGTTGATAGCAACCTTCAATATATACAGCTGATAGCAAACCAAAGAGTATAAACTGCAGAAAACATAGACTATGCGAATAAATCGAAGGAGAATAATTTTATAAGTACCGGTACCCTAATGGCGAAAAACAAGGGAACCGACAGGCGTTGGTATTCAGTCTGCCGTGAGTTGGACCCATAGACGCTACCGAGATAAAGGTTGATAGTTTGCCAACTTAAGTGCGGTAATATATAGGCCTATATATTTGAGATCTTGATTCAATACTATATAATAAAACTTTCACCAAAGGAACAATATTGCAGATGCATTACAATTAAATAGAAGTACAATTTGACAGACGCTAAAGAGACTGCCAGAGTGATGAATGCGCGCGGCAAGCCGGTGAATCATACCTGTGTCCGTGACATTTGGCAAAAAAAACAAACACTGTTACCCTTCCTCACTGCACAAGCAAAGTCTCCACTAATTGGTGTGGTGCTATACAAATCGGTTAGCCGTGACGAACGACATTTTTGCGCGTTTTTTTGTTTGTTTTTGTTTTGCTATTTGTTTTACGTCGCAGCGACACAGATAGGTCTTAATGCCGACGATGGGACATGAAAGGCCTAGGAGTTGGAAGGAAGCAGCCGTGGACTTAATAAAGGTACAGCCCGAGCATTTGCCTGGTGATAAAAATGGGAAACCACGGAAAATCATCTTCAGGGCTGCTGACAGTGGGGTTCGAACCCACTATCTCCCGGATGCGAGCTCACAGCTGCGCGGCCGTAACCAAAGAGGATAGATGCAATCCCGCAATATTATCTCCATAATGATTGACGTTATATAACTAATTCTTTGTTAGAAGGGTCCACTGATTGAGGTTAGACTTGAAATACTTCACTTCGAGGCAAAATGCCTTTAATTATTAATATCGCTCATTTCATGCCTACTTGCGTGCCATCTACAGAACCTGTCTACAACTATCTACACGTTATGAATGACCTCCAGCGCCATCTTAAATTGGGGACGGAAACTACCTGAAGCTAGCTACAGATTGGAACCATTAAGCCCCACGAGACTTTCACCGGGGTGCCCCTAACTGCGTATATTTGCTAATACGGTAATTTGGTTAATAGTTAAAATGAATAAAGGAAAGAATCAGCTGATAAGACAAGAGGGCTTGTACCAATTTGTTTTTATTTAAATAATTCATATAATTCCTAGTTTCAACAGGCTGAAATGGAATAACCATGTAATGCTCCCCCTCTGCCCCCTCCAACCCCCAACTCCAACCGTCGCTACTGCTCCTTTCCATCCACACTTCTATGCATACTGGACCAAAGATTTTCCTAAGGATTTTCCTTTCTTATTTTTTAAAATTTTAAGTTAGTGGTCTGCATCCAGTGATCATGGTTTCGGATGCGTATAATGCTTCAGGCTTAATTACAGTGTTAGTGTTTTAATTTAGCGTTCCGAGTTATTGATTTCTTGTTGTACCTATACCATATAATTCTATAGACTTCGCTAAATCGAAATTTTATCTCTGTTTGCTTTACGACCAGATGGTTGGATGATTCCCCCTAAGTATTTGAAATTATTTACCTATTATTATTATTATTATTATTATTATTATTATTATTATTATTATTATTATTATTATTCGCTAATGTTCTAATTACCCACACTAACCCCTGAAGGCTCCTCGACATGCTCGCAAACGTTTTTACGGGGTACTGCACCCGTATACAATTTCGTCTTAGAAGCGCGCATCTCCCTGTGAATGGGGCGGTAGAATTAACACCCACGGTTGCCTGTCGCAGGAGGCGACTAAACCAAAAGAACCCCACGGGCTCTGAACTTTGGAGCGTGCGGTTTTCCAATAATCGCATTACCTCTGGTGTTGCTATTTGAGGATCCACCCAGCATCGCAGCTGATGGCTAACAGACAGACGTCCCAGTCCCCGAAGTGAAATTGAAATTATAAAATATTCCTATTTTAGACCTTCAAACTGTCACATAAAATCTCCCGGGGGAGGAGGCGGTAGAATAACATCCACGGCATCCCCTGCCTGTCGTAAGAGGCGACTAAAATGGGCCCCAGGGGCTCTGAACTTTGGAGCATGGGTTGGCGACCACGGGGCCGTTAGCTGAGTCCTGGCATTGCTTCCACTTACTTGTGCCAGGCTCCTAACTTTCATCTATCCTATCCGACCTCTCTTGGTCAACACTTGTTCTTTTCCGACCCCGACGGTATTACGTATGGAGGCGTAGGGAGTCTTTCATTTTCTATCCTTCGTGTCCGACTCGTTGGCTGAACGGTCAGCGTACTGGCCTTCGGTTCAGAGGGTCCCGGTTTCGATTCCCGACCGGGTCGGGGATTTTAACCTTAATTGGTTAATTCCTACGGCACGGGGGCTGGGTTTATGTGTTGTCTTCATCATCATTTCATCCTTATCACGACGCGCAGGTCGCCTACGGGAGTCAAATAGGAAGACTTGCGCCTGGCGAGCCGAACCCGTCCTGGGACATCCCGGCACTAAAAGCCATGCCCTTCGTGGCCCTTGTCTTCCTTTGGCCGATACATTCATTTTTCGAAGTGTCGGATCCCTTCCATTTTCCCCTCTGATTAGTGTTATATAGAGGATGGTTGCCTAGTTGTACTTCCTCTTACAACAATAATCACCACCACCACCTCCCACATAAAATTGGTTTAATAGATCTCAGATTTTTTCAGAACCCCCCATAAGCCGTCAACCTGCAATTCAGTCACTGGCTTTAATGTGATAATGGGGATGTACTTTTCTTTCAAGATATTCCTAAATTGATAGGCCTAAGTACCGGTACAGTATAAGTTAATTATGTATTCTGTAAAATAAGTTCAGTTCGACTCGTGCAGAGCTGTTTGCTCTGTCATAATAAACTGTAAAGCTAGAAATGATCTTTACGAGAGCATGGGAGCCAGTAAAGCGAATGGCTTTGGCTTTGACCTGGACCTTCATTCACACGTCAGATCCCTTGCTGTCAGCAAGAATATGCGAGCTACGTAACTAGACAACTTGCCAGGCTAAACACTGACCTAAGATAACCGAAGGACAATAACTGATTCATGATATGATTCGCCTGGTAGGATCATTGCCAACGCACTGAAATGAAAATATCCACATTGTGTAAATTGATGAACTCTCCAGTTAAGCGTTTACTTATACTAATTTAGTGAATATGAATGCATATAGGTATAGGAAAGAATTACATTGCTATTATTAAACAGACAGCTCCTTTAAAAGAATAGTTTGTGTTTAAGAGTGTGTATGTTTGCAGCTCTGTTTGACGTAATCGCCTCCATGTGCTGCTGATGCATCCTGCAATCGTATTTATTTTTAAAGTGATACTGAGGGTGGGGAAGACGTAAGATTCACTCGAATCTTTTATACTTTTGGTATTCAACCAAATGTATTATTCTGTGTTTTAAGTGAACATCAAAACACGTTTCATTCGGAACAGCCGAGTTAAAGAGCAGGCGTGGAATCATGATAACGAGAAATCTATGTACTCAAGTCTAATGCAGTGATCATATTACTTCACAAAACTATTACTTAATTACTTTAAAAATTAAGTGCACAAAAACAGAGGAACGAAAGATATTATGAAATTAGTCACAAACACTCCGATAAAATGCTACACGTATATTGGCAGACCTAGAGACCGCTGCTTTCTCAGTGTGGACAAGTCACGTGACAAGTTGTTCAGGAAGAATTAAAAACTACTGACTTTGGTATTGCGCAGTATAAGACTGTGATAATGGGGATTACCGTTGGGGATGTACCTTGCTTTCACTTCTACTAGTAGCGGCCAACTTCAGACTTCTTGTAGATCAGGTCGTGGAAAGCAAGCGCAGCAGGTGGATGGAAACTGGCTACGCCTGACACCGAAGTTGTCAATGTCAATTGAAGTCCTGTTACCTGGAAGAGGATAACGTGTAGAGATCAACCAGAGGTAATTATACGTGACTACTTTTACTCGTATTTTATTTTATTTACGCGACACTTGCAATTTTTTTTTTTTTAGTTGAATCTTCGTGGAGTGATTACATTGTAGGGTGACGGATTATGGGGGTTCTGAAAATCTGAGATCTATTAATTTTATATAACAGTTTGGAAGTCTAAAATAGGAATATTTTATAACTATAGAATTTCGATTTGACTTCGGGTACTGGGACGTGAGGATGGCCACAGTCGTCTTGATAGGCCTACAAAAGCCTATTAGCCAGAGCTGTGACGTCACAAGGGTAGTGCTTTGTTCACTATCTCAGCATCACTCGCCGCGTGTAATTCCTATACAACTTACCCGATTTATAAAATCATAGTGAGACAAAATGATCATCATCATCATCTGTTTACCCTCCAGGTTCGGTTTTTCCCTCGGACTTAGCGAGGGATCCCACCTCTACCGCCTCAAGGGCAGTGTCCTGGAGCTTCAGACTCTTGGTCGGGGGATACAACTGGGGAGTATGACAAGTACCTCGCCCAGGCGGCCTCACCTGCTATGCTGAACAGGGGCCTTGTGGAGGGATGGGAAGATTGGAAGGGATAGGCAAGGAAGAGGGAAGGAAGCGGCCGTGGCCTTAAGTTAGGTACCATCCCGGCATTCGCCTGGAGGAGAAGTGGGAAACCACGGAAAACAACTTCCAGGATGGCTGAGGTGGGAATCGAACCCACCTCTACTCAGTTGACCACCCGAGGCTGAGTGGACCCCGTTCCAGCCCTCGTACCACTTTTCAAATTTCGTGGAAGAGCCGGGAATCGAACCTGGGCCTCCGGGGGGTGGCAGCTAATCACGCTAACCACTACACCACAGAGGCGGACGAGACAAAATGATGCAGTAACTTAATAGGGTTACAGACACATAAAGTTGAAGAGGTACGGTAAGGGTTATTCTGCCTGAAGGCAGGTCCGAACCTCCGCAGAGGTGTTCCTGAGCCGGAGGGTGGCCAGTTCCCTTCCGCTCCTCCATTCCCTTACCCCCACCAACAGCGCGTGGCAACCCATCCAATTCCTGACCACGCCCAATGTTGCTTAACTTCGGAGATCTCACGGGATCCGGTGTTTCAACACGGCTACGGCCATTGGCTAAAGTTGAAGAAACGTTATAAAAATTACATACCGGTACAAATAATATACCGGTATGCACTCAAAGTACCTAAATTGCACATTAAAATTCAAAATAGACCTCCTCAGCTGGATTATGTGATGTTCTCTAGGCGTCAGGCGAATTACTGTATCTGAAATGCTATTATTTTATGCTTGTTCGAGCACATAGAATTGTTCATTATTTATGAATACCGTACCGTAATTATTACAAAAAGTCCCAAAATATGATGGATCTTACACACGTACGCGTGCGTGCGCGCACACACGCACACACTAGCAATACTGGACACCTGATCAGTGGAGTTGGTAGCTTAAATGGCCCCGGTTCAATGTTTAGAATCAATCTCCACATACTGTTAATTCGCCTGGCTTGGGGACTGGGTGTTTATGACGTCTTTACCTTTCATTTTATCCTCATTAGGTCACCACCAAGCCTATACAGATGCCACGCACCATTATTATTATTATTATTATTATTATTATTATTATTATTATTATTATTATTATTAAATAAACTTAGAATTTTACAGCGGCCGTACCCATTGTTCACTGGTTAATTAGCTTCCTCAGGAGATCAGTGACGGTGTCTGACCCATGAGTACCCAAAAGAAAATCATTATTTCATATACCTAGTAAATATTGTTGGGAGGGCATCTTTAGGCAATTTTGGATCTCCCCTGGACACAATTAAAACAGAACTGTCTGTTCTCTCCGTAGTGTCTACCAGAATTACATAGTTTTTCAGAAGAATGTCTGATACATTCACCAGCATGTTTACTGGAGTCAAAATCAGCCCAGTGTATAGCACATATCCATTTATCTCACTTTTCTTTATCACTAGGAAACACAAATGTTGAAATGCCCCCTGCCTTATTTGGATGGTAATTAAGTTACAGTACTTGAAGATTGTTTTGTAATACTGTATTAGGAAAATCAGTTTGAATCTTTAAGAAAAGAGAAATTCAGAAGTTACAAGGTCAGTCGCAGGAGTGTCCTGGATTAGGTAGATCCAAAAAATATGGTCTTTAACTTTCTCGTTATAGCTGGCCATATCCTTCACAATGTGCCATTTAATAGGCAGCATTAACAAAGGGAGGACACTTTATCTGCATTGTGTATTTTTTTCTTTCTGGTTGCCGACATTTCAAGGCAGTTACGGCAGGTGGCATTTTTCTGGGGGTGATCAATATTAATATAGATTTCTTATAAAAGTCTACTAGTGGAATATTGATGAAATACAGCCAGTTGCATTTATAGAAATGTATGTAAATTTAACTGTCACCGGGCAAGTTGGCCGTGCAGTTAGGGGTGCGCAGCTGTGAGCTTGCATCTGGGAGATAGTGGGTTTGAACCCCACTGTCGGCAGCCCTGAAGATGGTTTAACGTGCTTTCCCATTTTCACACCAGGCAAATGCTGGGGCTGTACCTTAATTAAGGCCATGGCCACTTCTCACTCCTAGACCTTTCCTATCCCATCATCGCCATAAGATTTATCTGTGTCACTGCAACGTAAAGCAAATAATAATTTAAAAAAAGTAACGGTCGAGTTACTGCAGCGGCGTGTGGTGAACACGTTTCTTACCCCACCTGCAATAAGAAAAAGCCCCTCCACATTACCATTTCCGGTTGGTATTCATGGCAGCATCTTAACCAAAGCTACAGCAGATTTTAAACTCTGTACTTATTGTTTCACCCGGTGACACATCATAATCATACAGTCATGGTTTTCACAGAAATGTATTGAGATTTTTTTGTTTAAAAAAAATCCTAACCTACACTGAGTGAGCAAAAGTTATCTGATATTTTACAGTTTCACTCGCTTATCGATTATAGGTACAGTGACGACAGAGAAAGTATTCCTGACAATGAATAACACTGTTGTATTCATGAAGAATGCCGCAGCATTCGCAAAAGCTTCATCTATAATAAGAACAACATTACAAAAATTCACAGTCTCTACCACCATTACAGGCAAACCTATGGGTGTACAGCGGCAAAATACAAAATTCTTGTATTTCGCACTTGGCTCTGTTTTCATGCCGGGCAACCTAATTATTTGCCAAGTGTACTGAAAAAATTCCTCCACATGTGCCATCAGTGAATAACCCCAAAAACATTATACACACCAAAATCCAAAATAAAATATATGCATTTATTACAATAGATTTAATAAAATACCATAGCTCTCTTTTTATTAGCAAGAAGATGTGCAAGTGGCTATACTGTTAACATATTGATATTTGTCTTATAGCCTCTGATGTGTGGCACTTAACACTTGTACTGTTATTACAAGTAACATACCTTACCCAAGCTAGTTGACCTGTCACCGTAAGGCGCTGTGAATCTCGAGGGTAGTCCACACCCACCTCCAGGATAAGGAGGCTTTAAGCGCATATGTCAACGCAGTGACTTGAATTTCGATGGGGAAGCTCTCTTTCACGCCGGCAAAGAAATCCAGCTCACTGGAGAGTGCTGGACTGTTGTCGAGCGAGCAGATTGTCGAGACAGCTGTACTTGGCTTGACTCAGCTGTTTGCAGTTTTTTAACTTGATAAGAAGTATTCTAAGGAATAAGACAATGTAAATACAAAATTGTTTACCCAGCAGTGCTGGTGTAAATGGGGTTCATTGCATGCCACTGAGTTATTGTATGTCATTTTTTAATCTTTACAATATGTTGATGTGGAAAATCCAATCTTCTGTCCTTCTTCGTGGCAGGCACAGCAATAACTTTTGTGCTGAAGCTGATCATGTCCTTGTTGTTTTTCAATAGGGAACATTACCAAAGCTGTCAGTCTGTTTTTGAGAAATGTTCTTTTTCACCCTCTCTAATCTTTTAGCTTCACT
The DNA here is from genome assembly GCF_040414725.1 of Anabrus simplex. NCBI lineage: Eukaryota > Metazoa > Arthropoda > Insecta > Orthoptera > Tettigoniidae > Anabrus > Anabrus simplex. The sequence goes on from NC_090277.1 coordinate 59,956,706, forward strand.
AGTTGTTACTCATATTCTCCTGTTGTTCTAAATTGTGTTCAGTGATGGCCATTAAGGCCATTAAGGCCATTAAGATATCCAGCAAGTGTTAAGCAGTCCCTGGCTTGTGTAATAACCATACCAATATTTCTTTGTTTGCTATTTTACTTATCTCAGTCATTTATTTATCCATTTTGCAGCTGTGAGCTCACATCCGGGAGATAGTGGATTCAAATCCTACTGTCTGCAGCCCTGAAGATGTTTTTCCGTGGTTTCCCATTTTCACACCAGGCAAATGCTGGGGCTGTACCATAATTAAGGCTATAGCCACTTCCTTCCCATTCCTAGGCCTTTCCTGTCCCACCGTCGCCATAAGACCCATCTGTATCGGTGCGACGTAAAACAAATAGCAAAAGTATTTATCCATTTGTTCTGGTATTACTGCTTTTCCCATATAGCAGTAAGGCCTGTTAGAGTTCACTCATCATTGCTTTCTTTTCTTTATCGTATGGCTTATCGTGCCAACTGTGTCCGAGGTCATGTTCGGCTCGCGAGGTTCAGGCCTTTCTATTTGACGCAGATGGCCAGCCTGCATGTCTGGGTGTGGAATGATTATGATATGAAACCCAGTGTCAGCATGTAGCCTACTTCTGTTGAATAACACCAAGGGATCTGCTCAAAGCTTAACGTCCCCATCTGACGGACGAATCACCATCAACAGCATCAGAAAGAGAAGGTTAGGATTTGTTGGACATCTCACGAGGATGGATGACAGTAGGCTGACGAAGAAGATATGGAATGCAACCTGCTTAACTGGAAATAAGTGGATGAAGAAAGTCAGAGAAGATTGGGAGACTATTGGCATAAAGGAAAAAATATCCACAGGATAGGTCCAAATACAAAAAGCTCATGGAAGGTCACAGATGGACAGAAACCAGGATCCAGATTCAGATCACAGAAGCTGAGAGAAAGAGGAGGAGTGAGAGAATGAAGAGGTATTGGGAAGAAAGAAGACGTACCGAACAAGGCACTCGTGATCCTCAGGGGTCGTAACGAACCGAATAGAATTTCAGCCTTCACGTTAAATTTAAAAAGAATGGTTCTCTTCCCACAATAACTGCTATAGAAAAAATTGGCAGTTTTAAAATATGTAACTGTTGAATCAAATTTCTCTGGCTGTCCATATCCGATCATGCAATAGCCACTGCTTCAAGGTCAGTAGGAGGTGCCCTGTTTTATTATACAGTATCAAGCAGATTTTTCAAGAAAAATAAATAAAAACTGACAAAAGGAGATCACCATCATCTTCTTGGCATTTGTCCTGCAATGGAGCAGGGTTCGCTGTTTTGCTAGCCAGTCTCCACTTGATTCTATTAAGTGCATTGTTTGGAACAAGATGAACATAGCGCATATCTTCTTGAAGGCAATCAAGCCAGCATTTCTTGGGCTGACCATGTGGCCTATTTCCAGATGGCGTGATGCGAAGTGCTATCTCTACAAAGGATGTACCGTCTCTACGTATTACGTGGCCATACCACCGAAGTCGGTCTTGCCTACAATTGGGATAACTCCCATGATTTTGCGGATGTCTTATGTTGATGAAGTGATCTAGCCGGGTCTGTCCAAATGACCAGTGAAGCACGCGTATTTCCATGACATGAAGTGCTTACTCATGCTTGACTGTTGCAGGCCAGAATTCAGAGTCATACAGAGTGACTGGGCAAACAGCAGTCCTGTAAACCTTGGACTTCGGGGGGTTTACTAACCCAACGATCAAAGAGAACACCAGTAGTTTACCACCACTTAATCCAGGCTGCATTTACTCATGCACGGGCCATCTGGAATTGTGCCACACTCGGTGTTGACCAAAGAACCAAGATGCTTAAACTGTTCTAGTTTTTTAAAATCTTGGCCATCTATCTGAATGGTTCCATCCATCTGCAGACCACACTCCAAGTATTGGCTGCTGTATTCGTCATTGACGGGACAATAATTTAACACGTGCATGATTGCATTTTTGCCAACCCCTCGAGTTGCTCCTTAGTTTCTGAGCAGTGGTGTATACTCTGGGCTACCAAGGCTATCAGTGAAGCCATAGCATCAGACGAGAACGATGGAAATCCAAAGCGCATTATAATGTAAGCATCTGGCATATTGTTCCATTTACTAAACTTGAACGCAATTAGATAAAACGTCGCTTGCATTTCTGAGAGCAAGGCATCGGAGAAAAATATTGCAGCCCAGGCACTGCATCCTTCTCCCCTTGCCTCACCTCATGCGGTTTGCTGATGAATGCACGAAACATGCATGGGGACTGGTGGGGGGGATAGGTGTACAAGGCTTTGGTCCATAAGATCACCACTGCTAACAAAGGAGAGATAGCTCAAAGACTTGAAGTTCTCCAGAAGTTTCTGAATTGACGCATGCGTTCCTCATCGTATATACTTCATCACCTCATCCTACTGACTTAATTATACAGATAACAGAGTGCTGATATTTCACTCCCTTTTGCTTCTACATCCTTGTAGAAAGACACTACAGGACTACTGTTATAGAAGTAATATAGTTTTCTTTTTATAGGTAGATCTGCTAAAATGTAATGCAGTATTTCAGGTTTAGTGTTCTCTTTGGTTTATTGGAATCGAACCTGTGATCATCGGTCGGACACCACCACTGATCTCCCGAGGAAGCTAAACCAGTGAACCATGGGTACAACTGCTGGTAATGCTGTAAAATTAATAATAATAATAATAATAATAATTGTTACGGAGCTTTTCCGTGGTAGGTAGAGGTGAAAGAAGGTGCGGGTGTGAATAGGTCTCCAGCTACGAAAGCAAAATTAATTTAAAATTTAACAAGGTTATATTTTCTTTTCAAAAACAAAAAAATAACAAGCATGGCAGGTACAAAGTAGCAAGTCAAAAAGGGGAGTTACAATATTTACAGGAATTGGGCTTCGCGCCCTGATTTTACACAGCTTGGGCAATCAGCTCAGTTTTACCCCAAACACGAGTTTTAACAGAGGGGCAGAAAACCCCATTCATACCTAGGAGCCCTTGCTCCAAATTACACAGAAAAGCCTCCACGAGGCATACAACACTTAATTTTCAAAATAGCCACTCGCTCTCAAAATTTAAGCCTCTCCCAGGCCACACCCAACTCCACCTTCAAGTTGTCCTCACTGGACATAGACACAGGGGTACAATACCCAACCTACTGAGGTCTATTAAATGAAAAGGGGCAATTACATGACCTCTAAAATAACAATTTGAGAGGAGGCAATCTGCACTCCTAATACACTTGTTTTTAAAAAAACCTAATCTGGCTCTAGGCCACTAATGCAAGGGCTAATCCCATACTACCGAGGTGACTTTAGAAAAGAGCAATTTGTTTTACATTAACGAAGAATAGGTTGAGAAAATAAGTTCACCTCAAGACAATGTGAGTGGGAGCTCGAGAGGGTTAGCACTCTCTATCCCAATATGCAGCTTAAAAGAGAATAGAAGAAAAGATCGTTACATTTTAGGAAAAGGTTACATGGAGGAACGCTTCGCACCCGCCCCGAGAGTTAAACTGCTGAGCTAGCAAAGAAAGAATTTATTAATCGGCCATTACCTTATTGATGACCGCTGCCGAGGAAAGAGGCGCTTCCTGCCTCCTGCTATGTACTTTATACACTGAAAGATGGAACAGAAGTGGCCCGGAGACCCTAAAATCAGCAGTTTATATCCTCTCGCGGAAGGTTCTAGGCGTTAGGGGAATGAAAACACCCTCCCACAAACTTTTTATTGGCTCGGGTACAGAAACATATCCAAGTTGGGGGAAGATAGATCGGATTGGTCGGAAATAACTCAAAGAAATTCAGGATTGGTTAAATGCAAAACAAGGGGAAAGAGAGGGGTATACAGCCAACTTAAACAATAACTGAAAAAAAAAATTAGCAAAGACAAACATTTGAAATAAAAATTTCTCCAACAAAGTAGTTCTTTGACTTCGCACTAGGTTGCACTATTGTTGATCTTCAGTAGTGTCCTCTAGAAGAGAAAGTTCACACTTCTTACTTCAAGCGAAACAAAAACACATCACAAATGACACAGTTCAAAAACTCAAAGTTTTCCATGTGGTGACATCTTCAGAGAAAGTAGAGAATTAATAGCGTAGATAAAGTTCAGACTTCCTCCAACAGAGGAGTTTCAACTGGCGCACATTTTGAATTAGCGGTGTGGAGGTGTACCGCCCGGTACAATAATGAATAGCATCAGTATAGGCTTGATGGTGACCTAATGAGAATGAAATGAATGGAGGATGTGATAAACACCTAGTCCCCAAGCCAGCGGAATTAAGAGTACGAGGGGGTTGATTCTGAGAATTGAACTGGGCCCATCGGATCAAAGGCAAGCATTCTATCTATTTCGCCACAAAGCTGGATTTAATTTGCTAAACCTTAGGCTACCATATCCACTGATCAGGTGTTGAGTATTGGTAGTAGCAGAGGCCAGGGCAGTAGCTGGTGAAACAGCCTTGATGACACAGCAGGCATCTCCGTTGGCTATTGGCTGCAGTTCAAAATGGTTAGGGCTGGATATTCACTAAGCCAAATATCAAAAAAGGGGTAACCTAAGTCTAGTGGTAGCCCACGTCTTAATCCCAGCATACACTGCTGTTTCTGAGGCATATACTTTAGATGGACTTGTGACTGTCAGTGGCTTGGTCGTGATATAGGCTACTGGGTTCGTGGCTCTGTGTGGCCATTCACAGTTTCATTTTTAAATTTTTTCCCCCCCTCTTAATTTGATCTCTTCCTCCTGGTATGAAAACCAACTATCAGGGTAGTATTTGAAAAATAGACTACAGACAGATGTACAAAGCCTTTAAACATCGCCAGGATGATTTCCATTGCAATTTCCCATAGAGTTAGTTATCTGCTCTTGGACTTAATCATTCTCATGACTAGCACTGATATTTCCAGTATTGTTTCACTTTATCAATTGAAGGTAGAGAATATACAAATTTTTAAATAATATTCTAAATTTTTTTTTGCCATAAGCAAGTTTCCTGTAAAACCAACTGTTGAAAAGATATGTCAGATTTAATGTTTAGGACCCCCTCTGAAACTTCCCTCCTGCTGAATTCTTTTCAACAAATTATAACCACTCGCCCTTATCCTAAACATAAGTACTAAATTTCACAAAAATCCACCTATCTGTTTTCCTGTTGATACTGTGAGACAAACGGACACATTTTAAACTGAGCCCAACCTAGGCTATTATTTGCCCTGTCTGGTGTTAAAAAACAAAACAAAAACAAAAAAACATGTACAAGATAATATTCATAAAGTGTCAACAGAGATGATTTTGTATGTACAAATGACTAGCCCATATGCTGGCGGGGTCTTTTTCTTTTTTTGGGTAAAACTTTTGTGCCTGGGTGTTTAGAAATCTGGCATGGCACAGCTCAGACGACATTACATAACAGTCAGCAAGCTTGCCAACTTCTGGATTCTTAGGTATGGGGAGTTACAAGACCATAAAGTTGGATGGATTAGGTCTGACCAGTGACAAAACCATTGGTCTGGATTGGTATGGAAATGCCACCCTTTTTTTTGTATGTTTGAGCTGTTTGCAATATTCTCTTGTCACTGTAGAATTTATCATACATTGACAACACCATTGGGCTGGAGGCCTCCATTATCCCATAATCAAATGCTCCCAATACTTTCACTTCTCGATCTCCACCACAAACTCCACAGGGAATAAGTCGCTTAATTATCCCATGACTTATTAAAAAGTCGGTGAATTTCACCTCGTCAATATTTACGTTACCACATTGTGAATAGAGCACTCACGTCCAGCATATACCATAACAATTTCCAAATTGGTGGTTCTCTTACTTTTACCGAATGTGGGCAGCCCTGTACCTGGACACAATGTAAGCTCTATCAGAGACAACATGATACTTGGCCGGCCAATAGGAACACAGCAAATGGTTCCATTCAGCTGATTATGCAGTCTTTGTTTTAATTCTTCTAGAGGTAGGCTGGTGGGTCCCTGGCAAGCCTAAAGGAGGGATCTCTCCTTTCTACTACTTAAGGTATCGCTGCACACATAATTTGTATATGATTTTTCTCTTTTGTAAGTATGCCCGCTGGATATGGAAACATCACCCCTTTCTTTTTATTTTTTTTTTTTTGTATGTTTGGGCTCCTTGCATTAATCTCTTGTCACTTTAGATTTTATCATACCTTGTAGCACATGTACAGTAGAACCTTGCATTGCAAGTACACTAAGTTCATCTGTGAGTGTTTTTCAAGACAAGCAAATATTCTATATAAATTCTAACGTGATAAACGAGCAAGAATTTGCTCTACAAGTGTAGTGATTTGTATGTTTAGCGTCACGTAACCACAACTGAGCCAATTGTTTCCCCTACCCTCTTCCTTTCGCTATGGGATTGTGGGTAATCTTCTACCATGCTTGAATTCAATTAGCACGTCTCACTCGCATAATCAAAATCCATAAGTTATTAATTTCATTATAGGACCGTATTGATGGTATAACATTATAGATTGAGATTTCCCACCTAATCAATACTTAATATCTTTGAACGCATGTATTCACATTAAAAATACATTAATCAGTACCAATTTCAATCTCGTAGAGATCATCTTTAGCTGGAGAACATTGACATTAACAAGAATATTAAAGAAATAAAACAAAAAACTACATAAATTCAATACATTACTTCAGTGGACTAAGTGGTATGTTCCGAGCTGTCAGCGGACAGATGGTGTGGAATGACATTAGTAGACGAATAAGTTTGAGTGGCGTCTTTAAAGAGTAGGAAAGATTACAATATGAAGATAAAGTTGGAATTCAAGGGGACAAATTGGGGCAAATATTCATTTATAGGGAGGGGAGTTAGGGATTGGAGTAACTTACCAAGGGATATGTTCAATAAATTTACAATTTCTTTGAAATAATTTTAGGAAAACAACAGGTAGGGAATCTGCCACCTGGGCGACTGCCCTAAATGCAGATCAGTAGTGATTGATTGATTCTAAGACGACGTACGATTTTTGGTATTCATGATAAAATGTGCGTGATGACATATTAAAAATAGTAATATATCATGTCTATAATTCCCTTCACTTGTATTTTAAAACTTTTTAATAATAGATCTTCTTCCACTTTGAGATGGGTCAGTTGTAATCCAAAATGGTTAATCCAGTTTTGTCGTAGTGTGAATAAAGTTGGTTAAAACGTGTCCATTTCTTAGTTTGGAGCTGGATCTAGTGTCTTGTTGGTATACAGTATTAATTCTTGCCAGTTGTTATTATATGGGTGAGAACAACCCTTGCTGTTATAATTGTGAATTGTTTGTGGCGGACCACTCTTTGACGTTTTATTCTAGCGCATTGAATGCACTGTTGTCCATGGCGTGTAGTGAGTGTAGTAGTGTGAGGGATTGAGAGTATATCGGAGAGAGTTCATGGACACCGATAGAACGCACAATGTTCCTAATTTCAGTTTTTAATTCTTCTGCAGTTCGAGGATTATTCCTGTAAACTTTTCCTTTAAGATTTCCCCATAGATTAAAATCACATGTGCTTAAATCAGGCAAACGAGGGGGCCATAGGCCTTTACTGATGATCTGATCATCATCGAACATTTCCCGTAACCGTCGCATAGAGCTACGCACCGTATGGGCCGTTGCACTATCCTGCTGGAAATAGCCGTACCTTTTCTCTTCTTCAGTCAGTTCAGCAAAAAATGGTTCCAGAACGTTGTGAATATAACGGTCAGAAGTAATTGTGTCCTGCAAAAATATCGGACCGATAATTCGTCGGGCACTGATAGCGCACCACACACCCACTTTCACATCGTCCAGAGGTCTCGGCTGTAAAATGTGCGGGTTGTCTGTATCCCAGATTCTATTGTTCTGTGAATTGACATATCCACTCAAATGAAACCAGGCTTCGTCGCTCATAAAAAGAAAGTTCGGATCCACAACACCGTCGTGGACACTATTTATTAGCCTATTGCAAAATCATATTTTTGCATTGAAATCTGTAAGCAGTATGTTATGGACTGAATGAGTCCGATAAGATCGTAAACGTAACAATTTTGTTGCATTACGTGCTGAAGAAGGTGAAATACCACTTTTCTGAGCTAATCTCCGAAGCGACTTATGTGGACTGACCTGGAGTCTTGCCTGTATATCTTCTAACCTCTCTTGTGTGAGAGCTGTTCTCCTTCGCTTCTTTTTCTTATTGTTTATGGAACCAGTACTACGCCACTTGTAAACGAGCTGATGCACGTAATGTTTTGATGGTACTGTCGCACCGGGAAATTGTCTATGGAATTTTCGAAGGCACTTTTTAACTGGTTTCTTCTTCTTGTGCAACTAACACTCGACCAAAAATATTCTTTGCTCTATAGTGTATTTAACCATCGTGATAGTAATCTCACAACACACCTTAAAAGTCCAATATTTTCTAACTAACTGAGGGACAGAGTGCTAAACAGCTGCGCATTGCAGTGAACACTTCTTATCTCGCCGTGTTGACAGAAGCCATATGGCGCTTCCTCTGAACTTCCCGCGGCATGCGAGAAGAAGTCGGAACACTTAAATTATTCTCCCTGTACATTATAGCACATATACAGTAGTGCTCCTGCTGCTGTCAAGGAATACCGTCAGCGCTATCTGAAACGTCAAATTCATGATTGTCGAGTGTTTACCAGAGTTTTCAGCGCATTGCATGAAGCAGGTAGTCTTCCAAGTTCCCATTTTTATTCAGAACGTGTAGTTCAACAACCTGTGCAAGAACAGCAGCACATTATTGAAATGGTGCAGCGTAGTCCTAACCAGCACATGGCGACTTTCTGCACGTATCAATGTCCCACGAACACGTATATGGTGAACAGTACATGCGGAAAAATTGTACCCATTTCAAAACATCAAAGAGTTTGGGTGGGTAAGAAACATACATGTGCATCACTAGCTCAAAAACAAACGTACGTTAAATGTGGTCTACTTCGGAAACCATTCGGAATAAGGCATATGTCGATATGCTTCAAATTATCGTTCCTGTCATGGCCCTGAATATTGATAATTCCTCCTGGAACACCCTGTGTGTATATATATAACTACATTTAAGCTCATTGGACAAAAAAAATGTCACCCTAGTGCGCACGCACAGATGGATCATTAAGTCTGTACAGGTGCTCAACCACATGCAGACTGCCTCTGTGTGAGCAAAAGGCAGTAGCGATCAGTGAGACATTGATAGAGGTATGATTTTTTTGCATTAATTTTTTAACGATTTTGCAAGAAGGACACTAATTTTCATGTTATTTCACGAAATATATGTTACCGTATCGCTTTAATTTCGCTTTAATGAAATTCTAAAATGAATCATTAAAGGTTTCATTACTATCACTGATCGTTGATTATGGAGGTTTAATTGATAGACTGTACATACCTGGTACATACTTTTGAAGCCATTTCCGGACTGCAGGGTCGTCTACCTTCTCCAGCGGGATGTTGGCTTTGAGTAGCATCGCCGTTGTTTCGAAAATAAATTATATTTTTTCACTCTTAGCTTTCTTTTGCATATCTAATGAGAGTTCTATTGTTGCCTACCATTTCACTGTTGGAGTGCTAAATTTACGTTCTGAATGTTCCTTATTTTTAAAACAATGTTTTGAGACAGTATCTTCTTTTCTCCCACTCAATACAAACATACAAAATTTACACATTAAAATATTGCTTTCCAACCAACCGTTGGTCTTTATAGCTATTGTTGAGAGTGAAGGAGAATTTCCTGTTTTGTATGTTTATCAGGAACTCAAGGGAGACTTCATTAGTTAGTCAGAACAAAGAAAAATGAGAACTCTTAAGGTTTCACTTTACTTTGTCCTGCCTGCTGGCTCTTCAGAAATGTGTGCACGTGTGTTTTATATTCAGGAATCATTCAAGAAGAACACTTTCGCACTGCAAGATGTGTGGTTAAGGTTATTTTTAATATGTATAACTTTTGTTTTCTCAACGATTCATTTGTTTCTATACTCGTCCCTGTTTTTATCTCCTTGTAAGATGTGTATTGTTTAATGTAACGCCTTGTGTAATATAAATGCCTAAATGCTTGCCTATTCCCACATTTTGGCTGATGAGGACGCAAATCAGCGTTGAAACTAGTTCCAAGTACAAATACATGTTATAAATAAACTATAACATTTTTGTATTGAAAAGGTGGACCGTTTTAAGTTTTCCTATCATCCTTTCTCAGTTCAATACGGACAAAAATGAAATTCCTAGGTTTAAATCAAAATATTTTTGTCGCGTTTATCGTTAATGCGAAAAAATCATGCCTCTAGACATTGATGTTTCAAGCAGACAGTGAATGTCAGCATGGGTAGATGTAAGGATGTGAGAGAGTGGCAGAAAGGGGCAATCCTATTTGGTCGTGCCCATGGGCATACCGTGTATGAGGTTGCCAGATTTGTTGATGTTTCGCAGTGGACTGTTCAATGTATCTACAAGCAGTGGTGTACTACACATGGCCATGAAACACATCAGAATTGTGGTCGGATAAATATCCTGAATGAGAGGGACCAGAGATGTGTTTCACGGCTTGTGAATCAAAATCGCTTTCAAACCCAACAAGAATTGCTGCAGTCAGTGAATGAAGGTCCATCCCAACCTGTTAGGAGAGAACACTGCGACAGGAAATGCATGCAGTCGGTCACCTCACAAAAGGCCATTGGTCACACAGACACATAAAGTTGTGCATCTTCAATGGGCTAGAAATCATTGAACACGGCAATAGCTGATTGGCGGATTGTAATGCGGTCTCACGAATCACATTTTTGCTTGTATTCCAATGACGCACGTTGTCGAGTGCAAAGAAGGCCACATGAAGCATTTCATCCTGGATGTGTGCAAGGTCAGGTTCAAGCCGGAGGTGGATCTGTGATGTTTAGTGGGTGTTTTTTGTATCATGGATTGGGCCCGCTCACTCAGGTGACCACTACATGAAGCAGCAAGTTCATTTAAATATTCTAGATGATCAGGTGTTGCTTTTCAGTCAACATCTGCATGTTGAGTATGCTATTGATACTCCGATTTTTCAAGATGACGACAGCAAAGTTCATCGGGCTGGATGCCCCCCTCCCTATTACATCTCTATTGGTCTGCAATATCACCTGACTTGAACCCCATTGAAAATCTGTGGGACATGTTGGATCAGCGGGTAAAATCCATCATCAGGCTCCCCGCAATTTGGTAGAATTGCACAATCAAATCCTCAGCGAGTGGCTTAAGCTGGATGCGGCATACCTGCACAACCTTGTGGACTCACTTCCTAACAGAAACCAAGCACTTATCAAGTCCAGAGGCGGAGTTACACGGCATTAAATGATTTTTATTTATTTATCCGTGTTCGAAATCACTACAATATAGTTACAACTACTCTATTTACACTTTGTTTTTCAACTGTTGCAATAGCAATGATTTCTGCAGGGGTGAGTAATTTTTGTCTGGTGAGCTTATACAGATGTATAAAAATGTCTATAAAAAGCTAAGAAAAATAAGCTGTGCACTAAAGGTTCAGATTGTGATGCACCCAAAATGAATGCCGTCAAGTGCGTTCCTTGTCGCTTCAAGCAGCTCTTTGTCTGTACATATGGCAGGACAGAGATGACATTCTGGCAGAACTAAAACGTAACTTTACAGGTTTTTATGGATGCAAAAATTTGTATGTTGTCCTCAAAAGATAGCCTTGAAGCTATCTTGTGCTCTATGGATATGATGCTTAGGGTTGTTAGTCGTCGTTGTCCTGTTAAGTTTCTGAGTTCATTTTTTATTTTCTTTAGTTTGCTGAGACTCCTTTCATTTGAGGCAACTAAGACTCTTATTGTAAGGTAAATTCTCAACGCTGTCATTATGTTGGGGAAACCCTATTCAAGTCCGTTCTTGTACACAGTACTGCCATAAGTTCTGTCAATAAAATCTAAACCCGCTGTAGCATGATAATTGTGAATGAAGAAGCGTGGTAATACTGTATGTTGTGTTCACAAAGTTACTTTCATGACTCCACCAGTAACCGGCTTGCAGTATGCCAACAGCAGGCAGCAGTGAAAGATGGAGTGCGGAATGTATGAGAATTGTATAGCTGTATTGGTGTTATTTCACTGCGGAAAGCGAGCTAAGAAAATTTTTTTTAGGCTGAAACCTCTCTGTATCAATGAACGATTTGTGTTTCGGACAATAGCACGGTTTGAACAAATGGTTCCAACTGCTTATCATGTCAAATCAGGCTGTCTTAGGTGTGTACGCAGAAAAGAAGTTGTGAATGCTGTTCGTGCAAGAATTTGACGCAATCCTTTGCGTAAACAAACAAGTTTGCCTTGTGAAATGATTATATCTCCACAAACTATGTCACATATTTTGAAGGATGATTTAAGAGTTGGTGCATGTAAAAGATACACACAGCATTTACTAGCTGAAAAATTAAAGGTAATACGCCGGGTTCGATCCCACGCTCTGTTAACGATGTGTGGGGAGAGCCAGTATTGCAACATCCTATTTACAGATGAAAAAATATTCTAATACCAATATAGTTGATCCATTATTGGGCATTATTCACTGTGGAAGAGTCATTTAACAAGCAAAATGATCATGTGGACACACGGTCCTCCAAGGAAGCAAGATAAAAAGTTCCATGTGTGCAGCACAGACATCACCCTGCTTCTGTTGTGGTATGGTGGACAGTTTCCTGGTGGGGAGCTTATGAGGTCCATTTTTGCGAAGGTGAAGTAAAAAATTCTGCAGCTGTCTACCAGAGAGTGTTGGAAAAGGTGATACCATGTATCAATTTGTAGGTTGTTTGAAGGGAAACCATGGATTTTTCAGCAGGACAAAGCTCCTGCATATAAAGCAAGAATGACGCAGCAGTGGTTGTCAACCAATGTCCCACGCTTCATACCTGCTACTGCCTGGATTAGTGGATGTCCGGACCTTACTCCATTGGATTATTCTCTGTGGCAGAAGCTCGAGGCGATAGCATTTCAAAACGGCACTGCAGTATTGAGAAGTTAAGAAAATCAATCACGTCAGTTGCCAAAAAAAAATCCACTGGACACAATTCATGCAGCTATTGAGGAGTGGCCTCAAAGTCTTCGCCACTGTGTTGCAGCACATGGTGATCATCTTGAATAAGAGTATGTTCATTCTGTAGCATTTTGTGTTTTTTTCTTCAGAATATATGTGTATTATGTATGTACACTGACTGACAGAGCAAATGCAACACCAAGAAGGAGTGGTCAGAACTTTATGCCAGTTGCAGGGTAGACTGACGTCACTGAGGTATGCTCATGATGTGAAATGCGCCGCTGTGCTGCGCACGTAGCGAACGATAAATGGGACACGGCGTTGGCGAATGGCCCACTTCATACCGTGATTTCTCAGCCGACAGTCATTGTAGAACGTGTTGTCGTGTGCCACAGGACACGTGTATAACTAAGAATGCCAGGCCACCGTCAACGGAGGCATTTCCAGCAGACAGACGACTTTACGAGGGGTATGGTGATCGGGCTGAGAAGGGCAGGTTGGTCGCTTCGTCAAATCGCAGCCGATACCCATAGGGATGTGTCCACGGTACAGCGCCTGTGGCGAAGATGGTTGGCGCAGGGACATGTGGCACGTGCGAGGGGTCCAGGCGCAGCCCGAGTGACGTCAGCACGCGAGGATCGGCGCATCCGCCGCCAAGCGGTGGCAGCCCCGCACGCCACGTCAACCGCCATTCTTCAGCATGTGCAAGACACCCTGACTGTTCCAATATCGACCAGAACAATTTCCCGTCGATTGGTTGAAGGAGGCCTGCACTCCCGGCGTCCGCTCAGAAGACTACCATTGACTCCACAGCATAGACGTGCACGCCTGGCATGGTGCCGGGCTAGAGCGACTTGGATGAGGGAATGGTGGAACGTTGTGTTCTCCGATGAGTCACGCTTCTGTTCTGTCAGTGATAGTCACCGCAGACGAGTGTGGCGTCGGCGTGGAGAAAGGTCAAATCCGGCAGTAACTGTGGAGCGTCCTACCGCTAGACAACGCGGCATCATGGTTTGGGACGCTATTGCGTATGATTCCACGTCACCTCTAGTGCGTATTCAAGGCACGTTAAATGCCCACCGCTACGTGCAGCATGTGCTGAGGCCGGTGGCACTCCCGTACCTTCAGGGGCTGCCCAATGCTCTGTTTCAGCAGGATAATGCCCGCCCACACACTGCTCGCATCTCCCAACAGGCTCTACGAGGTGTACACATGCTTCCGTGGCCAGCGTACTCTCCGGATCTCTCACCAATCGAACACGTGTGGGATCTCATTGGACGCCGTTTGCAAACTCTGCCCCAGCCTCGTACGGACGACCAACTGTGGCAAATGGTTGACAGAGAATGGAGAACCATCCCTCAGGACACCATCCGCACTCTTATTGACTCTGTACCTCGACGTGTTTCTGCGTGCATCGCCGCTCGCGGTGGTCCTACATCCTACTGAGTCGATGCCGTGCGCATTGTGTAACCTGCATATCGGTTTGAAATAAACATCAATTATTCGTCCGTACCGTCTCTGTTTTTTCCCCAACTTTCATCCCTTTCGAACCACTCCTTCTTGGTGTTGCATTTGCTCTGTCAGTCAGTGTATATTAATGGGTTTTGCATAGTTTTATTTAGTAGTTATATGCATTGAAAGTACTGACAGAACTTATGGCAGTACTGTGTATATTAACATCAAAAGACTTGATGATGTAGCCGTTTTCATATTAGGTCATATATCGAAAGCATGACACTTAAAACTCTCCTCTTTTTATCACCGGATCGTCATTCTCTAAGTCTTCTTTACAGCGGTAACTAACTCAAGCTTCTAGTTCTTCAATATTTCTCTATTCATTGTTTCAAACTGAGATCTTTTGGGGAACCAGATCTGTCGGTTCTACAATTATGTCTCTGTATGTTTATTTAGTTTATTATTTACTGGGGCTACAGATGGACTTGCTTCGCTATAGCATTTAAAATCCTGTTTCCAGTCATTCGACCAGTTCAGAAATGAAATGAATGAAGCCCTCATCTAGCAGCGAGGACAGGCATTGTGCCAGCTGCCGAAGCCTGTCGCACTGCACTCCTCTAGAGCAATGATTAATGCCTGACACATGAAATGAAATTATATTGGAGAGTGTTGTTGGAATGAAAGATGACAGGGAAAACCGGAGTACCCGGAGAAAAACCTGTCCTGCCTCCGCTTTGTCCAGCACAAATCTCACATGGAGTGACTGGGATTTGAACCACGGAACCCAGCGGTGAGAAGCTGGTGTGCTGCTGCCTGAGCCACAGAAGATCCTGTTATAGCATTAATCACGTTAAAATACATTCACGCGTAGTGTTTACCGTCCTGTTATCGTAGTCACAAAGATGCACACACGAGATGCTGTCTGTTGTGTAGAACCTAATAGTTGCACCTCAAATGAACCACCATCTTGAACTCAATCAACTGCTCATTAGCATATCAACCAACTACAGACCACTTGTACCAACACAACATAACCACTTCAACGGCAAAACCACAACATGAGTTCACATACTTAACTCGATTAACGACTCTCGCTAACAACTCAACTCAACAACCCACGATGGTCTTTTATATACCTTGCCTGGTCAGGCTTCCAGAAAAGTATAGCTCAACATGTTTTCCCATATCTTCTCGAGTCTACAGTAACGTGTACAAATGAATAGAACATTCTGTAAAAATCAACTGACAAAGGTGTGTTGTTCTAGTTGCACAACATTCCATCAGATTTATACATCACATTTACAGGTAATAATAAAAGATATACCATTAATTACCTGTTCTTACATTAAATAAAGTTGTATTAATAAACATACAGCAGAAGTATCGTGACATAACATCACATGTTCTGTTACACAGGACAGATCATAAGACACACAAATAATAAATGATATGACCACAATTTATACTATATAAAGTCCATACTGGCAACCTGTCATACACAACTACATAGATAATAATAATAATAATAATAATAATAATAATAATAATAATAATAATAATAATAATAATAATAATAATAAAAAACCAGTGTATGTAGCCACACCTCACAAGTCATCATAATAATAATAACACCACCTACTAATTGAGCTTGATATTTTCACTATTTACCCATGGGTTTAGAGAATTGTTTTCAAGTTATGCTAGTCCATTACACACTTGCATCACTGTCCATCCTCTCCTTTTTCTTACTCAGCATCAAACTCTTCATTGTGCATTTAGCTCCTTTTATAGTTTTTTGTTTTGTAGTCTACTAATAAAGTTTTTCTTCTTTTACCATATGAAATTATACAGGATGTATCCGTGATTATGTGTCGCAAAAAGTTCTGCCTTACTCGTTCGAATATCCCTGGTGTCGTTTGAATAGCATCGCAGGCAGTGAGAATTCTTGCTAAGAGATCCTCTTCAGTCCCGACGGGTGTCTCATACACAAGGTACACTGGCCCCAGAAAAAGAACTCAAATGGGATGAGATCAGATGAACGAGCGGGCCATGAAACAGAACCTCTTCTTCCTGTCCACTTTGCTGGGAATGTCTGATCCAGGTGTTCACTAATCCTCAGTCCAAAGTGAGGTAGGGCTCCATCATGTTGTAACCACATCCGTTGATGAAGGGCAAGATGGATGTGTTCCAGGAACGTGGGTAGTACATCTCTGAGCACCACTGTGTACACTGCTATATTAGGCGGGGAGAGAGAAGACGGACGTTGAACAACTTGAGATCAGGTGAACAACGTTTCCGGACTGCAGTTCCTTTTCTCAAATTTGCCGTCCTCCATCATCCCTGAAAGTTTGTAACATCATCATGGATACACCCTGTATACCTATAGTTAAAAAAAAAAAAAAAACATACTTGTCCAGTTTAGTGACCTCCACCCCAATCCAGTACCTTGGGCACAAGCCTTATCTGCCCCCCCCTGCTCCCTTAGTTACATCCCTGTCCATACCTGAAGATTTGCCCACTTTTTGTATTACATCTTGTACATCCCAGTAAATAGGAGAGTACTGTATTCTGATTACATGACTATTTATCTGTAACATTCTTCTTTTCCAGATTGTGTTACGAGGTATATCTAGCACCTAAGAACAAAATGGCCGAAGGAGGTGAAAATGTCTTGCCATCATGGGAAGCGAGAGCTACTGATATGCAGCAGAAGTTTTTCAACTCGTTTGGCGAGTTTGACTGGGACTTGTATCAGTCCTCAGAAATGATATCTTTGGAGAGAAAAGTGGGCTTTGCTCTGTTTGGCCCACCTTCCGAGCTACCCTTTACGATCACAGAGAGAATAACTTGTGCTCTTTTGGAAGGTGACAAGAAGACATTCCTTCTTTTCTTTCAAGACGATGATTGGGAGATACTTCGCTCTTCTGCCCTGAGATTCTCCGAAACACTCGTGGTCAGCACCTTGTTCACATCGTGTAATGAAGTATCTAATTACGAGGCTCTTAAAGAATATGATGTCATCAAGACGATATGTTCTTTTCTTATCAGTGGGGAGAAGGAGAAATTTCTTAATTATTTCTCAGAAGATTTTTGGAATTTCTTTCAGAAATCTTTGAATGATTTTATAGAAGAGCAGGTAAAGGATACACTATTTGGATGTGCAGAAAATCAATCCGTTTATACATACAAGCAAATTGATATTATTAATAGAATATACTATATTGTAAGGAGTGGAGATCTGCAGAAATTTTGTCACTACCTCCCAGAAAGCAAATTGTTCTCAATAGAGAGCACAGCTCTCGAATTCCTACATGAAAAAGTTGGCAGGAGTCTGTTTGGATTTAAAATATTTAGCTACAGTGAGAATCAGAAAAAGATGATTGAGAAGGTAAGCATAGCCATTTTGCGGGATGATGAAGCAACATTTCTTCATTTCCTTGGGATAAGAGAGTGGAATGAGTTCCAGGAATCTATAGGCAAGTTGTTGAGAGAAAATATTGGGAAGTGTTTGTTTGGATGTCCTGGGGAGCCACCTCCAAAGAAAAATACAAACCAGACTGGTTATCCTAGCAAACAGTATGAAACAATTAAAAAATTATGTTCTGTTATACAGAAGGAAGACAAACACGAGCGATCTGAAAATGGAGAGATATACATGTCCATCATATTTCTGTGCTTGGAGGTTGTGGGAAAGGAATCCTCTGATGTTCTGCCGGTAGCAATTTTTAGGGTCCCAAATGGCCCAAATGGATCATTTTTTATAGATTCAAGCAGTCGAGTATATAAAGACTGGGATGACTTTTTGGAAAATAATGTACTCCCAAAATGTAGATACTGCTTTCCTCGCCATGGAATTTACCAGGCGGATGATGAAGGTTTCGTTCTTGTGGACTTTGGTAAAACTCCGGCTAGTAAAGTAAGCAATAAGGTCCTTACCGTTATGGATGTTGCAAATGCTGGTGTCTGTCTGGGCACCACTGCTATTTCCATTGCATCTCTTTTTGTTCCTGTAGCTGGCCCATTCATAGCTACATCTGTTGTAGCAGGATCAACTGCAGGTATGTACGGAGTGTTTCGAAGTTCTAAGACATTGGTTGACAGAGCACAACATAACCAGAGTATAGAACTGACCGATTCTGAAGCTCGAAGTTGTTGGATTTCGCTAGCGGGCAGTGTCATCGGAACAGCTTCGATGGGGGCGACTACTGCATTGACTCGGATGGCACAGACGGGACAAGTGGTGGGCAGGACCACTCGCATTGCTACCACTGTCCTGAACATCGGCTCCCTGGTCATTAATGGTCTTGGAGTTATTCACGGAGCTTTTATGCTTCACAGCAAGTACAACGATGGTGAGCTGACTGCTCTAGATGTTTTCCAGTTTTCTGCATCTGTTCTTTTTTTTACTCACTCTGTGGTGAACATGAAAACTGCTGACACGATCATAAGAGAGACGCAAAACGATGTTATACAGAAATATGAAGCCAACCTCAGGAGCAACAGGCACCGCAAGATGTTCCGCAAAGTTGCAAGGAACACGCAGAAGGACATGGGTGCAGTAGAAGGCCGAGCAAAGGTTATTCGCAGTTTGAGAACAATCGAGAACAAAGATGACTTTTTTGCTGGCTTGGTGCGTTCGGACAAAGATTTTCGAAAGACTGGGAGTAAAGTGAAGTTTACTGAAAATGGACTTGTTGAAATAAATAGCCAATTTAAAATAGATCCTATGAAGTTTGCTCAGATAAGTAGGGACCAGCGTCAAATAATATTGAAAGCTACTCAGAATTTGGCAAATGGTAATTTGTCACACCAAGATTTTATAGCGAGGACTGATGCCATTTTTACACAGCATAATATTTCTCTTACTGTGTCGGAAAGAAATGAGTGCGTGTCCAATATTACTGGTATTCTGGTTGGGAATAGTTTTGCAGGCATTAGTTCAGACGGTCAGAGGGTGTTGCAGTTGACAATGTTGTATGAGATGGCTGATGTTTGTAAAATTCTGATGAATGTGGACAAGAAGCTCCACTTGCGACTGCTAGAAGCAGCTGTTCGTTTGTCTGAAATTTTGGGATGGACCAACGAAAGTAATTTTGTGAAGGTCTTGAATTTTGTGCTCCGAACAGTTTACAATATTGCATCCAAGATGGAGGAGAAATATCAAGAAGATCTACAATGGTCTAAATGTGAGAAAGGTTCAGATTTTGATCAGGATGAGTTTGACAGAAACTACAAAATAAGTGGAAAACGGTTTGATCATTTCTGTTCTGTCGTGCTGGAACAGTTTGTGTCTGAACCTTTGATTCTTGATTCTCTTAAGGCAGCTTTTCAACTAGGTAGAGACTTCAACTATGGTACAGATAATGTCAAGGATAAGACGGAGGACAGTAGCATACTTCAATCAGCTGTAGAAACTGAAAAGGTGTTGCAGTACTCAGGCAACGGTACTTTCACGAAAGCTCGACCATTTTGGGTAAATGGGAGTTTAAAGACTCTGAGTGAAGATGAAATTTTTGATATTGTGCAAGAAGTGACTGGGTTTCTGGTTGATGCTACAAATTGTTTTATTGATTTTGAAGGTATGCACGCCAATGCTACGGCCAAGAGTCCTGACGGAGGTGCAACATATGTAGTTATAAGATGCAATGTTGAAGAAGATACTGTCACTGCACAGCCTTATGCTGTAGATTAGTAAATTGAGATGGATTGAATTTATTGTTTGTGGGCTTGTAAAGCTTTCACTTGTATGTTTACATATCCATATTCTTTGTCAGTGCCTTTAAATCATTCACTACTGATCTGCATTTAGGGCAGTCGCCCAAGTGGCAGATTCCCTATCTGTTGTGTTGCTAGCCTTTTCTTAAATGATTTCAAAGAAATTGGAAATTTATTGAACATCTCCCTTGGTAAGTTATTGCAGTCCCTAACTCCCGTTCCTATAAATGAATATTTGCCCCAATTTGTCCTCTTGAGTTCCAACTTTATATTCATATTGTGATCTTTCCTACTTTTAAAGACAACTCTCAAACTTATTCGTTTACTAATGTCATTCCACTCCATCTCTCCACTGACAACTCGGAACTTACAACTCGATGACATGCTCTATTGGTGAAAAATATCTAATTCCCTCCATGGGAATTTAGAATTTTCCACTTACAACTTAGTCGAGCAGCTCGTCTTCTTTCTCCCTGGTCTTCCCAGCCCAAACTTTACAACGTTTTTTAACGCTACTCTTTTGTCATAAATCACCCAGAACAAATCGAGCTGCTTTTCTTTGGATTATTTCCAGTTCTTGAATCAGATAATACTCTTGAATGTCTCATACACTGGAACCATACTCTGTTTGGGGTCTTACCAGAGACTTATATGCCCTCTTCTTTACATCCTTATTACAAGCCCTAAATACCCTCATAACCATGTGCAGAGATCTGTATCCTTTATTTACAATCCAATTTATGTGATTACTCCAATGAAGATCTTTTCTTATATTAACACCTAGGTATTTACAGTGATCCCCATAAGGAACTTTCACCCTATCAACACAGTAATTAAAACAGAGGATTTTTCCTATTTGTGAAACCCAACAACCTGACTTTTAACCCCGTTTATCATCTGCTGTCCATCTCACGCCAATACTACAACCATTAGTCCTGACGGAGGAACAGCATTTGTAATTATAAGATGTAATGTTGAAGAAGATACTGTTACTGCACAGTCTTATGCTGTAGATTAGTAAACATGAAAAAAAAAAAAAAAAATGTTTGTATCAATCGATCGATCAATCAGTCACCACTGATCTACATTTAGGGAAGTCGTCCAGGCGGCTGAATCCCTATCAGCTGTTTACATAGTCTTCTAAATAATTTCAAAGAATGTGATATGACCGGTCTTAGCAGCTGCTGTTGCTCGTCACTTGAGCGGTGTCAGCCTTAATGAATAAAAGAGGACTTCGAAATTGAATACTGCATTCCAACATTTTCCACAGCGGCCCACGAGACCCACTTTTTGCAATGCAACTTTCTTTCAACCGTGAGGAGTCCCCTCTTCTATAAAAAATTAACCAATTTGCCATCTCAACCAGTAAGTTTGAATTGTTTGCAAGACTAACATTAACAATGGATTTATATGCAAGACCACTTTTACAAGGACAATTCTATTTCAAGAACATGTTTTAAAGTATCATTTTAAGTGCAACAAGAAGGAATGTATGTGTGTTATTCTCTTTCAATGACTAATTAATGGTTTTAAGCATTATTTTATGATTTTAGTGATATTAATGCATGGTTGTCATTTTAGAAATCTTAAGTGATTGACCACTCTTAGAAATAAGCAGCTGAAAATGTCTTTAATGAGACAAAACGTGTCCTGTGAATATTTTTTGATAGTAATGTACAGTTATTTCATCGCAGATGTGTTTATAGAGTATGTATTAAGATGGAACCTCAAGGTTTTTATTTCAAAGTAAGTGGTATGCATTAAGATGGAGTGGAATGACATTAGTACAAGGAAGTACAACTAGGCAACTATCCTCTGTATAACTAATCAGAGAGGAAAAGTGGAAGAGATATGACACTTCAAAAATTAAGATATCGGCCAAAGAAATACAATGGCCAGGAAGGGCATGAAAATGAAAAGACTCCCTAGGCCTTAAAATCCTAATACCATTGAGGTCAGAAAATAACAAGGGTTGACCAAGGGAGGTTGGATAGGATAGTTGAAAGTGAGGAGCTTGGTACAAGTAAGTGGAAGCAATGCCAGGACTCGGCTAAGGGCCCCGTGGTCACCAACCCATGCTCCCAAGTCAAGAGCCCCTGGGATCCCTTTTAGTCACCTCTTACAACAAGCAGGAGATACTGTGGGTGTTATTCTACCACCCCCACCTACAGGGGGAAGACAAATAAATTTGAGTAGTATTTTTAAAAGTAGGAAATATCACAAAATGAGGATTAAGTTGGAATTCAAGAGGACAAATTGGGGCAGCTATTTGTTTATAGGAAGAGGAATTACGGATTGCAATAATGGAAGCGATGCACCGAAAATGGATTTAACCAAAATTTTTTCCTGAAAGTGAGGTTTAATCGGAATAAGTACCTATATGGACGTTCCTGCATAGTGGCGAAGTCATGTGGAAGAATTCGGAACTTGTTGCTGTGCTAGAGGGTGGAGAAAACTTCTGTCTTGCACGGAAAAGGGATCTGCCTAGTCCAAGATGGCGTTTTTTGCAATTATCTCATAATAGAGATTTTGGTGGCTAGACCCCTATTCGGCGCATCACTTCAATTTACCAAGGGAGATGTTCAGTAAATTTCCAAATTGTTTGCAATTATTTAAGAAAACACTAGGTAAACAACAGATCAGGCATCTGTTACCTGGACAACTGTCCTAAATGAAGATCAGCGGTGATTGTTATATGATCGAATATTGGAAGAGAACAAGAGAGGGAACACATTATATAGGGAGTATAATTTCCAACTTCATAGCAGAGTACTAAAGCATAGGAGCGCAGAGAAGCGGTGATAGCAATCGCAGTGTCCGCAAGGGCGAGTGGACGTAGTCGTCTCGAAAGAAGTGGCATTATCGTGGCTATAGAAACTAAACGAAACTGAACTCACCAGCTATATACATGGTCAGGACAAATAAATAAAAACATAATAAAGAAATTAATAATTAAACTAGTAATTGAAACTGAACTCACGTCTGAATGAGTTCGGTAAGAATGTAAATGTAATCATTTTGTTGCATTACGTGCCGACATGTGAAATACGCATTTCCTGAGCTACTCTCATGTGAACTGACTTGCAGTCTTGCCTGTATAACCTCTCCTGTGTGAGAGCTGTTCTCTTTCCCTGCTTTTTCTTATCAGTTACGGAACCAGTACCACGCCAGTTATGAATGAGTTGTTGCACGTGATGTTTTGGTGGCACTGTAGAAGTGGGAAACTGTCTATGGAATTTTCAAAGGCACTTTTTAGGTGGTTTCTTCTTGTGCAAAGAGCACTCGACCAAAAATATTCTCTATGCTGTAGTGTACCTAACCATCGTGATAATAATCTAGCAACACACCCTTAGAAGTCCAATAGTTACTAGCAAACTGCAGCATCAGCTGTCAAGACTTCTAATCATGCCAAGATTGACACAAGCTTATGGTAGACATGATATGGGCTTTTGAGCTTATGGTGTGTCAAGAAAACAAGGTGAAACTCTTTACGTTTCGCAGAGAACTTTGCGGCTTCAGAAGAAAATCTCGACTGTTCACGAGGAAGACTTCTCCAATAATGAAGGTTTAAATTTAGACATTAGTAATAGAAGTGTAAGTGGTATGTTCATTCATCACCAGATGGCTCACCGTACGCGGTACAGCGCTAGCATTCGAAGCGGAAGCTGACGGCACCATCAGAATCGGTCTGGGAGTGTGGGGATGTATAACTGGTGTACACACATATGAAAATACGACACTGACACAAGCCTAGAATGAAACATCTGGTAACGTACGAATTTGGAAAATGCCCAAATGAAACAACAATAGTGAAAGGACAGGAAAGAGTACTAGCTACGCAAATCCTTAATGGTTGGCAACCACGTATTAATTAATTGATAGCCAGTGTCCCTATTGATATGGTTAGGATTTCTACGTATTTCCATAGCTTCCTGTATAATCCTGGACCTGTATGTTGGGGCGGGGGGTGTAAGAGCTTGAACATCTTGGAACACAACATCATGACCCGACGATAAGGTGTGCTCAGCTATTGCTGATTTGTCTAGCTGGTTGAGACGGATATTTCTTTGGTGTTCCTTGATGCGAGTCCCAATGGACTGGCATGTTTGGCCAATGTATAACTTGCCATGATTTCTGCAGCCTGTGTGCAGAAGTGGGAAATCTTAAATTATACTCCCTTTTCTCCTGTCATGTTTGTTCTTTGCCCTTTTTACCACCTGTATTTTGTTTCTTGCCTCTTCCTGTATTTATCTGGCTTTCTTCTTATCCTGCTCTTCCTGCATCAAGACCAACGATCTATTGCGCTGGCCCCTCAATGAGTGTTGAACCAAAAACTGACTTGTCGGAGACTGAGAAGAGACGGATGTAGAAGAACTGGGTTTGATGAGGAGAGAGCCTGTCTATTTTAAGATGTGGAGATTGTCCTCGTTCTTATGTGTTTTCATGTTTATCCTGGTGTCCTCTTTCTGTTCCTCCCTCTTCTCGCACTGATCTGCCATTGTGTTCGTCCTGTTACATGTTCATTTCTTGTACCTTCTTTCTGCAAAAAAAAAAAAAAAAAAAGAGGACACAAAATCCTCCAGTGAGAGTCTGAATTGAGACTTATACTAGCTGTATTACCCATTGTTGTCAGGACATAGGTATTTAAAAAATTAAATTTTAG
Organism: Anabrus simplex; assembly: GCF_040414725.1. Classification (NCBI taxonomy): domain Eukaryota; kingdom Metazoa; phylum Arthropoda; class Insecta; order Orthoptera; family Tettigoniidae; genus Anabrus; species Anabrus simplex. The sequence goes on from NC_090277.1 coordinate 59,981,628, forward strand.
GTGCCTTCCCCTAAACTACCATTTCATCCAGTATGAAGCACCTTATTCCTAGACAACACTAGTGATTTTCATTAAATTCTGTTCACCCACTTTCTTGTAGTTCAGTGTTAATATGGTCTTAGCAACAAAAATCAAAATTCACGAAAATCTCTGTTATCAAACCCGGTGAAGTAAAAATGTATAAAACATAAATGTTTGGAAGTATAATTCTATATAACTTTATTTATGTAGTATTCATCGATCGGACCATCAATAACAAATATTTGAGAATTAAGTTTTAAGCCTTCCCCTAAACTACCATTTCCGTCAGCGTGAATAAAATTATTCCCTGACTTAACATACCCATTATCATTCAATTCTCTTCAACCATTTTCGCGTAATTCCCGTACGTACATACATACATACATACATACATACATACATATACAGGGTGAAGCGTAATTCGCGCACTCGGGCGTCGCAGCGCGACTCCTCACATGCCAGCAATAAAAAAATGTCTCTTACAAAATTTTGTCTTGCGAGTATATCCAGCAGAAAAACGACGTTGAAGAGTAGCAATCTGGCAACACTGTAACCACATGAAGGGTAACTAGCTCTGTCAGCACACCTTACTCGTGCTGTACAGTTGGTGCAGTGGATAGAGTTTTGGGTTAGCACGTAGGAGGTCGAGTGGTCGATCCTGGGTTGAGGCGTATGTTTTTTATTTTGTAAATGTAGTCCAGGTGGTATGGTATTTGGCATCTTAATTGTCAACAGCGATTGCAGTGGGTCCTCTAGAAACCATTTGCTCTTACATACTACGATCCTAAAAATGAACGAACAATCATTTTCATTGGTCAGCTTTGAAAGGCGCCCTTTCCACGTCGTGGGCGTGAATTTATTCGCACCACTTCATCTACTAGATGTGAAACCTGTTTTCTTTGTACCCTCCTCCAATGGTCCTATAGATTAGTACCAACTAGTATTCTTGCCTCGTTCAGGTCCATTACATTTCGTTGGGGCCTTACGTTACGTTGTTTCAGCGTTACAAAATGTTGTAAATGTAGGATACATGTGACCTCAGAAACGGTGTCTTACTGTATTACAATAGGTAATGTCAGATGGAAATTAGCAAATAAAAAATGTGCCTCAACCCAGGATCGAACCATCGACCTCCTGCATGCCAACCAAATACTCTACCCACTGCACCAACTGTACAGTACGACTAATTTCTGCTGACAGAGGTAGTTACCCTACATGTGGTTACAGTGTTGCCAGATTGCTACTCATGAACATTGTTTTTTTGCCGGATATACTCGCAAGACGAAATTTTGTAAGAGACATTTTTTTATTGCTGGCATGTGAGGAGTCGCGCTGCGACGCCCGAGTGTGCGAATTACGCTTCACCCTGTATACATACATACATACAGACATACAGACATGATGGAAAATTTAAAAGTGCATTTCTTTGATACTGTGGACGCGACCGATACAGAAATACCACTCTTTTTACATTCTGAACAATGTACAAACAAAACTCTTATTATATATATTCTAATTTTCACATACACAAACAAAATTTATCCATTTCCACATTATACTGTAAATCCTTAGAAAATTTAAACTATGGAACTAATTTTCATGCTCTCTGATGATTCAGTTGCCTTCAGGAGTTTTGGTGTGTCTAGCATATAAAAAGATACACCTGTGAATTCCTTTAAATTATATTGAACCATTAAGAGGATTTTTACAAATTTTGCTTTGAAATTGTTTCTATTATCAGTCCCTTGAATTGAGATCAGTGAAAATACTCTTTCTACATTTGCATTGTGCCCTAGTATAGAAAAAAAAAGTGTTCTGCAGGTTTTAATAACTCTAAACTACAATCAACTTTGCCAATTTCTGACTGCAAAGTAACTTGTTATATTCAAGGTCATCACCACTCTCATTCAGGAATTGTTTGAAGTTGCAGAACTAATCAAAAGATAAGCCGGCCCTGCGGTGTAGGGGTAGCATGCCTGCCTCTTACACGGTGGCCCCGGGTTTGATTCCAAGCCAGGTCAGGGATTTTTACCTGCATCTGAGGGCTGGTTCGAGGTCCACTCAGCCTACGTGATTACAATTGAGGAGCTATCTGATGATGAGATGCCGGCCCCGGTCTAGAAAGCGAAGAATAAGGGCCGAGAGGATCCGTCGTACTGACCACACGATACCTCGTAATCTGCAGGCCTTCGTGCTGAGCAGCGGTTGCTTGGTAGGCCATGGCCATTCGGGGCTGTTGCGCCATGGGGTTTAGTTTGGTTTGGATAAAAAGATTTCACATCATCAATTTGAAACTATTGAAAACTTTTTCTGTGGTATTGTAAAGTACACTTAATACTGCAAATACAACATTACTTAAGGTTTTATAAGTAGAGAAGAGCAGATTGAAGCTCCTCCAATGACAATAAATTTCTCAACGCTCACGGGTAGCAAAGGGCAGTGAGTTGCCAACTCACAAGCGATGAAACGAAGAGGATTGAGCAGTATGCCCAAAAGGATTCATTTTTTCCTCCTTTCTTTTCTTCCCTGTAGAAAATTATTTGTTCGTGATATTGTTGCTCTTTCGTAATATTTTCCCCTTTGACCGTAATGCCATAATAATTATGGATAATCCGTAATAGTTGGCACCTCTGCATTTGTTATTGTTGCATAACAATAAAGCAAAATTTGTACTTTCATGAAAATAGAATTTGCTATTACTCATTAAGGAAAGGAGATACAACATTCACAGAACAAAGATTAACGTAATTAGATACCAGCCATGCACTTGATAAGTCTTAAATCTAGATGTTGGCACAATCATGGTTTTGATATATAGGCGCTGATCTCTTAATGCAATTACAATATTCCTTCCTGGATAAAAATCCTTTAACTTTGTTTTTCGAAATCAACATCATTTCCATTGGTTATTGACATTGGTTATAATACTCTTAGTAACGATTAATGTCAAACCAATTTTTCCTTTGCTGAAAGCATATTTCTTACATATATTTGACTGTGGGAACCTGTTGTTCCTTATATTTGACTTGTAATTTGGTGCATGTAAACACATTACTACTAACAAATTATGTATTAATTAATTAATCAATGTATTGAATGTACTCACATGTACCAAAAGTGCCTTATGAAGGGCAATTCACTTGGGACTGAATACTTGCTGTTTTTTTAAATGACTTAATAGTGTGAGGAGCATGGGCACGCCAGGCTGAGTGGCTTGGATGATTGAGGCACTGGTCTTCTGACCCCAACTTGGCAGGTTCCATCCTGGCTCAGTCTGGTGGTATTTGAAGGTGCTCAAATATGTCAGCCTTGTGTTGTTAGATTTACTGGTACATAAAAGAACTCCTGCAGGAATAAATTCAGACACCTTGGCGTCTCCGAAAGCATTAAAACTAGTTAGTGGTACGTAAAGCCAGCCGTCCTGTGGCTGGCACTTCAAGTCCTTGGCTAGGAGACGTGCATTTTCATATGCAATACAGTTTGATTAAAAATTTGGTAGTAGACGTCACTATTATCATGACCACAGGGTTTTGAGGGTTTTGTAGACTTACTTATTAAATTATTTTTGCTGTTTCAGCTAACCTCCAACTAAGTATGCAAGTTAACACAGCTCCATCTTTTAACAGAGTATGTGTGTGATGTCACATATTTAGCATAAATTTTGAATTTCTTTGAAGCACTATCTCATGAAAACTACGTTTTAGATATTCAATTTTTTGCAACTGTAGCCTCCTCGTCGAGTGTCAGTTGAGACATTAAACATAATCGTAGCTTAAATATTCTCGGCAATATACGCTTTCTACCCAAACATTGAAAGCGTCTCAAAATTTTTCTTTATATGTACTTGTTGTACCTTCCAAATAATAAGCGTTCAGTCCCAGATGAATCGCCCTATCTAAAAATGATATTCTTTAAAAACATTAACTTGTGCCTTGTATAACGAATATTTTTAAATAAATGTCTTCTTTGATCAGCTGATGTTCTGTTTTTTGTGTGTGTGACTGTGACGAGGAAGTCAAGTCATTACAGTTGAGTTGAAAAATCTTGCCTCCGTTACTGCACTATTGTCATTTCTTTCCTTCTATTGATTTATTTACACTGTTTACATCCACATTGGTGCACCAAAATCAACCTTATACAATAAAATATTCAAAAAATAAGTGTATAAAAAATAAGTTCATTTTTTAAAACTTGATAATTTCTCCTTTTCCCAAAACTTCATTCTAGACGATCTTGCAGCAAGTGTAATAGGCTGACATAAATGAGAACAATATTCTTTAATCCATGGGTAAATAATGCCAATATCAATCTCGAATTATTATTATTATTTTTACAATGATTATTATTAATATTATGACTTGTGAAGTATGGCTATGAAGTGTTTACATCCATTTAGTATTAATATTATTATTATTATTATTTACATTTGTGAGGTTATGTAATCAAACGTGCTGTGTGTATGTATATATATATACGGTATATATACACAGTATATTAATATGAGTTTATCAATCAATCAATCAATCAATCAATCAATCAATCAATCAATCAATACTGATCTGCATTTATGGCAGTCGCCCAGGTGGCAGATTCCCTATCTGTTGTTTTCCTAGCCTTTTCTTAAATGATTTCAAAGAAATTGGAAATTTATTGAACATCTCCCTTGGTAAGTTATTCCATTCTCTAACTCCCCTTCCTATAAATGAATATTTGCCCCAATTTGTCCTCTTGAATTCCAACTTTATCTTCGTATTGTGATCTTTCCTACTTTTAAAGACGCCACTCAAACTTATTTGTCTACTAATGTCATTCTATGCCATCTCTCCGCTGACAGCTCGGAACATACCATTTAGTCGAGCAGCTCGTCTTCTTTCTCTCAGTTCTTTCCAGCCCAAACTTTGCAACATTTTTGTAATGCTACTCTTTTGTAGGAAATCACCCAGAACAAATTGAGCTGCTTTTCTTTGGATTTTTTCCAGTTCTTGAATCAAGTAATCCTGGTGAGGGTCCCATACGCTGGAACCATACTCTGGTCGGGGCCTTACCAGAGACTTATATGCCCTCTCCTTTACATCCTTATTACAACTCCTAAACACCCTCACAACCATGTGCAGCGATCTGTACCATTTATTTACAATCCCATTTATGCGATTACCGCAATGAGGATCTCTCCTTATATTAACACCTAAGTACTTACAATGATCCCCAAAAAGAACTTTCACCCCACTCACAACCTGACTTTTAACCCTGTTCATCATCATAACATTGCCTACTGTCCATCTCACAACGTTATCAAGGTCATTTTGCAGTTGCTCACAATCTTGTAACTTATTTATTACTCTGTACAGAATAACATCATCTGCAAAAAGCCTTAAATCTGGTTCTACTTCTTTACACATATCATTGATATATATAAGAAAACATAATGGTCCAATAATACTGCCTTGTGGAATTCCCCTCTTAATTATTACAGGGACAGATAAAGCTTCGCCTCCTCTAATTCTCTGAGTTCCATTTTCTAGAAACATAGCTACCCATTTAGTCACTCTTTTGTCAAATCCAATTGCACTCATTTTTTCAGTAGTCTCCCATGATCCACCCTATCAAATGCTTTAGACAAGTCCATCACAATACAGTCCATTTGACCTCCTGAATCCAAGATATCTGTTATATCTTGCTGGAATCCTACAAGTTGAGCTTCAAGGCGGGAACACATTGCTGTCACTTCACGTGAGTTCGCACTTATCGTGACGCAATCGAACCTGTCAAGAAAGATGTGCTATGCCTTTTCCACACTGTATGAAAGGTAGAATGAACACACTGCACTCATGTCATGGCTGTTGACGTCGGCTGACGTCATTGTGACGTAGAATTTGGTGACAGCGCTCTTCACGCGGACAACAATTTCCTGCTCTTGCAGATATCTGGCGACGTGAAGTGCGAATAGAAGCAGTTTCTTTTAGGATATGGAAGAAATGTTAATTGAATTGGTGCAGGTGCATGGAAATCTGTGTGACATAGGTTCGATTAACTATAGAAATCAGTTAAATATGGCAAGAGGCATGGTACAAAATAGGAAAAGAAATTAGATCACACGTACTAGTTTTAATAGGCATTCATTTGTTGAAAACAGTCCACAATTGTGCTTATGATTGTTATCCCAATAATAATAATGATAATAACAATAATAATAATAAATGAAATGGCGTTTGGCTTTTAATGCCGGGAGTGTCCGAGGACAAGTTCGGCTCGCCAGGTGCAAGTCTTTTGATTTGATGCTGTAGGCGACCTGCGCGTCGTGATGAGGATGAAATTATGATGAAGGCGCATACACCCAGCCCCCGTGCCAATGAAATTAACCAATGATGATTAAAATTCCCGACCCTGCCGGGAATCGAACCCGGGACCTCTGTGACCAAAGGCTAGCACGCTAACCATTTAGCTATGGAGCAGGACATAATAATAGTAATAAATTAAGTCCTACACAAATTACAAATACAAATTATCCTGTTGAATTAGAGATCAGCGGGCGAGTTGGCTGTGCGGTTAGAGTCGCGCATCTGTGAGCTTGCATCCGGAAGATAGTGGGTTCGAACCCCACTGTCGGCAGCCCTGAAGATGGTTTTCCGTTGTTTCCCATTTTCACACCAGGCAAATGCTGGCGCTGTACCTTAATTAAGGCCACGGCCGCTTTCTTCCCACTCCTATTCCTTCCCTGTCCCATTGTCGCCATAAGACCTATTTGTGTCCGTGCGATGTAAAGCAAATATCAAAAAAAGAATTAGATATCCAGTTCATTTCTTCTTTGTTCAATTTATTCTTCCATGATGAACTGTTGGTAATTGCCATGAGTTGAATTATTTTTTGAAATTTTCCCATATCTGAAATGCTTGTGTAGGATTCCTCCGAATAAGTTGCAAATGCAGTGTACTTCAGCCAACAATTTCATCCTTGATGAGATTATGTAAGTAGTTGAATTCATTTTTTTTTTTTTTTTTTTTTTTTCAGCCTGAAGTACATCTGAAATTTTTCTGGATGTCCATTTAGTTCCCTAACTAAATTGTGGTATTCACCGCAAATTACTTTCATGCACCCGTAGTCGTTTGCGACGGACAGTACTCATGGCAACAGAAAAATCACAGGCAATTAAAAGATCATCAGAATCGGATGAATTGGATGTACTATCGTAGTTTGCCATCGGACAAAGTATACTGTGATGTGTGAATGTGAGGACAGTGTGTTTTCTGTCTTCACGCCGCATGCAGAGACATTATCAACCTCCCCTTCACGCTGACTCAGCTCAGAGGGTTCACGTGAAGTGACAGCAGTGTATTTCCGCCTTCAGTGGAATAACCTTTCCTAAAACCGAACTGCCTTCTATTGAACCAGTTATTAATTTTGCAAACATTTCTGATATAATATTTATATAATATAAGAACACATAATTAACAGTATATAATTCATTATTGCCTGTATATATGATGTATAATCCACTACAATATTGTGCAACACACTGCAATATCCAGAATGGCATATCTTTGGCACTAGATGGTGGTAGAAAGTTCTTTACATTATAACTGGGCTATTAGGTGCACTAGAATTGACGAGAAGATATGTTGTGACATATGCTTCTAGAAGCGTGGCCAGGCAACATATACAAGGAGGTGGTCTTGATGGTGGAGTTGAGTTATTGTTTAACAGGAGTTGTTTTGATGAGACTGGTGTAGAAGTCGTGCTAGCGAGTGTTTGAAGTACGTGAATTGGTTTTGTTGAGTCAGTAATTGAAATGCAATGGTTGCAGTCTTCTTATTCTTTGTGATAGGCAGTTGTTCAAAATGCTGTCTTATTGATGTGTGTGTGACAAACGTGTAACAGTTTGTAAATTAAATTAGGGTATAGAACTGAAAGCATTTTATGTGTGTCCTTGTGGATACTTCAGAAAATACCTGCCTCTGTTCCTGCGCTATTGTCATTTCTTTCTTTCTTTCTTTCTTTCTTTCTTTCTTTCTTTCTTTCTATTTATTTACACTGTTTACGCCCACATTTGAGCACCAAAATTAACCTTATAAAATATAATCTTCAAAAAATAAGTTCATTTTTTAAAACTTGAGAATTTCTTCCTTTCCAAAAACTTCATTCTAGACGATCTTGCAGCCCGTTCTTCTACTGATATAACATACTGCTTATGTTTTGATGTTTTAAGTGATAGTTTTGTATATTTGTTGTTTAGAATCTTCTTCTCTACTCTATTTTCAATTCATCCAAATCCATTTGTATTTCTTTAAACTCAGTGTATTTTGTTTTCTTCTTCTTCTTTTATGACCACATAGGATCACTTTAGTCAGTCCGTCGTTCAGGTCTCTTTGAAGGGATTGTTCGGGCTTTGCGGTTCTCCCAGTACTTCTTCAGACGCTCCGATCTTCGTGCCCTTTCCTCAGTTGAAAATGTGCGTGTTGTTGGTTTGTTTTGTGTAAGGGTAAAGCGGAGGTTTGTATTCTTGAGTTTTGTATTCAATTTTATCTTATTTGTGGTGTCTTCTGTTGTAAGGCCTATTTCCTTCAGATCCTCTCTTACTTCTCTGATCCATTTACATCCTGTTGTGGTATTTTTTGAGACAAGATTGTGTTGTACTAGTTGTTTCAGAAGTCTCGAGTCCTGCATCCTCATGATATGTCCAAAGAATCCCAGTCTCCTCTTACGCATAGTATCTGTAATGGGTTCTAGCTCTTTGTACACGACTTTTTTTTTTGTTTGTTTTACTATTCAAAAAGAAATCAAAAAGCTGTATTAGGAGTCTAAAATTTGGCAAATTGTATGTGTGTCCAAAAAATGCAATCCTCCGTTTTCTCATTGTGTCAATAACTGATTCACTTTCCTTGTGAATTACTGAATTGGGTAAAAGTCTCCACTGGCCATCAACCTGATGTTTTTTAATTAATAATTGTCTGGATAATTCTTCTATCTACTTCCTGGAGTTTGTCGGTTGTTGCTTGGGTATTAAGCTTGAATAATGTTTCACTTGCATACGTTGCTTCTGGTTTGATGATGGAGTTATGATGGTGAATTTTAGCATTAATTGTAAAGAGACTATTTTCTGTAACTCAGCCATGTAATTTGTTGTGCTCGTCTCAATTTTCTTCTTCTTCTTCTTCTTCTTCTTCTTCTTCTTCTTAAGGCGCCTTCTCCTAGTGGAGGTTGGCAGTCCACATAGCCAGCTCCGAACGTGATGTAGCAGCATAGAAAGCATCTTCTAAGTGTAGTTGTTTACGTATGTCCTTCAATTCGAACTTTGTTGTCGTAATCTTTTCCAAAACTGCCGGGCTTTCTAGTCATATCAGTTTTCAAAGCATTTCTCCCCCGGTGTTCCGAATGGGGGAATAGAAACTTTGGATGATAACTGCACGTTAAACAGAGCCATGCTATATGAACTTAAAGGGATATCCTTCAGGATCTTTAATGCAGTGGTTTCCCGTTGCCTTCTGCATCCTAATGCCGTTGACCAGTTGTAGGTTCTTCCGCCTTTTGGGACCATTTCCTGTCCCAAGGACAATAGAGTGCCCTAACCTCTACCCGCTCATCCACCCTCAAGAAGACTGTTGGCACTTGGTAGAGGGGATCTTCTTATACCGGAAGATACTCGGTCCCTTCATTCGTTAGCCGCCTGCAAATAACAAAATTGTCATAAACAGTCGTTGCCCCCTCTCTACCGCGGGGAGGTGAATGTCAGGATTTCACCGTCATTGGAACTGAGACCATAATGGCTCTTCTCAATTTTAGAGTTCTATTATCTATGGATGCTTCTTCATTAGCATTCCAAGTGAAAATTTCACCAAGATATTTAAATGTATTTAACAACTTTTATTTTCTGAGTGTTATTGAATATAATATGTGCAGTGTCAACTTTAAAGGATTGGCATCATTTCTGTTTTCTCAAAACATATTTTTCAACCCAACATTTGCTGCTCTACTTGAAATTTTGCTTCTTGTATACTATTTGCTAATAGTACGAGATCATCAGCAAATGCAAGACAATTTAGTCGAATATTTCTTCCAATCTTAACAGTCGTAGGACATACCTTACTCCGTTCATGCATAATTTTTTTTCCAGCACACAATTAAACATCAATGGGAATAATCCATCTCCCTGTCGAAGACCCGTATCAATTTCAAATGGTTCAGAGATTTCATTTCTGAACCTAACTTTAGACTTTGTGTTTCTCAGAGTGACCGCAATAAGGTTAACAAGTTTCCGATGTAGACCAAATTCAGTAAGGATATCTAGTAATCAACTCTCCTCTTTTATATCCAGCTCGTCATTCTCCAAGTCTTCTTTACATATGGTAGCTAACTCAAGTGCCTAGTTCTTAAATTTTCATCCATTGATTGTTTCAAACTGAGATCCTTTGGGGAAACCAAATTAACTGTTCATGTTTTCAGTGACTTGCCTCAGTTCTAGTAGCGTAGCTACGATCAGCCGATTGAGGTTTTTTTTATAGTTTCAAAATGATGGTAGAACACAATGAAGCTGCATGCATGATTTGTCATTACAAGGGCGCTGATATAAGTGAATTACAGACCTGTTGGTTCTACAATTATGTCTCTGTATGTTTGTTTAGTTTATTGTCAGTCTGTGTATTTTATTTTTCTAAAAATTCCATGGGGGTGCGGGTGTGTTCGCATATTTTCTGGGGCTACAGATGGACTTACTTCGCTATAGAATTAAGAAAGCCTGCTTAAGTCATTCGACTGGTTCAGTAATGAAACGAATGAAGCCCCATCTAGCAGCGAGGACAAGCAATGTGTCGCCTGCTGAATCCTGTCGTACTCCTCTGGAGCAATGATTAATGCCTGACAAATAAAATGAAATGATTTTGGAGAATTTATTGCTGGAATGAAAGATGACAGGGAAAACTAGAGAACCCAGAGAAAAACCTGTCCTGCCTCTGCTTTGTTTAGCACAATTCTCACATGGCGTGACCAATATTTGAACCATGGAACCCAGTGGTGAGAGGCTGATGCACTGCCGCCTGAGCCACAGAGGATCTTGCTATAGCATTAATCAAAGTTTAAGTAAAATTCTACTCATTTAAGTCTGTTTACCTGCACAAGTTTCACAAGCTGCTTCATTTACAAAAACTGTTCAAAATTATGTCCCCCTGCTTCAATGCAGGCATGGCATCATCGCAAAAAGTTCTGTCGTACCCGTTTGAATATCCCCAGTGACATTTGAACAGCGTTACAGGCAGTGAGAATTCTTGTCAAGAGATCCTCTTCAATCCTGACGGGTGTCTCATACACAAGGCTTTTCACATGCCCCAGGAGAAGAAATCAAGTGGGATGAGATCAGGTGAATGAGCGGGCCACAAAATAGGACCTCCTCTTCCTATCCACTTTGTGGGGAATATCTGATCCAGGTGTTCACGAACCGTCAGTCCGAAGTGAGGTGGGGTTCCATCATATTGGAACCACATCCGTTGACAAAGGGCAAGTGGGATGTGTTCCAGGAACATGGGTAGTACATCTCTGAACACCATTGTGTACACTTCTGCATTTAGGCGAGGAGGAAGAAGAAACGTTAAACAATTTGGATTATTAATAACTTTGGACTTGAACATTTCTGGACTACGGTTCCTTACCTCAAATTGATCCATTTGCCGTCCTCCATCATCCCAGAAAGTTCGTAACATCATCAAGGATACACCCTGTATATAGTAAAAAAAATACTTGTTCAGTTTAGGGACCACCACCCCAATCTGGTACCTGGGGCACAAGCCTCATCTGGACCCCCTGTTCTACATCCCTGTCTATACCCAAAGTTTTTCCCACTTTTTACATTACATCCTGTACATCCATTAGTAAATAGGAGAGTATTGTGTTCTGACTGCACGAATATTTATCTGCTAAATTCTTGTTTTCCAGATTGAGTTACGAGCTATATCTGACAGGACGTTCTAGCACCAAGGAGTAAAATGGCCGAAGGAGGTGAAAATGTCTTGCCATCGTGGGAAGCGAGAGCTACTGACATGCAACAGAAGTTTTACAACTTGTTTGGCGAGTTTGTCTGGGACTTGCATCAGTCCTCAGAAATGCTATCTTTGGAGAGAAAAGTAGGCTTTGCTCTGTTTGGCCCACCTTCCGAGCTACCCTTTACGATTACAGAGAGAATAACTAGTGCTCTGTTGGGAGAAGACAAGAATACGTCCCTCCCTTTCCTTCAAGACGATGATTTGGAGATATTTCGCTCTTCTGCCCTGAGATTCTCTGAGACACTCATGGTGACCACCTTGTTCATGTTACGTAATGAAGTATCTAATTACAAGGCTCTTAAAGAATATGATGTCATCAAGGCAATATGTTCTTTCCTTATCAGTGGAGAGAAGGAGAAATTTCTTAATTATTTATCCGAAGATTTGTGGAATTTCTTTCAGAAATCTTTGAATGATTTTGTAGAAGAGCAGGTAAAGGATACACTATTTGGATGTGTAGAAAATCAATTTGATTATACATACAAACAAATTGATATTATTAATAGAATATACTATATTGTAAGGAGTGGAGATCTGCAGAAATTTTGTCACTACCCCCAGAAAGCAATAGAGAGGACAGCTCTTGAATTCTTATATGACAAAGTTGGCAGGAGCCTGTTTGGATTTAAAATATTTAGCTACAGTGAGAAACATAAAGATATGATTGAGAAGGTAAGCATAGCCGTTTTGCGGGATGATGAAGCAACTTTTCTTCATTTCCTTGGGATAAGAGAGTGGAATGAGTTTCAGGAATCTACAGGCAAGTTGTTGCGAGAAAATATTGGGAAATGTTTGTTTGGATGTCCCGGGGAGCCACCTCCAGAGAAAAGTACAAATCAGACTGGTTATCCTAGCGAACAGTATTAGACAATTAAAAAAAATATGTTCTGTTATACAGAAGGAAGATAAGCACAAGCGATCTGAAAATGGAGAGATATAAATGTCTATCATAATTCTGTGCTTGGAGGTTGTGGGAAAAGAATCCTCTGATGTTCTGCCGATAGCAATATTCAGGGTCCCAAATGGCCCAAATAGATCATCTTTTATAGATTCAAATAGTCGAGTGTATAAAGATTGGGATGACTTTTTGGAAAATAATGTACTCCCAGAATGTAGATACTGCTTTCCTCGCCATGGAATCTACCAGGCAGATGGTGAAGGTTTCGTTCTTGTGGACTTTGGCAAAACTCCGGCTAGTGAAGTGAGCAGTAAGGTCCTTACCGTTATGGATGTTGCAAATGCTGGTGTCTGTCTGGGCACCACTGCTATTTCCATTGCATCTCTTTTTGTTCCTGTAGCTGGCCCATTCATAGCTACATCTGTTGTAGCAGGATCAACTGCAGGTATGTACGGAGTATTTCGAAGTTCTAAGACAATGGTTGACAGAACACAACATAACCAGAGTATAGAACTGACCGATTCTGAAGCTCGAAGTTGTTGGATTTCGCTAGTGGGCAATGTCATCGGAACAGCTTCGATGGGGGCGACTACTGCTTTGACTCGGATGGCACAGACAGGACAAGTGGTGGGCAGGACCACTCGTATTGCCACCACTGTCTTGAATATTGGTTCCCTCGTCATTAATGGCCTTGGAGTTATCCACGGAGCTTTCATGCTTCACAGCAAGTATAATGAAGGGGAGTTGACTGCTCTAGATGTTTACCAGTTTTCTGCATCTGTTCTTTTTTTTACTCACTCTGTGGTGAACATGAAAACTGCTGACACGATCATAAGAGAAACGCAGAACGATGTTATACAGAAATACGAAGCCAACCTCAGGAGCAACAGGCACCGCAAGATGTTCAGCAAAGTTGCAAGGAACACGCAGAAGGACATGGGTGCAGAAGAAGGTCGAGCAAAGGTTATTCGCAGTTTAAGAAGAATCGAGAACAAAGATGACTTTTTTGCTGGCTTGGTGCGTTCGGACGAAGATTTTCAAAAGACTGGGAGTAAAGAGAAGTTTACAAGTTTGCATTTGACAATATTGTTTGAAATGGTTGATGTTTATAAAATTCTGATGAGTGTGGACAAGAAGCTCCACTTGCGGCTGGTAGAAGCAGCGGTTCGTTTGTCTGAGATTTTGGGACGGACTAACGAAAGTAATTTTGTGAAGGTCTTCAATTTTGTGCTCCGAAAAGTTTACAATATTGCATCCCAGATGGAGGAGAAATATCAAGAAGATCTACAATGGTCTAAATGTGAGAAAGGTTCAGATTTTGATCAGGATGAGTTTGACAGAAACTACAAAATAAGTGGAAAAAGGTTTGATCATTTCTGTTCTGTTGTGCTGGAACAGTCTGTGTCTGAACCTTTGATTCTTAATTCTCTTAAGGAAGCTTTTCGACTAGGCAGGGACTTCAACTACGGTACAGATAATGTCAAGGATAAGATGGAGGACAGTAGCATACCTCAGTCGGCTGTAGAAACTGAAAAGGTGTTGCAGTACTCAGGCAACGGTACTTTCACGAAAGCTCGACCATTTTGGGTAAATGGGAGTTTAAAGACTCTGAGTGAAGATGAAATTTTTGATATTGTGCAAGAAGTGACTGGGTTTCTGGTTGATGCTACAAACTGTTTTATTGATTTTGAAGGTATGCACGCCAATGCTACGGCCAAGAGTCCTGACGGAGGAGCAACATACGTAATTATAAGATGCAATGTTGAAGAAGATACTGTCACTGCACAGCCTTATGCTGTAGATTAGTAAACCGATGAGGAGTGAATTTATTGTTCGTGAGTTTGTAAAGCTATCAATTTTTTTTTTTTGCATATCTTTATTCTTTGTCAGTGCATAGTTACAGTTATGCCTTTAAATTTGTATCAATCAATCAATCAATCAATCAATCAATCAATCAATCAATCAATCAATCAACACTTTTTTGCACTTAGGGCAGTTACCCAGGTGGCAGATTTCCTTTCAGTTATTTACATAGGGACTATAGGAGAAATGGTATTTAGACAATGTTTACGGTTAAACAGTGTCTGAGTATGGCTGCCACATTGCAAAGATGTTATTTATCACTGCCGAGAACGCTGTTTAACCTCAAATTTTACAAGTGAATCACAGTTAGAGGTTTTGTACCATGAAACATTATGACCAAAGGGACAGTCCTGTAACTACCAACTTGACTACAATTCTTGGTAACCAATATATTTTTTGTGGGTTACTGTAGTCACGTCCTAGTTCGTGAACCATGGGCAACGGCTGAGTGGCCTAGTAAGTGGTCCTGAGAGTCGGGATACCAGTTGCTATGGAATGGGAGTGGGCATCTCGGACATATTCTGAGTCATGGCCCTCCTTGTGCTCAGGCGGCTAGGACTATACAATTCACCGGTAGTCCATAACCCGTTAGAGGAGAGATCCTCACTTGGACTATGTGCAAATAGGGTAGCATCCTGCTTCATCAATTTACCGAGCTCAGAACATTTTAAGCAAGCCTCGGACCTATGGGAGTAATGGAGTCCCACTCCCATTTGGCAGGCGAGGGACTCCTTGGAAACAACTTGGCGAACGAAATGGAATTCGATGGGGAGCTATCAATATTAATGGGGCTTATGGAAGAAAGAAAGTAGAACTGGCTGAGTCAGCAAAGAGGATGCATCTGGATGTGCTAGGAGTAAGTGATATTCAGGTAAGGGGAGATAACGAGGAAGAGATAGGAGATTATAAAGTGTACTTGACGGGTGTTAGAAGGGGAAGGGCAGAGTCTGGGGTAGGACTCTTTATCAGGAATAACACTGCACGCAACAGAGTTTCTGTTAGGCACGTAAATGAGCGAATGATGTGGGTAAATTTGTCAGTTGAAAGAATTAGGACAAGAATTGTGTCCGTGTATTCACCATGTGACGGTGCAGATGAGGATGAAGTTGATAAGTTTCATGAAGCATTGAGTGACATCGTGGTCAGGGTCTACAGCAAGGATAGAATAGTGCCAATGGGCGATTTCAATGCGAGAGTTGGGAATAGAACTGAAGGATACGAAAGGGTGATTGGTAAATGTGGGGAAGATATGGAAGCTAATGGGAATGGGAAGCGTTTGCTGGACTTCTGTGCTAGTATGGGTTTAGCTGTTCCGAATACATTCTTCAAGCATAAGGCTATTCACTGCTACACATGGGAGGCTAGGGGTACCAGATCCATAATAGACTATATCTTAACAGACTTCGAATTCAGGAAATCTGTTAGGAATGTATGAGTTTTTCGTGGATTTTTCGATCATACAGACCACTATCTGGTCGGTAGTGAACTACGTATCTCTAGGCCTAGGGTAGAGAAAGTGAAGTCTGTCTGCAAACAAATAAGGGTAGAAAATCTCCAGGACGAGGAAATTAGACAGAAGTACATGGATATGATTAGTGAGAAGTTTCGAACAGTAGACAGTAAGCAGATTCAGGATATAGAAAGTGAATGGGTGGCATACAGGGATGCTGTAGTAGAAATAGCAAGGGAATGCCTAGGAACAACTGTGTGAAAAGATGGGAAAAGGCGAACATCTTGGTGGAATGATGAAGTGAGAGCAGCCTGTAAACGTAAAAAGAAGGCTTATCAGAAATGGCTCCAAACAAGGGCCGAGGCAGACAGGGATTTGTACGTAGATGAAAGAAACAGAGCGAAACAAATAGTTGTTGAATCAAAAAAGAAGTCATGGGAAGATTTTGGTAATAACCTGGAAAGGCTAGGTCAAGCAGCAGGGAAACCTTTCTGGACAGTAATAAAGAATCTTAGGAAGGGAGGGAGAAAGGAAATGAACAGTGTATTGAGTAATTCAGATGAACTCATAATAGATCCCAGGGAATCATTGGAGAGGTGGAGGGAATATTTTGAACATCTTCTCAATGTAAAAGAAAATCATCCTGGTGGTGTTGCAAACAGCCAAGCTCATGGGGAGGAGGAAAATGATGTTGGTGAAATTATGCTTGAAGAAGTGGAAAGGATGGTAAATAAACTCCATTGTCATAAGGCAGCAGGAATATATGAAATAAGACCTGAAATGATGAAGTATAGTAGGAAGGCAGGGATGAAATGGCTTCATAGAGTAGTAAGATTAGCATGGAGTGTTGGTAAGGTACCTTCAGATTGGACAAAAGCAGTAATTGCACCTATCTATAAGCAAGGGAACAGGAAGGATTGCAACAACTATCGAGGTATCTCATTGATTAGTATACCAGGCAAAGTATTCACTGGCATCTTGGAAGGAAGGGTGCAATCAATCATTGAGAGGAAGTTGGATGAAAGCCAGTGTGGTTTCAGACCACAGAGAGGCTGTCAGGATCAGATTTTCAGTATGCACCAGGTAATTGAAAAATGCTACGAGAGGAATAGGCAGTTGTGTTTATGTTTCATAGATCTAGAATAATATATAAGTAATAATAATAACAACATAAACGTTTCCACCTTTTCAATACTAAAATATATTCACAAAATTATAAATTACACGGTACTAGTTTCGACCCATCTAGGGGTCATCATCAGCTGTATTGGAGCAAAGATCAATTTTGGCGAAATCCTAAGAAAATGTTATTTTAAAGAATAACAAGTGAAATGAGATGTTAATATGGTAATAGTTAATAATACAAGGAATATACATACTAAGAGGTATTTAACAAAGAATAAAGTATAAATGGGGTGTTGTAAAAGTTATAATCATGGAAATAAGTAAGTTCTTGTATTGAAATGACATATATAAAATTGTATATGGCTTAGGAAGAGGGCTTAAGGTGGGGCTGAAGGGTGCGGGAGAAAGTGTAATTGTCTTGGAAAAGTACCTTTGATTAAATTTAGGATTGAGTTTAGGTTGGCTGCATTATTGTTTCTGAGGAAAGTGATAAATAGATTGAAGAGTATGTTGGGTTTCTCTGAGATTTCATTGAGATTGTGACTGGCATTGAAGTATTGGTCTAGGTGTATGTAGTAATTTTCCATTATGTTGAGTAAAGGGCCCTTGTTTGCTAATACGAGGATGTCCATGTCTTGTTCAATATTGGTGAAATTATGGTTATAATCTTGCATGTGTTGGCCGATGGCTGAAAACCTGTTGTATTTTATTGCGTTAGTGTGCTCATGGTATCTGATAATGAAGTTTCTCCCGGTTTGCCCGATGTAGGTTTTTTTACAGGTGGTACATTTGATCCTATAAACTCCTGATTTTAAAAAACTGCTGGTCTTGTTTATGTGTGAAGTATTGTATAAAACGTTCATGTTCTTATTGTTGGTTTTGAAGGCTATTTTAACGCCTTGTTTCTTAAAGATGTTGGTTAACTTGTAGATATCATTGTTGAACGTGAAGGTGGAAAATGTTAGAGGTTTGGTTATTTCTTTTTTTAGGGTAGTTTTTGGGCGATGTTTGTGTTTATTGATTATCCTTTCTATAAAATGATTGCTGAAGCCGTTGAATTTTGCGATTCCGCGGATTGTGTTGAGTTCGTTTTTTAGATCTTTATTGGACATAGGTATGCTGAAGGCTCGGTGAACTAGGCTGTTGTATGTGGCTCGTTTGTGGGACTGGGGGTGCACTGAATCTTGGCGAATGGTGGAGGCTGTTTGAGTGGGTTTTTATAACTGAAAGAATCTGAGTTTCTAGTAATGGTTAAATCTAGAAAGTTGATTTTTTGATTTGATTCGGATTCTAGTGTGAATTTGATATGAGGATCAATATTGTTGAGTCTTAAGAGGGTGGTGGGTGCGTTAATTGATCTCATTCATGATTACAAAGACATCGTCGACATATCTGGTCCAAAAGAGAATGTTTTCGAATTCGTTGTCAATTTTGGTGTATTCGAGGAAGTCCAGGTATATTTCTGCTAAGATACCTGAGGCTGGTGACCCCATTGCCAAACCATTTTGTTGATATATGACATTGTCAAAAGTGAAGAAGTTATTGTCGATGATAAGTTTTAATATTGTGATAAAGTCTTGTATCTCTAGTTTGCTTAAGTGGCTGTTTTTGTTTAAATTGTTTATAATTATCGGAATTAATTTTGATACTTGTATGCTTGGGTACATGTTTACAATATCAAAAGAGTGGATGGAGTGATCCGGTTGCAAATTGAACTTGTTTAGTTTTTCTACTAGCTCAGATGTGTTTTTAATAGACTTTTTGGATAAGAATTGATAATTTTTTCTTAAGAAACATTGGATGAATTGTGATATTTTGTATAAGGGGATCGGTCTATAGTTGATAATTGGCCGGATGGGAATTCCGGTTTTGTGAATTTTGGGAAGAGCTTTAGCAGTGGGGAGTCCTGGGTTCATATGTATGAGTTTGGATTTTTCCTGTTCGGTAAATAAAAATGAAGTGTTTGTAAGAGTTTGTTTAAGTAGTTTTTGAATTTTTTGGGTGGGGTCTTTTTTGATTATGGAAAATGAGCTATTTATCACTTTCCTCAGAAACAATAATGCAGCCAACCTAAACTCAATCCTAAATTTAATCAAAGGTACTTTTCCAAGACAATTACACTTTCTCCCGCACCCTTCAGCCCCACCTTAAGCCCTCTTCCTAAGCCATATATAATTTTATATATGTCATTTCAATACAAGAACTTACTGATTTCCATGATTATAATTTTTACAACACCCCATTTATACTTTATTCTTTGTTAAATACCTCTTAGTATGTATATTCCTTGTATTATTAACTATTACCATATTAACATCTCATTTCACTTGTTATTCTTTAAAATAACATTTTCTTAGGATTTCGCCAAAATTGATCTTTGCTCCAATACGGCTGATGATGATCCCTAGATGGGTCGAAACTAGTTCCGTGTAATTTATAATTTTGTGAATATATTTTAGTATTGAAAAGGTGGAAACGTTTACGTTGTTATTATTATTACTTATATATTATTCTCAGTTCAATACGGACCAAAAAACATGAAATTCATAACCATTAATCATAGATCTAGAGAAAGCATATGACAGGGTAGCGAGGGAAAAGATGTTCGCTATACTGGGGGACTATGGAATTAAAGGTAGATTATTAAAATCAATCAAAGGCATTTATGTTGACAATTGGGCTTCAGTGAGAATTGATAGTAGAATGAGTTCTTGGTTCAGGGTACTTACAGGGGTTAGACAAGGCTGTAATCTTTCACCTTTGCTGTTCGTAGTTTACATGGATCATCTGCTGAAAGGTATCAAAAGGCAGGGAGGGATTCAGTTAGGTGGAAATGTAGTAAGCAGTCTGGCCTATGCTGACGACTTGGTCTTAATGGCAGACTGTGTCGAAAACCTGCAGTCTAATATCTTGGAACTTGAAAATAGGTCCAATGAGTATGGTATGAAAATCAGCCTCTCGAAGACTAAATTGATGTCAGTAGGTAAGAAATTCTACAGAATTGAATGTCAGATTGGTGATACAAAGCTAGAACAGGTCGATAATTTCAAGTATTTAGGTTGTGTGTTCTCCCAGGATGGTAATATAGTAAGTGAGATTGAATCAAGGTTTCATAAAGCTAATGCAGTGAGCTCGCAGTTGCGATCAACAGTATTCTGTAAGAAGGAAGTCAGCTCCCAGACGAAACTATCTTTACATCGGTCTGTTTTCAGACCAACTTTGCTTTACGGGAGCAAAAACTGGGTGGATTCAGGGTATCTTATTCATAAGTTAGAAGTAACAGATATGAAAGTAGCAAGAATGATTGCTGGTACAAACAGGTGGGAACAATGGCAGGAGGGTACTCAGAATGAGGAGATAAAGGCTAATTTAGGAATTAACTCGATGGATGAAGCTGTACACATAAACCGGCTTCGGTGGTGGGGTCATGTGAGGCGAATGGAGGAGGATAGGTTACCTAGGTGAATAATGGACTCTGCTGTGGAGGGTAAGAGAAGTAGAGGTAGACCAAGACGACGATGGTTAGACTTGGTATCTAACGATTTAAAGATAAGGGGCATAGAACTAAATGAGGCCACAACACTAGTTGCAAATCGAGGATTATGGTGACGTTTAGTAAATTCACGGAGGCTTGCACAGACTCCTGCAGCCAGATCCACCGCGCAGCACTTCGAACCCACGGGCTCCGGCAGCCCAGCCCGTGCAGAGCCTTTCTCTTTCTGACGCGGCAGCGTACTGGCCCACAGCACTGGGCTCATACGGCCCACCGCAGTCCACCGCACTGGGTGGGCTCCGTGGAATAACCTTGAGTAGTTCTCCACAATAACATGTGCGCTGTGCACAACGAAATGTTCACGTCACACTACTATTCGTATCATTCACTCCACGAATTCCATACACTACTAACATATTGCAAAGTAGGCTAATCGCATTTTGAAATTAAATGGTAGATATTTCTCCTGCACTATAATAATAATAATAATAATAATAATAATAATAATAATAATAATAATAATAATAATTGAAAACAAACAAAAAGTTTATTATAAACTAATATTCGTTTGCAATTGACAGCAAGTTAACTGAAAATAAATCTAAATAACATGAAGCATATTCATAGGACTTCATTCGCGTTTACCTCAAAACAAAATATAAACAGAAATGACGTGCAATTTGCCAACAACAAAAACAATCCTGAACATAGCTTTTACTTAGTGTGAGTAGCTTATTGGTCATTGTTAATGTGGTGGAATGGAATTACTGTGAATGAAAAGAAGAGCATCAACATTGTCGTGCGTTGATAATGAAGCCCGCTGAACTGCAATTTATCTCTGAAGCTGAACATGATGTTTGCATACATATTACTTTCTTAGCGATCTGGTGAAATTTTGGATAGTTTTTTCCATTTGTTCTCCAATAGGATGCTATATCTATCTTCTTGCATTTCACAATTTTGCTTTAAATATCTTTCCAGCTCATCTGTTGGAATAGGAGCATCATGAATGTCAGTCCACGAAGAAAATGTCATTACTTTGGCAGGTTGTGGCATAGTCGTGGGTCTGATGAAATGGCGTATGGCTTTTAGTGCCGGGAGTGTCCGAGGACATGTTCGGCTGCCAGATGCAGGTCTTTTGATTTGACTCTTGTAGGCGACCTGCGCGTCGTGATGAGGATGAAATGATGATGAAGACGACACATGCACCCAGCCCCCGTGCCAGCGAAATTAACCAATTAAGGTTAAAATTACTGACCCTGCCGGGAATCGAACCCGGGACCCCTGTGACCAAAGGCCAGCACGCTAACCATTTAGCCACGGAGCCGGAGACGGAAACATTAGAATGCTCGTCATTAAAGCACACCTCGTTCATCGTGTTTTATCTAATCATAAAAAAGACAAAATCAGTCCGACTCCTTTAATCTACACTAATATAATAAAGAGAGAGCGCGAATTTTGTTAGTTTGTGTATATCTGGAGGGTAATCTCAGAAACTACTGGACCAATTCTAAAAATCCTTTTACTAATGTAAATATACATTATCCCTGAGGGACATGGGCTGTATTTTATTTTCAGAACAATTCGAGGTGGGGGCGACAGGGAAGGCATAAAAATAATAGGCTAATATAGGCGAAATATCGAATTTGTCGTGCAAGGACAATACTAAGCTCATTTTAAGCCCCTTGACCCAAAGAACAGATCTCGGTAAGCCCTATGGGCCTGAAAACTATGTTTTACGGCCCTGAAACCGACCGTTATGGAGATATTGGCACCACACTACCCCTGCTCTCGGAATCGGATAAGGAAATGAACTGCCGTAACTATGGCAACGCCAGCTCCAGGGTTCTACAGCAGCGCGATTATATGTGTACGTTTGGGCATAGCTGCCAACCAAAATTGGTATACATAATCCCTGAGCATATCTACAATATATCTCCAAAAATTAACATGTTACAGGTGTGAAGTGGTATTTATAAACTCTTTTAAAGATAAAGAGACATGTCTCTCTTTTTTGTTTTTGGAAAATCCACGTAGGAGGGAGTGGAGGAAGGGCCGATAAAGGGGTTGAATTCTTTTTATGTGGATACTTATATCTCAAAACCTGAAGATGTTACAGATGTGGAAATACGTATTTGTAATCTCCTTTAAAAATAAAGAAACGTGGTTTTTTTTTACTTGAGAGAAGACGTTCTCACGTGTACAGTTCTATGTCGCATGGTCATCTCAGCCCCAAAAGGCAATATGACAAACTTTGTTTACAAAGAGTTTCTGGGGTAAATGAAACTCAATTTTTCAGTGAGGTTTTATACTTCAGGGATTTTCAGATTATGTCATAGTACAGTACCGAGGAACGATTACTTTTATCAAATTACGAAATCCACGCGAGAAGCCGCGAGTAACTGCTAGTGTGTACATAAAGTTCACCGCAGATCGTACAGCACACAAAATTAACGTCTTTCCCATCACTGTCAACTGCAGGCTTGAATACGAACCAAATACGACTTTTAAGTTTAGGATCCGGTTCAGAAGTCTTGTATTGTGCAGTTTTTAGTTCATTTGTTGCTTCTTTTTTACTTCACGATTTTTTGCCATGGTTTCTTTTCTTTTGGAATTACAGTCCACATTTGTTTCCGATAACAGGATAGACGGAGAAGTCAAACTGAAAACCACAGCAAATTTGATCGGCTCCACTTGACCGTATTGCAACGCACTCCGGTGACATGCAGTACACTGTACACATTGAAGCAGTCAGCCCATAGAACTACCACAGCGCTGTCCTTGGCTCACCGCATACCAATGACAGAGCGCTGGCCCAGACCGGCCCGTGCGATGACGTCACGGGCTTCGTTTGTTCGAGCCTTTCAAAGCCCTTTGCAGTGTACTGCTGAAGCAGCTCATGGGCTGGGCCTCGCTGCAGGACTCTGGGCTTGCAGACTGAACGCTGAAAGGCATAACAGTCTATAATTATAATGTATGTAATGTATGGGATTATTTCCCTGGAAATATAGGACACTTCAACTACATCCATATCAGAATAATTTGTCTCAATCATCAGAGTGCTGTCACATACATCAGCCGGGAGGGATTCAGTTATTACATTTACTACCAAGCAAGCACACATAATAGTGACACTAAAAAATAGGCTGAGTGTGTGTGAGGTATTTTTTGCAGATAATCGTCGTGCTAATTCATGTAAGTTTTCAGAAACTACGAGATAGGAAAAGGCAAGGACTGGGAAGGAAGAGCTCTTGGGCCCTGTTTCATAAAACTAACTAATAATATTAGCTAATAATATTAGAACTCATAAAAATAATTATTAGTTAACCAAATTCTGTTTCATAAAGATTCACACATGACTAATAAAATACCTTCACTAATAATATTAGTTCATTAGTCAGCTGATACAAATGGAAGTTAGAATCGTTGGGTTTGTTCCTAGCAGTAGGCTAATGCTTGATTACAACCGACTATTAATCCACATGTTCAAAAGGCTCACTTGATATTTTCGTTATTGTGACTTCAATACATATGAAAATGGATAAAAGAAGTGAAAATAATGTGAGAGAAGAAAATTTCTTTGCGAAAAGTGATTGAGTTAAAGCATCAACTATTCGTAGCCTTCTGCACACTATAACTCTCCTTGTTCCTTTTACTTTTTTTATTATATGTGCTCTTAAAAATCTCTGTTGAGATGGACTAGCAAAATCTTTGTTTACTACCCCTGTTGGTGGGGGCAGGAGAATAACAGCCACGGTATCCCCTGCCTGTCGTAAGAGGCGACTAAAAGGGGTCCCAGGGCTCTCAACTTGGGAGCGTGTGTTGGCGAACATGGGGCACTGTGATGAGTTCTGCCATTGCTTCAACTTACTTCTGCCGGGCTCATTTTCATCTACCCTTCTGACCTCCCTTGTTCAACTCTTGTTCTTTTCCGACCCTGACAGTGTTAGGTTGCGAGGCCAAGAGAGTCTTTCATTTTCATGCCCTTCTCTTTCTTTAGCCGATACCTTCATTTTTCAAAATGTCGGATTCTTTCCATTTTTCTATCTGATTAGTGTTATTATAGATGATAGTTGCCTAGTTGTAGCCTACTTCCTCTTAAAACAATAATCATCACCAGCATGATCTTGGTTTACTGGTGATTTAAGTCAAGATTTTAACATACTTGGAGTGTCCGAGCAGAACTGCACTAGAGAAACACAATGATACTGTGTATCACTGCCAACCAGTGGAGTACAATGCGAAGCTGCTATTTTAAGGTTATGCTTCATTCCTTGCAGTGGAATGTTCTATTACCTACCAATCCTATCAAGCAAATACTCAAAAGTTATGTAATCTAACCTAAATCTCCCATTGTACCGGTATTCATATGTTTGTTACATGTCAGCACAGGCTGCTTTTGACGTAACATTTAATGAACGGTGAATACCTACACTCATTCCTTATCACTATTTGAATCAGAGTCGACCATTTCAGTGATCTTCATGATTTTATGCCAAAATATTAAAATACCGCTCACTTTGGTTTCACTAATAATATGAATTATGAGTCAAAATACACTCATGGAAATAATCCTAATAAGATGAGTAACTTTTATTAGTCATGTTGTCTGTGAAACCATTTACTAATATTATTAGGGACATCTACTAATAATAAACTAATACTAATAATAATGTTTCATAAAATTATTAGTTAATAATATTAGTTATTAGTTTATTAGTTAATATTATTGGTTTCGTACTAATAATATTAGTGAAAGATGTTTTATGAAACAGGGCCCAGCTGGCCATTATACCAGCCCCAGTATTTGCCTGATGTAAAAATGGGGAAAATATGGAAAACAATCTTCAGGGCTGCCGATAGCTTTCAAACTATGATCTCTAGAATGCAAGCTACATCTATATGGCCCGTACAACTCATACGGTTACACAGTAATATAGTTCAATCTTCCCTTCCCAGAAACTATTTCGATTACACTCACCATAAAAACACGTCAAAGCTAAACTTCCTTGTATGGAGGCATGTCGCTTTAGTGTTGATAATATTATGAGCTTTTATTTCCACCGAAAGCGATATTCTTATATGTGGGCAAGTCATGGTTAGCCATATTTGAGTAATGTGTAGGAAGACTACAGCCGACTAACATTTGGCGCACGCACAATGGAAAATCGTGATCGACTTAGACATTGTCGAAGGCTTAATATTAGTCATCGTTTCTGCAATCAGCCCGCAGTAATTTAAATAATTCCAAAGCATGTGACATGACCGGTCCTAGCAGCTGCTGTTGCTCATCACTTGAGCGACGTCAGCTGTAAGGAATAAAAGAGGACTCCTAAACTGAACTCCGCATTGCAACATTTCCAGCATCATCTTGGTTTACTGGTGATTCACAAGACCCGCATTTTTCAATGCAACTTTCTTGTGACCTTGAGGAGTCACCCTTTTATAAAAATTTGATTAATTTGCCACCTCAACCAGCAAGCCTGAATTGTCTGGAAGACTAACATTAACAATGGATTTATATACAAGACCACTTTTACAAGGACAATTCTATTTCAAGAACATGTTTTAAAGTGTCATTTTTTATGTGTAACAAGAAGGAATGTATATATGTTATTTTTCTTTCAAGTCGTTTTACATTGTACCGACACAGATAGGTTTATGGCGACAATGGGACAGGAAAGGGCTAGGAGTGGGAAGGAAGCAGCCATGGCCTTAATTAAAGTACAGCCCCAGCATTTGCCTGGTGTTAAAATGGGAAACCATGGATAACCATATTCAGGGCTGCTGTCAGTGGGGTTCGAACTCACTATCTCCTGAATACTGGATACTGGCCGCACTTACGCGACTGCAGCTATCAAGCTTGGTGTGCGTTATTCTGTTTTAAAGACTCTCATCAGTGGTTTTAAGCACTATTTTCTTATTTTAGTGATAATAGTGTACAGTTGTCATTTTTAGGAATCTTAAACGATTGACTACTCTTCATTGCATCCAAGATGGAGGGGAAATATCAAGAAGATTTACAATGTTCTAAATGTGAGAAAAGTTCAGATTTTGATCAGGATGAGTTTGATAGAAACTATAAAATAAGTGGAAGACAGTTTGATCATTTCTGAAGATGTCTCTAATGAGACAAAACATGCCCTGCAAATATTTTTTTATAGTATGTAATTTAATCGCAAATGTGGTTGGAATATGTTTTGAGGTGGAAACCTCAAGTCTTTTATTTCAAAGTAAGTGGTATGTTTCGAGATGGCATGGAATGCACGAATAAGTGGTGGTGAATGTTTTTAAGAGGAAGTACAACTAGGCAACCATCCTCTATATAACACCAATGAGAGAGAAAAAATGGACGAGATCTGACACTTTGAAAAATGAGGATACCGGCTAAAGAAAGACAAGGGCCACGAAGAACATGAAAATGATAGACTCCCTAGGCCTCGAAAACCTATCGTCGGGGTTGGAAAAGAAAAAAGTTTACCAAGAGAGGTCGGATAGGATAGGTGAAAGTAAGGAACCTGGCACAAGTGGAAGCAATGTCAGGACTCAGCTAAGGGCCCTTTGGTTGCCAACACGCGCTCCCAAGTTAAGAACCTTTGGGGCCCCTTTTAATTGCCTCTTACAGCAGGCAGGCGATATTGTGGGTGTTATTCTACCGCCCCCACCCACAGGGGAGAGACAAATATGTTTGAGTGTATTTTTAAAAGTAGGAAATATCACAAAATGAAGTTGGAATTCAAGGGGACAAATTGCGGCAAATATTTGTTTCTAGGAAGAGGTATTGGGGATTGGAATAATTTACCAAGGGAGATGTTCAATAAATTTCCAAATTCTTTGCAATTTATTATTTAAGAAAAGGCTAGGTAAACAACAGATAAGGAATCTGTCACCTGGACGATCGTCCTAAATGAAGATCAGTGGTGATTGATTGATTGTTATATAATTATTAGAAAAGAACAAGTCATACATAGAACAAACACATTATACAGGGAGTATAGTGAATTTAAGACTTCATAGCGGAGTACCGAGGGATAGGAGCGCAGAGAAGTGGTGACAGCGAGCGCAGTGCCCGCAATGACAAACGGACCTAGTCGTCTCAAAGAAGTGACATGATTACGCCTATAGAAACTAAACGAAACTGAACTCACCAGCAGTATAAACTAGTAATTGAAACTGAACTCATGACTGAATGAGTCCTGCAAGTTCGTAAATGTAATAATTTTGTTGCATTACGTGTTGATGTATGTGAAATAGGTACAAGTTTCCTGAGTAACTCTTATATGGACTGACTTGCAGTCTTACCTTATATCATCTAACCTCTTCAGTGTGAAAGCTGTTCTCCTTCACTCTTTTTTCTTATCAGTTAAAGAACGAGTACTACACCACTTGTCGAATGAGTTGTTGCACATAACGTTTTAATGGTACTGTAGAAGCGGGAAACTGTCTACAGGACTTTTGGAGGCACCTTTTAGCAGGTTTCTTCATTTTGTGCAAATAGCACTCAACTAAAAATACTCTCTGCGCTGTATTTTGTGATTATAACCTAGCATCACATCTTAAATAAAATACAGTAGTTACTAGGGAACTGCTGTGTCAGCTGTCATGACTTATTTAGTACGTTTACATGCAGGATTCAGATCGAGCTGAGTACACTTCCCATATTGAAAACGCCATGTAAACGGGGACTCAGTTCGGATTGAGTCTCAAGGTCGATACGGTAAAATCTGGGATCGCATCGTACTTGGTTCGAATTGAGTTCCATGTAAATGCGGATCGTACTGAGATCGTAATGGAAACGACTGCGCACACACTCCATGTTTGTTCTGACAAAATCATCATCATTAAAGATCTGTCGAAATAACAAATATAATAAGCCAGTAAATATATTTACCTGTATAAATGATCAGCAGCTGCACCCATATTATAAGACGGCCAGCCCTGGTGATTAAGTAAATCACGATAACCTTCTGTTGCGGGTAAAATTGTAATGTGCGTTCTATCTATTGCACCAATTACATTTGGAATACCACACATACTTTCAAAACTGAAAGTTATCTCCTGGGCTTCTACTCATTTGGCGTTTTTAAATTCTAAGAGGTGATATCGATTTTACTACAATTCTGCATCGTCTGTATACGTCGATGTTGCCTGACAGATTCACTACGATACTCAAATACTACATGTAAACGGGGATCGTATTCAATACGGTAAGTGTACTCAAATCGATCTCAATCCCCATGTAAACGTACTAATTATCATGCCAAGCTTAACACAAGCCATATGATGCTTGGGGATTTTTGCTGCCTGTGAGCAGAAGTGGGAAGTCTTAAATTATTTTCCCTGTATTATCCCATTGAGATCCTAATCTCCTGTTGTGTTTGCTCTTTGCCATTTTTTACCACCTGTATTAATCCTCATTTTATGTTTTGTACCTCTTCCTGCATTTATCTTGCTTTCTTCTTATCCTGCTCTTCCTGCATCAAGACCAAAGATCTGTCAAGATGGCCTCTCAATGAGTGTTGATGCTCGTCCTGATGAAGCTGGGAAATAGAAACGAGCTCGTCAGAGTTTGAGTAGAGATGGACGTAGAAGAACTGAGATTGATGAGGGGAGAGCCTGTATATTTGAAGATGTGGAGATTGTCCTCGTCCTTATGTGTTTTCATGTTTATCCTTGTGTCCTCTTTCTGTTGCTCCCTCTTCTCGCACCACTGACCTCCCATTGTGTATTCCTTTCCTTGTTCCTTCCCTCAACGTATAGGATGACCAGATGCAAATAGATTAAAAAGAGGAAAAAACCTATTTGAAAAGGACAGTGCTGGAAGAAAGAGGACACAAAAATCTTCCAGTGAGAGTCTGAATTTAGACTTATACATTACCCATCGTTGACAGGACAAACGTATAGTTTTGGAAAGTTATCGACCTCTAACTCCCCAGCTACTTTCCGCCAATATTCAGGCAGGCTGTTTTACTTAGGAGACAGTAGTAATCCCATCTATCGGAGATGAGTGGCACCAGAAGAAACAAATCACATCACAACAATGGTCAATGTAATGTTATTTTTCATCAGTTTTATGAGCTTTCGATATTGTAGACCTTCACATTTAGGTTTCTTCCGACTCTGAGATATTAGAGCATCTAATGTAAAGGCAGTCCCTCCTTCTTTCGTGACTCCCTCTTGTTGTATTCTTCAAGCGATCGTTGCTTTACGATTTTTTATAATTAATTTTTCTTTGTCGATACGGACCGATGACCACGCGGTTTTACGCCTTTATACAATCCTGACAAAAACCATCACCAGTTAATATGACTGAACAATATTTCCATGTTAACAATGCTTGGCGTTGATATTGGACTACGTAACAAAAGTTTAAATTCATTATTCTATTTTCATAGTCAGTACGGTAAAGCTGTATAAGACATAAATGATTGGAACTTTATTCTCCATAACTTTTGTTATGTATGTAATACTTTTTGATAGGACCAATAACATAGGTACTTAACAAATTAAATATTTCGCACCTTGGGAACTACCATTTCATACAGTGTGGAAAAAAAAAATCCTAGATGGTCATAGCAACAAAAATCGACATTCACGAATATCTCGGTTATATCAAACCTGGTGTGGTAAAAATGTATCGTCGGCTGTAACTCGATCCAAGTATATATAACTTCTTCCTGCATACATTGACCAGCTCAACTCAGTTTATGGATGTGTTCACAATGACTTAAACAGACCAATCCTGGCATAAAACATACACCCACACAAATCACACTGAATTGATGGAGGAGGGCGGGGTTGTAATTGACGGAGTTTTCTTGCTTGTCACTTGGCCTCTTGACGTCTGTGGCATTCTCTTTCAAACAAGTTGACAGCAGTGGATGTAGTGTTCCACCACAGTGAGCGGTCAATAGCACATTCTTCCCATGTCTGTATATCTATACACATGATGTGTTTCAGCTGGTCCTTAAAACACTCAAGAGGAGCTCCATGAGGTCTACTGCCGGAGCAAAGTTCACCATAAAGAGTTGATGAGCGATGATTGTTGCCTCAATGCTATTTAGCTGTGCTTTGTCGAGAACTGCCGTGTTGGTCACATAGTCCTCCCACTTAATATTCAAGGAGAATCTCATTTTCTGTTGGTGGAAGCACTCAAATTTTTTGATATCATGGTAAGAAAGTGTCCAAGTTTCACAGCCATACAGCAGCATGGAAATGACAACAGCTTTGTACACCATGAGTTTGGTATGCAGTTTTAGGTCCTTATTCATGAAGACTCTGTGCATTAACCATCCGAATGCTGCATGAGCAGCCCCAATTCTTTTATCGTCTTGTTCACAGGTACACCGTTTAGACAAGATGCTTCCAAGATATGAAAAGTGATCAACCTGTTCCAGTATTGTGTCTAAGATGGAAATACTGAACTCAGAAAGTGTTAATCCTGGGGCAGGTTATGCAAGTACCTTTGGTTTTTTTTTTTGGTTTTTTTTTTTTTTTTTTTTTTGTTGTTTTTTTTGCATTAATGGCAAGACCAAAGCTATCACATGCAGTTTTAAAGCAGTTGACTGACTGTTGTAGTTCTGCAGGTGTTAGAGCAAGAGATGCGGTATCATTGGCATACTGCATTTCTGTCACCCAGGTAACCAGAGTACGTCTTTGTGAGCGAAGTCTTGCCAGATTGAAAAGGCCTCCATCAAAACTAAATTTAATCTCCATGCCCGAGTTGTTTGCAGATTATTCATGCAACATGGCAGCCATGTACAGTGCAAAGAGTGTAGGAGCAAGCACACAGCCTTGTTTCAATCCATGAGTGTATGAAACATAAATGATTGGAAATTTAATTCTACATAACTTTAGTGATGTAGTATTTATCGATAGGACCATCAGTAACATAAATATTTGAGAATTAAGTTTTAGGCCTTCCTCTAAACTACCATTT
This sequence comes from Anabrus simplex, assembly GCF_040414725.1. Lineage (NCBI taxonomy): Eukaryota > Metazoa > Arthropoda > Insecta > Orthoptera > Tettigoniidae > Anabrus > Anabrus simplex. The sequence continues at coordinate 60,013,443 of NC_090277.1, forward strand.
CCCTCACCATGAATAAAATTATTTATAGTGTAGATTGTAGTGCATCATTCCCCGACTTAACATACCGATAATCATTTAATTCTCTTCTGTCATTTTCGTGTGATGCCCGTACATACATACAGACATCATGGAAAATTAAAAAGTGTATTTCTTTGTTACTGTGGACACGACTGATACATAAATACCATTCTTTTTAGATTCTGAACAATGTACAAACAAAACTATTATTTTATATATATAGATATTGTAATTTTCACATACACAAACAAAATTTATTCATTTCCACATTACACAGTCAATTCTTACAAAACTTAAACTATGGAACTAATTTTCACGCTCTCTGAGGATTCAGTTGCCTTTAGGAGTTTTGGTGTGTCTAACATATAAAAAGATACACATCCTTTAGATTATGCTGAACCATTAAGAGTATTTTCACAAATTCTGCTTTGAAATTGTTCCTATTATTAGTTTGTTGTATTGTGATCAATGAAAATACTCTTTCTACATTTGCATTGAGCCCTGGTATAGGAAAAAAGTGTTCTGCAAGTTTTAATAACTGTGAACTACAATCAGCTTTGCCAATTTCTGACTGCAAGGTAACTTGTTATATTCAGGGTTATCACTACCCTCATTCAGGAATTGTTTGAAATTGCAGAACTGACCAAAGGATTTCACACCATCAGTTTGAAAGCCAAACACAGAATACATTTTTCTACATCACAATAATCAATATTACTTTCAGCGCCATACATTTGAAACAGGCTTCCTTCAAATCCTGGTTATCTCCTGTTACTTGTCATGTTGTCAGCTGTCGCACAATAACATGGCAGTGTTCTGACGAAGTACTGTACTCCTGAGAGAGAAGCATGCAATATACAGAGTGGTACATAGCGTCTGTTATCACAATACAAGGCATGCATAAAATAATCATATGTACAGCATATCCATAATTATATTTCTTTATATCGATACGATATTGATGATGCCGTCGCGCAATGAAGACTACTTCTAAATCATAAGTTATGAGTTTCATTATGGTTCTTATTGACAACTGATCACTATCATAGGGTAGAGAAGGATCCACCTATTCAATACCATAAGTTTGTATATTGTCTTATAAAACTGGAACTAGTTTCAACCCTATATATTGTACCGGGAACACCGCTACGACAGAAGATCGAAGTATGTTTGTTGAACTTCGCGCGAGATGGAAGGTAGGCAGCCCGCCGAACACAGTGACGTGGCCGCCGTAAGCCAGCTCTCCGCTACCATATATGGTAATGATCCAGCTCGTCCTCAAAAGTACATTTTTGAGCTAATTTATCGCTATTTTGACACTGCCATCTTAAAGGCCCTTACAATGGACATCATCTCTTCAGATTTCAAGAAAATCCACCGAGTATTATAGAAGTTATAAGGGTAGATAGTACCCGAGTTCTAGACACTTCCATGCGGACGTGTATAAAAGGAAGACCACCCGACCTACGAATTCAGTGTCTGTCACTCCGCCGTCTCTGTGACACGGGTGACAAGAGAAGTCTTGTGTGTGTCGAACTTCTAGTCGACAGTCTGCGATATCCAAGTTCGGTATTTCTCTAAGTGTTGTATCAGGACTTTGCCATATTCTTGAAGTGCCTGAATGGGACTTTGTTTTCTGCGAGCATCGTATTGGAACTTTGTCATATTGACACATTGGGACTTTGTTTTTTTTGTCGTGTGTCGTGATTGGACTTTGTTTTTTTCTTAAAGTGCCATATAAGAACTTTGTTTTTTTTCTGAAGCGTCTCATTGGAACTTAGTTATTTTTGCCAAGTGTCGCGATAAGACTTTATTATTTTCTTAAGGTGACATACTGGAACGTTGTCATCGAAACTTTATTTTCTTCGAGTGTCGTGTTGGGACTTTAACATTTCGACACGTTGGAACTTTATTTTCTTCGAGTGTCGTGTTGGGACTTTAACATTTCGGCACATTGGAACTTTGTTATTTCTACACATTGGAACTTTGTTTTTTTTTGAAGTGCCACATAAGGACTTACTTACTCGACGACGATTGAATTTCACGCGTGTTGTGTATCGCATTGAAGTTACGTTTCGAACTTATTCGAACTTATATTTTTGAATCAATTTCTGGAACATTGAACTTAGGGGACATTAAACATTGCGTTTAATTGTGAAATATGCAATGCTTTCCAAGTGCTGCACAGGGACTTATGTTTTGATTCTTAAAGACTGTGACCATTCGGAATACGCATATCGCATTTCCAGAAAGCCTAGAACTTTCCAGTATTTTGAGTGATCCATAATTTATGAAGTCAGACTTTTTCTTTCAAATATTATTTTCTTTAATGGCTATTCACTTCGCTTATTAATGCAACAGGACAGTTTCCGAGTGCTACTCATTCAGTTCATTGCCAATATGTTTTAAACCTTCAGAACTATGCATTTAGGGCTGCAGTAACAGTAATCCTCTAGAACATCCTGACTTATAGTGAGCTTGCCTTATGAACTTGCATTTCTACCAGTACTTGTTCTTCGAGTGATTATTCTAGAACGTTTTTGCAGTAATCATAATTAAAAGGTCATATCTGTTCAGACAGTGCCCTGAATGTTGGAGTGCCGTACAGGAAATTCAGGTGTGAATTACGTCTCGAATCGAACCCAGGAACGCGTACCAATCTTCGAGACTTCCAGAACGTCGAGACACTTCCAGAACCTCCAGACGTTCCAGAACTCCTCATCCGAGCAGGTGTGGTCCCTGCCCAGTCGATGTCCAGCACCATCCCAGGACTTGGAGGTACCAACCAGCCACGACATTTCCACGCTGCTGTATGAAGGTGATATGAACTTGCTTTTGATGATCAATAAACTCAATTTATCAAAATAATCTCTCAATTTGATAACTATACCTCTCTCTGTACCAGCTCCAATGATAAAGCCACAACCGAGATTAAGCCTCATGCTCGTTCATTTAATATCAAGCGCCTTAAAGATATGAACACATTTTTACGGGTACAGAGAGGAGGTAGTATACGTGGCGCCCACCTTTAGGGGCCAGATTTCATTGGAGCTTAACATGAAAGACTTACATACAGCTCAAACTATGGTGACTAAATTCAATCAGAATAGGAGTGTTTTCGAATTTCAGTGGACACTAACTTAACTGAAGTATAAGTGCATAATTTAAGTGATTTGGTAGAGGTGATTTGCAAAGACTTGGTTTAATTAATGTGTGTTGAAACATTGGCACTAGGATTTAAAACTTTGAACTTTTGACTGAATGCAAGTTTCGAAAATCTTTCAATTTTTTTTGAAGTGTGTCAATCATTATTTCTGTACTTGGTACTAGCGTTATATATTTTAATAAAATGGAGGAGATTATGGCAGCGATTGAAGCCCTTAGGCTCAGTATGAAAGTAGCAAATGAAAACTTAGAACGTAGGATCGTCGAGACCAAAGAACAACTAAATGAATCTAGTTCTAATCTTGAACAGTCATTGAGAGAACAATTAAATGAGTCTAATTCTAATCTTGAACGTCAACTTAATGAATCCAGTTCCAACCTTGAACGTCAATTTAGGGAATCCGTAGTTCAAATTAATGCTGAAGTAGATAAGAAGTTTGTAGAAGCGAATGCCAACCTAGAACAAAGGCTTACTCAGGCTGGTGCTCGCATTGAACAAAAATTTAAAGAGTCCAACGCTAGGGTAGATGAAAAATTTTCGGAAATCAATGACCAATTGAAAAGTAACATGGAGGTCATGAAAGAAGAAATTAAAACCCAAGTTGTAGCTCTTCTTAAAGATGACTTCAAAGCCATTCTCCCCACTTCTCAGGCAATTGCTAAAGAGATGGAAGGCTTAAAAACTCAGTTACAGGAATCACATTCACAATTATCTTTAGCCCAGGTTAAAATAGCCTCTATTCAGGAGAATCTTAGAGATACGCTTAAAAATGACATTCAAAGAGTAAACAATGAAGTCAGTCTTATAAAGAGTAAACAGGGAGAGTTTGATAAAAAATTACTACACACACTCAGGTTACGCGTATATGTCGAGACGTATCCGAATTAAAAAAGGATCTCCAAGATGAAGTTAAGGTAGTAGAAGATACTATTAAACAACAGGTGAAGGATGTTAAAACAGAACTACAAGCACAGATAGAAACCCTTGGTAGTAAAGTCTCTAATTTAGAACTGAAGGATACTCCCTTACTTTCTTCTAGTCTATTAAAAACTAATGAAAACACAAACATTACTACTATCATCCGAATGACCGATGAAAAACCTGCCAAATTCTCTGGGAAGGAGGAATACACCGCTAGGGAATTTTTACTCAACATTGAAGAATATTTTCAAGAAAATAATATCAGTCCTGATCGACAGCTTCGTGTCGTTTCCAAGTTACTAGAGGGACGCGCTCTATCATGGTATTCCGCTTTTAAATATTGCTTTAACACTTATTCTGAATTCAAGGAAGCTCTATTGAAGCGCTTTTGGAATTCAGAGACGCAACATTTAATTAAGTTGCAGTTGTATGCTAAGAAGTACAATACTTCTATAAACACATCCCGTTACTCAGATTATTTTAACGGGCAACTTAAGAAGATGCAATTTTTGGATCCACCATTGCCTGAGCAAGAGCTGATCCAGGCGATCACGTTGCAATTCCCAGCCCAAGTCCAGGAGATTTTGGTAGCTGCTAACATACAATCTTTAGAACAAATGGATGGGATACTTCGTAGATTGGACACAGCCCACGCTCAATGTTTACCGAAAGGGAGTAAGACTAAAGAAATGACTACCAGTCCTGTCGCCATTGTGACACAAGGACGCCCAGATCCGGAAGTACCAGAGGAACGGCCTACATCACGAAACACACCTACCCGATATCGAGGGTATAAAGGACGGCCGGACCGAGGGAAAGCGCCATACCAAAATAGATTAGCATGGAAAAAGCCAACAGAGGCCCAACAAGTAGAGGATAGGGTTTCTTATCGAGATGAATTGAATAGACGATGGCGAGATACTCAAGAGTACTTGAAAGAACAGCGAAAGGGCGAGGATCAAGAAGGAGCCGCCTCGCTAGAGTATCAGCAAGCCGCTGGTAAGAAAAACGAAACGCCTGCCCCGAACCCTAACACAACGGGTGCAAAAAAAACTCCAATGTTTTCTTAAGAAGATTGCCTGAAAATGGAAGGAGGGAAGAGCCGCCCTGCGTAACTCAGGTACATTATTGGCACGTAAAGGACTCGGAACTACTCCATGAAAACATGACACCGTCTAGGCCAGGAATCCAACGTAGCTTGCCAGTAATCACCATTAGGGTTGGCAATATTAAAGTTATGTCATTGGTAGATTCAGGAGCTCAAGCCTCACTTATTTCAGCCAGACTATTAGAAGCCATAAAGGAGAGACGTGATGTACTTGTGATGCCTGTTTCCCAACTTAGGATCAAAGGGATTGTTCCAGATAAGTGCATTAAATGTAAACTACAAGCGTTTATGGAATTCGTCGTGGGACATGTTCAATTTGAGCATGTTTTTCTAGTAATCTCTCAGATGAAATTCAATGTTATCCTTGGATCGGATTTTCTCATCAAATATGGAGGAGTGATTGATTATACAGCAAACGTCATTACATTTTATAACGTTGACCCTGTAGAATTACAGCTGATCGAAGGAGACGACGGTCGGATACAAGGGATAGATACCCCGCAAGAAGAATTCAATGGTGGAAATAGCGATGCTGCACCAGTCGGAGATGAAGAGGGTGATCCCGAAGAAGTGGGACCCGTCGCAGATGTACCCCTAATAGATGAGATGTACGACGACGGTCCAGACTATGTCAGCTCCGTAATCAGTGTGATTGAAGACCCAGTGGCCAACAAAGATGTTGCGGATTCAGTCAAGGAAATCTTCGAAACTTATCCAGACGTGTTCAATGATAAACCCGGAGAGATCCGAGATTTTAAATATCATTTAGATGTCAAGGATACTTCCACTTATAAAAAACGTCCCTATTCCATAGTATGGAGATGCAGAGCATAAGCAAGAACACACATCATGGAACCGCCGAGGGAATATATAATGCTTCTAGCTTAAAAACATACTTCGAGAAAGAAGCCTAAAGAAAATCCTTGTCGAATTTTCTTTGCCCTAAGAGGGGGGGACATGTACCGGGAACACCGCTACGACAGAAGTTCGAAGTATGTTTGTTGAACTTCGCGCGAGATGGAAGGTAGGCAGCCTGCCGAACACAGTGACGTACCCAGCGAGTGACGTGGCCGCCGTAAGCCAGCTCTCCGCTACCATATATGGTAATGATCCAGCTCGTCCTCAAAAGTACATTTTTGAGCTAATTTATCGCTATTTTGACACTGCCATCTTAAAGGCCCTTACAATGGACATCATCTCTTCAGATTTCAAGAAAATCCACCGAGTATTATAGAAGTTATAAGGGTAGATAGTACCCGAGTTCTAGACACTTCCATGCGGACGTGTATAAAAGGAAGACCACCCGACCTACGAATTCAGTGTCTGTCACTCCGCCGTCTCTGTGACACGGGTGACAAGAGAAGTCTTGTGTGTGTCGAACTTCTAGTCGACAGTCTGCGATATCCAAGTTCGGTATTTCTCTAAGTGTTGTATCAGGACTTTGCCATATTCTTGAAGTGCCTGAATGGGACTTTGTTTTCTGCGAGCATCGTATTGGAACTTTGTCATATTGACACATTGGGACTTTGTTTTTTTTTGTCGTGTGTCGTGATTGGACTTTGTTTTTTTCTTAAAGTGCCATATAAGAACTTTGTTTTTTTTCTGAAGCGTCTCATTGGAACTTAGTTATTTTTGCCAAGTGTCGCGATAAGACTTTATTATTTTCTTAAGGTGACATACTGGAACGTTGTCATCGAAACTTTATTTTCTTCGAGTGTCGTGTTGGGACTTTAACATTTCGACACGTTGGAACTTTATTTTCTTCGAGTGTCGTGTTGGGACTTTAACATTTCGGCACATTGGAACTTTGTTATTTCTACACATTGGAACTTTGTTTTTTTTTGAAGTGCCACATAAGGACTTACTTACTCGACGACGATTGAATTTCACGCGTGTTGTGTATCGCATTGAAGTTACGTTTCGAACTTATTCGAACTTATATTTTTGAATCAATTTCTGGAACATTGAACTTAGGGGACATTAAACATTGCGTTTAATTGTGAAATATGCAATGCTTTCCAAGTGCTGCACAGGGACTTATGTTTTGATTCTTAAAGACTGTGACAATTCGGAATACGCATATCGCATTTCCAGAAAGCCTAGAACTTTCCAGTATTTTGAGTGATCCATAATTTATGAAGTCAGACTTTTTCTTTCAAATATTATTTTCTTTAATGGCTATTCACTTCGCTTATTAATGCAACAGGACAGTTTCCGAGTGCTACTCATTCAGTTCATTGCCAATATGTTTTAAACCTTCAGAACTATGCATTTAGGGCTGCAGTAACAGTAATCCTCTAGAACATCCTGACTTATAGTGAGCTTGCCTTATGAACTTGCATTTCTACCAGTACTTGTTCTTCGAGTGATTATTCTAGAACGTTTTTGCAGTAATCATAATTAAAAGGTCATATCTGTTCAGACAGTGCCCTGAATGTGTGGAGTGCCGTACAGGAAATTCAGGTGTGAATTACGTCTCGAATCGAACCCAGGAACGCGTACCAATCTTCGAGACTTCCAGAACGTCGAGACACTTCCAGAACCTCCAGACGTTCCAGAACTCCTCATCCGAGCAGGTGTGGTCCCTGCCCAGTCGATGTCCAGCACCATCCCAGGACTTGGAGGTACCAACCAGCCACGACATTTCCACGCTGCTGTATGAAGGTGATATGAACTTGCTTTTGATGATCAATAAACTCAATTTATCAAAATAATCTCTCAATTTGATAACTATACCTCTCTCTGTACCAGCTCCAATGATAAAGCCACAACCGAGATTAAGCCTCATGCTCGTTCATTTAATATCAAGCGCCTTAAAGATATGAACACATTTTTACGGGTACAATATATATTGGGTCATCTTCAGCCACTCTACAATTGGAAGACATATGCACACATAAAACCAATAATAAATTAAACACTTTGGTATGTTACATCACAGTCTTAATTTTAAACTTTAATGAAGTCCGAACAACATTTGACTTCTGTAGGATCGACGACATAGTTCAGCATCAACAACAACTGTTTTGATGTGTCATTTAGTTTCAAGTTTGGATGTGTTGTTTGGACTTCATCAATGTTTTAAATTAAGACTGTAAATTGTAGCACACCAAAGTGTTTAATTTATTATTGGTTATATGTGTGCATATGTCTTCCAATTGTAGCATGGCTGAAGATGACCCAATATATATAGGGTCGAAACTAGTCCCAGTTTTATAAGACAATATACAAACTTATGGTATTGAATAGGTGGACCCTTCTCTACCTTTTGATAGTGAATACTTCTAACAACAAAGTAGTAAAGCAGATTATTCCAAAATAACTAGATTCACTAAAAGACGACATTTCGGGTTTTTAAAATAACCCACCTGGACCCCGAACAATGGTCTATAAAGGAGGACATGTCCGGATAAAAGAGGACATCTGGTCACCCAATCTATGTATGACCTGTTATGCTAATTCAGTTTTTTCTTTAGTCTGCCCCATTTGATGTTGTACGCTATTTTGTTGGTGTGGAAAAGCTTTATGAATTTTCATTCCACAAAGTTGCTGGAGTTCTAGGAGAGAAGGGCCAGCTGTTAAAACAAAAGAATATCAAAGCCGTTATGCACGGGAAAGAACTAAACAGATAAGTAATGAAAAGTGCAGGTGGCAGAAAAATTTCAGTGTGCAAAATTATTTCCATTTTGGCTTGCCTGCTGTGTTTAATAATGAATAAAACGTATATGCCAGAACCAAGAATGTGTCACATTTGTTATTGTAGCATAACAATAAAGCAAAATTTGTACTTTCATTAGATGCCAGCCATGCACTAAATAAGTCTTAAATCTAGATGTTGGCACATTCATGGTTTTGACATATAGGTGCTGATCTCTTACTGTGTTAACAATATTCTTTCCTGGGTAAAAAATCCTTTGTTTTTCGAAATCAACATCATTTCCAAGAATTGCTTTCATATCTTCTGTTTTTTCCTTATTTTTAAACATTGGTACTCTTAGAAACGATTAATGTCAAAACAAATTTTCCTTTGCTGAAATCATGTTCCTTACATATATTTGACTGTGGGAACCTGCTGTTCCTTACTTATATTTGACTTGCAGTAATTTGGTGCATGTAAACACATTACTGCTAACAAATTATGTATTTAATTAATTTAATAAATGTGCCTTATGAAGGGCAATTCACTTGGGACTGAACACTTGCTGTTTTTTTAAACGACTTAATTGTGTGAGGAGCTCAGATGGTTGAGGCACTGGCCTTCTGACCCCAACGTGGCAGGTTCAATTCTGGCTCAGTTCGGTGGTATTTGAAGGTGATCAAATATGTCAGCCCCATGTTGGTAGATTTACTGGCACACAAAAGAACTCCTGCAGGACTAAATTCCGACACCTTAGCATCTCTGAAAACGATAAAACTAGTTAATGGTACGTAAAGCCAATAACAGTATTAGAGCCTGGGCACAAGAAAAGGAAAGCAATGCCAGACTTGGTTGCCGTCCTGTGGCTGGCATTTCAAGTCCTTGGCTAGGAGACGTGTATTTTCCTATGCAATACACTTTGATTAAAAAATTGGTAGTGGACGTCACTATTATCATGACCGTAGGGTTTTGAGGGTTTTGTAGTCTAAATAAATTATTTTTGCTGTTTCAGCTAACCTCCAACTGAGTATCCAAGTTAACACAGCGCCATCTTCTAACAGAGTATGTGTGTGACATCACATATTTAGCATAAATTTTGACTTTCTTTGAAACGCTATTTCATGAAAACTACATTTTAATTTTTTGCAACCGGTAGCCCCCTCTTTTATCTGTTAATTGGGCCATTAAATATAACCGTAAGTTAAATGTTCTCAGCAATATATGCGTACTACCCAAACACTGAAAGCGTTTTGAAATTTTTCTTTACTGTACTTCTGTTGTCGAAAAACGTAAGTCAATGTTGAAACAAAGAACAGTTCAAATCATATCTCACAGTCATCATACCTTCCAAATAATAAGCGTTCAGTCCCAGATGAATCACCCTATCTAAAAATTATATTCTTTTCAAAAAAACATTAACTTGTGCCTTGTATGATGAATATTTTTAAATAAATGTATTCTTTGAACAGTTGATGGTTCTGTTTCTTTTGTGCGACTGTGACGAGGAAGTCAAGTCATTACAGTTGAGTTGGAAAATTCTGGCTCCGTTCCTGCACTGTCATTTCCTTTCCTTCTATTTATTTATTTATTTACACTGTTTACGCCCACATTGGAGCATCAAAATCAACCTTATATAATCTTCAAAAAATAAGTTCATTTTTAAAAACTTGATAATTTTTTCCTTTCCCAAAACTTCATTCTAGACGATCTTGCAGCCCGTTCTTCTACTGATATAACATACTGCTTATGTTTTGATGTTTTAAGTGATAGTTTTGTATATTTGTTGTTTAGAATCTTCTCTTCTCTTCTCTATTTTCAATTTGCTCTGTAGTAATTTTCAATTCATCCAAATCCATTTGTATTTCTTTAAACCAAGTGTTTTTTGTTTTACTATTCCAAAAGAAATCAAAAAGCTGGTTTAGGAGTCCAAAATTTAGCAAATGGTATATGTGTCCAAAAAATGCAATCCTCCGTTTTCTCATCATGTCAATAATTGATTCACTTCGCTTGTATATTACTGAATTGATCGCATAATTCTTCTATCCACTTTCTGGAGATTGTTTGTTGTTGCTTGGGTATTAAGCTTGAATAATGTTTCACTTGCATACGTTGCTTCTGGTTTGATGACGGAGATATAATGGTGAAATTTAGCATTATTACTATAATCTATCAGCTTCATTGTCCGTATTGATGAATTAAGAATGCAAATATGAAGAATGAGATTTCCACCTAATCAATACTTTATTACAAAATGTTTAAAGTTATCTACATTAAAACAGGTCAAAAATCTGAGAAAGAAAAAGGGAGTGGAATTAGAATAACTGATAGATTGTGCCTGCTAAATGGAAGTAGGAATTAGAATAACTGATAGAGAGTGCCTGCTGAATGGTTTGTGTGCTATAGAGTGTGTGTTACTTACATGTGGGCTGGATATGTTTTCAAGTGTAGTCGGGAGTGTGCTGCACCTTGTTGCGTGTACGTCGTGTGGCTGTCGTAGTGTTCAGATTGAGAGGTGGTGGGGAGGGGGAAGCAGCTTCTGGAAGGGGTGGGGTGGAGTGGGTTGTGTCTTTTGGGTTTTGTGTGGGTTTGTGTCTGCTGATTCTTTTTAAATATGTGTCTTTTAGAATGGGAATGGCTGTGAAGAGGATGTTAGTTTTATCTGTGATTTCATTTAAGTTGAGGTTGGGATTAGAGTATTGGTCCATATTGATATAAAAATCTTCCATTATGTTGAGCAATGGGCCTGTGGGGTTTTAATGTAGATAACTTTAAACATTTTGTAATAAAGTAGTGATTAGGTGGAAATCTCATTCTTCATACTTGCATTCAATTTAGCATTAATCAAAAGAAACTGTTTTTCTTAACTCGGCCATATAATTTGTTGTGCTCGTCTCAGTTTTAGAGTTCTATTATCTATGGATGCTTTTTCATTAGCATTCCCAGTGACAATTTCACCAAGGTATTTAAATTTATTTACAACTATTTTCTGAGTATTATTTAATATAATATGTGGAGTGTCAACATTAAAGGATGGCATCATTTCCGTTTTCTCAAAAGATATTTTCAACCCAACCTTCGCTGCTAATATTCCTACTTGAAATTTTGCTGATAGCACCAGATCATCAGCAAATGCAAGACAATTTAGTTGAATATTTCTTCCAATCTTAACAGTCGGAGGACATAACTTACTCCATTCATACATAATTTTCTCCAAACAAACAAACAAACAAACAAACAAACAAACAAACAAACAAACCCCATGGCATTACAGGCCTTGGCCTACCAAGTGACCGTTGCTCAGCCCGAAGGCCTGCAGATTGCGAGGTGTCATGTGGTCAGCACGACGAATCCCCTCGGCCGTTATTCTTGGTTTTCTAGACAGGAGACGCTATCTCACCATCAGATAGCTCCTCTATTCTAATCATGTAGGCTGAGTGGACCTCGAACCAGCCCTCAGGTCCAGGTAAAAATCCCTGACCTGGCTGGGAATTGAACCCAGGGCCTCCGGATAAGAGGCAGGCATGGAACCCCTACACCACTGGGCCGGCATAATTTTTTCCAGCACACAATTAAACATCAATGGGGATAATCCATCTCCCTGTCGAAGACCAGTGTGAATTTCAAATGGTTCAGAGATTTCATTTCTGAACCTAACTTTAGACTTTGTGTTTCTCAGAGTGACCGCAATAAGGTTAACAAGTTTCCGATGTAGACCAAATACAGTAAGGATATGTAGTAATGATTTATGATGGGTAGTATCAAAATCAACAAAAATGATCACTAAATTTTTGCTCCTAATGCGTTGATGTTTTATGATCCATTTGAAACAATAATTTGATCTGGACAACTTCGTCCTGTATGAAAACCACCCTGATATTCACCCAATTCCCTATTAAGCTGGTCATGGATTCTGGAATACAGGATCTTAGATATTCCATTTTTCATGCAATTTTTCTGTATTCCAAATGTCAATGAGATGTTTATGTAGATTCTGAATAGTCTGTATATTCATACATTCTGTATGAATTTATTTAATTTACCAGTTCAATAAATGTAAATATTTTTGTTGCAAAACTAATTGGCCCTTGAGCAAGTCTTCTGAGAACCTGAAGAGAGACTCATCACGCTGTCCTGCATCACCTGCTAATCTCCTTGTTGGATGTCAAAAGTACATTTAATGTCTGCAGCAACTCTCACTTACAAACTATTATGTACCACAATTTATTTTGCATGTTAACTGTTAATTTTTAGGGGTATATATTTATGACACTAATAAACATACAAAGGAACAATACCATAAATATTCTAATGAGATAGTTTAGTAATACTACCGGTATATTTATTTATTAATAAATTAGCCAAGCAGATTGAAAATTATTTAAAATCTTCACTTATAAGGCAACCACTGCACAGTCTCGTGTTGTCTCTGTTCTACTAAAATTCTCTTGACTGTCTTCAATGACACTTTCATAGCATTCTTATTAGAATATAGTTGTACTTTGTACACTTATACTATTCTTGTGTTTTATTTTTATTCTCTTCATAAAACTATAAACATTGGGAACAATCTTGCATGTTTGTCCTCTTTTTTTGGTTGTAAATTTCAGTTTAAAATTTTACTTTGTACACTTATACTATTCTTGTGTTTTATTCTTTCTCTCTTCATAAAACTATAAACATTGAGAACAATCTCGCACGTTTGTACTCTTTTAGAGTTTACAATAAGCATAACTCATTTGGTGCACGAACAGTAGGAATCTGCACTGACAATGAACTGATTTGCTTTAAGCTACTGACCGCACTTCCGTAAAGTCTGTCACAAGAAATAGCACCTCCGTTCCTACATTCCACTAGTATCCTAGCTGTCAATCAACTGAGATAGGTCTGCCAGCAGGCTCTGCTTTCTCTTTCAAGTGTCAAATTGATTAGAGGCAGTTATACAGTGGATGCCCTCCTCCCTGGCCAATTAGGTGAATAATGTTGCTTTCAGTTTCCCAGTCCCAAGCATCTGAGCTTCCTTCCACCCTGTCCCACTCACAGAGAAGATGCAACTTGTTTCCTGTTGGTTGTTGCTTACAATAACAGATGCGATTTCTAGTCAGTTTGCAGATTTATTCACTACAGTATGTGGGTGTTCTAATGTAGAGATTTTTAAATGAGTGCAAATAAAAGAAAACCATCCAACAGAAATTTAAAGTGTTTAGGTAAGTGTGAATCTGTGCATTTAATTTGTAATGAATCAGGATTCTGGAAAAGTAAGTAAATGCTTGGCAGCACAAATAAAAATATGTAGACGATTCGTATTCAGGTGCAATCAGCAAAAAATACTTTCTACTACGGTACTTTAAAGAAGCAGAGAAATAAAATCATTTGAATGGTATATTTTAGTATTTTAAAACTAAGAATTTAGCATTTAAAAAATTAAATTTAGCATTTTCTAGCATCCGGTGAATAATGCCGCTTACAGTTTCCCACAGTCACGAACATCCAAGCTGCCGGGTGTATTACAATGAAAGAAAGATGATCGTAGTGTTTGTGGCAACTATAGTGGTATATCACTGCTATCTATAGCAAGTAAAATTCTTGCTAGAATTCTCCCCGATCGGCTGCAGATTATTTTTGAGAGGTTCCTACCTGAATCACAGTGTGTTTTCAAACCTCCACAAGCATGACAGATTAGATCTGTGCAAGGAAAATCCAGGCTATCCTCAGCATTTTGTATATCTGGTCAAATCATTCATTAAAATATTTTCTCTGGTCCATACCCAGCACCCATGGATTGAAAGAAGGATGTGCGTTTGCTCCAACACTCTTCACTTGGCTGCCATGCTTAGAGATAACCGAGGTGCAAATGTCCGATATCGCTTCAATGTGGGACTGTTCCATCTCTGTTATGGAATTGCAATATGACGCTGCAGCACCTGCTCTCGCACCTCAGGAGCTGCAACAGTCAGTCAATATTTTGAAGAGTGCTTGCAATTGTTTTGGTCTCTCCATTAATGCTCAGAAAAGCAAAGTACTCTCGCAGCTTGCACCTGGGTCGAACCTCTCAGCTTTCAATATTTCCATTATGGATACTACACTGGAGAGGGTCAACCACTTTTTATATCTAGAAAGTATATTCTCAACAAATGATAACTGCTCATAAGATGTGGATAGGAGAATTGGTGCTGCCCACTGTAATGACCAATGATATTAGGTAGATGGTGGTGGTGGTGATTATTGTTTTAAGAGGAAGTACAACTAGGCAACCATCCTCTATATAACACTAATCAGAGGGAAGAAATGGAAGGGTCGCAACACTTCAAAAAATGAAGGTATCGGCCAAAGGAATACAAGGGCCACGAAGGACGTGAAAATGAAAGACTCCCTAGCCCTTGCAAACCTAATAGCGTCGGGGTCGGAAAAGAACAAGAGTTGACCAAGAGAGGTCGGATAGGATAGATGAAAGTGAGGAGCCTGGCACAAGTAAGTGGAAGCAATGCCAGGACTCAGCTAAGAGCCCCGTGGTAGCCAACCCACGCTCCAAAGTTCAGAGCCCCTGGGGCCCCTTTTGGTCGCCTCTTACGACAGACAGGGGATACCGTGGGTATTATTCTACCACCCCCACCCACAGGGGGATGATATAGGTAGATAGAACAAGTTCACATCAATATATAACACATGGAGATTTGGAAATGCTCAAGTTTATACAGTACACAATATACTGTAATCATCCAGCTACGATCAATAAGTAATAAGAGACCATGCGGTAAAAATAATAGGAGTAGCAATAGAAATAGCAGCCTCGCCCCATACAAAAAAAAAAAAAAAATATATATATATATATATATATATGGCCCAGTGGAAACTAACGCGAGTGAGCCTCTGAATAGCCGAGAGTGTCCAGTTAAGTGAGGAATACGATAGGTTGAGATTACAAGGAAAGTGAAAACCACAATAAATTTAGATTACAAATGTATTCAAGAGAGAATGAAACAACAACAACAAAAAATCATTACAAATTTTCTCAGAACATCACTAATCTGTAAAAATATGGTGTTTTCCCAACCATTAACCTCAATACAACTATAATTTGTTTCATAATAAAGCATACAAAGGGAGAGTAAGAAAGAAAGAATCAGGGGGAGGAGGAGAAAAGGAAGAAAACACGTTACAATACCAAAGGTCTTTGGGAAGTACATAGGAAAGTTGATTTTAAAAGGGAACTACATATATGGACAGTCTATCCCCATGTAAGAGGGGCTGCCTGGCCGAGGCGGTAAAGGCGTGCTCGGTTCCCGGCACTAAAAGCCATGCGCCATTTCATTTTTTACCTCAAAATATGAACCCCTTATTCTAAAGGTTGGGAGGCAACCCGCTTGATCAGAACTGTCATGCTGTTTGCTTACCTTACCCTGATATTTATAATTGGCTAGTTTTGCCTATGTGTTGTTTTAATGAATACTGTATTGAGGGCCACAGAGAAAGCCGGACAACGCTATTCACTTGATGGAACTGAGGATGACACTATGGGAAGATAGCAATGACAAACATGATTCTTCCAGTAGTGGCAATGATGAATACACATTTGGGAGCATGCAATTACTGTATTGACTTTAATATTTTGATGTATTACACATTAATATTAAATTGATAAAAATTCTACATAACTTTTTTTCTTTTCCTTTATACAGTAAGTAGAGTCCCAGATGCTTTGCAACAGCGTGAAGATTATGATGCATTCCTTAAAACATATGTATATTTTATTGTTTTGTAGTACAGTACATAATTATGTACGATTAATTTCACCTTGTTTTCTTGATACGGCAAAAGCCCAAATATTATTATCACGACTACAATTACGGGCTGTTAAAGCATCAATCTAATGATTAATTCTTGAAAATAAAACACACATTTCTTTTTATTTAATTTAATGTTTCTCCTAATTAGGGTGCGTAGATTATTTGATGGCACGGAGTATTAATGTATAGATTCCGGCAACTAGCTGTGCACTTGGCCTTGGGAGCGCAGCAGTGGGAGAGGGACGATAAGCAGAGCGGGGACCATGTCAAATGTGTACCTGACTGATAACATTGACGCACACGGCAGTAAGTCGCTGGACACAGGCCAGTGACACTTAGCTTGGCAAATGTTTTGCGCTGAAGTAGTATCCAAGAGGAGTGGGATGCACAGCTGGGTGCCGCTTTCTGTATATATGGTATACTACCACCATTAATATAGTGGCAAAATTATCTTATATATATATAAAATCCCTAATTCTGTCTGTCATTCACAGCGATATTGAGAAAACGAGAAGGTTTCAACAGTTGAAATTTGTACCAGTTATAGATTGGAATGTCTTCTTTACAAGAAAAATACAATGAACCTCTCACGACCACAACTTTTGTACTTTTTTAAAGAAGAATATATTTCTACCAGCAAAATCATCATATATTTGCCATAATGATGTGGGTTCACAGCTATATCGATCAGCATGATGTCGAACTGAGTATATCCTGGCTTCTGTTGCCTTCCACAGATATCTGAGAGACTTAAACTGGTGTCGGTTATGGGTTACAAGAACAATGCAATTATGACCAACATACTTGAACTGTTCAGTGAAAAATACCATCTTTCAGTGAAATGCATGAATCATTTTTTTTCCATTCTGGGTTTATCTCTGTCGATTAGCACAAGAAATAGCAGCCCATCAGATGGCCATTGTCGTTAACGCGTCAAGTTTATATGGTCTGACACCGAGGTTAGCCAGTTTGAATCCCATTTGTTTTTACCGTCAGAATGTGGGAGGTGGTGTTATAGAATTTCTAATCACCAGAATGTGTGCCAAAAGCCTGGATTAAATTACAAAACCTCTCCACGGAGCTCATATGGAGTGACGCTATTGACAGTGATTAGTTTTGGACAGCTGTTTTGTAGCTTTCTCAAGAGTACGCAAATCCATAGACATCAAAGTAACACCAAGCTACAACTGCACTCAATATGGTTTGTAAGGAAATACTACAATACCTGTTTTGATTCCATTCAAATGCCGTACAAAACCTAGAAAGTGTCGCTTCTGTTCGTGAGATATATTAATAGCCCATTTAGAATTTCCAATTACCTTATAGATAGTAATTTCGACTGTCAAAGACACACTTAAGTACTAATTATCATCATAAAATTTAGGATATGTTGAACAATCAATAACCCAAGTTCCTTTGAAATCTGTCTGGTCCAATCCGGCTCCCTTCTTAGTTCATTCACTGGTACTTGCAGGCTGAATGTTGAAAGTAGAAAAACAATCTTAAAGAAAATATAATATATTTCTCTATACAAGATACAAAATGCACGATTCATTCTTTACCACAGATTGTAGCATCAGACACATCAATTAATACAACAATGATTTACAGTGTGTAGGAGAATTGTTATCCAACAATCACAGATCATGTTGTAGGGAATGAGGACAATTAAAATGAGGATAGAAACTAACCTTCTACCTCACAATTTTCATCCTGTTTCAATGAGGGGGAAGTAAGTTATCCTTTAAAATGCGGACAACGGTATAACAATATATCGTTGTTTGAACAGCACGCCTTACCATCTGCATTTAGCAAAATTATGAATGGTAGATGGTTTTGTTACCACAAAGAACGTACTTTCTAATTTTATCACTACACGGCTCATTTGTTAATTTATTTACGCAAACTGTATTTCTGAATTTCATGCATTTCTCTGGTCATGTGATGATTGGCAGTCACGTAACGCTACTGAACTACAAACAGATACGTTTCAGATTTTCTGTGTTTATTCACTGGGATGACTGCACTGCAGAGGGATTATCAAATTTTATCTGTAACTTAATTTTAATTTTGAATTATATTTATTGCTATTTTTGAAATTTGATTGTTTTTGTTTTCAAAGTGTTTCAGAAAATATTTAAAAAATATATTTTGGAAATTTAACAGTATTGCAATCATTGCCAGTAGTACGTACATACCATCCTCAACATTTCCTGTAAATTTAAAGCCAAAATATTCAAAATTATAAATTATGTGGTGCTTTAAATAAGGACTTGGAAAATTACTAAAAATCAGCCTGGCATTCTTGGCATATTCTCAACATGGCACTACGAGGCTTAACGTAGGATTCAACCAAAATTTATTTGGTGGGAATCTTTATGGTTATTCTGCTTGGTCTCAGGTTGAATTTTACTTTCAAGCGACAGTGGGAGTAAAGGGAAGACAGAGGAACTTCTTTTATTTGGCCCTCATGAATCCACTGTCTTTCTTTTCCCCCCACTGCAAAAATGTGTGTATTCTTTGAAGAATACAAGAGATCACTGGACCCACACTTCAAGCTACCATTACCTTGAAATGCCAGTCTGGGTTTGAAGGTAAGGTATATTATTTCTTAGTTCCTCTGTTTAATCCTAAGACTGCCAAGTGAAAACAATACTGACATTTTATAGTAAGTGACAACAATGTGCAAAAACTGACAGTGAATAGCAATATTGAGCAGAAATAGGGTGTAAGCAGTGACCAAATTTACGATTTTGATTATCCACTGCTAACAGATAAAGTACAGACCAAGGGGAGGAATTGTAAGAATAGGCAGAAGAAAAAGATGATGAAGAAGCTAAGCGAGCTGTGATAGTGGAAGAAATTTTTTTGAGTGATGAAGAATGCTTTGAAATCTTAAATTGTTACAGGAATTTAACCATCATTTTGTTTAACCCAAATCAAAATATTCATGATGGTGTAATAAGTGTTTTACAACCATCCCCCTTTTTTTCTGTCTATCTCTTTCATAAACTTAAATTTAATATATTCACCAGGCTTGACCTCGGTCTTTCACTTTCAGCTAATTTTAAGTGGTTGTTCTATGACCTGTATTTTTCTTTAGTGAAGGTGGTCGCTTCACATTTTCAACTTGTAAAAGATTAAGTAGCTTTTCTTTAAATATCGACCCACTATGCACAGTGGATCAATTCGCTTTCACATCCTAACTCTAGTTTTATTTTGTGTCTCTAGTAACTTGAAATACTTTTCATGTAAACTAGTATCGGTAAAATCACCGTAAGAAGGTCTGTAACTTAATTCTACCACAGTTTGCATTCCTTATTTCGTGTTTATATGTGCATTCTTTATTTCCTTTTGTTTTTTAATAATAAACAGAGGTTAACTGAATTAGTCTTTTCAAAATTTTGCTAAAAAAAAGATTATGTTCTATCGCCTTGTAGGGTTGCTAATGCTTTCTACATCCTTGATCTTTAGCTGTCGTTGGTTGTAACTAATTTTATTGTGTTTTGATGTTTGTTTTTACTTGTTCTAAATCTAATTTTTTTTTTTTTTTTGCATTTCAAAAGATTTCTTTTTAATTCATATATTATAATGTTCATTATTTAATAATTTTTCCCGAAAAACTAATGGTTTACTTAGAACACCACACGGAAATAACTCCAGCTGAACTCATGTTGGTGAAGCTCCAATGTAAATGTGTTACGGTCTAAACACCATACAAATTTGAAACAAAAGAAACGTACATGCAATTTTAATAAACAGAAATGAGTACAGTATTGAGTTAAAGTGTCTAATTTGCACTATATTTTTTGTTTGTTTGACTGATTGTGTGGCTTGTATTAATTTACTACTTTTCTGAATTAGCAAGGGTTTTGCAATTTGTATTCATGCTAACATTTGACATCCAGATATGCATTATGTTTTTTGTTTGTTTGACTGTGTGGCTTGTATTTGGTTATTACCTTTTCTGAATTAGCAAGGTTTCTGCAACTTGTATTTTTTGTTTGACTGACTGTGTGACTTGTATTTATGTATTACTTTTCTAAATTAGCAAGGTTTTTGCAACTTGTATTCGTGCAAAAATTTTTCCTCAGTTTTTGACGTATTTTGATGTTTCATGACAACTAGGTACATAAAAAATTGGGTTTCGCAACATTAAGTGTCATTTAAGACATTGTGGGGGGGGGGCCTTCTGAATCATTTGTGCTGCAGATCTCATCTGAAACAACTTGGAACTTAATTCTTGATATAAAAGCCAAAGGCAGGCGTTTAAACAAGTGGAAAGATGTGGCAATCCAACTGACAAGCTAGATATCACAACAGAGCAAAAACGCTAGTTTTTCACAATTTAAAAGGCCTGAAGAAATTAAATAATTTAACCTTTACTAGTCGACTGGGAGGCCGGCCCCGATGTTATGTTTTCTCAAGTAGGTCAAATGATTTACGATCGTCTTATAGCAATTATACGATTCATTGTACAATTTCAGTGGTTGTTTTAACTTCTCAAAGGAGTTAATGAAATATCTCGAATATATTGAAACACTACTATCGAATTCCAGCAAGAAACAACCAAGTCTTTCTGTTTATGTTCTGCATACTCACTGAGCGTCATGACATCTACCAGTAATATAGATAGCAAATGTAAATGTACCTTTCTGAGCGATTCAGACATTATTGATGCAGTTGAGAATTCCAATGATATTAAGTTTTCCTTGGATATTTCTGAAGAAGTTAACAGAAAATTAGTTGAAGAACCATCAGCCGAGAGAAAGTCTGTGCGAGGATCAGCAAAGTAAGGTCGTCAATCAACATGTGACACATGTGAAAGGCTGAACAGGAAACCTCATTTTATTTATTCCAATGAGAAAAGCAACACAAAGGACTCTGCGCAGTGTGTTCAAATAGGCTGTTAGGATTATAAGAAACATCTATCGAACTTTGAGAAAATTGGACAGTGAAAAGAAAAGAAGTACTGTATATTATCTTTGTATGTTCATATGTTCATTTGTTGTACTTCAAAATGTAATATTTTAAAAAGAGGTTTTTTTTTCATGTGTGTTAAAATTAAAAATGTCTTAGTTTTTTGGTATGTATGTTTTAAAGAAATTTTTTTAATTATTTGGTTTTTGGCGATGTTATGTATAAATCAAGGTTTTTATAACTTTTTAGACATGGTGTACTTGCACGTGTAAGATCTGTATGATGCTTCGAGGAATTTCCTGTTGCATCAGTATGGAAATTTCTTGAAGCTACACGCGGTATTTTGTCAGCAGTTTTTTCTGAGCGCTCATTGGCCATAATAAAACCATTTGCTATTGGCAAATGCTAGAAATGTGGGCGCGCTCATTGGTTGTTTCGCAATTTCAGCACTTCCAGCCCTGGCCACTTGGCCATAGTCAATCTTGTTCTCTCCGTCTTGTAGTTCTGACTGGCAATGGGTGAAGTAGTCTACCCCACCTGATGGGTCCTCAGCTCTCCCGGGGTAAGCACTATCTCCTTCTTATTTTGGATTTTCAAGTTTCAAATGTAGCTTTAATTTTCCTTACCTCTCGAGTTTGCCCGAAATTTCTCCCATTCACCAAATTTAATTTCGCATGACTTAGCCCGTGTGGTTAGGCGTATTCATTTTGTGTTAGAGGCACTTCCCTTTTATTTTGGTTTCATAAAATGTTTTATATGTAAAATTTCATTTCTCTTTCCTTGGTTGTAATTGTACAAATTTTAATTTTCCCTGGGGTGTGCCTCGTAATTTTGTTTCCTCTTAATATATCCTCATTCGAGACGAGTTCCTTGTCCTGAAGTGTTTTAGGAAAGGCTGCTTCCTGAACGGGCTCTGTGTTAAGATGTTTATTATTTTTACCTTTTTCTTTTTGTCATGTGTTGCTTTTCCATTATTATCATGTATTAAAATGTAGGCATCATTTGTGAACACGTGTTACTTTTATCATTATCATTATGTCTTAACATGCAGGTGTCATTTGCGAACACGTGTTACTTTTCTTAATTGTATGAAACTATTCTTACTTTTGGTATGTTTTCAAAATCACTGCCGTGAAGCTTGTAAATGTTTTGGTGTTAAACTTGCGTCAATGACGGTTCCGATTGTAATGTTATTTATTTTATCCACTTTGTTTTTTTAGTAAAATGCAATACATATATAAAAATAAATAAAAACCCTCTTTTTAAAATATCACACTTTGAAGTACAACAAATAAACATATTAACATACAAAGATAACATTCGGTACTTTTTTCTTTTCACTGTCCAATTTTCTCAAAGTTCGATAACACGAAACTGTGTACTTGTGCAAATTGTGAAAAGAAACCTGGTCGGCATCCAGGCGTTTGTTTCGTGCTGTACCACACGAGAGTCGATTACAGGACTAACGGGGCAGGTATAAAACAAATTAGAAAAGCAGTAGCAGTAGCAAAATCAGCCCTGTATCTAAAGATTCAACCCTGAATTTAAAGTTTAGTTAGATTAAAAGCATTTGTGTGAAACTTGCCCCTTTTAAATACAACCTGCTGTGCAAACATTCTCTACTTAAATATGACTGCTAAAGTTTAATAACATTGTTACTTGTGCAAATTGAATCTGAAAAGGAAAATTGTGAATTAGAGGGTTGGTTGGTGACATTTTACTGGTGGGGGTGCAGGTTTAGTAATGAAAAAAATGTGAGAATTCAATTAAACGATACCTGAAGTAGTAGAGAGGAGAGATCCTGCCTTCATGCTTGCCAGGGATCCACCGTCTCACCCCCAGACGCATTCTTACTCAAATAGCAAAAATTTTAAATGGAAACTATGTAATTGCAAGTTATAAATCTCATTCTGTATTGACGGTTGTCACTTTACAAATCAGCAAAAAGCAGCCATTTTCTGTGACTCTATTGGCCGGCACGTGATGACTGTCTGTCTGCAGGGCTGCCATATTCTATGCAAATAATGAAACAGGAAAGTTTGAAAGTGTCATGGCATGTACTGGATGCGAGTGCCATATCCCCAACATCAACATGTTAAGCCAGTGTTCATTAATTCAAATCTTATCCACTGTTGAATTTAGAATGTGCTGATCTGCCAGGGAATAGTTCATTAATTCAAGTTTTATCCACTGTCAAATATAGAATGTGCTGCTTTCTCAGGGATCTGGACAAAAACCTCCCTATTCTTATTTTAATTATCCTGACCCCCTTTATCATGGCCTGCTTTTATTGGATGACAAGTTTTTGTACCCTCTGTACTTACATACATAATAATATGCTAATATGAAATATGCTATAACAAATTCTGCCATTTGTGGAAACTGTCTCAGCAATAATTCTGTCACATCCAACAAAGGTGGATCACGACTGTTGACCATGAACCACGACCAAATGTCTCTGTAGGCTGCCTTTGTTGCGATATGGTTTATCACATAATCTACAGGAATATCTCCTTTCCTCAGCGTGACTTAGCATATGTTTATTTAATACACACACACTCTCAAACTTTTCACGACACCGAGTACACGTGTGCAATTTCTTCCTAGTTCCTGTTAATCGATGGGCCTTCCAGGCCGATCGTGAAGTATAATTTTGGTCACATTTTGAACAGTATAGTTTCTTCTCGCAACACCGATGGTATTTCAAACTGTAACTGGTAGAATAACCCTTCATACACTTAGAACAACGAAATGCTTTACCAGCACTATGGTTTAAAACATGAGTCATGAGGTCTCTACTCGATCCATAAACTTCACTACACTCGGAGCAGGAATAATGCCTCTTGACTCTGTGAATAACGCGGTGCTCCTCAAGTTCATCTTTGCATCGAAATGTTTTCACACAAACAGTACATGAGAATATCTTCTCTTCTACCTCAGAGAATGTACAGTGCTTTGGAGTCTTCACACTAGAGATCTCATCGTGCTTAGGCCAGGCTGTAGGTCTCTGGACGTAGATATCCAAATAAATAACTTCCGAAGGGTTCAGCAGGTCGGATGGCTGCTTACTATTGCAATCTTCTCCGATTCCATCGTAACCGTTGTTCACACTTTTCACACTAGCATCATCTTCCACACTAAAAGGGCACGAACAAGAAGTATTAAAAGACATCACAGAAATTGTTCAATTTTGACACTGATTACATAGTAATGATAATCCTGTGAATTATACTAACTTTACTAGTAATAACCAGCTTGAGACTCAGGGGAAAAAGTAGGTCAGATGTGAATGTAAAAACTCATCAAGACCCTTAGCCTCTCTTGCCTTAATCCTCCAATTTCCTACCTATTCATGGTACAACTGTCAAACCAATCAACCCAGAGAAAGGCTGGGTGCCCAACCCCAGTGGGAAACCGAGTTGGTCAGCAGAAAGGAACTGAGAGTCAGTGGAAAGCAATGGAGAACCACAACCAATTTATTTTCCCAAGAAAACCCTATGGCTATACTCTACCTTCAATTGAATTGTGAAGTACAGTAAAATCCAGTCAACAGAAATTAAGCAAACAGGAAGAAGGCTGTCATCAAAATACCTGTTACCGAACTTTTAGGAAGACGCAGGCTACAATGATATAGATGTTGATTCCCATATGGATTTTTTTCTAGTTGCTTTACGACAGATATGTCTTACGGCGACGATGGGATAGGAAAGGCTGAGGAATTGGAAGGAAGCGGCTGTGGCCTTAAGTAAGGCACAGCCCCGGCATTTGCCTGGTGTGAAAATGGGAAACCACGGAAAAGCATCTTCAGGGCTGCCGACAGTGGGGCTCGAACCTACTATCTCCCGATTACTGGATACTGGCTGCACTTAAGCGACTGCAGCTATCGAGCTCGGTCCATATGGAATCTGAAATATTTGTTCCGAATGAGTAAATTTATACTACCAATTTAGTTGGTCTGTTGTTGGACAGTATAAATTTTCCACTGTATGCACTAGCCACACGTCTTGGTAGATCTGCTATTTATCAACTGATGGGCCCAACTTAGCATACTGGGGCAAAACGTTGGCAACCAGGAATGAGTTAGTTGGAAAATTTATAATGTCCAATAATGGACCAACTATATTGGCTACAATGATTTCGACATGTTATGAAGATGGACAGAAAACAGCAAGAAATTACCAATAGAGAAGTGAAAGGGAAGAGGCTAGTCGGGAGGTCGAAGAATAGATGGATACACACAGTGAAATCGGAGGTCAGCAAGAAGAATGCCAAGTGGGAGGACATAAGCTATACTTTAACAGGAAGAAGTGGCGAGCGCTTGCATACCGCACCCGGGAAACTGGAGCTGGAAAATGTTGATGATTATTAAGATCTCGAGGTGAGGGACAAGGTTGAGAGAAGTCTCAAACTGTACATATAAAAAAAAAAAAAAAAAACCCACAACCACCCCTGCATGCCGTTAGGCAGATTGCAACATCTCTCACAGAAACTGGCTACCACTGAAAGAAAAATGAACTTACGTGATCTCGACATGTCTGGACTCAGCGAGATGCTCTGGACAGGGCAACTTAACAAGATTTTAGACTGTGGTGCACTATACAAGAAGGTCTGATGAATCATGCAACAGTGGAGTAATACACTTTCCAATTGCATTTAAAAAAAAATCCAATTCTTCAAAATGATCACACACTGATTTACACTACATACAATAGAGTTTCTTCCTAGTCTGCATATTATAGGCCCAGCTTTGTGTGGAAATCCTTAAAGCATGTCAAACTTTGCAATCAGAATAAGTACACTGTGTCTTTGCTGCAAAGAAAATTCCCCCTACAAAGCCATTACAGCAAAACCCTTGAAAAAATGTGCTGTTTTGTCTCTTGAGTAAACTATAAATAGTTACAAATAACCAGAAGAAGAAAAAATATGAAAATTTCCCTGGCTTGTTGAATTGAAGTGTTCTCATAGTTTGCTGCCTTGATCTTCTACACAACACCCCACCGTATCCAAATGCTGCCTTTGCTCAGATCCACGATGTTGTGTGTCTGCGCCGGTGGATTCATTCGTTAGAAGACTCTTCAGGATTGGCTGATTGATTATTACAATCGAAACATTCCTGACCAAGGTCAGGGTTTACAATTCCAGATGTGATCTGGAAAGACGATTGGTGAGGTATGAATTGGTGATTAATGAGGTTGTGAAGTGTGTGTCTGGTCTGCGAGAGCTATTTTATTTCGCTCAAGTCTGCCGGTATACCAGTAAGGACCACCCTATTCGCCACCTGGGACATGCCACGTCGGAGTATCATCTCTCTGCCTATTACTGACAACCAGAGGGCAGCCAGGTGTGATAGGATGATGTTTTGGAAGCGGAAGAAGAAACCGAAAAGCTGACTATTTAATACTATTACACTTTAATGTATATGACTGATTAAAGTGCTCCAATGTAACAATGTAAATTTAAAAAAAAATAATTGGAAAAAAAACCAGAAGAGTTTCATATGCCAGAAACACATAAATTTCCTCCCTCTTCACTAGCTCTCTCTTCCGAATGCATGACCTTTACCACATAATCTGTTCGTCTAGGCTCCAATTAGGTTAAAACCACTGCCATCTAAAGGCAACAGAAAAGTACCTAACATATTGCTGAAGGTGGTGCATCCTCGATTGATTCTGAAAGTAGAATAACCTCAAAGATCAAACACATTCACACACCTAAAAGTTGTTGCTAGTTGTTTTACGTCGCACCGACACAGATAGGTCTTACGGCGACGATGGGACAGGAAAGGGCTAGGAGTGGGAAGGAAGCGGCCGTGGCCTTAATTGAGGTACAGCCCCAGCATTTGCCTGGTGTGAAAATGGGAAACCACGGAAAACCATTTTCAGGGCTGCCGACAGTGGGGTTCGAACCTACTATCTCCCGAATACTGGATACTGGCCGCACTTAAGCGACTGCAGCTATCGAGCTTGGTCACACCTAAAAGATTCCCAACTCTTTACTCATATCATTGATGACTGATTTGACTGAGACATTCAATATGTAATAAAGTTTGGAAAATTGGTGAATGACCTGAATGCTTGCTTTGCTCTTGTCTACTAGTGAGTGTACACATTGCTGGACAACTGCGACCGAGGTCTTTCTGCCCATTTTCCTAGTGGATCAAGCACAGTTTTAAGGCTTCCTGATGCCAACCTTATTAAGATGGATGTATCCACTATTCTGTGTTTTGGTGGTGGTTGGTAGAGTGATGTGATGTATGTAACTGAAGATTAATATTAAGACGATTAAAAACACCCAGTGCTTGAGCCTGAAGAATTACACAAATAAAGTCAATCATACGTGTGATATAGCAATGCCAGAACAGACTTACTTGATTTTTCCTTCAGTGCAGCAGTGATCTGGAGTGAATTCATTCGTCAGATCTTTTGAAAGCTATCAAAAAAGACAAACATACACGTTATGAATCAAGTTGATACATTCAAGAGGAAGCATGTACAGGACCCGAATGAAAAATGATTGTGGGGAAAACTTATGTCAAAAACAGTAGCTCTCAACAGTTGCGGCGACTGAGAATTAGAAGTGGGCGGGGAGGGACGGGCAAAAAATGTACAGACAACAAAAAGTACCCAGGTTTGTTTTATACAGGGTGAATTTTAATAAAATTGACAAACTGCAGGGACTGATTTTCTGACTGGAAATGGAGGAAAAAATGTCCTACGAACATGTGTCCGTAAATGGACAGTGTGCGTGCAACGACAACAAATAGTCCTGAAACACAGTACATAGCTGAATCGCATCCACATCACCGCAGATGTCCAAAGTGGCCTCCATGGGCTGCAATGCATGAATTCAGACATCGTATCGTGGATTGCCTCACTCTTTTGTACATTCCGGCCTCTCACCGAATAGCGCCACAGGCGTCGTGAACACGCTGTTGAAGGGTCTGCACATCAGGAACTGGTTCAGCATACACAACACTTTTCAGAAGTCCCCAGAGGTAAAAGTCCAGGGGGTTTAAGTCTGGTGATCTAGGAGGCCATGCAACAGGGCCTCCGCTTCTTATGCAGTGCCCGGGGAAGATATTGTTAAGGTATTGGCGAACTGTAATGCGGAAGTGGGGTGGTGCTCCATCATGCAGAAACCACATAACTTGTCTTATTGCCAAAGGCACATTCTCAAGCAATCCAGGCAGAGTATTCTGCAGCAAGTCCAGGTACGTTCCTCAGTTGAGGCGCTGTGGAATAATAACTGGTCCAAGTATGTGGTCGCCAAGAATCCCTGCCCAAACATTGATGCTGAACCGGTGCTGGTGAGACGCTTCAACCGTTCTCCGGGGATTTTCTGTAGCCCATAAATGAAGATTACGCAGATTGACAATGCCATTTCTGGCAAAGGTTTTGTTCATCAGTAAAAAGGACTAACAACAGAAATTCCATAACTGTGATGGCCTGGTGCAAAAACCATCTACAAAATCCTTCCCGTAGAGGGAAATCCACTGCTGATAATCGTTGCACTCGTTGCAGGTGATAGGGATAAAAGCGGTTGTCATGCAGGATACACATAATCGTAGTCTGGCTTACACCATATTGGCGGGCCACTTGCCTGGAGCTTGTACTGGGGTTCATCTCAATGTCCTGTAGAATCTGTTTCTCCAGATCAGGTGTACGCACAGTCTGCTGCCTCCCTGCACGTTCGTCTGTCTGAAAGGACCCATGATCTCAAAAACGCCCAAAAAAGGGCTTAAAACGTTGTGTGATGTGATTGGTCTCTGTGAGGGTACTTGTTTTGGTATAACCGTGCTGCCTCTCGACCGTTTCCATTGGCTTGGCCGTACACAAATACCATCTTGGCTTGTTCCTGACATGAATACCGGACCATTCTGCTTCCGACAGTACGCTGCTTCAATCACACTATCTGCAACAGAAGAAACACACTGCAAGTAGTCAGAGAAAATTTTATTTGTCAGTGCCATCTACCGTCGCAACGATGAATTTCCGGACACATGTTCATAGGACATTTTTTCCACCATTTCCAGTCAGGAATAAGTCCCTGCAGTTTGCCGGTTTTATTAAAGTTCACCCTGTATAGTGAGCCGGAGCAGAGTATATATATCAAAACTTAAAATAAAGCTACAAAATGGAGAGCAAATTTCAATACAGAGGTAAAGGTTGACAGTTTACCAACTTAAGTGCAGTGATAATAGTTTTTAAAGATTTTGATTCAATTCTCTATAACGAAACTTTCACCAAAGGAACAATATTATACATGTAATAGAATTAAACAGGTGTGATTATACAATTTTAAAAAAATTAATAATTGATTACACACTACGAAACTAACAGACACTAAAGAAACTGCCAGAGTAACGAATGCGTGTGGCAAATGGGTGAATCATACCTCACATATCCATGACCTTGGAAAAAAGAACCCCTACTACCCTTCTTCACAGCACATGCAGTGTCCACTACTTGTTATAGTTCTGTACAAATTGGGTTAGCTGCGACGAATGATATTTTGTGTGTATTTCTTCTGATAATTTTGTTAATAATTAAAGAAAATAAAGGAAATAATTAGGTGATAAGACAATAATAAGGCTTGTACAACTTGCTTGTTTCAATAATTCATATAATTCATAGTTTCAGCCAGACAGAATGGAAATGGGTTCCCCCACCAATTGCCACTACTGGTTCTCAAATATACAGCCTTAGCATTAATTTTTAACAGTTATTGTCTACACTAATATTCTATATAATCCGGCCCTGCGGTGTAGGGGGCAATGCGTCCACCTGTCACCCGGTGGCCCCGGGTTTGATTCCTGGGCAGGTCAGGGTTTTTTAATTTAAATGATTAATATCCCAGGCCTGGGGACTGGGGACTGGGTGTTTGTTTTGTCCTTAATGTTTCTTTCCTCAAATTCAACACTTTACACTTCCGCAATTACAATTACACGCAGGTTCATATATATGGTGTAAGTAGTGACAAAAGATCTACAGAGGTCGATGCCACGAACAAATATCATTAAAAATAGTATTATTAAAAAATATTATATATATATATATATATACTGGATGAATTGATGACTTCCCGCAATTACGGGTTGCCAAAATTGACAAAATACAGCGTATCAGCAAACAGAAATTTTTAACTTACAGAAATATAGCGGTAGTACAGTTTTAAAATTATGGAGGTAACTATGCTTTTAATGCTGTTCATAGGCAGCTCGAACTTTCTGCAGAATATGAACAAGGCAGGTATAGTGCCACGAGCCCCAACCATTAGGCTGATTATTTCTATTTCAGTCAGCTGGAACTTTTGTAGAACGGCATGGTGAGCATGTAAATGTTCTGTTTTTCAAGGTGGACTTCAGTAGGCTGGCCGATATGGTGCTCAAATCCATCAATTTGTCTTGTACTACCTGTCACAGACAAACCACGGACTTCTTCATGTACATGGAAGTTTTTACTGCAGAGTTCTTCTGCAATCAATGATCTTTTCCTGTGATGCGGTAGGATAGCATCCACAGTATCCCCTGCCTGTCATAAGAGGCAAGGTCCCAAGGGCTTTCAAATTGAGAGCATGGGTTGGCAACAACTGGGTTTAGCTGAATCCTGGCATTGCTTCCATTTACTTGTGACAGGTACCTCACTTTCATCTATCCCATCCGACCTCCCTTGGTCAGCTCCTGTTCATTTCATTTCGTTTTCACACCCTTCGAAGCCCGCCTTTCTTTGGCCAATACCTTCACTTTGTGAGGTGTCAGTCCCCTTCCATATTTTCTCTTTGATTAGTCATAATAGAGGATAGTTGCCCAGTTGCACTTCCTCTTAAAACAGTAATCACCACCACCACTTCTCTCCTCATCAGTCACAGGTGATTTAGTCTTGATGAAAGAGGAGACTCTACTCTACTAACAAATAGGAAAATATTTTCCAACAAGTTTTACCTGAATAGTCCCCATATTTGATGTATGTGGTTCAATATTCTGGAAGAGATTATCTGGCTGTGGTTTAACTTCTGATGTGATGCATCTTGTGTTTACTGAATCTCCGCTGCACTCCTGAAAAGAATAGATAACAATTATCTAGTTGAGTAAAATGCTGACTACTACATGACACCTCATAATCGGCAAGCCTTGGTAGGCCATGGCTCTTCGGGTCTGTTGCTCCATGGGGTTCGGTTTTGTTTTTTGGCTCTTAATTTCACTGAAACAAGAAGGCTTGGTTACAAAACAAAATGCAGAGGAAATTGCTTTAACATTCTTTGAAAACTGTGTTGAATATTTAAGGCTCTGTCAAATAGGTCCGCGCGGACTCTGT
Organism: Anabrus simplex; assembly: GCF_040414725.1. Taxonomy (NCBI): domain Eukaryota; kingdom Metazoa; phylum Arthropoda; class Insecta; order Orthoptera; family Tettigoniidae; genus Anabrus; species Anabrus simplex. Next base: position 60,045,310 of record NC_090277.1, read on the forward strand.
ACACTGTGATATTACATCATCCCGGTCAAACAGAAGGCGGCCTATTGCAGCGGACAGTTGAAAATTTTCACAGAGTTTGCGCTGCCAACAGTGAACAATGTCTCCAGAAGATACGGAAGAATTACTTGATGCAGTGCGTGTTCATGAACACCTGTACGACACACGGCACGTCGATTACAAAGATCACAAATAGGCTCATAGTTCTAATGTCATCATCCCTGGGTCGCCTCTTTTAGTCACCTCTTATGACAGGCAGGGATACCGTGGGTGTACTATTTGTCTGCATCCCCCAATGACAGGGGGTGCTGGACATTTGATTAAAACAACAAAATGAAAACACCAGTTTGAGGAAGGAAAAAACTGAGTTGGTACGCACTTGATTGCGACTGCTTTCACACTGGTTCGCCCTGACTAGTCCGCATTCTATTTGACTACCCCAGTCCGCGACGGCCTGCAGTCATTTCGTCCATGCGGACCGTCCACTTCCTGTTTGACAGAGCCTTTAGATTCGTGGTTTTAACAGACTTAAGAGATTTTCCAGTGGATTTCACTGAAGCATATCCCTATGTGGTCTGAGGTTGAAAAGTGTGTCAAACTGATAGCCAAGCAAAGGTTCATCAATATGGATAAAGATACTGAATTTTGATTAATTTTCATGCTTAAAAGAGGCATGTAACACTAGAAAAGATAAATCTGTGCTACAGCTTGGATGATCCTGTAGGTGTATATAAACAGTGGACAGAAATCTTTGTTCACCCTAAGAACCCAGGCATCATCATCTTTAACCCTTACCCCTCGAATTAAAGTTTTCTGTTTTTTTTCCTACTACTCGTATTTTAAATGTGAATTTCTATCTGGTATGACCTGATACCAGATACGATTTTGGAGATAGCACTTGCTCTTAAATGATGTATTTAGGCTATAAACGTTTACAGCAAGTTATACAGGAGCAAATAAAAGCAATATGTGCAATTTAAGACACATTATTTTACACTTTTATTATTATTACTATCGTTATCGCATACTGATTGGTGGCGTTAGTAATTTCACTGAACAAATTATCAGTAAAAAGCAATTGAAAAACTCTAATTCAGTCTCTGGTTTCACATCTCGCAGTGGTTTGAAGCCTGAAAGCGCTGTAAACGGCAATTTCTTGAAATCTGTTGATTTATAATTGCACCAGCCGTCAACATCAGCTACATGTTGGTTTACAGTACGCAATCTGACCATCGCCAGTTCACTTGTAGGTGCCGTCAAATGCTATTAGATATATTCTTTACGGTGAAAGGAAGGAGTAGAGGTGCGCAATTACTGGGGTTTTGTGGTATTACCTGACGCACAACATTGAAAAATACACTGTATGACTAAGAGAGCACATGGCGACCATGTTTGTTTACTACTGTTCGAGCCTTCGCGTGCATGAGTGCACTGGACACAGCTGATGTCTACACTGCCATCTCAATAATAGACATTTGACTGACTGCCAAATAGTGTCTGGATTTTACAAAGTTCCCTGCTGAACCGAAAGATGGCAGTACAGTATAGCATCGTGTATTTTATCAGCTAAGAGTCGGCACTGTTGATAAACTTAACCATAATAAGTTAACATGGTTGTTTGATCCCGTATTGACTTGTCTGAATCTATTACAGAACTATTTAAAATAGTTTTACTTGAGTCTGCCTTGTCAATACACCTGAAACATGTATGGTAAAATAAATAGACATAACTGTCTTCCTTTGGTCAAAACGAAAATGGTTACCTTAGGTTTTTTCTTTACGTCACACCTACACAGATAGGTCTTAGGGTGACGATGTGATAGGAAAGGGTCAGGAGGAGGAAGGGGGGCCTTAATTAAGGTACAGCCTCCAGCATTTACCTGGTGTGAAAATGGGCGAAAACCATCTTCAGGGCTGCCGACATTGGTGTTCGAACCCACTATCTCTCTAATGCATGCTGACGGTGGTGGTGGTGGTGATTACTGTTTTAAGCCACTCGATTTGTCAGCTTAGTTAGTAAGCAACCAATTTCAAAGAATGTATAGGGAAGAATGCATTTTTATGCTATGAGTGTCCCTGATGCAAATCCATGACAATAATGTAACTAAACTTGAAATTACTTACACCATCGAAGTTTTGTTCTACTTCCTCCTCGTCCTCAGTCTTGATGATCTTATTGGAAACCAGAGTGGTGGTGACTTCAGGTACTATTTCCACAGATTCATCCAGCAGTTCTTGCTTGATATTAATGACCATATCTCTATTTCTACTAGAGGGGAAATCTGGCAAAATTTCTTCCGTTTCTTCTTCATCTCTTGGTTCTGTCTTGATGATCTTATTCAAGTCCATGACAACTGACATGTCCAGTTCCTAGGGGTGGGGAAAAAAAAAAAGAACACAATTTAATAAAATTATGTACATCTACAACCTACAACAATATTATAATGATAGAAAGTCTGTGAGTTTGTATTTCTGAATGGTAATGCCCAGAACAACCCAAAAGATTTCAGTAATTATTTCACCATTAAAAAGCTTATTTTGTTCTGGATTATTATAGGCCATACAGGATGAGCCACCTAACATTACCACCAGCAATATTTCTTAAACAATAAAGAATTTTCAAAAACAACATCCACAGACAGAACATTAGGAAAGGGGCTCATAAAATTAGAGGATACAATTGATTTAAAAAATCTTTAGTACATTTGAAAGCAAGAAAAAGGAGCTTAATAATGGTCTTTGTTACAACATAACACGTTAATTCAACCCTGGGTAATTGAAACGTGAAGACGGTTGAAAATACCTCTGAACTTCAGTCGTGTGTTGTAGCGAACATGATCCATAACCAGAGAGCGGCACATGGCTATGTGTAAGGCGGCTACAATATTTCCATATTAAGAACAACTAAAACATACACAACATTACGGCCAAAATCAGAAACATTGGAATTGTATCATTCTAGAAACAGAGAATTTATTTCTCCTTTAGCAGGTTAGTAATCCCTATTTGCTAACACAGCAGAACTGTGGAGTCAGTCTGCCACTGCTAAGCAGAGTCTTGAAGGCACGTGCCTGTCCAACTGATGAGCCCAAATGGTAAACGTGGGTGAAACTATGCAAACGCACATGGCTCAACCACCCAAAAGCTGGTTCTATTCTTGTGATATTTAGATCTGCAGCTGTGAAAGCTTCTTCTTTTCTTTTTTTAAGTGGTGAATATTGTTATTGTTTAAAGGGGAAGTACAAATGGACAACTAGATTCCCTTTAATTATAATTAGAGGCCAAAGACGAAGTTATTGAGTAAAGAGTTGGAAGAAGAGTCTCATCAAGGCTGAGAAAACAAAAGACTCTCTAGTCTCCCAAACCTAACACCATCCGGTTGGAAGAGAACAACTGTTGACCAAGTAAGTGGCTGTCTGATTTGGGTCACGTAACTATCAGCTTGCATTCGGGAGATAGTGGGTTTGAAATGCACTGCTAGCAGCCCTGAAGATGGTTTTCTGCGGGTTTCCCATTTGAACACCAGGCAAATGCACAGGCTGTACCTTAATTAAAGCCAAGGTCGCTTCTTTCCCACCCCAAGCGCTTTCCTATTCCATCGTCACTATAAGATTTGAGTCAATGCTACGTAAACCAAATTGAAAAAAAACGAAACAAAACAAACAAACTGCTGACCAAGGAAGATCAGACAGAAAGTGAAGAACCTCGCACAATTAGTAGTAATGTCAGACTCAGCTACAGACCCCATGGTTGCAACTCACATTCTGAAGTTAGCTAATGTAGATGAGGTACTGTCTTTTGGGGGTTCTTTAAATATGGCAACTTGGGTAAATTTTGCACCTGGCTAGGGTTACGTGCTAATGGACGGAGCAGACCATACAACCACTCAATGCTGAATGTTGGGCTCTCTCTCTCTCCTTTTTTTTTTTTTTTTTTTTACAAGTTGCTTTACGACGCACTGACACAGATAGTTCTTATGGCGATGATGGGACGGGAAAGGGCTAGGAGTGAGAAGGAAAGCAGCTGTGACCTTAATTAAGGTACAGCCCCAGCATTTGCCTGGTGTGAAAATGAGAAACCATGGAAAACCATCTTCAGGGCTGCCGACAGTGGGGTTCGAACCCACTATCTCTCGAATACTGGATAAAACAGTTTCAAGGGGCCAGCTGCTTCAGATGGAGGAGCCCTTTAGTTGGTTGTTGGTCCTCCAGTGGAGGAAATGCCACTGAAGTCCAGGTTAAGGCTGGCCTCACTGAAACGTGGCAGTTGGATATAAAATGCCTTTGGGTGTGGTGAGCATCAAAGTGGATCAGGACAAAGAGCTAAGGAGTACCCCAGAACGGCGATGCACATCTCTTGTGTTTCAAGGGAGATGCGAGAAGTGGATGGAGGGCAACAATCCACTGCCCAACCCAAGAGCTTCCTTGATAAGGTTGATGGAAGAGGAAGAAGAACTTGAGTACACTGAAAGAACTCCTGTGAGAAAATATTCCAGTATCTCGGCATCTCCGAAAACTGTTGTAGTTATTGGGACATGAAACCAATAACATTAATTGAAATTTGGAGTCTAGTTAATGCCGCTATTTCATGAAGTTTTTCTATGGACTGGCTTGCTTCTTGTCTTTTGTTGGAAAAGTTTGTATGGTCGTATGCAAAAGCTAAGCAATCAAGGGGAATTTTGTTTTTGAGATGTCTGCCGATATTTATGGGCTTTGTCTTGCCAAGGGGAGTGCTGCTCAGGCAAATTTTGGAGTGCCACGTGGTCAATGGGGTGACGGCCGCAGCTACGACTGGATCCGTTGCCCCATTTTTATCAACACCTTCTCAGTTGAACTAGCCAGGAATAGAAACTATGGGACTGGCTAGCAGAATAAATTGACATGCAGCCAACAAATCAATATGTCTACACACACCAAGTTTGCCACAGCATGCATTGCTTGTTGTGCTCGTGCCATCGTTTGTTTGTTTCTTTTCATGTTCCTATCTTGATTCATTATGCCCAACCAAGGAGTGTGTCTGAACTTATTTATCACAATGTTTCTTCTTTTCTCCTCAATATCTCTTCATTCACCGGGCGAGTTAGACATGCGGTTAGGAGTGCGTAGTTGTGAGCTTGCATGTGGGAGATAGTGGTTTACCATTTTCACACCAGATAAATGCTGGGATTGTACTTTAATGAAGGCCACGGCCGCTTCTTTCCCACTCCTAGGCCTTTCCTATCCCATCATCACCATAAGACCTATCTGCATCGGTGCAACGTAAAGAAAAATCTAATTTAAAAAAAATCTATCTATTCATTCAATGAGTTCCTCTTTTGTATTCTTCTGTCCATCCTCTTTACTTTCTTACAGGATTCTCTGCAAATTTATGTTTGCTTACTAAGCTTCTAAATTTTGTTCTATCCTGAATGATTTCCTTAGTAATACTTTTTGTAGATCTTCGTTTCTCAGGGATGGCGCTAGGTTTAGAAGTTTCTTGATCAGCCTGTTGTTATCCATTTTTTGTAGGTGTCCGTATAATTTTAATTGCCTTTTTCTTCCATTTTGGCCGCTATAGACCACGATAATTCGAATTCAGCTTCATCTGTTTCTGGCCTTTAATCCTCGTCCAGTACTCCTTCATCTTTTCACTCTGCAATCTCCTCCTTTCTTCTGTCCACTGCACTTGGGTAGGGGATCCAAGGTTTTCTTGAAACCTCTTTGTGGCCTTGATCCTCGACTTGTAAGCATCCCTGTTGCTGATTTCCATTCCTTGTATTCCCATTTCTTCCAGGTCCTTCTTCACCTCCTGATACCAGCGCACCGTAGTTTTCCTGATCTCAAAAAATTTATTATCTGATTGGTCAGTCTTCCCGGGTTCATTCTGTAGATATGTCCGAAGATCTTGCGTCTCCCCTTCTGGATGATATCAGATCTTTTCCATCTTGAGATATAATTCTTGGTTTCCTTTCTTTCTGTATGATCCATCCTCTGTTCTTTGGAGTCCCACTATCTTTCTCTCCACTAGTTCCAATTTCTTGACCAATCCTCTTTTTATCAGGTTCAAACATTCAGCTGCATATAAGGCCTCCAGGCGGATCACTGTCAGGTGGTGTCTGAGTTTCGCGTTGATCGAGATATTCTTCTTGTTGTAAGTGTTCATAGTTAGTTTATATGCCAAGTTTATCTTGTTGATTTTCAATAACAGTGCCTCTTTTTCTGACAGGTACTGTGTATCCGCCTCCCCCCCCCACAACATTTGAATTTCTCCACTTTCTACATCCTTTCTCAACTGTCATTCATCTGGGTGCTGTTTTGCTGTTGGTCATGTACTGTGTCTTCTCAAAGGAGATTCGTAGGCCTGCCTTACTTGATTCTTCCTGGAGTTGGGCAAGTTGGTTCCGTGCCTCCTCTATTGACTCTGATATAACCACAATGTCATCCGGAAAGGCTACAACAGTCAACTCCAATCCTTTGTTCTTGCATTCCATTCATATACCGCCTATTCCTTGCTTAATTGTATCAGTGATTTTTTTTTCTGTGACTTGATAAGTTTCCCGTGGTTTCTTTTTTCATCCAAATTCCATTTTCATATGTTTGTTCTAGGTTTTTCTGAGAATTCTCTTCTCCTGTTTTTCGGTGTTTTCTTTTTTTTTTCTTGTGACCTGTCACCAGCTAACAGGGTTCTGGATCTATAAAGTGCCTCTGGTTTGATGAATGTGTTGTAGTGTCACAATTTTGCATTTTGTTGCTGTTGTATCAGTTCCAGGTGATTTTGTAACCCTTTTGCAATTGAAGACATGGATGGAAGAAGGGCTTAAGTCGGGTTGTGGCGTTATTCGGTAAATTGCATATATACGTTCGTTGGAGGCTCTTCTAGATACTACCTAAATGGCTTATCGGTAATGTCAACAGATGGCGTGTGATGTGCCATATTGAGTTGCGCCGTTCTTCCAAATATTACTCATGTCCGACTTAAAATACGCTCCAATGCTGACTTACGGCGAGCCAGCAATCATCACTCATCAGACTCGAAACAGCTGACGCAGGAGTAATGTCAGGAGGAGAAACATCTGATATTTCAGCAGATGAAAGTGAATATTTACCAAATGAAACCTCAGATGATTCGGATACTAAATCCTTACTATCAGAATGATCTGCCGTTCTCAGCCCACTGTCATTTGCAACACCACAAACTAAAGGACTTCAGTTTTCAATTCCAAAGTATGTCATATTATGTTACTCTCCTGAAGGAACTGTATCAGGAAGCCAGAATTATAATATTACGTTTCATGACAAGTTTCAGTTATTGAAGGATATATGGTCTGTAAGATAATTTGGATAGCTTTCCAGTCCCTCGTGTAGGTACTGAACCCAGAAAATTAAAAGTTGTTAAAGATTTAGTAAGCTTTCTATGCGCAGGCGCACGTGCATGGTTTGAAAATATTTTCCGGGGAGCTGAATCTGTGGGAGTAGGAAATTCTCGATATAGTGACTCCCCTAATAATATGTTGTGCCCTGTCAAATGTTCTAACCTGTAAAACTTGTCTACATGCTTCCAACAATGCAAAAAACATTAATTTCCAATGAAAATGTTTCTTGAAAATGGAATAAGGGCGTAACTCCAAAATACAAAATTGACAACAAACCAAAAAATGTATAAATATTTTTGATGTACATATTATGAAATAATCAAGAATGTAGTTAAGTATAATATACCACAATTTTGTATTTCTGAGAAAAGTGTTTGATGTTGTAATTCTTTAAACTCATTTATCTCAAAAGAGTGTTTTTTGAGTTACGCCCTTCTTCCATTCATGTCTTCAATTCTTTCTTTTTATGCTTCCTGATACATCCCAGTTGGTTGAATGATTTTGCCTGGTTACTTGAATTTATCTACTTGGAAGATTTTTTTTTTCCAAACCAATAACATAACACAGGGTTATATTGTGTTCATTCTTAGTACCATAGCACTCAGTCCACAACCGTTATATATTACCAGGACCTACTGAATTCCATCTGATACACCATGTGTCTAAAATCATACTGAAATTGACCTACAACACAGAGCATCTCATTTGTACTTTTATACCCAGACTTTTTAGCGTGTTTAGCGTACTTGTATTATATATTGCCCACCTATGTCACTCGTAATATTTCACTTTCATTTGCAACATTTTAAGCGCCATAGCACCTTGCCTAATTCAACCACACATCATATTGTAAATTATATATTCATAAGGTTCTTCCTGCTTAGAAACATATTTTAGGATTTCGTCAAATATTGTGTATGTTTAAATATGGCTGATGATAATCCCAAGTAGGGTTGAAACTAGTCCCATGTAATGTAAATAACATTTTAAATATAACTATATATTGAATAGGTGGAAAACTCTCCTGTTTATAATTTATATGTTATCTCAGTTCAATACGGACCAACAAAATGAAGTTCATAATCCTTGATAGGAATTGTGCCTGCTACCGAAGCCTGTTGTAATCCTCTGACGCAATGATTTATGACTGACAGATGAATAAAATGATACTGTAAGGTGTTGCTGGAATGAAAGATGACAGGGAAAAATGGAGAACCCGCACAGTCACCCGTCCCGCCTCCTTTTTGTCCAGCAAAAATCTCACATGGAGTGACCGGGATTTCAACCATAGAAATCAGCGGTGAGAGGCTGATGCACTCCAGCGTGAACCACGGAGGCTGTAGTAGTGGTGATTATTGTTTTAAATTATTATTCTGAAAATTTTGAATGAGCCCCTGGGGGCCCTTTTAGTCACCTCTTACGACAGGCAGGGGATACCGCGGGTGTTATTCTACCGCCCCCACTCACAAGGGGATACTGTAAGCATTTAATGCCTGCAAGATATCTTCCAACTGCAAAGCATTTAATAATAATAATAATAATAAAGAAGAAGTATACCTGGGCAACTGTCCCCTCTTAACTGTATTCAAGATAGGAAAGAATAGGGTTCAACCCTTCAGAGAATGAAGGTACTGGAAAAAGAAAGGGAAGGGCTGCACATCTTTTACCATCACGGTTAGAGTGGTGGTGGTGGTGATTATTGTTATAAGAAGACACCCAACTAGGCAACCATCCTCTATTAACACTAATCAGAAATGAAAAAACTGAAGGGGTCTGACACTTCGAAAAATGAAGGTATCAACCGAAGAAAGATAAGGGCCACAAAGGGCATGAAAATGAAAGACTCCCTAGGCCTCGCAAACTAATACGGTTGAGATCAGAAAGGAACAAGAGTTGACGGAGGGAGGTTGGATAGGATAGATGAAAGTGAGGTGCCTGGAACAAGTAACTGGAAGCAAGCTGTGCTCACTAAACCAGACTTCCAAATTATGAGCTCCTGGGGTTCCTCTTTTAGCCAGCCTTTATAAAACACAGGGTATATTCTATGCCCTCACCCACAGGAGAAAAGCTTAAAGGACTCTACAGACAGATTAATCATTTTTAACAAAAGCAAAGGAATGCTTCCTAAACTACAGGAGAGATAGAGAGTAATTGAATCCACTGACAACTTATCCGCAACCTGATAACACACATCACTTGGTGCACCAGCTTGCTAAAAGGTTTTTTGGTAACGATGGGATAGGAAAGGGTCTGTAGGAGTGGGAAGGAAGCAACCATGGTATTAATTAAGGTATAGTTGCAGCATTTGCATGGTGTGAAAATGGGAACCATGGAAAAACTATCTTCAGGGTTGTTGACAGTGGGGTTTGAAACCACCAGCTCCCAAATGCAAGGCAGCTACTCTGTCCAAACCGTGCAGCCATCTCACGTGGTGGAAGAAACCAGTGCTGGTGAGTCGTGGTAATTATTGTTTGAGGAAGTACAACTGGGCAACCACCCTTTATTAACACTAATCAGAGGGAAAAAAACCGGAAGAGATACAGTAGAACACTTTGAAAAATGAAGGTATTGACCAAGGACAGGCGTGAAAATGAGACTCCTTAGACCTCCATACGTAATACTGTCGGGGTCAGAAAAGAACAAGAGCTGAAAAAGGAAAATCGGATAGGATAGATAAAAGTGAGGAGCCTGGCACAAGTAAGTGGAAGCAATGCTAGGAATCAGCTAAGGACCCTGTGGTTGCCAACCCATGCTCCCAAGTTTAAGAGCCCCTGGTGCCCCTTTTAGTAACCTTTTTCAACAGGCAGGGAATACCATGGGTGTTGTTCTACCACCCCCCACCGACAGGGGGATATGCTGGTGGTAAAATCAAACATCAAAAAAAGGAAGACTATATCAAATAAATAAACAATTGACTACAGAAAGACAACCACACCCTTGTCCATTACCTCTTGGATTGAAGGGACAGGAAAACCAAAGAAAGAAAGAAAGAAAGAAAGAAAGAAAGAAAGAAAGAAAGAAAGTGAAAGGCATGATAGACCTCACTAAAAGTTGCAAACAGACCATAATGGAAGTGCTAAATTCATACAAATAAGCTTGTAGGCCCAGTGCAGGTCTTTTGAGATTGCACCTGATAGGAGACCTGCACCTCTGTGAGAGTGGGGCCATACCTACAATGAATACTAATGTTGATAACCGCGCACACACACCCAGCCTCTGAACCATCGGAATTAATTAATGAAAATTAAAATCCCCAAGCCAGCTGGGAATTGAACCCGGGTCTCCTGGGACCAAAGGCCAGCACGCTAACCATTTAGCTATGGAGCCAGACGCTTGTAGGCCCAACAGCTTAACATAAAAATAATGTAATTATGTACGAATATCAACCCATATGGACTGCAGGGCTATAGCTAGAGCACACCGCAGATATACAAAATAATACCGCATCTGCTCAGCACTTTCTTCATCCGCACCCGCATCCGCGAATGGTTATCTGCATCCGCAAATTGTTATCTGTGGATATTATAAATATTTACCTACAGTATATTACACCCAAGATATTGAAACGGATAGATCTGTTAACATAATACAATACGCCTGGCACCACAATCCCTACAGTCACAGGTTTATGAGGGATTTTCTCTTGTGACAACTACCGACATATTGACCTTTGTTCCTTTCTTCCACTAATTGCGGGCAGAAACCAGTTAGGCTTAGGTCAGATTTACGGCTTTATGATCTCAAGGCTCTGTATATCACCATTCTCCCACACCTATGTCAAGGGTCCCCTAACTACAAGCAAAAGTAAGAGTATACCCAAGTGAAAATCAATAAACATCATTATTTAGAAATTATCAACAAAATTATCCTCAATGGCATACAGTTTGTATCCGCCACGACACTAACTTCACAGATATCCACATCCGTGCAGGGCTCTAGCTATAGCCAGGGTCGCCTATACATACAGTGTATTATGAGTCGCCTAACAGACAAATCAAGATGGTGGTAGGCCCCATTTTCTTCAATTTTATAATGCAATGTACCCAATAAAATTTGTACAATAATGGGTACAGGCGTAAGGATATTATTTTTTAAATAAATACAATTTAAATTCAAAATAAGTAAAACATGAAAATTATTAATAAGAATGTTAAACGTGACAGTAAAGTATCCTAAATATTTTCCACTATCCCAATGCATACTTTTTAAGAAAGGATTCATATCTAATGATATACTGATGTGGTATTACATATTCATTATTAGAGGCATCCTGAATGTTCTTATTTTGACAGTGTAATGTAACAAAATCTTTCCATTCTGTCAAATACATAACAATTTCAATATAAATTATAACACTATAAGCACATATGTAAATTTTAAAAAAAAACCACACACACTATTATACAAAGAATGACATGTTTCATTCAACAAGAACATCCACAAATTCTATCATATCAGTTAAAACATGCGTATATACGTACAGTATTGTTTACAGAAGTTTTTTCATTATGCCAATACTTGTAAATCATTATTCGTCAATATTTGTTCATATCATCAACTAACTCTCTACAATTGACAGTTTACGCAATGTAAATAAAAGTGTACATATATACAAATGTTTTAAGTGATTTGATAGAATCTGAGGATGTTCTTGTAGAATGAAACATGACATTATTTGTATAATAGTGTAATTTTTTCTTACAGGTGTGCTTATAGTGTTATAATTTATACTGAAATTGTTGTGTGTCTGACAGACAGGAAAAATTTTATGTTACATTTTCCTTCTTAACAAATTATTTTGACAGTCACAAAATCACATAGCCTACCACCTTTCCTTAGAAACTGAATGATAAAAGATCAAGGTAATACCTGCTGGATCAAAACAGCTAATCCAGTAGTCATCTGTATTTAACTGGCCAAAGATGAATGAAAGCAGTCACTGTGTTATAAAATAAAGATCAAGAGGTATGGAGGATGGTTGCCTTGTACTTCCTTATAACAATAATCAGCACCAATCAAGAGATATGTTATAAAGTAATAGGCTAAATTCTGTGAAGTACATGAATGATTCTGGCTGGCATTTATTTTATTGGGTTTCCAGAGCATGATCCAGAAAATAGAAAAAGGATAAGATTTAGAGAATTTATAATACTTATATAGTAGGTAATCTTCTAATTTTAATAACATTTCATATTGTGGAATTTATGACTTTATTAACTCCTTGTTATTGTTATTATTATAATTATTGTTACATGAGTAATAAGCCTAGCCAAGGTGGAAAAGGCGTGCTCAGTTCATCTGAAAGGACGTGGGTTAGATTCCCTGTCAGGAAGTCAAAATATTTAAGAAATGAGTTTTTCACTTCTGATAGCGGTACATGGCCCTGAGGTTCACTCAGCCTACACCAAAAATGAGTACCAGGTTAATTTCTAGGGGCAAAGACTGCTGGGCACAGGGCTAACCACACTATCCCATCAAGTGTATCCCTCTCAGGGGCTGTATGCACATGGCTTTACTTTACCATCAGTATGAGAACTTTGCTACGACAATCAAATTATTAAATGCACACACGAACACAAACACTAAGGTATAGGCCTACATGAAGCATAATAAACCCTACACCAAAATTTCTCCCCCTTAACATCAAGGGAAAAAAAAAAAAAAAAAAAAGCAAGGGTCATAGTGATTAGGAAGAAACATCTGCAATTTCAGATAGGCCTATAGGCCTACAAAGGAGATATATAAATACAAATTTGAATACATTAATGTACTGCAAAAATGTTTGTTTTTAAATTAGCATTACAACAATATTGCAAATATTATTCCGTAAAGTATTACGACGTAATTACAAAATTAAAAGAAAATAATTTTTAATGCCACAGAAAAAAAAAAATTATTTTCATGAAAAGAGAGTTAGTGAGGAAACCATTTTTCATTCAGTCTTGATTTTGTAAAATTAAAAATTCTAGTACTAGAGTTGTAAATATTCGTGAGTTTGTGGGCCCTATTTATAACGCAGATACAAAACGAAAAAAAAAAAAAAAAAACAGGGTATAAGGAAATGTAATTCAAGTGTACTATTCTAAATGTAATTTTATCTTTAGTAGATAAGTAATGAAATATTAAACATAAATGTATATGAGCCAGAAAAACTCTTATGAACGATATCGAAATCCGTCGCAGTCATATTCAAATTAAAACTAAAAAAAGTCTAAAAAAAAAGGAAAAATCTGGGCAGTTCCTTTTCTAAAGTTAGGCTTCTTTACATTTCGTGCATTATCATACCCTTTAAATAAAACAAAACTATCTGGAAATGTCACTCTGTTTTCATTCTATGATAAAAACTAAAATTATAACCTGATTTCATTGGCGTAATTTGCAGTAATACTGTTAATATAAAGTTCGCGTGTCAAAATACTCCAAACTCTGGAAACTGTTTCAGCAGTAGGAACATTTTAACTAGCAAAGGAGATTACAGGCAATGATGAAGCAATAAGTAAAAGTCAATGAATGTAAACACATATATACCAGATAAACCTGTTACCGCCATTCGTGTAGTTTTGGGCAAATTGGGATTTTTTATATTATCTTGCGCATCAATTCCATGTTGGGGAACAATGGAGAGTTCATCACTAACATCTCTATCCAACTTATGAAAATTGTTTTTGGTGTGATATTCGGTCGTTGTACAGAAGAACGGTTCAAATTTAACAACCTATATAAGTGTACGTTCTAAGACACAATATATTAGTTATCTTTAGCAGACAATTATACTCTCACAAAACTGAATTTATTGATTCATTTCAATGGTTTTGTTGGCAATTCGCTGGTGACCATACGAGTTGCCTTTGTCGAAATAATGCATGCAAATGGCCTTGTATTTCACGGGGATGCTACAGTTACCAGAAATTTTCAATATGGTATTATCCTCAATATTATTTTAGTCTGTTAATTGGCTGACCCAGATAATTACATAGGTACATCTGAACACGTTGGACAAACAGCAGGCCAATCGATTCACAACTCTTACCTACCGTATTTCATAAAGGAATGTTATAAGTTTCTAAATGTATAGAACTCATTTTTTTTCAAAAATTATAAAAATTATTAATATTCCTCAGAAACCACACAAGGACAATGCCAGTAGCAAAGTTAAAATTTACAGAGCCATCTGATTACACAACTTACAGAATTAAGAATCGAAGAGGAAACAAGGTCTATGTATATGGACATACTATATACTCGTCTCATCGCGAAAGCTTTCTTGCGAGGGATTTGAGTCGAGCGTAAGGGCATGTGAGGTATTCAAAATTTCCTCTGCTGCATTGTGCATCATGATCATAAGTCTACCAGCGGCTGTTGTGAGGATTTGTCTTAGTACCGTACTTTCAGAGTCTCCTGAGAATGGTCCATGTATATATAATAAGAAGTTATCGCAACCAAATGGCCATAGTAGTAATACACACAGGTCAATCAATCGCTACTGATCTGCATTTAGGGCAGTCACCCCGGTGGCAGATTCCTATCTGTTGTTTTCCTAGCCGTTTCTTAAATTATTGCAAAGAAATTTGAAATTGATTGAACATCTCCTTGGTAAGTTATTCCAGTCCCGAACTCCCCTTCCTATAAACGAATATTTGCCCCAATTTGTCCTCTTGAATTCCAACTTTATCTTTATATTGTGATCTTTCCTACTTTTAAAGGCACCACTCAAACTTATTCGTCTACTGATGTCATTTCACGCCATATCTCCACTGACAGCTCGGAACATACCACTTGGTCGAGCAGCCCGTCTCCTTTGAATAAATAGAAAAGAATTAGGAGTAGATCGTTCATTGCTGTAGTCCATTAAAGGTCTTGTTTTATTTTTTATTTTTAGCGAACTGATAAATGATAACGTTCACAGGAGTTATGCAAAGTTGGCATACATATAGCTGTCTTGGTTCATGGAAACCAGGGGGGTGCACTCAGCCGTGCGCAGAAGGTGTTGCATTTTCCTCGCTTAGCGCATGCCGTCACGGTGGAACAGCTAACCACGCGGGACCAGGGTAGACCGAGGCAAATTCTTCAGTTATCACATGTATCGGATGTATTTGTTTACCTTTAAAGTGCGTGGGTGTTTAAAAGAGTGTCAGAGGACCTAGTTTCTGTTCTGTGCTGTTCAAATACATGGAATCTTTCGGCGTTAAATACATTCTTCCCCAACTTGGCAGGTTCGATCCTGGCTCAGTCCGGTGGTATTTGAAGGTGCTCAAATACGTCAGCCTCGTGTCGGTAGATTTACTGGCACGTAAAAGAACTCCTGCGGGACTAAATTCCGGCACCTCGGCGTCTCCGAAACCGTAAAAGAGTAGTTAGTGGGACGTAAAACAAATAGCATTAATTATTATTAAATACATTCTCACAGCAAGTTTGAATCAAGATTGCCTGGAAAATTTCTTTTCGCGCCTAAGAGGTCTTGGGCATTTTTACGATCATCCATCTCCACCTGATGTGAAAAATAGCATCAGACTGTTGTTGTTAGGAGCCAATTCCAGCGATATTCCTCATTCCAATGAGTCACCTGTAGCTCCTGCCGAAGGAGGAGAAGTTGTTACATCGGCTATGTTTGGCAACATCCTCCCGGATATGACAAGCTCTGGCGATGACTGAGGGTGACAAGGATATTAATGACATTGAATTGCCAGCTGTTGATAGTGATGATCTATCTGTACAGGAAAATACTGACTGTAGTCTGGAGGGATTCAAATACGTTGCAGGGTTCATCGCATATCGCTGCCGAAAATTTGACAGGTCCCTGGGCACGCCTACAGGAGATTTTTTGATACCACCTGATGACCCAAGTCTGGGGTGGGTACACGTGCTGTTTCGGGGAGGTTTGCTCGTCCCTTCCGATAGTTTTATGGAAATTATCACTAAATTCGAGCTGATATTTGCTGAAGTTCACGGATGAACATATTTGAACAGGGAACCAGAAGTTGTGAACAATATGTTTGTGAAGTTGAAAAGCCGTTTTCCTGACGTCCATCCACAAGTCTTGAAATCATGTGCTAAGATCCGAACCTTACTCCGTTTGCGTTGGTTGGCTGCAAAACAGAAATAAAACAATAGAGGCTTCCCGTAATAATTAATTAATTTTATTTGCTTTACGTCCCACTAACTACTTTTATGGTTTTCGGAGACGCCGAAGTGCCGGAATTTTGTCCCGCAGGAGTTCTTTTACGTGCCAGTAAATCTGCCGACACGAGGCTGACGTATTTGAACACCTTCAAATACCACCGGACTGAGCCAGGAACGAACCTGCCAAGTTGGGGTCAGAAGGCCAGCGCCTCAACCGTCTGAGCCACTCAGCCGGCAAAGAGGCTGCCCGTAAGCGAAAAACGAGAATGTGGCATTTATCAACAAAGTAAATGTCAAGAAATGTTCGTTACCGTTGTATTTGTTGTTTTAAACTTCCTGTGCAAAGCCACGGGACCTTTGCCTTATGCGCAGAACTCGGAAAAGAACTTATTTCATACCCTGTCTCGCTTCCATTGACTACGATTCGAACTGTAGCCCTTTTGATGAAAATCGGATAGATAGTGAATATACTAGACTGTGATACTCTTCTAGACTTATGTTAACGGAAGGAAAGACAAACCGTTTATTTGGTGCTAGTGTTCCAAGACTTGAAGTTATTACGTATCGCAATGTATCCTGTAAGTTTTCACCGTGAAGTGTTGAACAAATTAACAGTGTTTGTGATATAAAACAAAACCCATCTGTCAGTCAGAGTGAGGTGCAGATTCCATGCATTTCGTCAACATCATCTTCACTGAGGTAAGAGTGAATAACAGTAAATAAAAATAGTCTTATTTGTCCCGAATCTGTTGATTTAAACCTAACATATCGCGCACTTCTAAGTACCTCTTATTTTGTAGCGCTACGATGTTATACGTACTTTATCTTGTACAGAATGTATATTTCTATAGAATACATTGTATGACGTTCAAAAATTCTAAAATATCACTTCGGTATATTATTAAAATGTGAAACATTACCCGCGCGCTAATACAGTCTGCCGTCAGCGGCTACCAGCGATGTTCCATGGTGACGTCACAGCGACAGCCAATGGCAGCCCGTAACGCGGAATGACTAACCTTACTGTTCTCTATTAACCTTGATGGAAACGAGTCGTCTTTCATAATTTGTGATCGGAACCTGGGAACTTCTATTCTATCCTCTTTGCTGGGAACCATGGAAATTGGAATGAGAGGCGAGTGAGAGCGCATTTCCTTGTTGGCCTATTTCATTCTTCCGATCAGGAGCATTTCCGTTTCTGGACGCGTGGCCGGTAGAGTTAGTAAATAAGACACTAGAGGTAGCATTGGCGCCACCGTCTACGAGAGAATCACTGTAGCGAGCGGAGCATGTTGAAATCGCAGCTGTTTGGCAAAAAGCTCACTCCGCCGTACTCATCAATGTAAACTGGGGACTTTTAAAACTATGTGGGTATAGATACGGTTTAAATTTCTTACATGTAAACATTCTCAGATACTACAGTATACTTGCGAGCTTCTCTCCAGTAAAAAAGAAAGCCCCAAAAGCATAAATTCAACAGAAATGCGTGATAAAAGAGGACGGTGTTCAGTTGCAGTTAAATAATACAAAATTAATTTGCTGCTCATATTAAGTCTTCTAACAACATACCTTTAGAAGGAGGGCACTTATATTTCGCTACATTTTGTGTAAATGGCCAGGACTGCTATAATTCTGCCCAATGACCGAAAATGTCCTCTGTCGTACGAAGCGGATGAGAGAGTTTTCAGGCCTAAAAGCGTTGGCGAAATTTTGGGGTAAAGTAGACAAAATATTGTCATCGCCGGTTTAGACGCTGGCTTTCTGAGACAAGTTGGCAGGTTCGAGCCTGACTCAGTACGGTTATACTTGAAGATGCTCAAATATGTCAGCCTCTTGTAGATAAATTCACCGGCACATGAAAAAACTCCCGTAGGAAAAAATTCCGACACCTCAGCGTCTCTGAAAACCGCGTAAGTAGTTAGTGGGACGTAAATCCATTATTATTATTATTATTATTATTATTATTATTATTATTATTATTATTATTATCGATGTTTTCTAAATGCGATTAGAAGTGGAAATATGACACTCGCTTGCGGTTTCAGCCTATTATGGAGTTTTTATTTAGATTTTCCTGAAATGTGTGATTTGCTTTAAGATTTTAACTTGTAAAATGATTTCTGTTAATGGAAAGGAAAAGTGGTAAATTATATGATTGAAGAGAACTGAAAAAATACAATAATTTTTACAATTTACTTTACATCGGACCGACACAGATGGGCCTTATGGCGACGATGGGATAGGAAAGGGCTAGGAGTGGGAAGCAAACGACTGTGGCCTTAATTAAGGTGTAAAAATTGTAAACCATCTTCAGGGCTGCCGACAGTGGGGATCAAGCTGACAGCTACGTGACCTAATGCCTGCAGCCACTCGCTCGGTATCATGTACATTATTTTTCTGCATATTCGCTTTCATAGGCATGGCCATTCAGTGAAAGGAAAATGTCATCCCTTATATTTCCTAAAACTTTAATTTCTGTCTTCAAAGAAAGATCCAAAGAAGCTCATTCACGCCGACAGGGGAATCATTCGCGAAGTAAGCCCAAGTAGGACAATTCACATGACAATAAGTGTCACGCAAAGTACTATTTTATACGCACGGAAAAGAATTTCAAGGAAACATACCTGTGAAATGACACGCCACTGCCCCTTGTAAACCTCTCTATGCAGCCATAAGCTGCACAGGAGACTGGCATTTTCCTTCAGAGTAGTATACACTTCAATTTATCGGGAAGCTCCAGTAGTGAGAGTGCCAAACAATCCAGCTTTTGCCAAACAGCGCGCTCGTTCAACTTCGCACGCGACTGCAGCGCCAATGCTACCTCTTGGTAGCTGTAGTTTTAACCTTAGGTCTTCTATGAAGAAAGTCTCGCGGAATGTACTAATCTTAATAGAGTTGTTTCAGAGAGTCCTAATATTCTTTTATTTTTTCAATTGCAGAGAGACCATTGAGCTTTAGGTAATTTCATGTAAGTTCTATTCCATATGTTAGGACGTATAAGAGTTGTGAATAGATTGGCTTGCTGTTTGTGCAACGTGTTCGGAAATATGATTATAATTCTATATGACAAGTACTTTACATAGGTAATCAACACGAATAACTCAATTCGGTTAAAGGTTAAGTAATAACACAGAACACAAAATAATATATATAATAATGCCCAAACAGTAAGTCGAAATACCAATATAGCCTAATCAGTTTCACATTTTTTGGAGTGTTTTGTTCTTTTTTTCTAAACCGCGCACAGTATTTTACAGTATAGGTATCAGTACACAAATTAATTAAGAAATACACCATTCTTGACCACAGGTGCGAATGGCTATTGGACAATAGGACAATATATCGTAGAATGCCATTCGGCACCTTTAAAATTCCGCTGACAGTAAGAAGTATTTAAATATTTCATTTGTGAGGATATTCGTAAACGGTGGATATTGACTTGCCGAAGATATGATGATTGGAATCTTGCCACGATAAGTAAACGCACTGAGCGAACAGCGATGGCCGAACGAACATCATCCAGGAACGAAATCCGGTCACATATTGCACCTGCTATGTCACCAAGGACCATTGGGAACCATCTCCTTGCAGTAGGATTACGAACGCATGTACCTCTGGCCAGGTTACCACTGACATAACGACACCGCCAAGTAGGGCTACTCTGATGTCGCGAAAGAGTCGACTGGAGAGGGGATTGACGCGCTGTTGTCTTCAGTGACGAGAGTAGTTTCTGTCTGTATGCAAGTGATGGACGTACACGTGTACAGCGTAGACCTGGTAAGTGGCCTATTCCAGAGTGCATTCGTCTACGACACCCAGGTCCCATCCTAGACTTCATGGTGTGGGGGCATCAGTTAAAACTCGCGGTCACAGTTGGTGTTTCTGCAGGGTTACGTAACCAGTGCCCATTACATTGCACAAGTTGTTGTCCCCGTGCTATTGCCATTTCTTCGACAGGAATGTGATGTTCTCTTTCAGCAGGGCAATGCACGTCCACATACAGCTGCTGAGACTTAACGTGCTCTACGTTGTGTGCAACAAATTCCCTGGCCAGCAAGATCACAGGATCTCTCGCAAATTGAACCCGTATGGGACATGATGAAGCGGGAATTTACGAGTTCTCCAGAGCCAGCAAGAAATATTGCCGAGTTGCATCAAAATATGCAAGACGCTTGGGACAATTTATCGTAGGATGCCGTTCGGCACCTTTAAGATCGTTTGCATGCGCGAATACTCGACTTCGTCGCAAAGATAAATTGCCTCTCACGTCACTTAGGGATAAAATGACTTCGTCCTTGAGGATGTTGTATGTTTCTTCCAGCTGAGTATTGTACTGATGTGTGCAAACTTTCCTTTGAATATTCCCACGGAAAACAAAGAAACGGAACCAGATAAAGGATAATATGTCAGTACAACTCTGAGTAACCGGAATAGTAACTAGCAAGTTTTTCTACAGACATTAAAAGTGAAAAGGGGAACAAACGGAATGGGGTAGCAAGAACATTCATAGACAGCGTAACACAGCGATCATATATTAAAGAAATGAGTACATGACATTGGACTGGAACTATAAGGATCTGAAACATGATTCATGCTCTGTTTGGAGGTACTGAATCAACAAGGTAGACTCACTTAAATTATCAAGTACTGTTGAGCAGTTTAAATGGTAGTTCGTGTGTAAGATTCCCATACTTTATCAACACCTCGATACTTAAAAGAACGGAATTTTTCTCTCTGACTGTGAAGAAGGGAGGCCTGAAATTGAGCTACTTTTAGGAGTAGACATTTACGGAACACTTAACACTGTACGAGTATGAAACCTGGCGGTGTGGACCGGTGGGGAGACTATCTCCAAATAGTCCTTCTGATTCTTCTATCATGCTAGTAACGTCGTCGTCGATGCCGACTACTATAACTGATCTATGGAAGTTGGATACCCTTGGAATATAAGACCCTGTAGAAAAGACTTCGAAAATAGAAATAGAAGCGGCCACTTTGGAACATTTTTCGGAGACCGTCATAGTCAACAAGGAAGGCTGTTACGATGTCCACTTACCATGGAATGAGAGATCTGGGGAGCTCCACTACAACTTAGAAACTGCCAAGAAGAAGTGCATCTCAAAACAAACAAACTGTTGGCTGGCGGCAAGTAACATGACTATGATGTTGTATTTCAGGAATAGCTTCAAGAAGGAGTGATTGAAGTGGTACCCTTTCAAGACATTGAGTCTAAACTTTACTATGTACCTCACAGAGGAGTATTCAAAGAAAATCAACCACGCCTGTCAGACAAGCGGTTGATGCCTCTTGCCGGGAGAAGGGAAGTACATCTCTCATAGAGTGTTTCGGGAGAAACAATTTCACCCATTCTAGTCACGTCTCTTCGGGTTGAAAATTGAGTGATTTAAGATATAAAAAGACCTTTCCGCAAATTTTCTTCGCTCCTTCATTGAAATTTCTGTGGTGGTAGGATGTTTCAGTGAAGAAATTAAAATATTCCGACACCGGCGAGTTGTGTTTAAGCTCACATGCAGTCCAATCCTGTTGGGTGCAGTACTTGATCTGCATTTAGACAAAAGCCCGTATGAGCTTTAGGAAACCACACAACTACTAAATAAATCGTTTTATGTCAACAACTGCGTGGCATCCCTTGATTTATAGGAAAATATTATCCAGTTTGTTGAACAGTCTACGAAACTGCTTTCAAGAGCTAGATTCCAATTACGTGGCTGAGAAAGCAGGTCAACTGGAAAAGATAAGGATTAGATAAGGTTTCTCCTGTTCTCAGTTTACTGTGGGATAAGGAAGAAGCTGTATGCCCTACTCTTTTGTGATGTGAGACCTCAGAATGAGACTGGGTGTATTACAAAAAGAACAATCTTGTTATCGGTTCAGAAATGTTTTGATTCCATAGGAATTTCTTGCCCTTCCACACTATTACGGTACCTAAACTTCTCATTCAGAAGCTGAGATTTGAATATAGGTTCCAGCTCCAGGATGCAGGTGTACAGAAGCAATTTAGAAAGCGGGAATCCGACGATTAGCGATTTACTGAGTTGAAAATACCAAGACGGGTAGTATGTTACAGATCTGTACCATCCTGGAGTCGATACACTTGCTGCGGCTGTATTCATACAAATCTGTACCGATACTGAAGGGATCGTTTCAGGCGGAATGGTCATGGCGAAGACAAGGGTATCACCACTGAAAGAAATGTCAATGCCACGATTATAACTTCTTTCATGTTGTATTGGTACCGGTACTCGACTATCAACCTTTGTCACAGAAAGTTTGAGTTTGGACATCTCTGTGTTCTATTGGACTGACCCTTCCACGGCATTGCACTGGATAAAGAGAGAGGAGTCAGGGGGCGTATTTGTCAACAACCGAGTAAAGGAGTTTAGTCATCTAACAAGACAAGAAGACTTGAGACACGTTCCCGGTGAGTAGAATCCTGCTGATCTCCCATCTCGAGGTTGTTATGTCGAAGCTCTTATAAACGGCCTATGGTGGAAGGGTCCTCACTGGTTGAAGTTGGTCGAAGATGAATGGCCTACTTCAGAAGTGAACGTAGATGATGACGTGATGAAACAAGAGAGAAGAAAAGCGTCTTATTCACTGATCAGTTCTCAATGGAGGATGGATATACCTGGTATTTTAGAAAATTTTCAAAATGTTCTCATATTTTGGGATGGATACTGTGCTTTGCTAGAAATTCATTGAGAGCTGAAAGTTATGAAACTACTAGAGGCTGAGAAAAGACTATTGCGTTTTGTCCAGGCAGGTGTTATGGAAGAAACTGAAAGATAACGACTGAACTCTCTTTGTAGGTTCATGGATCAAGATGGTATTCTAAGATTTAAGAGCAAAATTGTTCATAGATAATATAATGAAAATTTGAGATACCCTGTTGTTCTACCTTCCAGTCATAAACTCGTGGAGATTCTGACCCGAGATTATCATATCAAGTACGCCCAGGCAGGCGTACAAGTATTAGGGGCCTACTTGGAAGATTGAGAAAGGAACATGGGATTTTTAAGCGGCAGGAAGACAGCACGCAGGGTGATGGTCAAATGTGTGAAATGTCGAAGAACTGAGTCCAAGAAAATTGATGTGGATCCTGAGCCCTTAACAGAAGAGAGCGTAAAATAGTCTTCGGTCTTCGAGTTGAGCGGAGTTGATCATGCTGGGTCGTTGATCTTAAAGTGTGGAGAGAAGGCTTGGAGTTTTTTCTTCACTTGTGTTGTGTATCGGGCTGTACATTTTGATATAGTATTAAGCCTCTCCGCAGAATGATTTATCCATTGACTTAGGAGATTTTTGCAAGACGGGCAAGGTCTAGAGTTATATACAAGGACAACGGGACACACTTCACACGAACGGTGAATTTCTTTTGTAATATGTGGTAATCATGGGGCCAGTGTAAAACCCTTCAACCCCATAACTGTACCATATGTATATATTTTAAGTATTTTTTAGAATAGTGGCACTCACTAACGTATTTTTCAGCAGTGATATAGACTGTGTATAAGCTATGTGTCTGTGAACTGGTCCCTGAACCTCTTATTCTAAGGAACACGACACCCCCGAATATTTTCGGCACAACAATGCACTTCAAAGATCTCATAAACCGTTGGACATAATAGTGGCTTTAACACAGATAACCTGACATCTGAATACCAGTGATTCTTGATCAACTCCAAGAACTGTATCCGATTCCAGCCTCAATATATGTAATATTTGAAAATAACACCCTTAACCCCAAAACTGTACCATATTTATATATGCTAATATTAAGTAATTTTAGAATAGTGGTATCATGTTTATTTAATGGCATTCTTGATTACTTTTAATTTTAGTAATGTTTATTCTGTACAGTCGCTATTAAGTAAGTTCTCTAACAGCTGAAGATGACCTATTTACGGGTCGAAACCGGTACTGTTTTATGTAAATTATTGACACTATGTAAAATAAAGTATTGATTAGGTGGAGAACTCATCCTTCATACTTGTACTTGAACTATCAATACGGACCATGAACCTAATAGATTATAGATGATTATATGACTGAATGGCTGAGAACTTAAAACTACAGTTGCCGTACTTATATGAGTGCATTTGAAAGAGAGCTATGCCACCTGTTTGTCGTGTGTTATAATTATGAATGTCTGACTTCAGTGTGTAGTTACTATCGTGCAGGACACTGTTTAGTTTAATTTTATGAATTAATATTGATAATCTACAAGCAATGTACATAGATAAGGGCATAATTTTACTATTGGCGTATAGAACTCGAGTGGGTGTGTCAAAAGGAAGATTATAGATATTTTTGATTGCTCTATTTTGTATTACCATAAGTTCATGAAGGACTGTCTTTCTGCAACGAGACCAAATTGCGTTTAGGTGCTAAATACATGATAATAACTAAGCCGAGTATAAATATATTAATCATTCAAAGATATATATTAATAACACAGAAATAGATGAGGTCGATAACTTTAAATATTTGGATTTAAGCTAGGTAGAGCATGTTGATTACATTGCAAAAAGGATAGCTCCAGTATCTGGGCTATTGAAAATATTAAAATATTAAGTCGGTAGGAAAGTTCTACTCACAGTATATTACTCACTCATTCACAGTCACTGTGGAATACATCTGTATCAGCGTAAAGCATAATTTTAACTTTTAAACTTAGAATATTTATATCATTTTTGAATATCAGAAACAATATAGGGCCCAAGATAGATCCTTGTGGAACCCCAGAATTTACCTCTTTTTCTGTGCTTTGATAACCATTGACGGAAACAAATTGTTTTCTTCCACTAAGGTAGCTGCGGAACCACTCTAATGAAACACCACGAATTCCATCAATTTCTAATTTAGATAACAGAATTTCGTGATTTACCGTGTCCAAAGCTTTAGCAAGATCAATAAGCAATCCGGCCGAAATCTGACAGTAACGTGGTAGATTATAATTGAGATACATGAAATTAATTCGTCTAGAAGAGTGTGATTAAAGTAGAAAGCTAAAGTACAATAAATAACAATATTTAACTTAGATGTTTGTGTTGTTTTATTGTAATAAAATCATGTTCTTCACGTGGCGTTTTAATGAAAACTGTTTATTATTATTATTATTATTATTATTATTATTATTATTATTATTATTATTATTATTATTACTACTACTACTATTCTTCTTCTTCTTATTATTCTCCTTCTTCTTCTTATTGTCCCTTCGCTCTTTTCCCACTGCTTGTTCCTTCTTACGCAGTAACTGAGAACTGTAATACTTCAAAGTCTGCTTACTTAATGATTGTCTTAATGAAGAACGGCAATTGTAAGAAGAAACTGTGGTATTGGAGCCCTGTGTGTTTTGCCGTAGGCCTACATAACGGCCCCTCTCCTTCTCATCAGTCAACTGGGTTGTAAGGACCCTCGTTGGTTAAGACAGACAGGTACACTATTACCAAATACAGTAGAGACTGCTGTACTGAATTTGCTATTACCTATCAATCCAGAACCGTCCCTGGTGCGCTTCACACGACACAGCTTACCTGAAAACTTGCCCAAATGGACACCAGAGAGCAGTATCAATTACATTACTGCTGCTGAACATTGAGTTGGAGTCTACTTTGTTTACTCTGGTCATCGTTGAACTTTATCGGTATTTAATTCTTCTGATCCCAAAATAATTTTGGATGATAATATGTGTACGGAATGTAAAACTCTTTGTTGACGTGTTTGTTCGTGCTGCGCTCTCTAATTGCGGTAAGTAGCCATGCAATCTAATTCTTGTGATCAATCACTATCGTGAATTTGTGAGAGAATTTTTAAATGACAGGAGAATATATTAAGTGCCTGTCGCCAATAAATCGATTGTATATTGGTGCATTAGTTTAAAACGAGTTACACATTTATGATTTGTCTTTTGTACCTTCTGTAGAATATATAAAATCATTTCAAACATCTTTAGAGGTTAGGGTGTTTCCTTTGTTTATATTGGAACCGGAATCGAATGCGGCTAATGTAGCGGTAGCTTCATTGAATACGTATGAAACACATTACATTCTTTGCAAATGACTTACGAAGTCTTGGATAAATTGAAACAGGTGTACGACTATAATATTCAGCACAATCTTCACTGATATTGTAGAGAGATATCTACATTTTCTTCTGTGAATCAAAGAGGATGTCGGTGATACTTGTTCTTGTCGGCAAATAAATTATGTACCGGAAACCGGGATCGAATCCTGGACTGTCAAGTTTCAATTACAGATGCTCGAAACTTATGCCAGTCGATTTTCTGAGTACACTTTTTGAGAAACAAAATTGGGCATAGGAATGTCTCTTTAACATCAACCCGATCTAAAGAGACACAAAACGCTTCGCGTTATTATTATTATTATTATTATTATTATTATTATTATTATTATTATTATTATTATTATTATTATTATTATTAAGATCTGGTTGAGATAGATTTGCGCAGCGCATTTTAAATTACATTGACTTTGGCCTTTCAGTCCTGAGATGTAGTGGTAGTGTCTGCCTCTTACTCGCAGGCCTGGGTTCGATTCCTTGTGCCAGTTGATTTACTGATTACATTTTTGGAGGGCGATATTCTAACGACCGAGATCGATAGCTGCAGTCGCTTAAGTGCGGCCAGTATCCAGTAATCGGGAGATCGTGGGTTCGAACCCCACTGTCGGCAGTCCTGAAGATGGTTATCAATTTTCACACCAGGCAAATGCTGGGGCTGTGCCTTAATTAAGGACACGGCCGCTTCCTTCCCATTCCTAGGCCTTTCCTATCCCATCGTCGCCGTAAGACATATCTGTGTCGGAGCGACGTAAAGCAAATAGCAATTAAAAAAAAAAAAAAAAGATATTCTAAAGCGCCGGTGTCCAGGGATTTTTAATTCTGGACGGAGGGCTGGAACGGTGTTCACTCAGCCTGGTGGCCATGATCGTTAAAGGCGTTGAAGTCTAAATGGTCTAAGGTTAGCCGGTTCGAGTCCTGTTGGTCGAAAAAATGTTCACCATTAGAATATTGGCCGGTAGAGTACGGGAGGTGGTGGTATACAATTTCTAATCACCAGATTGTATGCCAAAAGCCTGGATTAAATTTCAAACCTCTCCGCAGTGATCATATGGAGCGAGGGCATATGACGCTATTGATTGTGATTCGTCCGTCAGATGGTGACATTAAGCCTTGAGAAGACCCCTTGGTGCTATTCGACAGGAGTAGGCTTTGTGCCGGCACCGAGTTTCACCCTCTCCCTTCCTACTATCATATATCACGCCAGTCATTCCATCTCCTTAAGTCCTCTGATGAGGTTGACGTCTGTGAAGACTGTAAACAAATAATTTAAACATTGGCTTCCCCATCAGTTTTTTTCCTCTGTGGGTAGGGGCGGTAGAATAACACCCACGGTATCCCCTGCCTGTCGTAAGAAGCGACTAAATGAAGCCCCAGGAGCTCTGAACTTTGGAGCGTGGTTTGGCAATCACGAGGTCCTTAGCTGAGTCCTGGAATTACTTCCACTTGCTTGTGCCAGGCTCCTCACTTACATCTATCCTATCCGACCTTCCGTGGCCAACTCTTGTTCTTTTCCGACACCGACGCTATTCGGTTTCCGAGAGCTAGGGAGTCTTTCATTTTCACGCCCTTCGTGGCCCTTTTTTCCTTTGCCCGATACCTTCATTTTTTGAAGTGTTGGATCCCTTCCAATTTTTCTCTCTGATAAAACAATAATCACCCCCACCACATTAGTTTTTTTGTATTTTCCCTATAACTTCATAACCTGGGTGGGGGTGGTAGAATAACACCCACGGTATTCCCTGTCTGTCGTAAAAGGCGACTAAAAGGGGCCCCAAGGGTTCTGAACTTAGGAGCGTGGGTTGGTGACCAGGGGACCCGTAGCTTTTTCCTGGCATTGTTTTCACTTACTTGTCCCAGACTCCTCACTTACATCTATCGTATCCGACCTTACTTGGTCAACTCTTGTTAGGGCTAGGGAGTTTTTCATTTTCACGCCCTTCGTGGCCCTTGTGTTTCTTTGGCCGATACCTTCATTTTTTGAAGTGTCGGATTCCTTCCATTTTTCTCTCTGATTAGTATTATATGATGTTTGCCCAGTTGTACTTCCTCTTAAAATAATAATCACCACCACTGCCAATTAACAGTCCTTATAGGTGATAGTCGCACAAACCGGGTTTTTTTTCTTTTGTTGCTAAAAATTACATATCTGTAAGTTTTAGGCTGCACACTTAACATGGTTAATTTACAGAAGAAAGTAAAAAAAAAAAAAAAAAAAAAAAAAGTGAAATAAGTACGGTTCGGTACTGTATTTATGAGGTGGGACTGAGAGAACTTTTCTTCTAATGTTTACCCAGCGCGTACAGCAATAATATATCAGCATAAGTGAGGGAAGACATAGCAGATAATTGAATAATAATGTCGTGCACTGTCTTGGCTAATAAATAAGATGTTCTCTCTATCCTATAAATTGTACATAGAAATCGTTGAGTGTGATGCATCCAATTCATTGGCGACTCTGACGTTTGTTTCCTCACTTTGTGACTTTTCTTTAGTATTAAACATTTTCCCTTTCTTTTGCAGTATCTTCACAGCGATGCTTGTTTTGACTATTTAAGATTACGGACTGATTTGAAATCTTCAATGTAATGAAAAAGGAGTCTCCGTGACTCAGATGGAGGCGCGCCGGCCTCTCACGTCTGGTTCAAATCCCGGTCACTCCATTTGAGATTTGTGCTGGACAAAGCGGTGGCGGGACAGGATTTTCTCCGGGTACTCCGGTTTTCGCTGTCATCTTTCATTCCACCAACACTCTCCGGTATCATTTCATTTAATCTGCCAGTCATTAATCATTGCCCCAGAGGAATGCGACAGGCTTCGGCCGCCGGCATAATTCCTATCCTCGCCGCTAGCTGGGGCTTCATTAATTCCATTCCTGACCCGGTCGAATGACTGGTAACATGGTGTGGATTTTCACTGTACTGAAGAAGTAAGCTTTGCATTGTTGTCAGCAATCCCTTAATGCGTAACAAACAAAAATCAACATTGGACGTTGTAGTCGATACATTTCTCCGAAAATGTGATTAAAATACTTCGTTTTATACGATATGTTGTAATAAGCGATGTCGTACTAAGCGATTTTATAATTACAGCGTTTATAGAGGTGTAGATGGGACCGATAGATTTCGTCGTTATATCCAGTACGTCGTTAATAACGATATCGCAATATAGGGCATCGATTGCATTTCTTTCATATACAGTGAAATGAAATGGCGTATGGCTTTTAGTGCCGGGAGTGTCCGAGGACAAGTTCGATTCGCCAGATGCAGGGCTTTTGATTTGACTCTCATAGGCGACCTGCGCGTCATGATGGGGATGAAATGATGAAGACGGCACAAAAACCCAGCCCCCGTGCCAGCGATATTAGCCAATTATGGTTAAAATTCCCGACTCTGCTGGGAATCGAACCCGGGACCCCTGTGACCAAAGTCCAGCACGCTAACCATTGGAGCCAGACTTTCATATACAGTTATTTAATGGTACAACATTTTCATGTAAGCTATGCTCGGCGTTGATGAACTTCGCACTAAATATCCGAAGTCATAAATACCTGTTATCATAGTCCATGCGTTAAAAATGTATGAGACATAAATGATAGGAAATTGTAGTTTCTGTAACTTTTGTTATGTACAGGTTTTAGATGGAACAAACATTTCCGGAGGTAATTGGAAATTTGTGAAAAACGTAGTCATCGTGAATATCTCCATTATTATTATTATTATTATTATTATTATTATTATTATTATTATTTGCTTAAATGCAGAGTTTCAAGAAATTCTGCAACGCTGTTTTCCCACGATGTTCACAGAAACAACCAGATAGGCAGACAGCACAGATGGAAATTGGACTGATCCCATTTTTGGCATTTTTGATGTTGAAAACATTTCTTAGCAGACAAAATAGGGGTCACAATATTACCAAAAAAAATGTAAAAAGTAATTTCCTCAATTGTGCCAAAAGTTGAAGGGCTAAAGAGCCCAGAAAGGTTTCAAATTGTGACTCTTGGATTGCTCTATCAAACTAAAAAACAAATTTCGAAAATCACTTCCGGCCTTAATGCAGTTCCGGAAAAACAGCCTAAAATCACTTGTTTCTTTACTCCTTTCCTTATTTACATAATTCTTTCTGTAATGTGTTCCTTGGTTAAATACCCTAAGGCATTTTTTGATTTTTGAAAAATGTCATCACCGAATATAGTTACAATGGCTTAAGTGGCAGAAAAAGGCAACCTACTAATCTATTCGATTGGATAATGCTGATTAAGAAAAGGATTGTAATTTTTAGGAATAAATAAAGAATATATTCTCATACTTTATTATATTTTATTTACCTAAAATTTGTAGCTCATATCCCTAGGATGTTTTTAACATTGAGTTGCTTGCCCGAAGGGTCAAAACTGTGGATTTTTATGTGTCTGAGATTAAAACTAAGTAAATGGCCAAAATTTGAAGTGTACAGACAAGAAAATTATGATTTTATTTACATAGATGGTGAAATATTTTATGAAATGATATTTGATATGTTTTATTTCTGTTTTATTGTAGCCTTGCAGTTTCTCTTAATAATGGAGAATGGCATATTCATTAAGACTGAACCTCAGTGGGCAGAGGAGGAGGAGGAAGAAGAAGAAGAGGAGGAGGAAGAGGAAGATAGCATATCTAATGTGAGTGGCTTATAATTGGTCGCAGAGAGGTCATAATTCAGCTATAGGAACAGTCATGTGACAAGGAGCAAGTTGGGTACAGGGTTTGAGCCATATAGCTCAGAGTTAGCATTTGGGAGATGGTGCATTCGAACACTGTCAGCAGCCCAGAAGATGGTTTTCCGTGATTTCTCATTTTCACACCACGCAAATATGATCGCTTTGGCCTCACCATCAACGCAAAAAAAAAAAAAAGTACTCGCTCAGCCGGCACCAGCGACTTTACACCCCCATATTTAACATTACAATCTCAAACGCCAAAGTAGAAAAAGTAGACCATGTCACATATATTGGGAGCAGTGGCATCGCGTGCTTAAAATCTTAGGGGTTCACACGGAGCTGGTGGTAGATAAGAAAATCCGATGTATAGGCCTAAGTTGCTCCTCGTCTCCTCAGTCGGTCAGTTCATTAACAGAAGCTCTGTTAGCCTATATTGTGTCACCTCTGTGGTTCGTTAAACAATATTATGCTACATATGTGACTGTCAACAACGCCACACGGTTAGTCAATTAACCACTCTGTGTATTATCTACTGCAATGGACTACGCAATACGTGCTGCCATCTTTGGGGTTTGAAAATAACTTTTAGAGAAGGCATTGGAAGCGGTTCAGCGGTCCGTAATCCATTGCTTGCTCGATGAAGCAGTCATCGGATGCATATCGAGCAGGTAGTGCCGTGTTCACACAGTAAACTGTGAAAATATTCGCCATACCCACGGCATTGCCCCTTCAAGCTCTAGCTATGCAAAACGCCAAAGTTTGTAGTTCAAAATGGGGTGGCACGTGATTCAATTGGAAATGGAAAGTGAATACGCACTTACAACTTTGTAAATACTTTCTCAACGTACAGAAATCTTGTTCTCATCATACAATACTGTGTAAATGTTAAGAGTTTTGGGATTACCAGGGTGTTCACTTGCTCATATGATTCTCAAGACGAGACGCCCCTGCTTGGGAGTATCTTGTCATAGACCTGTACTTCAGAATAAGATGTGGAAAACGGGCTTCGTGCTGCCCATGTGGCCTATAGCTGATTACCCCACTAGTCTTTAGGAATAAAGACCTCACAATTTGCAGAAAACTAATGGTATACCAGGCTGTAGTCTGAACTTTCTTCCTTGCCTAATAGTTCTTCATTGTCATCGATTGTTGTAATTCTGTTCCTCCGACCAAGTACATCATGGTAGTTTCTTCTTGTCTTCCTCAAATCCCCTTGTGTGAAAAATTTTTCTGATTATATTTGATGATTTGATTTCACTTCTCCGTGGCTGTGAACCATGAACCTTATACCGCTGTGACATAAAAAAGCTGGAGCATTTTCAGCAGCAAAAAATACGCTCCATCATATACATCTAGTAGGAGAATTATGTCTCCATTGTTGAAGTCCTCAAGAAAGCCTGTATTAATAGCGTAGAAGCATTGGTTGTTGGCCATGACCTTAGATGGGCAGGGCATGTATGCCGTATGAATAACACAAGACTACCACATCATATCCTCTATGGCAAAATTGTCTGGCTCCATGGATAAATGGTTAGCATGCTGGCCTTTGGCCACGGGGGTCCCGGGTTTGATTCCCGGCAGTGTCGGGAATTTTAACCACCATTGGTTAATTTCTCTGGCACGGGGGCTAGGTGTATGTGTCGTCTCCATCATCATTTCGTTCTCATCATGACGCGCAGGTCACCTACAGGCTTCAAATCGAAAGACCTGCACCTTTACAACTAAGTATTTCCCACCTTGTTGATACATTAATTGCTTAAGGCAACTTATTGGTTAAAAGTGGTACATGTTTTGTATATTATTAACATCTTCAGCCACATATCACTGTTTAGATGAAAAATTGATATATGACAAAGTATCAATGCTTGAGAGGAAGTGTCCTTAAAAATGAACATAAGAAGATTAGTAATATAATTAATAATATACGAAATATGTACCACTTTTAACCAATAAGTTGCCTTAAGCAATTAATGTATCGACAAGGTGGGAAAAAAAAATACTTAGTTGTGAATCTGTTAAAGTGCGATACGGACCATGAAGCTGATTTTATGTAAGACGTGCACCTGGCGAACCAAACATGTCCTCGGACACTCCCGGCACTAAAAGCCATATGCCATTTCATGGCGAAATTGGCTCCAGTCCGAGACCACGGGGTTGCCCCCTTAAGACAACTGAAACAAACCTTACAGATAACAGAAATAAACCCACAGACCTGGGATGCACTTGCCAAGGACTGTATAATTTGGCGGTAAAATATCTGCACCTCAATTCAACACTTTGAACAAGAACGCCACAGACATGAATGTTTGAAACAGCAGGAATGCCAACTTTGCCAAATCCAGCCAAGATATCCCCCCTGTCCCTACAATGCACGGTGTGTGGGCATATGTTCTATTCATGAATTGACCTGTAGAGTCGTTGAAAGTTTGAACACAAACTGCTGTGAATTTGTAGTGAGCTTTTAGTCAGGAAAATTCCATACTTGGAAGCGAGTCTGCCAATGACGACAAGTGAGTATTTGTCTTTGTCTCCTCTTTCTGTTGCTCCCTCTTCCCACATTGAGCTTTAATTTTATTTCTCCTATTACGTGTTCACAATCATGTTCCTTTCTTCTTCTTCTTTCTGTGCGAATGGATCACTTAGGACAACGTGGAATCAACATTTGTTGAGCCTTCCAACTTGCCCAATAGTTCTTCATTTTCATCGATTGTTGTAATTTCTATTCCTCCGACCAAGTACGCTGTGGTGGTTTCTTCTCGTCTTCCTCCAATCCCCTTTTGTGAACAATTTTTCTGATTACATTTCTATTCTGCAGATTTGGTGATCCTAATTCAGCGAGGTGTTTCTCTAATTGCTTAAACCATTTTGATCTCGTACATTTGATTGACAAAAATTTGTGTACAATAGTTGATAAGTCTGTTGGCTTATAAATTGAATTCATCGCGTCTCATTGTATCAGTAAGTTTAGATATTTAAAAATACATTTCTGAGTTGGGTTTGGGGTAATATATTCCATTTTTAATTCTTGGCCCTTAGATTTTTCTCATGATTTTCCTGTCTTTAATCTCTAATTGTTCCATTAAATTTTTATGATTTAATTTGAGCATTTTTGAAGCTATGTATATATGACTTGATTAAGTTAGTAGGTGATTAAGGAAGAAAGAATGTTAAGTTAATGAATTAATTCCTTCTTACCAGGTGTCCGATGGAGACGTACTTACTTTCCAAAATGCCAAGTCCAGTGACGTTGTCCTACCTGTGCAGCACGTCAAACTGGAGGTGAAACCGGAAATTTCCTCTTTCCTGGATCTTGAAGTAGGAGAAGACTCCTCAGATCAGGATTCAATGGAGGTGTGTATAGTGCTTGTATGTTCATAATTTTGCCTGAATGCAAAAAATTTTTCTTAATTTATAACTCTTAGGTTCTTCAGTCTGCCAAAACTAATTTTGAGTAATAAATTTATAAACTACTTGAAAAAGAAAGAACTTAATTGAAATAAAACTAGAGGACCTATGTTGCTCCGCAGCATTCGTTATATTGGGTCGAGGCATAAGTTTGTGCAGTTCTCATATTTTATTTTATTTTACTGTCGCTGTCTTGCACTGTAACTCACAATCACAATCACTCAGTGATGTATTCACCTCCACCCTCTGTGACCTGCCAATGTTCAGGTAACAGTTGAATGCCTCGCCTGTAGAACTGTTTTGGTTTTGACTGGAAGAAATCTGTTAGCCATTGGTCAAGAGAAGTTTCGTCAGGAAACACTTGCCCCTGAATGTGGTTAGAAAGAGAGCGGAAAGGATGGAAATCTGAAGGGGCAAGGTCAGGCAAATACGGAGGATGAGGAAGAGGTTCCCAGCCAAGTTCAGCAACCACACATATGCTCAATTGCACTGTATCGAGCGTTGTCATGGAGCTATAAGACAAGTCACAAGTCAACCCGTCCTGCTCGAAAGCGGGAAAACCATTTTTGTGCTGTTCTTTCATCAGTTGCTTCATTCCCGCACTCTTCACAAATTGTTCTCGCAGCTCCTGCTGCACTGGATTCTTAGTTAAACTCAAAGAGTAAAGTGTGTTGGAAATGCTCATTTTTCTCAACTTGACATTCCATATCCATTTGTCTGAAATATACACAAATAATACATTCACAATCAAGAAAACCTTTGTTTCACAACACACAAACTCCAAACTCAGTTAAAACAACAGAATAACGATAAGCAATCCCTTCATGCCACATTGTTGTCAGCCCAAAAGAATAGTCATATTGTTTTGCCTGCCTTTTTCAGTGGTTTTATGAACATTTAATTAGAAACGCGTTATGGTATGTCTCAGTTCATAGTCAGAATTCATCCATTCTGATGTCATCATGCTGTCTATTCAGTAAAAAATCTATCCATATATTTACTTTTTCATCCTGCAGTTATTGATGTAAAGCTTCTTATTGTGCCATAAAAGGCAAAGGCATTTTTGTTTGTACGTCAAAAAACTGACTACAATGCTCTTAAATACGTATATTTTTAGTTTATTCTACAAAATAAAACTTAACTTCTGAAAAAAAGCACTTGCACAATTGTGCGTGTCAGGACTTAAATCACTACTTACAAAAAAAAAAAAAAACCACCTCAATGCATGTGAATATACATATGTACATGATCAAATGTTCTATTTTACAGTGTGGAATAATTTAAAACAATTAAAATCTTTGTTCGAACACAAGTATACACTACATTTTATACACTGAGGATGAGTTTTTGCTTTTACAGTCCCTTTGACGGCATCACCTTGTCGTCAGACCTGAAAGAAAACTGGAGGTGTGAATGTTTGTTTGTACGTCAAGTACTTACTAAAATGCTCTTAAATACATGTGTTTACAGAGTTTACTTTACAAAATAGGAACTATCGCCTGAAAAACAGCTCCCACACAATTGTGCGTGTCAGGACTTAATTCACAACGTACAAAAAATAAAAAATTCAGCTCAGTACATGTAAACATACACATGTACATGATCAAATGTTCTGTTTTACAGTGTGGAATGATTTTAAACAATTAAAATCTTATACATTACATTTCTCACTTAGAGTACGAGTTCTGCTTTCACAGTCCTTTTGGTGGCAGCACCCAGCACTCCCGCATGCATTGCCCAAAGGGAAACCTAGCCTGCACAATTGTGCATATCAATATTGAAATCCTCACGGTATTACGTACAATGTTTTAAGTTCACAATTTAGGCTCGCTAAACAATTTACACACTTCATTGTACATTCTAATATTCAGTAAAGCTTCTAGATTAATATGAATGCAATAAATAAATAAATACTTACTTTAGGCATTACTGCTTCCCGCCATCTTGCCGATGAACTGTATTTTTAAACTCTTCTTCCTGCCCCCTGGTGGTCAAGCGCTAAATAAAAACAACTGAAGTACATGCTACGTGTCCCGCACAAGCACTGCAGTCCAGTTTAGAGCCAAAAAACGTCAGATAAGCTCAGCCATAAATAAAATACGAACTCGCACAATTGTGCGTACATGGTCTGAAAGGGTTCTATATAGAACGGTTGTCTTGTGAACTCATAGGTTAGTCTCGAAGGAGCGTTTTTTGCCAGGCAGAGAAATTTTTTAAGATACATGTCCTGTACTCTTTCTAGTGTAGCTAGGTTATTCTTCAATAGGTGTTCCCAGATAATGCCTAAGGCGTATGTCATGCTGGGGTCTGTTTGTACGTAGACTTTATTCTCTTATCAGCATGTAAGTTATTAGGAATGCTCTGCCATCTGTTGAATATATTTGGAAGCTGGGAAAGTTAGAGAATCAAAGAGTATCTAGCAGCGAATAGTATTCTTCCATGATCAGAGGAAGTGTATACTCTCTGGTTTGACAGGTAGTAATCAAACATGGCTGCGTGCAGTTACATTACTAAGGATGAAAATCATATACATCAGAATATGAATGAAAATGTTGGTCGCTTAGCAACCTGCTAAGTACAGATTGTATTTGGGTTAGGGTAAGCCTTCGCTTGCAATTATTGATCATTTAATGATTTGATTTTATGATTACTTAAAGTTGGCTGAACTTAGAGATCTATCAATATATCATAATTCACCGGCAGATAATTCCAGAGAGAATAAAACAAAAAAAATGAAGCAGATAGAGCCAGTAGAACAGAGGGACAGATTTGCCAAACTTGTTTTTAGTACATACATACATTACATACATTATCATTATAGATTGTTATGCCTTTCAGCGTTCAGTCTGCAAGCCTCTGTGAATTTACTAAACGTTGCCACAATCCTCGATTTGCAACTAGTGTTGTTGCCTCATTTAGTTCTATACCTCTTAAATCGTTAGAGACAGAGTCTAACCATCATCGTTTTGGTCTACCTCTACTCCTCTTACCCTCCATAGCAGAGTCCGTTATTTTTCTAGGTAACCTATCCTCCTCCATTCGCCTCACATGACCCCACCACCAAAGCCGGTATATGCGTACAGCTTCATCCATTGAGTTCATTCCTAAATTAGCCTTTACCTCCTCATTCCGAGTACCCTCCTGCCATTGTTCCACCTGTTTGTACCAACAATCATTCTTGCTACTTTCATGTCTGTTACTTCTAACTTATGAATAAGATATCCTGAATCCACCCAGCTTTCGCTCCCGTAAAGCAAAGTTGGTCTGAAAACAGACTGATGTAAAGATAGTTTCGTCTGGGAGCTGACTTCCTTCTTACAGAATGCTGCTGATCGCAACTGCGAGCTCAATGCGTTAGCTTTACGACACCTTGATTCAATCTCACTTACTATATTACCATCCTGGGAGAACATACAACCTAAATACTTGAAATTATCGACCTGTTCTAGCTTTGTATCACCAATCTGACATTCAGTTCTGTTGAATTTCTTACCTACTGACATCAGTTTAGTCTTAGAGAGGCTAATTTTCATACCATACTCATTGCGCCTATTTTCAAGTTCCAAGATATTAGACTGCAGGCTTTCGGCACAATCTGCCATTAAGACCAAGTCGTCAGCATAGGCCAAACTGCTTACTACATTTCCACCTATCTGAATTCCTCCCTGCCATTTTATACCTTTCAGCAGATGATCTACAAACAGCAAAGGTGAAAGATTACAGCCTTGTCTAACCCCTGTACGTACCCTGAACCAAGAACTCATTCTACCATCAATTATCACTGAAGCCCAATTGTCAACATAAATGCCTTTGATTGATTTTAATAATCTACCTTTAACTCCATAGTGCCCCAGTATAGTGAACATCTTTTCCCTCAGTACCCTGTCATATGCTTTCTCTAGATCTACGAAACATAAACACAACTGCCTATTCTTCTCGTAGCATTTTTCAATTACCTGGCGCATACTGAAAATCTAATCCTGACAGCCTCTCTGTGGTCTGAAACCACACTGGTTTTCATCCAACTTCCTCTCAACGACTGATCGCACCCTCCCTTTTAGTAAACTCTTTTGATATATAGAGGACATGTTTTGTTTTTAAAAGAACATCATCAGATTCTGTGAAATACTTTCAAATGTTTAGAAATGTTTATAAATTTATTACTCAAATTTTCCCATAACATTGATTCACTGGCCATGAGCTTTTGGAGTAATAGTAGCAGATAGAGAAAAAAAGTCACATGGGGCCAGGCTGTAAGGCGGATGGAGTACTGTGCAGCTACCTTTTCTTGTCAGTAACTGCAATAACAACATGAGGTCTGGCATTATCGTGGTGGAGTTTTCACCGCCCACCAATGTTCCTCCTTTTTTTGGGGGATGTGATCCTTCACCAGTTGGACCAGGACGTTCTTGTAGTACTCTGTGGTGACTGTAATGTATCTTGGAACCATGTGAGTACACACCATTCCCTGGGAATCAAAAAAGTGATGAGCACGGCGTTATTTGCCGACTTCTGTACACGTGTCATTTTTGGGGCTATTTGGCCATGTCCCTCCCACACGCTGTTGCCCCGCTTGGTCACAGGATCATAACATTACACCTACGTTTCATTTGCATTGTTCTCCCTAGAAATTTTCGTCAGCTGGGTGGCAGGAATGAGTAGCCAGGTGGGGAATACAACGTAAAAAAGGTGAATATGATAAAGTTTTATTTAGTCCCCTCAGGGCATTAAGAATACTGTATTAATGCCATAATTGAACTATTTAAATGACCTTCTATGTCACAAGAAGTGATAGGTGCATACTTAATTGAGGACATTTGGGACAAAGTGAGGTAAGATTGTAAGTCTTTTGTGTTTTCACCTGGCCTTCTAACCCCAACTTGGCAGGTTCGATCCTGGCTCAGTCCGGTGGTATTTGAAGGTGCTCAAATACGACAGCCTCGTGTCGGTAGATTTACTGGCATGCAAAAGTACTCCTGCGGGACTAAATTCCAGCACCTCGGCGTCTCCGAAGACCGTAAACGTAGTTAGTGAGACGTGAAGCAAATAACATTATTATTATTGTTGTTGTTGTTGTTGTTGTTGTTGTTATTATTATTATTATTATTATTATTATTATTATTATTATTATTATTATTATTATTATTATTATTATTATTATTATTATTATTATTGCATTTTCACCACAATACGTCTTTTATAAGCTTGACGAATTCAAAATCAGGATTTGAATGGATCACTTTGTTCAACCTATC
This sequence comes from Anabrus simplex, assembly GCF_040414725.1. Taxonomy (NCBI): domain Eukaryota; kingdom Metazoa; phylum Arthropoda; class Insecta; order Orthoptera; family Tettigoniidae; genus Anabrus; species Anabrus simplex. Next base: position 60,085,241 of record NC_090277.1, read on the forward strand.
TCTAGCTCCCGCAGTTAGTTCTCCGTGCGATGATTACAGTCACATTTGAATATCCCCAATAACTGGTAACAATTGTCTGTTGTGATAGCAAAGATGTGTGATGAGTGGGAGTTCTGGGTAGAAAATTCCAGAATAACAACGGAAGAGGGTTCAATGCAAAACCAAGGTTTGTAAGCTGCTATCTCACTCATGCAGCGCCGCAGAAGAGTGATGCAAATTTTGTTTTGAACAAATGAGCCGTCAATGAGTTTACGGTTCAATTTATAGCAATGTATAACTGGGACACTTTATTCCTAAGAATTATAGAGATGAACGAGGGGCCTTCTGACTTACGTCAACGTTTCCTCAAGCAACGGATAAGAAAGTGCTTGGTTAATTATTCTGTAGGATCTCTGCCGTATGTACTAACTTTGGTTGTCAGATAGGATGCCAAGAATACATTCTCTCCATCTGCCAATAATAGACATACTGTATAACGTGGAAAAATGGTCCCAAATTCTGCAAACCACCATTCATAAAAGGCACTATCATACAAGTTAACATTATATATGCACCAAAGTCAGAAGAAAAGTCATATTTTGCAATATTAAACGTCCAAATATTTGCTATTAAATCCAAAATCTTCAGAATATGCATTATGCATGCATTGTTTCCTAAAAAGGCTGAAACATGCAAGGAAAAGGAACGGTTATTTGGAATTGTTAAGCCATAAAACGAATATTTGCAAAGTTTGAGAAGTGTAACTAGCTTATTTAAAAACATGCATTTGCATGGAAATCCAGGTTCTAGTTATCACAAACTTGTTCTACTACTCGTTCACAATTGTGTAACACTGGGGTTTATTACTTGGTTGTTGTGGAGTGCCATACGGGTTTGTGAAATTGGGCGGAATTGAGTGCTCGCATGTGATTCCACGCTAATACAGACACTGCTTGCTCACAACGCTAGGTGATAATCAAGCTAAACATTGAAACTTCGATGTCAAAAAATCAAATCAAAATCTCTTTGTTTGCAAATGAGGTGTCTACCTCGGTGGCAAATGGTACACTAAAATACATTATTGTCAAGCACTAAATATTAAATTAACAAGAGAAGAAAATTTTTCTCTAATACAATATTATACAGTTTACGCTAACAATTTTTTCTATTAAACATACAGCTCATCCTTAATAAATTTATATTGTTTACAAAATTCTACTTATAATATCTCCTGTACTTCTTACAAATATAGTCAACTGATATACAGTATGTGGAATTACTTCAAATGATACTATACAACTGGTATAAGATTAAACTTTACATTGCATTTATTTTTTTATTTTTACCCATTCTGGAACCTATGTAGCATAACGACCTGCTGCGTCTTAACCAGAGCCCCTTTTGCCACCACTTTTCAGAGTTCCTGAAGGGCCTTCACAGCTACCGTAGTGGTCCCAGGGCCCCTCGAAGTCCCCACTGTACTTCACCCCTACAGGCAGTCCCCTACTTTGGCTGTCCAAACTCCTTAGACCAGGGGATGGAATTAATTTATTCACACACATTTTTTATTTACAATAAGCTGCACTGTTTGAATGCCTTCTAACACTTCATTTATTTTCTCTGTTGCTGTTTATTCTCTTCTTGAATATCTGTACAGATTTTGGAAAAGGATCAAACACTACCCCTGGTAAACTGTTCCACTCCTTCACACCCTTCCCAATGAATGAAAATTTACCCCAATCGCTTCTGCTAAAATCCCTTCTAATTTTATATTTATATTTATATAATTATTTTCCAACTGAAGCCTCCCACGGATATCTCCCCATGCTTCCTCTCCTGTATAGGCTCTATATAATCCTATAAGTCTAGTTTTCTCCCTTCTCTTACTTAAAGTTTCCCACCCAAGTTCCTTTAACATTTCTGATACACTACTCTTTCTCCTGAAATCCCCTGTTACAAATCTTGCTGCTTTCCTCTGCACACTATCTATTTCTTTTATTAGGTATTCTTGGTGAGGATCCCAAACACTGTTTGCATATTCCAATAATGGACAAACCATACTTAAGTAACTTTTTCTTTTAATTCTTTATTGCATCCTTTAAGTTGCCTCATTATGACATGTAACGATCTGTATGCTTTCCCAACAATGTCATCAACATGACCCTTCCAGTGCAAATTACTTTCAAATCTCAAACCTAAGTATTTGCACTTGCCATCTTTTGGGATAACTACCTCATCCAAAGTATATTCAAATTCAGTTTTAAAGCTCCTGTTTGTAAAAGTTGTAACAGTTGATTTGCCTCCATTAACCTTCATATTATTTTCTTCAACTCATTGTTGGATACTTTCAAGGTCCCTTTGTAATTCTGAACAATCCTCAATGTTATTTATTTCCCTATAAACAATTATGTCATCTGCATACAATCTTATTTTTGATGTTATATTGTTCCCTGAATCATTTTGCGTATATTAAGAAAAGTAACGGACCGATTATACTACCATGTGCAATTCCCTTCCAAACTTTCTCTTCCTGTGATACATTGTTTCCTACTTTGACTTTCTGAACCCTTGAATTTAGAAATGTTTTTATCCAACATGTAACCCTTACGTCCAATCCTATTCCCTCCAATTTCTTTAATAATATTCCTTGTTCCACTCTATCAAAGGCTTTGGAAAGATCTATGGCTATGCAATCTAAGAACTGACCTCCTGAATCGAATTGATCTGATATGTCCTGCTGAAATCCCACCAGTTGTGCCTCACAAGAAAATTTCTTTCTAAATCCATACTGGCTCCTCATGAACCAATTTTTATCATCACATATCCCTCTGATGTACTTTGAAATTAAACTCTCCAGTATTTTACAAACTATATTGGTCAGGCTGATTGGTCTGAAGTTCTCTGGTTTCCTTTTATCACCCTTTCCTTTATAAATTGGTATTATTATAGATTCCTTCCATTCCTTTGGTATTACACTATTATTTATGACATAGTCAAAGAGAAATTTTAAATAAGGCACTATGTACCACCCCATTGTCTTTAATACCTCCCCAGTAATTTGATCACTTCCTGCTGCTTTTCCTTGCTGAAGCAGTTGGATTTCTCTGAAAATATCTTCATTTGTGAATGAGAAGCTTCTTGTTTCCCTCTGTGTCTCTCCCTCTCTATCTTCTGTTTCGGTTTCCAACTCCTGACAATCATCTACTGAATCTTTGAATTCCCTACTAACAATCATGCTGACAATAACAAAGATTTATAATTTATATAAACAGTTTTAAAGTACCAGTATTTACATTTTAATTTGGAACACCTAATGCCTCAAATATTGTAACTAGCACATGTCTAGATTATGTAAAAACAGCCCATTAAAAAGGTCCTAGGGAGAACACTGATTTGCAGTGATGATATTCTGCCACCAAACGTCACCTTCATCTTCAGCACATTGTTTCCAGTAGAGGCATGCATCAGTGCGAGCCTACTTCTGCACAAGAGTAAGCATTATAGCTTATCATTTTCATTCTCCATGTTGATTTCCCAGTTTCATGTGAAAAAAGGACTTTATTAAAACTCCCACCTAATCAGCACTATAATCAAGACATAAATTCTTAATCTACCTCATTAGAAGTAGTACTAGTTTCTGTCGATATCTGACCATCCTCAGCTACATACAGTAGAACCCCGCTTAACCAAACTTCGCTTAACTGAAACCCGGCTTAACCGAAATGCTCTGGCAAAATTGTATTTTAATATTTTGTTTTTACCCTCTCATTCTTAGCTGTCGATATTAGTAATTCTCTTGCTGTGTGTGCTGAGAGCTACTAGGCAAACCCTATTTTTATATTACGACTTATGCCAGACTATACGTGTAGCATAAATCAAAACAGTTTCTTACCCTCTAGTTCGTTCTATGTTACATTTTTCTTCAACAAGCAGGATGTATTAATACTATATTATTATTATTATTATTATTATTATTATTATTATTATTATTATTATTATTATTATTATTATTATTATTATTATTTCCGACTCGTTGGCTGAATGGTCAGCATACTGGCCTTTGGTTCAGAGGGTCCTGGGTTCGATCCCCGGCCGGGTCGGGTATTTTAACCTTCATTGGTTAATTCCAGTGGCCCAGGGGCTGGGTGTTCGTGCTGTCCCCAACATCCCTGCAACTCACACACCACACATAGCACTATCCTCCACCACAATAACACGCAGTGTCCTACAAATGGCAGATGCCGCCCACCCTCATCGGAGGGTCTGCCTTACAAGGGCTGCACTCGGCTAGAAATAGCCACACAAAATTATTATTATTATTATTATTATTATTATTATTATTATTATTATTATTATTATTATTATTAGCGTATTCTCCCAATAATGGAAGACGTTAAGCAAACAACTCAATCAAGCTTTCTTTGGGTTCTTCTTGTTCTTCCAATAGGCTTTCATTCTCTCTGAGAAGGCTTGTTTACGTTCTTCTGACCATTTCGGTCTGCACTGTTTTTGCTTTGGTTGCTCTGATGTAACTTCCCACTTGTTGACTTTGTGTCTGAAGGTGTCTCTTTCTAAAATGTCTGTTGCACATATGTTTGCGTTTTTGAGGTCCTTTTTTAGTTCGTCCAGCCAAGGTGTTGAATTCTTAAGTGAGCTAACATAATTTAATATTCTTTTTGACAGTCGATTTTCTGGTAATCTTGTGAGGTGTCCAAAGAATTTCATTCGTCTTTTCTTAATGTCAATTTCAATGTTTGAAACTTTTTCTGTTGTTGTGATTGATTGTAGCCTGTAACCATCTTGGGTATATCTTGCTCCTAGGATTTTCCTGATGATCTTCCTCTCTTGCTTTTTTATTTCTTCTAATTCTTGTTTACTGTTAAGTGACAATGTTTCACTTGCGTAAAGGACTGTTGGTTTTATGACTGTGTTGTAATGCCGAATTTTTGTCTGTCTTGACATGCATTTTTTGTTGTAGATGTCTTGAACTAACCCTAATGCCTTCTTGACTTTTTGGAGACGGTTTTGCTGTGAGATCTTCTCAAGGCCTGTCAGTTCGATGAATTCTCCGAGGTATTTAAAGTACGAGACCCGGTCGATTTTACCGTATTTTGTTCTCAGGCTCGTGATATTTGTCTTTGAACAGAAGAATTTAGTTTTCTCAAATGAAATCTGTAGTCCCACTTTTTCTGCAGATTCCTTAAGTATCTCAAGCTGCTTGATGGCAGTCTCCTCATCCTCTGTTAAAATCGCCAGATCGTCCGCAAATGCGAGGTATGGTACATAGAGGTTGTTTTTGGGAAAGCCCAATTGGATCGGTTTCCAGGATTCACGTTTCTTGAGTTCCTTCTCCCATTCTTCCATAACCTTGTCTAGGGCGATGTTGAACAGAATAGGAGAGAGTCCATCACCTTGTCTCACACCTGTTTGAATGTCGAAGGGTTCTGAAATTTCTTCCCTAAATTTCACTTTAGATTTTGTGCCCGTTAGTGTTTGTTTTATGAGTTCTAGGGTTTTGGGATCTAGTCCTCTCTCTTCTAGAATTTGGAATAGTGAGGGTCTGTCTATCGAATCATATGCCTTTTTGAAATCTACAAATGTGCATACTGTAGGCTTTTGTCTGAGGGCTCGTAGTTTAAGTATGGTTTTGAGGTTGAAAATTTGTTCTGGGCATGACCTGTTTGGTCTGAACCCTGCTTGAAATTCTGATAATTTGGGTTCTAATTGTTGTTGTGTTCTATGCAAGAGACAGGCTGATAGTATTTTGTATGTGACTGATACAAGTGAGATTCCTCTGTAATTGTTTACGTCTAACTTGCTGCCTTTTTTATGTGGTGGATGGATTAGAGCAATCTTCCAGTCATCCGGGAGCTTTTCGGTTTGCCAAATGTTTTGGATTATTTGTGTAATTATTTGTGAGTGAATTTGGGCCTAAATTTTTCAGAAGTTCAGCTACAATTCCGTCTTCCCCTGATGCTTTGTTGTCTTTAAGTTTCTTGATATGTGAATAAATTTCTTCTTGAGTTGGTGGTGACGAATTTTCCGGTATGATTTCTGGCTGTACTTTTGGGAATCTCTTTTTGGGTTCTGGACAATTTAAAAGCTGTGAAAAATATGTAGCTAATTCTTGGCAGTTTTCCTTATTTGTCAAGGCTAGTTTACCATCTTGCTTCCGAAAGCAAAGGTTCTGTGGGGAATATCCTTTAATTTGGTTCGCAAAGGTCTTGTAGAAATCGTGTGTGTTGTAATTTTTGAAGTTGTCTTCAATTGACTTCAGTTGGTCATTGACGTATTTCCGTTTATTTTGTCTTAAAATCTTGGATACATGCTTGCGAACTTCGAAGAATTTCTTCTGTGTTTCTTCTGATTTGTTACAATTATAGTTTTGAAATGCCTTTTTCCTTTCTTCTAGTGCGGTCTCACATTCTTGATTCCACCAAGGATGTTTTGGTTTCTTGCGAAGAGGGATTAGGTCCTTCGCCGTTTCGATGATTTTAGTCTGGAAATTCTCCCAGCTCTCTGCAGGTCGTTTTTCCCATTCTTCTGAAATTTTGGAGTCCTTAATTTTGTGTAGATCAAATTTTGGAATCACCGATGTTTTCCCGTTGAATTTCCCTTTGGGTGTGAATTTAATTTTGATTCTGCTTAAATAATGATCCGAATCGATGTTAGCACCTCTGCGCACTTGCACATCATGAATTTCCTTTTGGTAATCATATGATATTGCCACATGATCAATCTGAAATTCTCCTAAATGATGGATGGGTGATTGCCAAGTTTTTTGCTTTTTGGGATTCTTCCGGAGTGATGTTGACATAATTTTGAGGTTATTTTGTTGGCATAACTCAATGAGGCGTGTGCCATTTTTATTGGTGAATCTGTGGGCTGGATAGTCTCCCACTGTCCTCCTGTATTTGTATTCCCTGCCAAGCTGTGCATTGAAATCACCGAGTAGAATTTTCACATCATTTTTAGGGATTTTGGCCATTTCTGTTTCAAGTTCTTCCCAGAATCTTTCTGTTTTTTCAGGCTCCTTTTTATTGTCTCCATTTGTTGGTGAATGCACATTAATAAAGGTGTATTTTTTGTTTGTATGCCTGATTCTTAAGGTCATAAGCCTATTGTTGATGGGTTTCACCTCTATTACTGAATCCAAAACTTTTTTGTCTACACAGAAGGCCATTCCTAACAATGCTGCTCCTTTACCAATTTTCTTGTTTGTTTCACTTTTGAAGATCCTATAGTTATTGTAATCCATTGTTTCTGAATCAGTGAAGCGTGTTTCTTGTAGGGCCAGAATTTGGATTTTCTGCTTTGTAAGTTCTGTTGTGAGATTGTGCAGTTTTCCTGTTTGAATCAGTGTCTGAATGTTGAATGTGCCAATGAAAGTGTGAGTCTTTCGTGGAAGTTTATCAGAGCACTCCGACTTGCTCTCTCGTATTCGCCCAAGCTCCCCAGAATCCGAATGCTTGGTTGCCACTTTAGAGTGGGTGGATTGTCCACCTGGGGTAATTTTGTCTTTACTTGTACGAGTCATGTCTGCTTGTAAGCAATCTTCTAGCTTTCGCTAGTGATGTAGAACCAGGGATTGTTAGTTCCTGGAGCATATTTACAGCCGCACCTCTGGTGATCAGACGCTGACCACTTGCCGCTTGCTACAAGTCAGACACGAAGTGGATTTGATTCGGTTCTTCCGCCCTCTCTGCCATTGGGATATATCCTCTTCTGCCGTCGAGGCCGTTGACCATTTCTCTGTTTACCTCAGTTGATCCGCGGGTGCTTATTTGGCTAAGACTTATTCACACCTGCCCTGCATATCTACAGGAGTTTCCCCTATCAGCCATATGGGACGCGCCTTGTCGGGGTTGAGGGCCCCCACTTATTATTATTATTATTATGATTATTATTATTATTATTATTATTATTATTATTATTATTATTATTATTATTATTATTATTATTATTTCTGAGAATCGAGTTACAGCAGATGATGGATTTAATGATTGGAGGTAAGACTGATTTCGAATTTGTATTAAAATACAGTACCACACACTTTAATTACAGTACTGTAATAAAATTACTGAATATAGTATTCAGTTCAGTAGTAACAAAAAAAATGTTTAATTATTTCAGATTGCTTTGCGCTTTGTTGAACAAAGCAATGAATCTACACCAGCTGACGTATTGTTGATTAAACTGTGGCACGACGACAGCGCTGCACCAAGAAATTTCAGAAGAATATCACTTGTTTTATACAATGAGTGACATTATGTAAACATTTTTATGTTAATATACAGCATGCACCTTTGCTTAACAGAGTTATGCATTTTTATTTCAAAATTTAACTTCCGAAAATATTTACCATGTGTCATCCGGAAAAACTCGTCAATCGAAGTGGCTCCGCCCCCCTTAATTTCAGATAAACGGGTTTCTACTGTATAAAAAAAATTAAGAACAAAAAAAACCACCTTACATACGAACAATGATGTGACAGACAATATCAAGATTACATAGTCTTCTAAGGTGAGTCATCCTAAAATATAGGTTCAGTAAAAAACATCCAAACTGTATAATCACAAAATCTTTAAGATTTGACCTGTGAATTATGAGAAAAACATTTTTAAAAAGGGAAGTTAAAAAAAGTTCTTATTGTCATTTGACAAATTGCACCATCCTTAAAACTAGTTGTTGGAAAAAGTACTGCACATTTATGTCTTGAAGTAAAATCATACACAAAATTTCACTTTTGACAGGCAACTGGGAAAAGTAATGCAATACAATCACTCATATTTTTGTGTTATAAAACTTCCGCTGACAGTGGTAATATTTTGTTGTTTCAAAAAGAAGAAAGTGTTGTGTTACATCCTCAAGACAGTGACTTATTTTTGTGTATATTGAATATTTGATCAGAACTATTTTCAAGTTTTATGCTGTCGATTTTTGTTATATGTATAGCCGATTAGTTCTTACGTGTTTTAAGATCTTATGGCTGATGATGGCCTAATATCAATAGGCCGAAACTGGTACTAAGATTGAAACAAATTGAAGTACTAATGTTATATTGTATTGATTAGGTGCATTACCTCATTTATCTACAATAATTATATTGTCATCGTCTGCCTCCGTAGTGTAACGCTTAGCACTATTAGCTGCCATTCTCGGGGGCCCGGGTTCGATTCCCGGTACTGTCAGAAATTTAAGAATGGAGGGAGGGCTGGTGTGTGGTTGAAATGGTGCATGCAACTCACCTCCAATGGGGATGTGCCTGAAAAAAACTGCACAACGTCGGAATGAGGACACAAGTTCACTTACTTACTTACTTATATTATCATCAATATGGAACATGAAAATTGTAAACTTTGATCAGATTAGGGTAGACATAGGATGTAGTAGTTATGTAAAATTGGAAAGGTTAGCACAGGATAGGGTAGCATAGAGAGCTGCATCAAAACAGTCTATGGACTGATGACCGAAACAACATCAATCCACCAACTAATGCTTAATTTTGGATACAAGAAGCCATCTTCCTAGCCATATAACCACCAGTGCTACCTTTCACTCTGTAAAGTCCAGTTCCCTCAGTTTCAGTGACTTAACTGTTGGTTTACTTTTTTTAAGTCACTGTTTTTATTGTTTATTGTTTACAGACTCAGGATGGTGTAAAGGACGGCATCATGCCCAGGTCTTATCACAGCCAGACAGAGTTCCATGACACAGAAAAAGAAAGGTGATTAAAGCTATTTTTATCTTTATAAATAAAAGATGAAGGTGATGTTGTTTGAACATGACATTGTGCTGTGGGGAGCAAATGGAGAGGGAGTGCAGTTTTAGTTAAAACTAAATGTAATAATCACAAATATTCATGGATTTAGTTAAGCCAGTACTCACATCACATCATTATCATCATCCTTTAACCGTCTCCAGTCGCCCGGGTGCAGTACAAGAGCGCTGTCCATCTTCTTCCTTCTCAACTTGGTACCATTCCACTCCTCTTCCTTTCAGATCCTGCTTTACTTGACTGTTCCTGGTCTGCCTCTAGCCATTTTCTTGCTGTTCTCATTTGATCCATCCTTTTTACATTTCCATACCATTTGAGTCTTGTTCTTCTTACATTTTTGCTTAGCGACTGCTTTGCTTGTGTATTATGATGGATCTCTTCATTCTGGATCTTATCTGTTCTTATTTTCTGTAGCATTGATCTCAGGAACTTCATAAATGATTGGAAATTTAATTCTGTATAACTTTAGTTATTTATCGATAGGACCATTAATACCATACGTATTTGAGAATTAAATTTTAGGCCTTCCCGTTAACTACCATTTCAATCAGCACCAATAAAATTATTTATAGCGTAGATTGTAGTGCATCATTCCCTGACTTTACATACCGATTTTAAACTATCTTAAGCCATTTTCTCGTGATGCCTGTACATACAGACAGATAGACAGAGAAATGATGGAAAATTAAAAAGTGCATTTTCTTGTTACTGTGGACACAGCCGATACAGAAATACCATTCTTTTTAAATTCTGAGCAATGTACAGACAAAACTCTTATTTTATATGTATAAATATGGAACAACAGTAGCTACATTTCCAGTATTTTGAAGAAAAGATCACCCCTTATGATCACTCATGTACACAGACTTTATTATGAATTTGAATATTGACTTATTTAGTATTTTTTTACTTAATACAAAGGAACATTTTTAACCTAATCATCATCATCAGTGTTTTTTATCTACAGTATATGTGCCAATTTTTGTATTCCAAACCAGAGGAATGAAACATGTACTATTGTTTTAGTCAGTCATCTAGACTTTAAGCTGGAGTATAGTTGTACTCACATAAACTAGCTATTAAGAAACAAATAGTATTGGAAGGTGGCGTTCTTCCTTTAACCTTAGTCATGGAAGATAGACACACTTATAGTGCTAAGGAAAGGAGACACATTGTGACCCATATGCGGATGATCACTGATATTTAGAGAGTCTGAAGTGAATCCCTAATGAAGTTTATGATTCGCATTCTTCTCTTGCAGTGTGGAAAGGCCGTATGGCAAGATGGTGAACTCGCTTCAGAGACCAAACCCTGGGAAGGTAAGATTCAGACATGAATTTTGTTAGTTTAAGTAACAAAAAAGCAGCAAAACAAGTCATATACTGTACAGGGTGTTTGGTAAATTACTCTCTATTGTAAAATTCTTGTAACTTTTTTATTAGTTATTTTATTGCATTGAAACCAACGCCATTACATATACAGGACCGTAGGGTTTTGTTTGCCATTGGCTACATTTCTATATAAGCCCCTGCACTGACAGCACATTTTCGTAACCGATCTGGTATGTTTGCAATAGCCGCTCGCAGCAGGTCGCGTGAGCACATTGGTGTTTGTTGCTTCCAATTCATTCAAGGTTTTTGGTTTCTGCCGGTACACCTGTTCCTTTGCCCATCCCCAAAGGAAAAAATCGCAGGGCATTAAATCTGGACTGTGAGGTAGCCATTCGTGTGGACCACGTCTGCCAGTCCATCGACCTGGGAAATGGTCATGCAACCTCTCTCAAACAACATTTGCAAAATAAGGGAGTGCACCGTCTTGCATAAAGTGAAGTTGTGCAGTGTTGTTCCACGGAGCAATTACTGGCCACACACGATACGTTTAGCCATTCATTGTTGCGCGGAGAAAGAGTGAACCAACAGTGGAAGATGATGTGATTCCGCACCACACTGTTACCTTAGGACGTCCTTGCGCCTTTTCAAAATAAATGTGCGGATTCTCACTCGCCCAATAATGACAGTTATATCTGTTTACAAAACTGCTGACGTGAAACACAACCTCATCTGACCACAACACATTTCAAACAGGTCCGGCCAGTCATTATGCCATCCCAAAAAGATTTTAGCAAACTTCATCCTGTGGTCACAGTCTTCTGGGAACAATTCCTGGACGTAATGTGGCTTCCATATTTTCCAAGTGAAATTTTTTTTCAGAATGGTTCTAACCGCATGAAGTGTTAGACCTTTTCTCGCAAACTCCTTCATGCAATGATTTGTGTGGACTCCTGGTAAACATCTTGCTAATGACAGCAATATTAGCTTCTGTTCTCGAGGTTGACGGTCTTCTGGATCTCCTAGCATCAGTGACACTGCCCGTTAGTAGTTTCCGATGACAAATGTTAATAGTCTTTGGATCTCTGCATGCACATCACAGATCTCCAAACTTCGTATCATGCTGCTATCTTGGCTCTCTCTTCCACACTTAACTTATCTGCCATAATGCACCTGAAACAAAGAAACCTCATGTCAAACAAAACTTTATGGTCCTGTGTGTGTAATACCTTGGTTTCAATAAAATCAATAAAATACTAACAAAGTTACAAGAATTTTACAATAGGGAGTGACTTTCCAAACACTAGAAAGATAGGAACTTGAAAAGGAACACAAAATAGAAGAAACACAATGGCAGGTCACTGTTAGGAGAGGGAGCAATAAAAGAAGAGACAAATACAAGCAGGAAAGTCACAAGAGGATCGGGACAGTCTCCACATCTTCATACACCTCCTTCTTCCTCCTCCCCAGGGGAAATAGCCCCAAAGGACCTTCGCCTACCAAGTGAACGCTGCTCAGCCTGAAGGCCTGCAGATTATGAGGTGTCGTGTGGTCAGTACGATGAATCCTCTTGGCCATTATTCTGGGCTTTCCAGACTGAGGCCACTATCTCACCATCAGCTAGCTCATCATTTGTAATCACGTAGGCTGAGTGGACCTTTGAACCAGCCCTCACATCCAGGTAGTAATCCCTGACCTGGCTCTGAATTGAACCCAAGGCCTCTGTATAAGAGGCAGTCATGCTGCTCCTACACTGTGGGGCTGGCACATCTTCAAATAGATGGGCTCAGGGATGTAACTAGGCTATCTTAATACGTAGACTTTCACGACCACTAAATGACATTATGATAATTATTTGGGGATATTAGGTCATGTAATATTAAATACCAGCTGATGCGTTTCGATCCTGCGATCAGGATCGTCTTCAGAGCAGTAACAAAGCATAATGGCAACTGTCACTCTATAGTAACAAGACTCAAGATAGAAGAACCCTGTTAGAAATATAGTTCATTCTAGGGCCTCCAGAGTTGCGGAGAAAGATGTTGACGAGTTAACTATGGAGGGTAGCCATGATCCATGATATTGGCCAAACATGTACGAAGGTAGCAACAAGGGTTAAAGAACATTGCAGGCACTTATGTCTTTGCCAGCCAGAGAAGTCTGCTGTGGCAGAACATGCCATACATAATGACCATCAAATAATTTTTGATGCAACTTCTGTCATTTGTAAAGAGAAACATTTTATTCCTAGAATCATTCGTGAGATGATAGGAATTGCTAAACACCCGAATAATTTCAACAAAGGTGACGGCTATATACTGAGTAGATCATGGCTACCCTCCATAGTTAACTCGTCAACATCTTTCTCCGTGACTCTGGAGGCCCTGGAATGAACTGTATTTCTAACAGGGTCTTTCTATCTTGAGTCTTGTTACTATGGAGTGACAGTTGCCATTATGCTTTGTTACTGCTCTGGAGACGATCCTGGTCGCAGGTTCGAAACGCGTCAGCTGCTATTTAATATTACATGACCTAATATCCCCAAATAATTATCATAATGTAACTAGGTTAGTTTCCACCTGAGGCAAGAACTCTCCCCCACCATCTTTCACTTACCAACCAAATTAAAACCCTCCCTGACAATACCTGATATTGCTCAGAATCTTTAGCCATCATCCTGTTAAGTTTCGGAGGTAATTTTTTATTATCCTTAGTTTGCTAAAACTTCTTTGATTTGAGACAATTGAGACTGGGATTGTGAGGAAATGCTGTCACTATGTTGTGGTCATCATCATCATCATCATCATCATCATCATCATCATCATCATCCTTTAACTAGTCACCTGCATATGGTACAAGAATGCTGTCCATATTTGTCTATCCAGGTACATTTCTTCCTTCTTAACTTGGTGCAATTCCACTCCTCTTCCTTCCAGGTCCTGCTTTACTTGACTGATTCATCGTTTCCTTGGTCTTCTGTAGGTCTTTTGCCTTCCAATTCTTTTTCTGGCCATTTTCTTGCTGTTCTCATGTGATCGATCCTTTTTACCATTTGAGTCTTGATGTTCTTACAATTTCTCTTTATGACTGTTTTACTTGTGTATTATGACAGATCTCTTTGTTCCAGATCTTATCTGTTCTTGTTTTCTGTAGCATTGACCTCAGGAACATTTCTGCAGCTTGAAGTCTGCTACTATCTCTCCTATTGATTGTGCAGGTTTCAAGAGCATATGTACATATTGGCATGAAATAAAAGTTACCTGATAAAGGGTCCTGTTTGTACTTAGAGGTATTTGGTTATCCCATAGAAGAGACCTAAATTGGTGATAAAGTTGTGCCTTTTTTTTTGGACTACTCCCTGTGGGTGGGGGACGCAGGCGAAGAATTCACCCACGGTATCCTCTGCCTGTCGTAAGGGGCAACCAAGGGATGATCAAATTAGAACCATGAAACTACTTGTTATTAGTACCACCACGCGGGGAACACCATGGGTTGCTTTCACTTGCGCGTAGTACCACTATGTTGGGTACCAAATAGGTTTGTGATTAGTAGCAAACGAGGGCTCGACGGCTTTTACAGTACCTGTGATTAGTAGCACTATATGAGCGACACCATGGGATGAAGGAACCCATGGTTCTGGCTTGCCTATGATTAGTACCCACTATATGAGGAACACCAGGGATAGTACGAGTTCCTGTGGTTAGTACACTTATGTGATGAACACCATAGATTTGCGTTGCCTGTGCAATGTGCGAAACACATTATGTCTGTAATACATGTGCGAATTTCATTACCTGTGAGTAGTACCATAATGTGTGGAATACCGCGAGTCTACGCTACTCTTGATTAGTACCGCAATATGACAAATACCATGGTTTTATTTTTCTAGCGATAAGTACCATTACGAGGGGCCAATGACTTGGATTTTGGACTCCTTTCGACTATAAGTATCATCGTTTCAGTATCGTGCTATAGAGGCAGTCCCTTGGTCAGTAATACTATTGTTCTACGCCAGCTTCTGTGCATGTGAGGCACTGTGGGTCGGTTCCACTGATTGTTTTAAATTCATATCCATCTATCCATTCATTCTTCGTCCTCATGTTTTGAATTGTGGTCGGTGGAGGATTTTGTGTTTTTAATTTGTCGTTTCATTTCGTCTCATTATGTACCATTAGGGGCTGATGACCTAGATGTTAGGCCCCTTTAAACACCAAAAGCATCATCATCATCTTTTTGGACTCTTTTTGTGATTCCAGCAGAGGACTTTGCATCACTAGTTACAATACTACCAACATATTGAAAATGGTTAACGTTTTCTAGTTTCTTGCTGTCCATTTGGATGTTAACCTGTAGGGCTTGCCTACTGACTGGGATCACTACGGTACTGTTTTTGTGTGGGTGATTTAATTAATATTAAAAGACCTGATGGTGTAGCCATTTTCATCTTAGGGCTTAAATCCAAGGCATGAAACTTAAAACTTTCCACTTCCATTGCCAGCTTGTCCCTGTCTAAGTTTTCATTATACCGGGTGTCTCACGTAAGAGTCATCAAGTGCCTTTTGTACGATACTTCAAAATAAAACGACTTGAGGTTTTCCACCTCTTCAATACATAATATAATCATGTAGGGCCGATGACCTAGATGTTAGACCCCTTTAAACCACAAGCATCATCATTAATATAATCATGTTAGCGATTAAATAACATTAATGTTAAAAATATTTGCACTGGGGAGTTGGCCGTGTGGTTAGAGGTGCGCAATTGTGAGCTTGCATCCTGGAGATAGTGGATTCGCCGGCCTCTCACCACTGGGTCCTGTGGTTCAAATCCCAGTCACTCCATGTGAGATTTGTGCTGGACAATGCAGAGGTGGAACAGGTTTTCTCCAGGTACTCCGGTTTTCCCTGTCATCTTTAATTCCAGCGACACACTCCAATATAATTTCATTTCATCTGTCAATCATTAATCATTGCCCCAGAGGAGTGCGACAGGCTTTGGCAATCGGCACAATTCCTGCCCTCGCCACTAGATGGGAGATTCATTCATTCATTCATTCATTCATTCATTCATTCATTCCATTTCTGACCCGTTCGAATGACTGGAAACAAGCTGAAGATTTTCATTTTTCATCATTGCATGTACTGTATATGTACTTTAAATGTTTCAACAGTAGTTAGTAAGCCACAGTTTTGCACAGCTGCATTTATGTTAGTTCAGCTCAACTATTTTGTTACCGAGCTCAATAGCTGCAGTCACTTAAGTGCAGCCAGTATCCAGTATTCGGGAGATAGTGGGTTCGAACCCCACTGTCGGCATCCCTGTAGATGGTTTTCTGTGGTTTCCCATTTTCACACCAGGCAAATATTGGGGCTGTACCTTTATTAAGGTCACGGCTGCTTCCTTCCCACTCCTAACACTTTCCTGTCCCATCATCGCCATAAGACCTATCTGTGTAGGTGAGACATAAAGCAACCTGTAAAAAAGAACCCACCATTTTGTTGATTTGTCATCTTTTCTATTCAGTTCTGTGCTTCTAGTATACTCAAAATCCAAATGTAAATCTTGTCTTATGTCCTTAAAAACAAACAAAAAACAAAAAAAACCAACCTAGTTAATAAGAGGCCTTCCTCCATCTCCTCCATTTTTCACATCCTTCTTCCCACTGCCCTCCATCACGTTTCCTCAACCCGCATCTCTTCCCTTTAGGTGGCCTCCCCCACTCCATCAGGGTAGGGAATAATAATAATAATAATAATAATAATAATAATAATAATAATAATAATAATAATAATAATAGTAATAATAATAATAATATATTTTCAATTTTGATATTGTAACGTGTAGGTAAAGCCAGCCCAAATAAAGAATGCTCATCAAG
The DNA here is from genome assembly GCF_040414725.1 of Anabrus simplex. Classification (NCBI taxonomy): domain Eukaryota; kingdom Metazoa; phylum Arthropoda; class Insecta; order Orthoptera; family Tettigoniidae; genus Anabrus; species Anabrus simplex. The sequence goes on from NC_090277.1 coordinate 60,102,204, forward strand.
TAAGTCATGCAACTGCTTGTGTCAACGGAAGATATAGGTTTGTTTCTCACTGCAAACAAAATGCGTAATTTTGTGTGTCCAATCGATAGAAGAGCCTCATATTAGTCTAGTGCAACATTCTCTTTGAGGATTGACAGTAACAATAAAACAAGATTCTTAGTAGCGTCTGAAAGCCTGCAGGCAAGGATACATAGCGAGGAAGTGTACCAATATGTAGAACCATTTCTCTTGTGCTGTCACTGTCAGTAAATATACTTGAACGGAATATCGCACTAGACTGTTTGAGACCGCTCTATCAATAGGGCACTAAAAATGACACTTCAAAAAACATTTCAGTTTCAGTGAGAAGCAAAATGATGTTTTCCATTGACACTGGACATTACATGACATACCTGATGAACATTAATGACTTGTTTACTACCTACCCATTATAAAAACAAAATTGAAAATATCTTCCGAAACACCGGAGAGAAAGACACCTGATGACTTTTAGGTGACACACCCGGTATATGGTAGCTAACCCAAGTGCCTAGTTCTTCAATTTTCTCCATTCATTGTTTCAAACTGAGCTCCACAGAGGAAACTAATTAAACTATTCCTATTTTCAGTGGCTTGAAACACTTGCCTCAGTTCGGATATTCATATTTTCAGGGCCACAGATGGACTTGCTCCGCTATAGAATAGAATAGAGTAGTCCAGTCCCCTAGTTTTGGATCGCTTGAGACTCTGTTATTGCAATTCACTAAAGTTTGATACGTGCATTACATTTTCCTCTTGTAATTATTTGACTATCACTGCACTAAATATAATTTATTTTGTCCTGGACATTAACAATCCTGTATTGTCTAGGACAACATGTATCTTTCCTTAGCTTAGTGCGTGCTTACTTTTGTGTCACAAGTTTTTTTTGGAGTATCCTACCATTAACAACATGCCTTACTTAACGGCTGATTTATGAATATACAACCTATGACAGTAAAGTTCTGTGAATAGTCTTGTACTTCAACATAGATGAACAATACACGACAGTGACCTTACTGTCCTTTGAAATAGTCCCCTCCCATAACTCTGCACTGCTGAGATCGGTGATACATGTCCTGGAAACTTTGCAAGAAGGCTTTCTTCGGGATGGTGTTCAAAAGGCTCGTCATGTTTCGTTGCATGTCAGAAATATCATCAAATCTCTTTCCTTTCAAAGCGAGTTTGAATCGTGGGAATAGGCTCTGACCTTTTTCCGATGAGGGGATCCCTGAGAACGCCATTCCATGCTTTACCATTTCGTTTCAGGGTCGTACCTGAGACACCAGGTTTCATCCTCAGTGACAATACAGTTCAAGAAATTTGGTGTCGCATCTGCCGTTTCGACAAAATCCTGTGAAGCCTCTAAACATGCCTGCTTCTGATCGTCAGTCAAGTGATGTGGCACAAGACGAGAACACGTTTTCCTCTTCCCGAACTTCTGGGTAACGATTTGTCGCACGGATTCACTGTTATCATCAGTTACGGGGCTTTTCAGAAACACTTTCCCGGCCTCCCCAAAAACGGGAGAACCACTCGTACGCACATTTCAAGGACAGTGCTTGATCTTCATAAACACGTACCAGCATCACATGCGTTTCTTTCGGTGTCTTGCCAAGCTTAAAACAAAACTGTTCATTGATCTTTTGGTCGTTCATGTTCCTGTTCACAGTTCAGAAACAATGCACTAAACACACACTGTGTCAAACAGGTTTTACACGGCACACACACGATGCTCAACTGAACAACGTTGGGAGCAGGTGGTCAAAACCTGCTGCTAAACAGGTGTAGCGTTGTGTGTCGCCAGTGTTGGCGGATTATATTCATTATTCTAGGATACGTAGACCTCTTATCCATCTTATCCTTCATTATTCTCATTTGTATTCGTTTTGATGTTATTTATTTCCGTTTTACACATACTTTTTAAAATTCAAAAAATTTTACTATTCTTCGAGGTGTAATCCACTCTTTATTTAATATTTTAGTAATTGTATAGAATTCTCCCTCTCTCTATTTCATTTTTTGTTTTATATTCACTTCCTAGATATTTTACTCTCTGCTTCGGTTGCTCTAAATACTCTTAATAGATGCGCTTCTTCCATTTCTTCTCTACAGAGTGTTCTGCTATAAAATCAGTCACTCTAAAATACATTCGCACCCAGTTTACTGCCCTGTCCATCTTTCCCTTCTTTATTCACATCAAACTCATGTTCATGCAACACTTCACATATTCTGCATTTAGCTCCTTATCATGGATTCCACAAAAAATGCATCCTTGACATGTATTTTTAAACTCTCAAAATGTAGTGGTATTTTTAACTATATGAACAGTACATATTATAAATGGCCATATCTATTGAGGAACATATGTTTAAAAATCATTATTATTATTATTGAAGTTTAGATGCAGTTTTTTTGTTTCAAAATGGAAAAAATGTAGAATTTGTAACAATATTAGTGCTAGAGTTTGTCTTAAGTTTCTCTCTAATTATAAATATGATCCTAATGTGCATTAAATCATACAGTCAAACCTCGATAATTTGAAATCAGTTCATTCAAAATCCTGCCTAATTCAAAGCACCTTTCATTCCCGGAAACAAGAGGTATGGTTTTGCGTTATTTAAATTGTTTAATTTGAAATACGGATAATTCTTAATTTGAAGAACGTTGTTGGTCCCATTACAAAAATTCAGACTTTTGATTCAAAGCAAAGCAAAGTCACCTCCGCACAGGCCATGAAGGCCCTTGGAGGAGTGGAAGGTAAAGGCTTCCACCATTGTTAACCACGGCACGTGATGGGGTAGAGTGGTTAGCTCTACGCCTGGCCGCCTTTGCCCCCAGGAGTTAACCTGGTACTCATTTTTGGTGTAGGCTGAGTGAACCTCAGGGCCATATGCACCTCCGGAAGTGGAAATCTCGCTTCTTAAATTTTACGACTTCCTGACGGGGATTCGAACCCACGTCCTTCCGGGCGAACTGAGCACGCCTTTACCGCTTCGGCCAGGCAGCCCCTCTTTTGATTCAAAAATGCCTTTAAATAAAAAAAGTATTTTACAGAGTAATTTAAATTAAAAAATTTATCCACGTCATGATAGAACGCGTCTTACGGAATGTGCAGGGGTAGCTTTCTGCACTTTCACTCACTTCTGTGTGTCTACAGTGTGCTTCATATTTGCTAAGTTTGAGTGAAATCTTAATTTTATGTATTCAGCGTTTTAAGGAACGCCGCAATATCACATAGCAGGCAGTGTGCAGAGAAGCAGAATCCGCGAACATTGACGACGCCGACAGTTGGCGAAAAAGTGTGGCAAATGTAATCAGTTCGTATGCACCGAACAATATTGTCAGTAAACAGATCAGATGTAAGGCTTGTCAGGCGTTTGCTCAATTAACCAGCGTTTCATCTTAGGTCTGACACTAGACTCATCAGAGTGGGATGTGTCAGACCCTACCCACTGATGCTGGGGTGTATTTCCCTTCATGGGAACTTAGAATTTTCCATTCAATATTGTCAGTGCCGATGTACTGCTTTTTTCTTTAATGCTGAGCCCAAACGGACTTATGGTTTTAAAGGAGAGACCACACCCACCAAGATGCATGGCTGGTGCATAACATGGAGGCCACTGCGTAGGCTATTTAGAGCCACTGTCAGTGCCAATGCACTATGGGAGGCTTTATCTCATTACCAAAAATTGATGCCTGCCTGGCCATCAGATGATATAGATGTTGATTCCCATAGGGAACCTGAAATATTTGTCCCAAATTAGTAAATTTATAATACCAATATAAATGGTCCCTTATTGGACATTATAAATTTTCCAGCTAACTCATCCCTGGCTGCCAGTGTTTCGCTCCAGTGTGCTAAGTTGGGCTATTTACCAACGGACTATGATATCTCATTGTACATGGCACTGCTGGTGGCTCCAAATAGCCTACGCAGTGGCCTCCATGGTATGCACTAGCCATGCGTCTTGGTGGGCATGCTATTTACCAACTGATGAGCCCGACTTTGCACACTGGAGCAAAACGTTGGCAACCAGGAATGAGTTAGCTGGAAAATTTATCATGTCCAACAACGGTTCTTTTATATTGGTAACATACTGCTCAGCCGAGCAGCTCGTCTCCTTACCCCTAAGCATTCCCAGCCCAAAGTTTGCAACATTTTCGTAATACTATTTTGTCAGAAATTGCCCAGAACAAATCGTGCTGATTTCCTTTGGATCATTTCTGGTTTTTGCATCAGGTAATCCTGGTGTGGATCCTGTACACTGCCGGCCCTGTGGTGTAGGGGTAGCGTGCCTGCCTCTTACCCGGAGGCCCCGGGTTCAATTCCTGGTCAGGTCAGGAATTTTTACCTGGACCTGAGGGCTGGTTCGAGGTCCACTTGGCCTACGTGATTAGAATTGAGGAGATATCTGACGGTGAGATAGCAGCCCCGGTCTAGAAAGCCAAGAATAATGGCTGAGAGGATTCGTCGTGCAGACCACATGACACCTCGTAATCTGCAGGCCTTTGGGCTGAGCAGCGGTCGCTTGGTAGGCCAAGGCCCTTCACGGGCTGTAGTGCCATGTGGTTTGGTTTTGGATCCTGTACACTGGAACCATACTATAAATGGGGGTCTTACCAGAGACTTATACGCCTTCTCCTACACATCCTTACCACATTTACTAAATACCCTCATAACCATATGAAGAGATCTGTATCCTTTCTTTACAACCTCATTAATGTGATTACTCTAATGAAGATCATATAATGTTATTTGCTTTACGTCACACTAACTACTTTTACTGTTTTCGAAGACGCCGAGGTGCCGGAATTTAGTCCCGCAGGAGTTCTTTTACGTGCCACTAAATCTACCGACACGATGCTGACGTATTTGAGCACCTTCAAATACCACCGGACTGAGCCAGGATTGAACCTGAGAAGTTGGGGTCAGAAGGCCAGCGTCTCAACCGTCTGAGCCACTCAGCCCGGCTAATGAAGATCATTCCACCAGGCGAGTTCACAGTGCGGTTAGGGGCATGCAGCTATGAGCTTGCAACCGGGAGATAGTAGGTCTGAACTCCACCATCAGCAGTCCTGAAGATGGTTTTCCGTGATTTCCCATTTTCACACCAAGCAAATGCTGGGGCTGTACCTTAATTAAGACCACGGCCATTTCATTCCCACTCCTATGCCGTCATCGCCATAAGACTTTTCTGTGATATTAACACCTAGGTGCTTGCAGATACTTAAATCTAGAAGCAAATGTAGAATTCAGTTAATTTTTTTTGTTGAAGAGGTCTTGAATATTAAAATATTCATATTTCAAGAGTAAGAATTTATACACACTGTTTATGCGTGCAGTTTTATTTAGAATATAATAACACGAAAAAGGGCAAGCTGTTACTATATAAGATGATTTTATAATTTTTATATATCAAGACAAGAGATGAAATGAAAATCCACAGCCTGTTTCCAGTCATTTGACTGGGTCAGGAATAGAATGAATAAATCCCCCAGCTAGTGGGGAGGATAGGAATTGTGCCGGCTGCTGAAGCCTTTTGCACTCCTCGTGGGCAATGATTAATGACTGACAGATGAAATGAAATGGTATTGGAGAGTGTTTAATTAAAAGAAATAAGTTTCATAATGATAGATCCGTATTGAACTGTGATTACAATAGAGTAAAATAATATATTATTATTGGTCCACCTTTTCAATACAAAATGAAAATTACATAGGGACTAGTTTCGACCTAGTAATAGGTCATCATCAGCCTGAAGTAAGTCAAAGATCGAAGAAAACATAAACAATGTAAACACAAGTACAGTCTCTTTAAAGGTACCTACCAAGTGGGAAGTTGAGTAGAGATATATTAAAAATAATAACTCATCCAAATTGACGAAGCACTGAGCGGAATTTATGTAAAGTTCGGTGCGCCGTATATTATAAAAGACCACTGTGCACTAAATGATGCAATAAAGAAGAATAGTAGGTTGAATGCTGGCTTCTTCTTAGCTGTTGTATAATCGAAGAAGATTACGTCGTGTTTTATAAGGTATTGATAGACGTCAAAATACATGGATGTTGGAAGGCTCTTCAGTTTTTTTTTTTTTTTTTTTTTATGTTTTCTTCGATCTTTGACTTACTTCAGGCTGATGATGACCTATTACTAGGTCGAAACTAGTCCCTATGTAATTTTCATTTTGTATTGAAAAGGTGGACCAATAATAATATATTATTTTACTCTATTGGAGAGTGTTGCTGGAATGAAATATGATAGGGAAAAATTGGAGTAGTCGGAGAGAAACCTGTCCCACCTCCGCTTTGTCCAGCACAAATCTCACATGGAGTGACTGGTATTTGAACCATGGAACCCAGCGGTGAGAGGCCAGCGTGCTGCCACCTGAGCCACGGAGGCTCACAAGACAGGAGATCATATCTTAAATTTAACCTGATTTTACAGTCATTCCAACACTGTGTACAAACTCTTACTCATGATGACCTTGAACTATGAATATTTTAATATTCGAGACCTTATCAACAAAAAATTCAACTGAACTCTACATTTGCTTCTATATTTAAATAGACTAACGACAACACTATACATAAACTTTTAATCATGATAGCCTTCAGCTATGAAAGTGTATTTTTAATATTCAAGATTCCTGTGTAAAACTTATTGTACTATGTCTTATAGTTTTGTTTAAGCTCACCACTGATTGTAATATATGTTCTTCCAAAAGTCAAATCCATCGAAGATGGCCCATACCAAGTGTCGAAACATGTTTGGTCAATAATAAAACTTTGATTCCCTCATAGAAGTGGTAGCATTTTATTGAATTGGAGGATTGAATTAAAAACCTACATTATTATGTAAGACATGAAAGTAGCGAGAATTATTACTGATACAAACAGGTGAGAACAATGGCAGGAGGGTCCTCAGAATGAAGAGATCAAGGCTAAGTTAGGAATGAACTCAATGGATGAAGCTGTACGTATGAACCAGCTTCAGTGGTGGGGTCATATGAGACAAATGAAGGAGGATAGGTTACCTACGAGAATAATGGACTCTGTTATGGTGGGTATGGGAAGTAGAGGGAGACCAAAACGACGATGGTTAGACTCAGTTTCTAACAATTTAAAGATAAGAGATATAGAACTAAACGAGGCCGCAGACCTGGTTACAAATAGAGGATTGTAGCAGCATTTAGTAAATTCACAGTTGCTTTCAGACTGAATGCTGAAAGGTCAGTATGTATGTATGTATGTATCTATGTATCTATGTATGTATGTATGTATGTATGTATGTATGTATGTATGTATGTATGTATATGTATAATTAGTGATTTCAGCTCACTAGGGAGTGCTTATGACTAGTTCTTTTTGGATGCTCGCTTCCGTTCTCAATACCTCTTGAGTCCTGCTGTTAATTTTTCCTTTCTTTCCTGTGAAAGAGGTTTGCGAGATTGAACAACTTATGGTAGAGGAGACCACGAATTTACCCCCCCCCCCCATGGAACTACAGCCCTTGAAGGGCCTTGGCCTACCAAGCGACTGCTGCTCAGCCCGAAGGCCTGCAGATTACGAGGTGTGGTGTGGTCAGCACGACGAATCATCTCAGCCGTTATTCTTGGCTTTCTAGACCGGGGCCGCTATCTCACCGTCAGATAGCTCCTCAATTCTAATCACATAGGCTGAGTGGACCTCGAACCAGCCTTCAGGTCAAGGTAAAAATCCCTGACCTGGCCAGGAATCGAACCCGGGGCCTCCGTGTAAGAGGCAGGCACGCTACCCTTACACCACGGGACCAGCACGAATTTACCAATTTACAAAATTTAGGGCAGTCTGAGACATCAGAATCAGAAATCCCAGCAGAAGCTAAGTCCTTTTTTTATATCATTGAGCCACATGCTTCCAGTCTTGTAACTTTTGATGAGTGAGAAGATCTTCGTAAGCCTGTCGTTGTCCATTCTCAGAAGATGGCCTTAAAACTTCAGCCGCCTATGTCGCATGCTAGTGTTAGCCGTTTCCAACCGTTGGTACAGTTCGGAGTTTGCTTTCAGTCGGTAGGTTCCATCTGGGAGCACTCTTGGCGCATGAATTTTCCGGAGGATACTTCTTTCAATTCTTTCCAGGTCGTCCATAGTGCCTTTCCTGTTTATCAGTAAGGTCTCTGCAGCATATTAGAACTGGGGTCTGACAAGAGTTTTGTAATGGCATATTTTGGCGTTCTTCAAAATGCACTTCTTGTTGTAACGGTTTAGCGACAGTTGGTATGCTGTGTTGAGTTTGGGACATCTGTCTGAGATAGAGGTTCTGTCTGTTCCATTGGGGTGGACCCATTCACCAAGATACCGGAATCAATTTACTTTTGCTGCCTTTCCATAGATGGTTGTCAAAGGGGCTTTCCCCGGGTGCTTACTTTCGAAGTACTTGGTCTTGTCGTATGATATTTGTAGTCCTGTCTTCGCTGCTGTCTCGTGTAGGGATTGAACAACAACTGCAGCATCCTTAGAGTTGTTGGTTAGGACCACGATGTCATCTGCTAAGGTCAGACTCCTAATCTCTATCTTTCTTGTCCCAGCTCCAACGGTGACCGGTTTGATTCCGAGATTGCTCAGTGTAAGTTTCCAGGTCTTTATGACTTTGTCGAGCACCAAATTGAAGAGAATAGGAGAGAGGTCATCTTCTTGTCTCACACCAGTTGTGATCTTGAAACTCCGAGACAGTTCTCCACTGAATTTTACGTTGGAGGAGGTGTCTGTGAGAGTCTGTTCAATGAGGGTGGGTGTGTTGTAATCCACCCCTCGTTCTCGCAGCACTGAGAATTATGTCTGGTGGGCAGTAGAGTCATATGCCTTTTTGATGGATTGTCATCTTATATGTTACTAAGCTGGAGATGCCTCATAATAAGAGACGAAGCATGTTTTTATGATCAAGTGTCATCCTTCACAACATAATTAATTATATGCATTGAAGGGTGAAAGTTCTCGATTTTAATTAGATTTGTCAATGCGGATACTTAATTATGAAGTTTATTAGGTGCCGTCCCTATTGCTTTGTCACCGGGCGAGTTGGCCGTGCGTGTAGAGGCGCGCGGCTGTGAGCTTGCATCCGGGAGATAGTAGGTTCGAATCCCACTATCGGCAGCCCTGAAGATGGTTTTCCGTGGTTTCCCATTTTCACACCAGGCAAATGCTGGGGCTGTACCTTAAGTAAGGCCACGGCCGCTTCCTTCCAACTCCTAGGCCTTTCCTATCCCATCGTCGCCATAAGACCTATCTGTGTCGGTGCGACGTAAAGCCCCTAGCAAAAAAAAAAAAATATTGCTTTGTCACTTGTATATTCCTTTTCAAGTTATTCTGTGGCTTGATATCATTCTTTCATTATAACTATATAATGTTTTGTCATTTGTTTTCACTTCCAGGGACACGCTTATCCAAACAAGCTGCTTCCATTCCAGTGCCCAAGCTGCGAAGCATGCTTCCAACGCAGACGAGAGTTCGACAGACACCAGGTTGTCCACACGGGCGAGAGAAAGTTCGTCTGCCCGATCTGCGGGATGAGGTTCCGCTGGAAAACCAACGTGCAGCGCCACCTGTTAGTGCACACCGAAATGAAGAAGTTTAAGTGTCCGTTGTGTTCGAGGTCCTTTAGGACGAACGGCAACCTTAAGGAACACATGGCAACACACAGTGAGGAGAAGTCCTTCAAATGTCCTTTTTGCGAAAAGCTCTTTGGGGTGAAAAGCAATTTGACCCGCCACTTACGGGTCCACAGCGGAGAACGTAATTACAAGTGTTCGTCATGCGACAAGCACTTCAGAACGAAGGGCAATCTCAAGGGCCATCTCCTACGACACAGCGGAATAAAGAGCTTTGTATGTTCTACGTGTGGTAAGGCTTTTTATACCAATAGTCACCTGAGGTTACATGTAGAGGTTCACGTCAGGAAGGAGAATCGTAAAAGGGCCCGTTTAGAGAATGCAGCGAGGAAAGGAAATTCAGACGAAGTGGCAAAAGGGGAACCTCAGGACCCTGAGTTGTGTACAGGAAGTGAAAAGATTCATTTAGACAGCAGTGTTAGTGCAAAGGGTTTAGTTCAAGAGGGAGACTTGCCAGTGAACCTTATCTGTGTCAAACAGGAACATGAGGATGCATTCGATTCAGGACCAGGAAATCTAGTACATGCAAAACATGGTTTTGGAGGTAAAGCTACGGGTGAAAATGTTGCTTACATCAGAGACTTGTCACAAGCAGGATATTCGCAAAATCATGTGGATTCCAAACCACTAAATCTAGCTTGCTCAAAGGGTATTTCAGAAGGTGTTGATCTAAGTGAATATTTGGAAGTAGTCATGGATTCAAAGCCTGAGAATCTTGTTTGTTGAGGGTTTTGTTGTTGTTGTTGAAAGTGCAGGAAAGGTTTCCGGTAAAAAGGACTAATTCTTGTAGACATGATATGGGCTTTTGGCCTTTGCCGTGTCAAAAAAAAAGGTAAAACTCTTCAGAAGAAAATCTCGACTGTTCACGAGGTAGTCTTCTACAATAATGAGGGTTTGAATTTAAGAATGCTTTACCGTTGGAGCTGTAGTGATACGTTCTTTCGTGACCAGATGGCTCGCTGCATGCTGGCACAGCCCTTCAAGCGGGAGCTGACGACAACCTTAAGCTCCAATTAATATGTTCTGTCACACTGTGTGTGCGTGAGAAGTGTCAGAGAGGACATCAGACGAATCAGGAATGTGGAAGAAGAAATAAATAGAAACTGATAAAATAAAACAAAATGCAATGAAGGACACCAGGATAGAATAGAACAGATCTGAAGAATTGAAAAAAAGTGTGTGGCAAAAACTAGAGGGGATTATAATGATGTGAGACGGTGTGAGAGTGGGGGAAAATAACTGGTGTTATGAAAGTATGACAACGCATAGCTTAGAATGAACCAACTGGTGATGACGAACATACGAATTTGGAAAACACAGAAATACAGCGAGCCACCTGGTGATGAATGTGCGTACCATTTCAGGTCCAACGGTAAAGCATTCTTAAATTCAAACACTCATTATTGTAGGAGCCTTCGGTGGTGGTGGTGGTGGTGATTATTGTTTGAAAAGGAAGTACAACCATCCTCTATAGAACACTAATCGGAAAGAAAAATATAGAAGGGATCCAATACATCGAAAAATGAAGGTATCGGCCAAAGAAAGACAAGGGCCACGAAGGGCATGGAAATGAAAGACTCCCTAGGCCTCGAGTGTTCTAATACCGTTGGGGTTGGAAAAGAACAAGAGTTGACCAAGGGAGGTCAAATAGGATAAATGAAAGTGAGGAGCTTGTCACAAGTAAGTGCAAGCAATGCCAGGACTCGGGTAAGGGCCCCATGGTCGTCATCCCACGTTCCCCTATTAGCCACCTCTTACAACAGGTAGGGGATAGCGTGGGTGTTATTCTACCACCCCACCCACAGGAGGATGTAGAAGCCTTCCTCGTGAACAGTCAAGATTTTCTCCGGAAGATGCAGAGCAAAGTTCTCTGCGAAAGTTTTCACCTTGTTTTCTTGACATGCCATAATCCCAAAAGTCCATATCATGTCTAGAAGTGCGGGCCTTGAAAGCATCAATATTAAGACTAATTCTTGTTGCTTCAGTGGACACCCTCTTAACTGGCCTGCTCAGAACCAGACCCTTGGTGGGTCATGTCATATCTAGAGACGTGGCAGGGATGAAATGGCTACATTGAGTAATTGAATTAACGTGGAGTGTAAGATACCTTCTCACTGCAGGAAAGCACCAATTACACTTATCCATAAACAAGGGGATGGGAAGGATTGCATAGATCAGTAAGGTTCGGATGTTAAAGAAAGGTCATATTTCTTTCCTGAGCTCAAGTTTACCCAAAATCTGAAAATTAACTGGATGATGGGTCCCTGACCTCTTATAAAGTAATTTTAAATTGCAATTAAATGCATATTTTGGCCATTTTTATTATTTTGGTCATATTTTGCATATTTGAATGTTACTGTATAAGGTCATTTGGTTATATTTTGAGAATTTTTGTTTAAATTGAGGCATTGTTTGTTGACAAGGTACATGTTATTTGCATCGAGTTTCAAACACAGGATTTCAAAATACTGTAATACATGTATTTTTCTTTCTTTTCCCAAAACAGATAGGTAGCAGGTTTTGAAGATGTGATTCCGAGAAAGTGATGCTGTCATAGTTTATTATTTTCATTTCTGTGTTGATAAATAACTTTTTTAATAGGAATTGTTCGATGAATATTCTGCCAGTCAACACTCCAAACTGTAATTTATACAAATTTAATAAATTTACTTGGAACCATCCTCAGCTCATCATCATCGTCGACGACCATCTCCAGTTGTCCGGGTGTGGTGTACGAGGCCCCTCCATCTTTGTCTGTCCATGAACCACTGTTCTCTCGTAATCTTCTCCCAATCTTGTCCTCTTTCCTCGACATCTTTCTTCACCAGATCGGTCCATTTTCCTCTGGGTCTGCCCACTGGTCTTTTTCCTTTTACTTCTCTTTCATATTCTCTTCCTGCAGTCCTGCTTGCACTTATACTTCTTACATGACTAAACCACTTCAGTCTTGCTTTCTGGATCCTCTGTAGTAGGTTGTCTTTTGATACTATACTACCCAAGTACTTAAACGTTGGAACACTGTCCAGTTTGGTGTAATTTATTCTGATTTCTGGTTTGTCATCTCCCCTCTGTGTAACTTCATCACCACTGTCTTAGCCTTGTTGATATTTAAATCATATCTCAAACTCTCGAGTCCATTTCTGCAGCTTTTCCTCCACATCTTTTTTGGTTTCACTCCAGATCTCACCACATTGTCTGCAACGATGGAAGCTTGCAAGTTCTGCTGCTCCTTCCTTTTTAGTGCCTTTATTATGGCATCCATCGCAGTGATACATAGGAGGGGAGACAAAGCACTGCCTTGCTGTACTCCTCTCTTCGTTTCAAACCATTTGGACAGCCCACAACCCACTTGCATACAACTTCTAGTTTTATCATATAGCATCTTCACTTTTGCAGTAAGACGATCACGGACTCCCAGCTCTTTTAGGCTTCCTGCTTCCTTGGAACACTATCATAAGCCTTTTCTATGTCAAGGTATAGTAGAAAAATGGTTTCATTTCTTCCATTGCTTTTCCATTAACATTCTTACAGCAAAGATAAGGTCTGTAGCTGTTCTTCCAGGCCTAAAAACATATTGTTCCTCTCCAATAAAGGTTCCACAACTCCTCTTAATCTACTCTCCATGATTTTTTCCAGAAGTTTTAGACCATGAGAGAGCAGAGTAATTCCATGGTAGTTGATGCATTTCCGTCTTCTTGAAAAGAGTTACGATTATACCCTCCTTCCAGTCTTCAGCTTTATACAATAGATAAATTAAGAAGAAATTTGATTAACCCTTTATCGGCGCGAGAGGTTATGGCAAGATAGCTCATGGCGCCGATACATCAGCTCTGTCCTATTTAGGGTTTTTGGTCGTTTGCGTGGCTGTTAAATGGTAACAGTTGATCGTGACAGTAACTTAAAGCATTGAATTCGCGTTTTACTCTACAGATATATCCACCAGCCCTACAAAATATTTTTATTTTCGACAAATGAAATCTGTTGGCCGCGAATGTTTATGTTGTGGTTATTCGAAGTTGTTATTGCGTGGATCTGTTTTGGTTGGCTTATGAATACAACAATTTGATCTTGCTATCAGTTTAGTTTAGATCTTATTTCGTTTCTTTGGCATATCGTGTGTTCGCTGTACTTCGCGAACTATAATTTACTCCTCATTACTCCGTTGTTGCACGTGCTTGCGTCATCTTTTTATCGTAACGGCTAGGCCATATTCACAGCCGATTGAGGCTAATATTCTTGAATTTTCACATGATTTAGACAGTAATAATGACTTTCGTTTGCTGAAAGTGATTCCTGTTATGTGGGAAGTGAAACAGTCACAGCTGCTCACCGTACATCAGACCGCGAGGACCTGTCATCGATGACATTTACATGTATAGCGAATAATTTTGTGCCATGCTTCATGAGTGAATTGCAGCACACACATCAAATTGATATCAAATTATTCAGAATTAAATTAAATGTTCTTTCAAGTCTTAAGAGTAAAGAAGAAAGATGCAGTAATGTCTGATCTTTCTGTCATTGAAAACCATAATTTATTTTTAAAAATTTATTTTCAAAGTTTAATAATTTTTTTTGGCTTTACCAATAATAATACATCCAAGGTATATTCCTTTCTGAAATGCTCATAGTTTTGTGTATTAGTTTGATTTATTTTATTTTAATATGTGTTAAACTGTTTATGTGTTGATTTTTTGTAATTTGGTTGGAAAATCACAGAAATTAGTCTTGAGCTTCTTTGAGCAAATCCCTGCATATAGGCTGAGTGCAAAAGGGTTAAATACATATTACAAACAGATAATCCTAAGAATGCACTTGAAGTAACCAACATACGTTATGTGTTGTGTAACACATTTTAAAAAATAGCTTCCTTGAAGTAAAATTCTTAATTAAACTACATGCACAATTCATTAAATCAAAGAATTCTTGAAATGTTACACAGTGTTTATGAACTAATCTTGTGGAGTGTCTATGGGGTAACGTTGTGATGTTTGTGATTGCATAACCTTTTTTTAAATTTTAGACATTTTATTATACTGCAGTTGCCTGAGCTCCCAGTTTTTATTTATATTTAAGGATTCCCTTGTTGTTTATACATAACCTCTGTTGCTGTGTTTATAGTTACGGCCAAAGAACTTCCTTTTTCTAAGTCCCTGGCTCAGGCCTGGTTCTGTTATCTACGTGTGGCCTTGTGATACTACCCTAAGGGTGCTACCCTGCGAAGAAAAGTATCTGAGTGTGTTTAATTTAATTTAATGAAGTGTCTCACTGTCTCACATCATCATCCTCTGGTTTTCTCCATATACTTTCTCCATTCTTCAGCTCTGTTCTGTTCCATCCTGATGTCTATTGTTGCATTTTATTTTATTTTATTTTATTTTATCTTATTTCATTTTATTATTTTCTATTTATTTCTTTTTCTACCACATTTGTCCCTGTTTTGTCTGATTTCCTTTCTGTCACTTCTTATGCACACACGGTGTGATAGAACATCTTAATTGGAGCTTAACATTGTCGTGAGTTCCCAATTGGAGCTCTGTGTCAGCGTACAGCGAGCCACCTGGTGATGCATGAGTGTACTACTACACCTCGAATAGTAAAACATTCTTAAATTCAAACGCTCATTATTGTAGAAGACTCCTCGGAAACAATCAAGATTTTCTTCTGAAGACGCGGAGCAAAGTACTCTGAGAAACATAAAGAGTTTCACCTTGTTTTTTGACACGGAATAAGCCCATATCATGTCTACAAGTACGGGCCGTGAAAGCATCAATGTTAACAATATGAAAGCATCAAAAAAGGCTTTCACGGCCGCAGATCTTATAATCACAGCAATAGAACCAGCTTTTGGGTGGTTAGGCCGTGTGCATAATGCAGAGTTTCGTCCAGACGTGCCATTTGGACTCATCAGCTGGAATGGCACGCCCCTCCAGGACTCTGCATAGCAGAGGCAGACCAAACTGTGTGGCCCCGCCGAGTTAGCAAATCAAGTTTGCTAACCTGCTAAAGGAGAAAAGATTTCTCCGTTCAAAAAATGCTCCCCCATTGGAGATACAACATCAAAAAAGGCTTTCACGGCCGCAGATCTTATAATCACAGCAATAGAACCAGCTTTTGGGTGGTTAGGCCGTGTGCATAATGCAGAGTTTCGTCCAGACGTGCCATTTGGACTCATCAGCTGGAATGGCACGCCCCTCCAGGACTCTGACTTTGATGTTGTATCTCCAATGGGGGAGCATTTTTTGAACGGAGAAATCTTTTCTCCTTTAGCAGGTTAGCAAACTTGATTTGCTAACTCGGCGGGGCCACACAGTTTGGTCTGCCTCTGCTATGCAGAGTCCTGGAGGGGCGTGCCATTCCAGCTGATGAGTCCAAATGGCACGTCTGGACGAAACTCTGCATTATGCACACGGCCTAACCACCCAAAAGCTGGTTCTATTGCTGTGATTATAAGATCTGCGGCCGTGAAAGCCTTTTTTTTGATGTTGTATCTCCAATGGGGGAGCATTTTTTGAACGGAGAAATCTTTTCTCCTTTAGCAGGTTAGCAAACTTGATTTGCTAACTCGGCGGGGCCACACAGTTTGGTCTGCCTCTGCTATGCAGAGTCCTGGAGGGGCGTGCCATTCCAGCTGATGAGTCCAAATGGCACGTCTGGACGAAACTCTGCATTATGCACACAGCCTAACCACCCAAAAGCTGGTTCTATTACTGTGATTATAATATGAAAGCAGTTGCATCTTACCAGCATAGTAGGGCAAGTTGGGAGGTAGTTTAGGTGCTTGCACTGACATAAATTGGAAGCGACATTATTCACTGGCTGTTGATAAATTTGACCATAATAGGTCCTGTTTATTCTTGTATTGACTTGTACAATCTCCTTAAGAACTATTTAAAATAGTAGGATATTTGCATCCACCTTGTCAATACACTTTCTGTTGAATGAAAATGAAAACTTACAACCTGTCTTCCAGTCTTTCACCAGGTCAGGGATGTAATGAATGAACCATATATAGGCTATTAGTACAATGGGGTCGCCACTCCCAAGGTGATTTATTAATGACTGATAGATCTTATGAAATGAGAATGTTGCTGGAATGAAAGATGACAGGGAAAACCAAAGTACCCGGAGAAAAACCTGTCCTGCCTCCGCTTTGTCCAGCACAAATCTCACTGGGATTTAAAGAACCTTATTTATTCATAAAAAATCATACATGGTTTGAACACAATAAACATTCTCTTCATCAGCGATCATCCATAGGTTCTTTCCAACACACAGTTCGTTTACCAGTACAGGGTTGCATTCACGTATCGCCCTATACGCATGCACTGACTTCGTATTGGTTACGGGATTGATACACCATTGGGTTGTGTTGGAAAGGATTCTTGTTCATGTTATGAACTGGCATAGAGGAATACCTTCTTTCTCCATGGAATTGGAGTAACACAGTCCAATGAAAGCTGAAATGTGAATGGGAGGAGAAAATATAATATAAAGTTTCCTTGATATTAAGCTCCCCAGTTATAACACAATATTTTATTTAGATATTAACTAACACAATATTTCTATAACCGACAATTATAGTTTTGTAATTTAGACCCTGTTAACACAAAATCTAGATGTTGAGACCTATAAACAAGTTTTCATACTTTATATCTGTATTTAAACACAAAATATGAATGGGTAAACTTCTGTATGTTTTAGAATTGTTTGAATTCCTCATATTCCATGTTTTCTTAAAGTTACCCCATGTTGCTCTCGTATTTGAAATCAATTTGTAATATCTTGGGCAAATCCGCGGCTAATGCGTAAGTCCTCGAAAAAATCGTTTTCATCACACCGAGGGGTTTCTTCTGAAAAATGCATTGTATTTCAGTTATTTTGTGTTTATTAAACTGTAGATTTTGGACCTTTATATAGGCCTAATGTAACACAATGCAGAAAAATAAGACATTAATTTTGTGGCTTGGTTCTAAAAGGGCCAATGCCATTTTTTATCGAAATTTAGATATTAACCTATACAAATACGTTTTATCCTGGCTTGCAACATGTTAAAAGGGCCAATGTCTCTGTTAAGTACTAAACGAACAGTTAACGTTTTATTAAATAAACCCTTGCCAATAATGTTAGATTACCAATGAAGATTAGAGACCTGGCAATTTTTAAAGAATACGATAGAAAAAATTAGCGTTTAATAAGGTGACTACCACAAAGAAAGTATAAAGTTATTTGAAATTAGTTGTTGAAAAAAATAATTGGAAAACTATAAGCAAAATTTCAAATGCTCATAGCTCAAAAACAGGTTTTTTGACATTGGCCCTTTTAGAACCAAGCCACAGAATTACTTGAACCTAAAAATTTTTTTAAATTCTTTTTGCGATAAAATAGCAGCTATTCTTTATATTCACTGGATGAAAATTGCAGAAAATGTCGTCATCACTTTCCATAATACCCTCAATAACTTAACATCTGATTAAGGTATTGCAAGGAAGAAAGAAGTGTAGAGTACACGCAATTTTTAGTGATACCTGGCGTTACGGGGGTGGGGAGTAAGGAGGGAGCTCTTCCGGTTCCGGTAATACTGCCAACTGAGTGGAAATGAAATCTGATTTGAGTCGATAGTATGATCGATCAATATGAATTTTCTAAACCTTTATTATCTTAAGCCAAGAACTGTGTCACACACACATTATATAACATTATGTAACATTTCTCGATGCAAATCTTGTTCCTAGCATGAATTCTATAGTTTGGCTTTGCTGTGTAAACAACAACAGTACTAGTACGTAAAGTGTATGCCAGATGTCTCACGGCGATGCATAGTTTGTGTTTCAAAGGTTGCCAATACGAATCTCGGAGATAACTGAGGTCTACTGATTCAGCATTAGGGAGCCCAGGTATCACTAAAAGTTGTGCGTACTGTACATCATAATACCAATATAAATGGTCCGTTATTGGACATTATAAATTTTCCAGCTAGCTCATTCTTGGTTGCCAGCGTTTCGCCCTCATGTGCTAGGGTGGGCTCATCAGTTGGTACCTAGCACACTTACCAATACGCTGGCCAGTGCATACCGTGGAGGCCACTGCGTAGGCTAACTGGAGCCACCGGCAGTGCCAATGCACTAAGAGACTTTGTCTCATCACTAAAAATTGATGCCTGCTTGGCCATCAGATGATATAGATGTTGATTCCCATAGGGAATCTGAAATATTTGTCCTGAATGAGCAAATTTATAATACCAATATAAATGGTCCGTTATTGGACATTATAAATTTTCCAGCTAGCTCATTCTTGGTTGCCAGCGTTTCGCCCTCATGTGCTAGGGTGGGCTCATCAGTTGGTACCTAGCACACTTACCAATACGCTGGCCAGTGCATACCGTGGAGGCCACTGCGTAGGCTAACTGGAGCCACCGGCAGTGCCAATGCACTAAGAGACTTTGTCTCATCACTAAAAATTGATGCCTGCTTGGCCATCAGATGATATAGATGTTGATTCCCATAGGGAATCTGAAATATTTGTCCTGAATGAGCAAATTTATAATACCAATATAAATGGTCCGTTATTGGACATTATAAATTTTCCAGCTAGCTCATTCTTGGTTGCCAGCGTTTCGCCCTCATGTGCTAGGGTGGGCTCATCAGTTGGTACCTAGCACACTTACCAATACGCTGGCCAGTGCATACCGTGGAGGCCACTGCGTAGGCTAACTGGAGCCACCGGCAGTGCCAATGCACTAAGAGACTTTGTCTCATCACTAAAAATTGATGCCTGCTTGGCCATCAGATGATATAGATGTTGATTCCCATAGGGAATCTGAAATATTTGTCCTGAATGAGCAAATTTATAATACCAATATAAATGGTCCGTTATTGGACATTATAAATTTTCCAGCTAGCTCATTCTTGGTTGCCAGCGTTTCGCCCTCATGTGCTAGGGTGGGCTCATCAGTTGGTACCTAGCACACTTACCAATACGCTGGCCAGTGCATACCGTGGAGGCCACTGCGTAGGCTAACTGGAGCCACCGGCAGTGCCAATGCACTAAGAGACTTTGTCTCATCACTAAAAATTGATGCCTGCTTGGCCATCAGATGATATAGATGTTGATTCCCATAGGGAATCTGAAATATTTGTCCTGAATGAGCAAATTTATAATACCAATATAAATGGTCCGTTATTGGACATTATAAATTTTCCAGCTAGCTCATTCTTGGTTGCCAGCGTTTCGCCCTCATGTGCTAGGGTGGGCTCATCAGTTGGTACCTAGCACACTTACCAATACGCTGGCCAGTGCATACCGTGGAGGCCACTGCGTAGGCTAACTGGAGCCACCGGCAGTGCCAATGCACTAAGAGACTTTGTCTCATCACTAAAAATTGATGCCTGCTTGGCCATCAGATGATATAGATGTTGATTCCCATAGGGAATCTGAAATATTTGTCCTGAATGAGCAAATTTATAATACCAATATAAATGGTCCGTTATTGGACATTATAAATTTTCCAGCTAGCTCATTCTTGGTTGCCAGCGTTTCGCCCTCATGTGCTAGGGTGGGCTCATCAGTTGGTACCTAGCACACTTACCAATACGCTGGCCAGTGCATACCGTGGAGGCCACTGCGTAGGCTAACTGGAGCCACCGGCAGTGCCAATGCACTAAGAGACTTTGTCTCATCACTAAAAATTGATGCCTGCTTGGCCATCAGATGATATAGATGTTGATTCCCATAGGGAATCTGAAATATTTGTCCTGAATGAGCAAATTTATAATACCAATATAAATGGTCCGTTATTGGACATTATAAATTTTCCAGCTAGCTCATTCTTGGTTGCCAGCGTTTCGCCCTCATGTGCTAGGGTGGGCTCATCAGTTGGTACCTAGCACACTTACCAATACGCTGGCCAGTGCATACCGTGGAGGCCACTGCGTAGGCTAACTGGAGCCACCGGCAGTGCCAATGCACTAAGAGACTTTGTCTCATCACTAAAAATTGATGCCTGCTTGGCCATCAGATGATATAGATGTTGATTCCCATAGGGAATCTGAAATATTTGTCCTGAATGAGCAAATTTATAATACCAATATAAATGGTCCGTTATTGGACATTATAAATTTTCCAGCTAGCTCATTCTTGGTTGCCAGCGTTTCGCCCTCATGTGCTAGGGTGGGCTCATCAGTTGGTACCTAGCACACTTACCAATACGCTGGCCAGTGCATACCGTGGAGGCCACTGCGTAGGCTAACTGGAGCCACCGGCAGTGCCAATGCACTAAGAGACTTTGTCTCATCACTAAAAATTGATGCCTGCTTGGCCATCAGATGATATAGATGTTGATTCCCATAGGGAATCTGAAATATTTGTCCTGAATGAGCAAATTTATAATACCAATATAAATGGTCCGTTATTGGACATTATAAATTTTCCAGCTAGCTCATTCTTGGTTGCCAGCGTTTCGCCCTCATGTGCTAGGGTGGGCTCATCAGTTGGTACCTAGCACACTTACCAATACGCTGGCCAGTGCATACCGTGGAGGCCACTGCGTAGGCTAACTGGAGCCACCGGCAGTGCCAATGCACTAAGAGACTTTGTCTCATCACTAAAAATTGATGCCTGCTTGGCCATCAGATGATATAGATGTTGATTCCCATAGGGAATCTGAAATATTTGTCCTGAATGAGCAAATTTATAATACCAATATAAATGGTCCGTTATTGGACATTATAAATTTTCCAGCTAGCTCATTCTTGGTTGCCAGCGTTTCGCCCTCATGTGCTAGGGTGGGCTCATCAGTTGGTACCTAGCACACTTACCAATACGCTGGCCAGTGCATACCGTGGAGGCCACTGCGTAGGCTAACTGGAGCCACCGGCAGTGCCAATGCACTAAGAGACTTTGTCTCATCACTAAAAATTGATGCCTGCTTGGCCATCAGATGATATAGATGTTGATTCCCATAGGGAATCTGAAATATTTGTCCTGAATGAGCAAATTTATAATACCAATATAAATGGTCCGTTATTGGACATTATAAATTTTCCAGCTAGCTCATTCTTGGTTGCCAGCGTTTCGCCCTCATGTGCTAGGGTGGGCTCATCAGTTGGTACCTAGCACACTTACCAATACGCTGGCAAGTGCATACCGTGGAGGCCACTGCGTAGGCTAACTGGAGCCACCGGCAGTGCCAATGCACTAAGAGACTTTGTCTCATCACTAAAAATTGATGCCTGCTTGGCCATCAGATGATATAGATGTTGATTCCCATAGGGAATCTGAAATATTTGTCCTGAATGAGCAAATTTATAATACCAATATAAATGGTCCGTTATTGGACAGCCTACGCAGTGGCCTCCACGGTATGCACTGGCCAGCGTATTGGTAAGTGTGCTAGGTACCAACTGATGAGCCCACCCTAGCACATGAGGGCGAAACGCTGGCAACCAAGAATGAGCTAGCTGGAAAATTTATAATGTCCAATAACGGACCATTTATATTGGTATTATAAATTTGCTCATTCAGGACAAATATTTCAGATTCCCTATGGGAATCAACATCTATATCATCTGATGGCCAAGCAGGCATCAATTTTTAGTGATGAGACAAAGTCTCTTAGTGCATTGGCACTGCCGGTGGCTCCAGTTAGCCTACGCAGTGGCCTCCACGGTATGCACTGGCCAGCGTATTGGTAAGTGTGCTAGGTACCAACTGATGAGCCCACCCTAGCACATGAGGGCGAAACGCTGGCAACCAAGAATGAGCTAGCTGGAAAATTTATAATGTCCAATAACGGACCATTTATATTGGTATTATAAATTTGCTCATTCAGGACAAATATTTCAGATTCCCTATGGGAATCAACATCTATATCATCTGATGGCCAAGCAGGCATCAATTTTTAGTGATGAGACAAAGTCTCTTAGTGCATTGGCACTGCCGGTGGCTCCAGTTAGCCTACGCAGTGGCCTCCACGGTATGCACTGGCCAGCGTATTGGTAAGTGTGCTAGGTACCAACTGATGAGCCCACCCTAGCACATGAGGGCGAAACGCTGGCAACCAAGAATGAGCTAGCTGGAAAATTTATAATGTCCAATAACGGACCATTTATATTGGTATTATAAATTTGCTCATTCAGGACAAATATTTCAGATTCCCTATGGGAATCAACATCTATATCATCTGATGGCCAAGCAGGCATCAATTTTTAGTGATGAGACAAAGTCTCTTAGTGCATTGGCACTGCCGGTGGCTCCAGTTAGCCTACGCAGTGGCCTCCACGGTATGCACTGGCCAGCGTATTGGTAAGTGTGCTAGGTACCAACTGATGAGCCCACCCTAGCACATGAGGGCGAAACGCTGGCAACCAAGAATGAGCTAGCTGGAAAATTTATAATGTCCAATAACGGACCATTTATATTGGTATTATAAATTTGCTCATTCAGGACAAATATTTCAGATTCCCTATGGGAATCAACATCTATATCATCTGATGGCCAAGCAGGCATCAATTTTTAGTGATGAGACAAAGTCTCTTAGTGCATTGGCACTGCCGGTGGCTCCAGTTAGCCTACGCAGTGGCCTCCACGGTATGCACTGGCCAGCGTATTGGTAAGTGTGCTAGGTACCAACTGATGAGCCCACCCTAGCACATGAGGGCGAAACGCTGGCAACCAAGAATGAGCTAGCTGGAAAATTTATAATGTCCAATAACGGACCATTTATATTGGTATTATAAATTTGCTCATTCAGGACAAATATTTCAGATTCCCTATGGGAATCAACATCTATATCATCTGATGGCCAAGCAGGCATCAATTTTTAGTGATGAGACAAAGTCTCTTAGTGCATTGGCACTGCCGGTGGCTCCAGTTAGCCTACGCAGTGGCCTCCACGGTATGCACTGGCCAGCGTATTGGTAAGTGTGCTAGGTACCAACTGATGAGCCCACCCTAGCACATGAGGGCGAAACGCTGGCAACCAAGAATGAGCTAGCTGAAAATTTATAATGTCCAATAACGGACCATTTATATTGGTATTATAAATTTGCTCATTCAGGACAAATATTTCAGATTCCCTATGGGAATCAACATCTATATCATCTGATGGCCAAGCAGGCATCAATTTTTAGTGATGAGACAAAGTCTCTTAGTGCATTGGCACTGCCGGTGGCTCCAGTTAGCCTACGCAGTGGCCTCCACGGTATGCACTGGCCAGCGTATTGGTAAGTGTGCTAGGTACCAACTGATGAGCCCACCCTAGCACATGAGGGCGAAACGCTGGCAACCAAGAATGAGCTAGCTGGAAAATTTATAATGTCCAATAACGGACCATTTATATTGGTATTATAAATTTGCTCATTCAGGACAAATATTTCAGATTCCCTATGGGAATCAACATCTATATCATCTGATGGCCAAGCAGGCATCAATTTTTAGTGATGAGACAAAGTCTCTTAGTGCATTGGCACTGCCGGTGGCTCCAGTTAGCCTACGCAGTGGCCTCCACGGTATGCACTGGCCAGCGTATTGGTAAGTGTGCTAGGTACCAACTGATGAGCCCACCCTAGCACATGAGGGCGAAACGCTGGCAACCAAGAATGAGCTAGCTGGAAAATTTATAATGTCCAATAACGGACCATTTATATTGGTATTATAAATTTGCTCATTCAGGACAAATATTTCAGATTCCCTATGGGAATCAACATCTATATCATACTGTACATCAGGAGACAATGTTTCCACGTTTCTGCGCATGTTACAGAAATGTACAGATCAGTACATGCTTTAGACTGCGGACTACTTCCGACCGTTAGGGAACGATGTGAAGAGTTAGTTGGAAAGCCTGACTGCAGTACATGAACACAATTTTGACTGTGTTGGAAAGGATTTTTCGTGTTGCGCATGAGCAAAGTGGCCATGTACTGGTACAGGGACTGTGTTGAAAAGAACCTCATACTTTTATCAGAAAGAGTATTGAGAAGGCAGATCTGAACAGCATGCTATTTTAAATAGTTTTTAATGAGATAATTCACTGGGTCGGTCGGTTAAGAGGAGGTCTACTGTACATCGTCACAGGATGAGCTTCCTTAATGGTCTGATCTAAGTTTACATTAATATTCCTCACATTTGACAAATTGTACTGAATGAATGACACTGGCTGCATTCAGGTAGGATAATTGAAAAAGTCAGCCCAAATATCTAAAATGGAATAATAAAGGTTTCGTTAAGAAAACTGTATGAATTTTTTTCTGCTTTCATTGACCTTAGTGGTGCAGTAATAAGCTCCCTATGTGTATCAACAGTAGTGTGTCAGTCTCCACTGGACATTGTAATGAATATCTGCAGTACATATTTGTGTCTTCAGGTATCAACATCCAAAAACATCAACTCAGTATTTAATATCTTTTGACGTGCAAAACCAGCTTGCGGATAAAGCTGCAAAGGAAGCGATACTTTTACCTCCAAGACCTATTAATGTACCTGCTAAAGATATTTGTCCTCAGCTACGTCGAACCATCTTGGCGTCCTGGAAATTGGAGTGGCTAGCTATCTGAACTCCCAACAAGCCGAGATCAGTTAAGAAGACAACCTCTTTGTGGCGGTCCTCTTTCCAGTCTTCACGGAGAGAGGCCATAGTATTGTGTAGGCTGAGGATAGGTTATGGATGATCTACGCACTCTTATCTCCTAAAGAGGAAAGACCCTCCAGTGTGTTCTTGTGGTGCCAATTTCACCGTGGCCCACATCCTCACAGAGTGCGCCAATCTCTCTGGCCTAAGACGGAGCCTCGGCCTGCAGGAAACACTCAAACGCATACTAGTTGATGACGTGACTACTGCTGATCTCGTCATCCGCTTTATGTACAACAGTAGATTAATCAAGGGTATATAAATTACAAGTGTACTGTTACTCAGGGAACGCACATTCCCTTTTGATTCATTAGTAATTTTTTGGCCTAATTCAATAATTTTTGTGTTATTTTGTACTGCGTTTCCAAATTCCTTCGTCGAATAAATAATTTTATTTTATTTTAAAGTTCTTTTCCACTTAATTTGTTCAGAGAGTATGATTACCGTATAATCTCAAATACCACCCGCACTGTTTTTTCGAAAATATCGCTTTCAAAATTGGGTGTGGGTCTTATTTAAAATTTTGGGAAATTTATCTTTCCGAATGCGCATAAATCTGGCATCACCGCTGGCGCAGCTCGGCAACAGTGCTGTCTCCCCTCTCGGTATACGCTACTTCCGTGCTTGGCGTCAGTCTAACGCACGTTCTCGGAGTATCAACATTGATTCCACAAAGCGTTTGCGATCTTTTACTGCGAGTGAGAAACTGAAAGTAGTTTGGGAAGCCGAAATTATTGGAAATCGTACCGCCGATAGGAAATACGATATTGACGAGTCGTGTATTTGCGATTGGAGAAAGAAGAAAAATGTGCTATTAACATGTAGTGGTGATCGTAGAGCTTTTCGTGGACTGAGTGTACAGTTTCCAGAAACTGAAAAAAAAAACTTCATAAATATGTGCTATGGATGGCAGCGATGATGACATTTTGTGGGAAGGTGATGGTGATGAAACTTCCGAAGTTGGTACTGATGATGATGGTGATGAATGAACTTGTTGGATATCGTTCTGGAAATGTTTGTTTACTTTTATTTGTATTTTCTAATCATTTGATGTGTGTTAGTAAAGATTGTAAGTACTGTAATTTTGACTTCACTTTCTTTTAATTTTGTTGTTGCAAAATAAGGGTGCGGGTCTTATTCGGTGGCAGGTGGTATTCGAGATTATACGGTACCTAGTTGTATTTCCTCTTAACACGAAAATCACCACCGCCACTCTCTCGAACAAATGTTTGAAACCTCTTCAACTGTAGGTACTTCCAAGTAAGACATCCGGTGCATTCTGGTAAGTGAAGTGATTTCTTAAATGCAAAGTCACAGAATTTAAACAAACAAGAAATAGTGATGTAAAATAAGAGCTAAAATGTTTCTATTATTCATTACTCATTTATTGTAACCGAAAAAATTGACATATATACTAGAGTCCTGTAAATCCGAACTTAAATATTCCATTTTTTTAAAAAATCTCCTTATTAAAGTGAAAGAACTTGAAGATTTACTTGCATTTTTTTAGTCATATT
This sequence comes from Anabrus simplex, assembly GCF_040414725.1. NCBI lineage: Eukaryota > Metazoa > Arthropoda > Insecta > Orthoptera > Tettigoniidae > Anabrus > Anabrus simplex. Next base: position 60,129,016 of record NC_090277.1, read on the forward strand.
TTACTATAATAACGTAATGTAAACATAATTACACATCATAAACCATCAATCACTAGTCGTTTATCTTTACAAAGTCTGTTAGTTTCTTTTGCCGCAGTAATTGGAACCTACTCGAAGATGCAGTGTTAAACCAGCATCATGAACATCACATCAGTGGGCGTAGCAGCGGAGTGTTGCTCGACGTAGCGTACAAGTTCTAAGGCGGCCGCGGCATCTGAATGTGACACTAGTTGTTTATTGTGATCTTCTTCATTGTCACTCTGTTCCTCATCAACTCCAGATTCTTTCTCCGCCATAGCTACAATTTCTTGGTCTGTTTGGCCAGGAAGTTGTTGAACGATTTCAAGGAGATTAGCTTTTGCAGACTCTTCCGCTGGACTCTCCATAAATGCGAGACTCGCCCACAATTTCTTCCACGTTTTCCTCATGAACTGCTTACTGACACCCATGCCTCTGCTGCTCAGTAAACTGCTAAAGAATGGACATTTCAAATCACAGTATGTACTGTACTGTATTGTAGACAGTTGAGGCGCTGGCCTTCTGCCCCCAATTTGGCAGGTTCGATCTTGGCTCAGTCCGGTGGTATTTGAAGGTGCTCAAATACGTCAGCTTCATGTAAGTAGATTTACTGGCACATAAAAGAACTCCTACGGGAGAAAATCCTGGCACCTAGGTGTCTCCAGAAACTGTAAAAGTAGTTAGCGTGACGTAAAAACAATAACATTATTATTAGAAAATATTTTCCGGTTAATCCAAAAATTTTGTAATCCGAACAGACTCCGGTCCCAATTAGTTCGGATTAATGAGACTCTACTGCAATTGAAACTAGTTTCGGTCTTGCTAGAGACCATCATCAGTCAAAAGTTAAAGCAACACATAAATTTTAATAATAGATAACATTTATAAAATAAGAGCGTGTTGTTGACATTCGGTGCAAGACAAGTAAAGAGTTGAATGATAACCACTCATTATGATAATATTTGTTCTAGTGTAAGTTCAAATTATTCTCAACTTTTTCTTCTAATTTAAAGAATGCACTCTTAAAAGAGTAGGTTAAACACTTCTAATATTAACACCTGGAGAATCTTCTTGAATTCATTTCAGTTGAAATAAGTGTGAACAGAATAAAGTTGATAGGAAAGTGTTGTGTTTATTTCTTTTTCAATATGGATCTTTGAAAAAGTTGAATGAGCAAAAACGAGGAAATAGAATAGAGGCAAGTTGTAGGTGGGAGGTGCAGTATAGCCTAAAGTGGAGCTGAGGGATGTGGAATGGTGGGTGACTGCTGGAGGGTGGTTTAGATTACTTAATTTCTTTTTATTAAAAATAGGGAATTAATAGATCAAATAAAGAGAGTGGTTTTTCTGATATCTTGTTAAGGTTGAAATTGGGATTAAGGTATTGATCCTGGTAGATGAAACAATTTTCAAAGATATTAAGCAGAGAGCCCTTATTAACCATTTATAAGATTTTCATATCTCGATCAATATTTGAGAGTTTATGGTTTGAGTACATCATATGTTCTCCCATAGTTGAAAATCTGTTATATTTACATTAATTTACATGTTCTAAGTACCACATGCCAAAGTTTCTACTTTACATTGTATTGCTCTTCAATATGGAATAATATGAAATTTATTAGCCTACCTTTAAAAACAAGAAATAGATCAAAAAGAATTGCATCAGGAAGCAGTAATGAAATGCATGGAACATCATTACTGTATTTATTATTGGACTTATTTAAACGTTAACATGCAATGCAGCTTTGGTGTTCCTTGCCTTGAGCCGCACAAATGACAGCTTCCTTACACTAGGGGGGAATATTCTTTGACTCAAGCTGCACCACTAAGACCGAGCTCGATAGCTGCAGTCGCTTAAGTGCGGCCAGTGTCCAGTATTCGGGAGACAGTAGGTTCGAACCCCACTGTCGGCAGCCCTGAAGATTGTTTTCCGTGGTTTCCCATTTTCACACCAGGCAAATGCTGGGGCTGTACCTTAATTAAGGCCACGGCTGCTTCCTTCCCACTCCTAGACCTTCCCTGTCCCATCGTCGCCATAAGACCTATCTGTGTCGATGCGACGTAAAGCAACTAGCAAAAAATAGCACCACTAAGAGTCATGTGGTACCCAAAGAAAACCTGAGAATGCTGAATGACACTTGCTTGTCAAGTCCGCATAGAGTGACGGGTGGTGTTGCGATATCTTGTCGTCTTGTGCTAGTTTGCTTGAGCAGCAAACTTGAAACAAATAGACACTGCACTACAGAAAGAAAACTGGCATCCCACTCTCTTCCAGGTAGCCCTTTGAGGCTGTTAATGCTTACAGAAGTCCAGTCATTTTCGTTTTTTCTTTTCCTACCACTTATTCCCACACTTGTGGGGTCGCAGGTGCGAACAGCGTCGCAAATGAGGATTTGGCCCCGTTTTATGGCCGGATGCCCTTCCTGACGCTAATCCTATATGGAGGGATGTAATCACTATTGCATATTTCTGTGGTGATTGGTAGTATGGTATGTTGCTTGAATATGATGAAGAGAGTTTTGGGACGGACATATACACCCATTCCCCGAGCCAGAAGAATTAATCAGAAGCAATTAAAATCCCCGTCCCGGCCGGGAATCGAACCCGGGACCCTCTGAACCGAAGGCCAGTATGCTGACCATTCAGCCGAGTTGGACAGCAACAAGCGTATGTAACAGGTATTAAAACTGTATTCCAAGAGTCTGTAGTTCCATGGAGTCTTTGACTGGCTGTCAATAACACATTTTGTCTTCTTCATCATCTTCTTCTACTACTACCGCTCTTCCCACACCTGTGGGGTCGCGAGTGCGAACTGTGTCGCCCATGTGGATCTGGCCCTGTTTTACGGCCGGATGCCCTTCCTGACGCCAACCTTACGTGGAAGGATGTAATCACTATTGCGTGTTTCTGTGGTGGTTGGTAGTGTAGTGTGTTGTCTGAATATGAAGAGGAAAGTGTTGGAAGAAACACCCAGCACCCGAGCCAGAAGAATTAATCAAACACGATGAACTGAAGGCCTCAACGCTGACCATTCAGCCAATGTGTCGGACCAATAACACATTTTGTATGGCTTGTACATAAGGCATATCTAATCCTTAAGTGCCTAATCACTGTGGTTTACCCTAATCTTAACATTGTGTTTTCAGCAATCTGTATATTATATACGGTACATAAAACTTTGACACATTCCATCTTCAAACGAAGAATGTTTGATGTTGATTTTGATAATGCTTGTTGTTTAAAGGGGCATAACATCTATGTCATCGGCCCCTAATGGTATGAAATATAATGGCAATTTAAAAGTTCAAAATCATCCACTGACCAGAATAAAAAATGTGATGAAGAGTGAATGGATAGGTACGAATTTAAAACAATCATTGGATCTGACCCAGAAACTATCATAATCGAAGAATCGAAGATGCTTGTTGTCTAAAGGGGTCCAAAATGTTTTATTTTTAATCAAGATAAAAACATTTTCGCCACCGGGAATTCCTGATAGCAGAAATAAGCCAAAATATAAAATTGGTAATAAAGATCGAATAAGTAAACTGAAAAAGGTTATAGGCCTACAGCAAATTCATTGTTCCGTATTGCACCTTATTATTAAAGAGGCAATCGTTATAATCTTGAAATTATATTTTATTTTCACTATGTGTTTCTTCACACATTTAGACTTTTTATTTTCTTTTTCATCAACTTTGTACGTATATATTTTTGCTCTTAATCCCGCAAATTCTGTCATAATTTTCCCCTTATTTTCATCTTTCCTAGTACTTTCTTATTATTGTTTTCTGGATAATCACTTGTATCAAGTAGTTCAATCATATCTTTCATATCTTTGTAAAAACCTTCTGTCTTTATATTATATATGTAACTATCCGTATCTTGATAGCACAATTCAATACAATCTCCATATTTTGGTTTCAACTTATTCTAATGGAAATCATACATAAGTACTGTACCAAGAAATGTTTATGGGGCCAGAGCATGGGAAGGATCTCAGGTAGTGTCCGGTTACTTATTGGAGCAGGTACAGTGATGGATAGTTTCGCAGGGCGAATAATAGATGGTAAAATATTTTTGACAATATTTACTTAAAAATATTCATGTAAATCACCCTGCAGTTGAATATTAAAAATTAAATTTTCAGTCATATTTTCTGAAATGCCAAAAATAAAATATCGGTACTGTTGTATTCTGAGACATCCACTTGATTAAAAGTGTCCAAAATAAATATCACTTTCTTAGAGATTGTAAACACCCTACAGTTCATCTAAAATCTCATAAATGGATTCAAATACCAAAATAACACTTTGCACATAGAATTTCATTAAGACCATCACTTGTGATGCAAACTTACAGTTTTTCTAATATTTTTAAACGTAATATTAACACACACTTCCATTAATAATCTTATGGTTCAAATAAAAGTTTTTCAAACACTTGCTGTATACTCCTACAGTCATCTAAGTTGATTTTATATGAAAATAAAATGAAATAATACACTTGCAAACCCTAGAGTTCATTTACGTAAACATATTTCAAGTTGTAAAAGATTTTAAAGAGATATTTACAGTTCGAAAAGCAAGACACGAAGTCTTCTTAAATTATTTGGAATAGCAAGCTGAAATTCACACGAAGCACTTTTTAACTGAGTGCTTTGTTAAAAGTAAGTTAGTGTCTAAGTGGAATTACTCACTCAAAATGTAAGAAATTCACCTGGAATCTGCTTATAAAGGTTGGTGAAGTGCTGTCCTGCGGCTTGGTGTCTGGAACTTTCTGAAGCGTGCAGCCAAGGCTCGAACTCAGCACCAGCAGCGTGACAAGTCCGTTCAATGAAGATACCACGTTATTATCCCTCGTCGACGTCCCTCGATGGGTACCATGATCGATGAAACCACGTTAATCCCACGTTGGAAATGACGTTCGACGCAGCAGAATCTCACAACACATTGCCAAGATTTCCGAGGTTCTTTCAAAGATAATGTCGGAACACGGAAAGTTCAATTGGCACAAAAGAATAGACTATAGAGCTCTCAATTCTCCTACAGTCATCTAAGTTGATTTTATAAGAAAATAAAATGAAATAATACACTTGCAAACCCTAGAGATGCCTTTGTCCTGGAATAATTTTATTTTCTGGAGCAAGTGGAATATCTTTATGTTCATCATGTAATTCTTATCGATATTCTAAATCCACTTCAAGAATGTATCCATGTTCTGAATTATCTTTCATATTCCTTATAGTTTTTACCCAACAGTTTAAATCAAATTGTGGATAATTTATCCATTCAAATCCTCCATAAGGTAAACATTATGACATTGCCCATCCATATAGATTATTATCATCACGATACACTGATACACGTCTCAATGCAGAGTTCGTATTCTCACTTTTATTTTATAATATTGAATACGTGACTTAGAATATCACAGTCTATGCTACAGTATGATTCGTAAGTCAAATTAATGAAGTAATGATCTACAGTCGTTTTCAAAACGCAAAACACAGTTTATAGAATAAGGAGTGAACACTGTCACAGTTCATAATAGTCACTGATTATGTCTTAGGTTCGACCGTAGAATAATCATCACAGTCCATGAAACACTTGGAAAAATGTCATTAATAACAGTCTCTACAACAGTCTCTGGAATAATAATGTCCATAGATTAAGAAGATTTTATGACTGAATTTGCATAACACAAGTCCGTATGACTTAATATTGCCATAAAAAGTTCTTAACATTCAGTTAGTCTCGCGTGGTAGTAATTGAAAGTTCGAGAAAATACACGAAAAAATAGTCACATTTAGCCCTGTTATTTGTTGAATGTTTAGTGGAATGGTATCTCACACAGTTCACAATTGTACTAATATAGGAGAAATGCGTCTCAGAATCATTTAAATGGTCATAAATTAGAAGTTTAGTTTATCACAAGCAATGTCTTAGTATAATGTCACAGTCAATGACAAAGTTCAAGATTACGAGAAAATGACGAAGTCCACAATACCGTCAACTGGTAAATGAAATACTTGAGTCTCCAATTACACTTCAATTCACAATTTCTATTGTAACTTCACGTGGTTAACACACTCCTAAATGTTATACAATGACGATTTAGTCGGAGAAAATTTTATGATATTTCATTCGTCACGACGCGGTAGAAATTTTACTTTCGACGTCTTCGCACAACTTCAAAGTGCTCGAGTGTGACTTCTACGTCTTCGCGGATCGCGACGGAGCACACTGTCGTTCTGTCATAATCGTAGAGCTTAAGGTACACACACTGGCTATACGCTCTTATATCCACTCTGTTTCTTATGTTTTCCATTGTTTTCCCAAACACTGAATTACTCATCAGTTTATAGAAATTTTTTCAAAATAATTTTTTTGCTTTTGTTCTCTTTTGAGTATTCAAATTTATATCTATCTTTAACCAATCTGACTGATTAAATTTGAGTATTCTATTTATTTTTTTATATTTTTATTATTTTCATTCCTAGTCTTAAATGTTGTTTTAGATTTCTATAGTGAACAACATATTTATTTTTGTTGAGTAATGTCGTTATAAGTTTCGATGCCTTTGTCCTGGAATAATTTTATTTTCTGGAGCAAGTGGAATATCTTTATGTTCATCATGTAATTCTTATCGATATTCTAAATCCACTTCAAGAATGTATCCATGTTCTGAATTATCTTTCATATTCCTTATAGTTTTTACCCAACAGTTTAAATCAAATTGTGGATAATTTATCCATTCAAATCCTCCATAAGGTAAATATTATGACATTGCCCATCCATATAGATTATTATCATCACGATTCATGAAATAATTAGATTCTTTTTCTTTGTCAAAATCTTCTAAATATTTGTTATTTGCTTTTACGTATCTTTTACAACATTGTAATATTCCTCATACAATTCATTTTGCAATCATCATAACCATATCATAATCATGTAATAACTCAAGAGGATGTTCAGTCATTTTTAGCATCGCATCCCAACTTAATCCTGTTGCCGTATAATACCAAGCTGGATCCAAACTAGAAACTTTCATACATGTTTCTCTAAAAATTCAGTTTTTAGACATAAATCATAATATTCTCCTAGGTTCTGCATATTAAATTTTTGCCAAACTAATTTTGCATATTCATAATCTGCAGTAGTGATATCTTCTTCATAAAGTTTACTATAGAATTCAGTTTTGTTGGTAGTTGTGTTTCTTCAAATCTTTTCCAATTATCCATATAACCATAAGGATAAATTCCTTTTCTTATAACTAAATCTACTTTATCTTCTGGAAAGAACTATTTGATATTTTTCATTTGATCTTTCTTCAAATTTGATGGATAGTTTATTTAAAGAAGAAGCCATGAATCTCAATGTGTCTAAGAACCGCATTTTTTATATTTTCAGTTCCTTTTCCAAAACTTATGTATTTTTCTTCGTTATTTGGAATCAAATCTATAGGTTTATCATCATATCCAAGTTCTTTTACAAATAAATGTGAATCTCAACCTGGTAGATTTTGGAGATATATAGGAACAAATGTTGGAGTTTTAAGTTTGAGACTACAAGAATTACATAACGGAGAAATACATATTCCATTCAAATGATCGTGATGATGAACTTTATTTTCTTTTGTATATTCTGATTTGCACAATGGACAATTTTTGACTTTCTAAAAGCAAGTTTTTCATCTTTACTTAAAGGTTTCATAGGTTCTATTTCAGAATAACTAATACCTATTTCTTCTATTTCTCTTTTAATCATCTCAATAAATTTACTTTTAGCATCTGGTCCTCTGTATACAACCAGATCTTTATAATGTCCATGAACATACTTTATATAGTAGCAGAATCCGGAAGGTTCATGTTTCTGATACTTCATTATATATGATTCCTCTGAATTTGGTCGATATGTGTCAATTTTCTCCAACAAGCTCTCAAAATCAGTATATATCACAAACGGAACTTTCATTGTATCCTGATCATTTAAAAAAGTGATTTTTCTCCGTTTTGTTAGTTCTGCTTTCACTGGTATATTTACTAAGCAATCTGGAACATAATTTTTCAATTTTTCTTCACAATTGAAATGGTGTAAACACATATCACAAATAAATTTCTGACCATTATGTTTTGTAATTTGCATTGATGCTCTTCTAGATAAACCTTTAATCCAACAATAATGCGAATTCTCTGCATTTTTGAAGTATAACAAATTTATATGATTATCTTTCTTATTATTAGTTATTTTTAGAGGATAAACATGATATTTTTCATCAGATGAGTATATATTAAGTGATATATCTAATTTTCTCTCAATTTTTGAAATATCGTAAATTTTAATTGGATAATCAAATTATTTTTATTTTTCTTCAGTTTCTAGTCCAACATTTTGTATTTTGATACTCGTCGAGGATCTTTATGTGCTGGATATAATTCTGATTTTATTGCATATAGAATTATTTTTGATCATTATTTTTCATATTAATACAAGCTTGTTTCGCTTTAATTTTTTGTGGTAATTCAATATAAGATGATTATGCCTGTTAATTGCTATTTTTAATCCAATAACTCCTTGTAATGGCCATCCTGAATCTCTTATCTCAAAATCAGCTAGTCTTGCTAATATTTCACTTTTAGCACTCTTAAAATATTATTGATATTTTTTCGTATGTAATGGTATGATTATATGACTGAAATTGAAATCTCATAACTTGATTGTTATCGGGTAATCTATTTTAATGTCGCAGAATAATGACATATTCACTTTTAAACCATTGTGAATCTTTAGATTGTCTTTAATTAACTGGAACTCTTTATGTCCAATAGAAGTAAGGAAATATCGCGGATCTTTCAAGTTTTGAGTATTTTCAATATTAAAGATCTGCAATCTGTTTTCAAAAGCTTTCTGAACTAAATAACTGTTGTTGGTATTTCTTGTTCTAGGCTTTACAATTATATGTGTTGTGAATGGAAATATTTCCTTCAATTCTTTCTTTGTTGGCTTTTGAAACACATCTGTTGAGAATGGAAATCATTCTTTCAACCGTTTCTTTGTTGGCTCCTCAAATACATCTGTTGAGAATGGAAATAATTCCTTCAACCGTTTCTTTGTTGGCTCTTCAAATACATCTGTTGAGAATGAAAATAACTCCTTTAATTGTTTTTTTGTTGGCTCTTCAGATACATCTCTTGAAAATGGAAATATTTTCTTCAGATCTTTTGATTCAGGTTCATAAATTTCTTTTATATCTGTTTTAGGAAATGGAAGAGCACTAAAGTTTTCTTTCTTCACTTGATTAACATTACCGGTATAATAATAACTAGCAATAGTTCTGATTAAAGTATCTTTATTCATTCTATAATATCCTCTTATACCCAGAGTCCTAGCTATAGGTCTAAGTTCAACAATTCTCATTGCGTTGAGATTTTGATTCTCTATTTAGTAAGGAAAAATTTATCAATATTTATTCATTCATTTTTGTGTTCTCTACATTCATGATTTTCTCCACATGGGCGCCTGTTTTTTTATGTTTTTGAGATATATTTTACATACAAATTTATCACACTCACAAAGTACTTTCTGAAGGACTTGTTCCTCATTTTCATAGTATCTTTTGAGCCTCTCATTATTCTGGATTCCATTTTTTCAGGATATTTTTAAATAGTTATATGAATATTCTCGAATTTTATCTCTATTGTTCTTACAGTGTTCTTTATGTATCTCATTTGAACATGGCTTACATGAGGTAGAATGTTTATCTCTCGTATTCTTATTTTTATAGAAATAATCTAAGCTCTTGGTCTCACCACATATATTACACACCTTGGTTGACAATGAATTTCTTGCTTCCATTTATTTAAGAAAAGATTTTATTAATATTTATTCGATAATTTTTCCCTATATAAATAATAACTAAAATGACTAATCAATTGTTCGCTAAGTTAAACAACTCATATGAGTTTATGAAACTGACTGAACTTGAGATTAATAAACAATGTAAAGCATCTATGAAATTGTAGATACAAATTTCGGTAAGAAAGTCAAGTGTATTTTAGATGGCCAGTTTACAATTACACTACCAGATAGATAGATATATATTTTAAGACCTTTGATAAAAATACTCTGGAAGCAGTGAATGATGAGAAAAGCTTTTTCTTCACATATAAAGGTTTAAAAGAAACAAATCTGGAAAACCAATGCATGAAAATTTTTTATCAAATGGATGAATCATGTGAGATGATTTATATTTTGACAATGTTTATTTGCTCGTTCAGGCTCATTCAGATTCGTTCAGGCTCGTTCAGGCTGATTTTTCAGATTTTCGTAAAATGATTGATGTTTAGACGTTTTTTTGCGTTATTTTTTCGTATTTTTTTGCTATTGGCTTTACGTCACACCGACACAGATAGGTCTTATGGTGACAACGGGACAGGAAAGGGCTAGGACTGGGAAGGAAGCAGCCGTGGCCTTAATTAAGGTACAGCCCTAGCATTTGACTGGTGTGAAAATGGGAAACCACGGAAAACCATCTTCAGGGCTGCCGACAGTGGGATTCGAACCCACTATCTCCCGAATACTGGATACTGGCCGCACTTAAGCGACTGCAGCTATCGATCTTCGTTTTCGTAAATTTGGGTAAATTTTTGTGCTTTCTCTTTTTTTTTTTGCAATTTTGAGATGTAGGGGAATTTGTGCTAAAATGTAGTTATCATTGACATTTCTTCAATTTTCACGAAATATTATAGTTTTTTTCGTGTTTTGCTAATTTGGGCTAAATTGCGCTCGGGTTCTCAGTATCTATCTTCTTGCCGGCCAAGATTCTGATGGTGAAATTTATTTCCACATACTGGAATCGAACCGGCTAACTACAGTGTCAGACCATATGGACTTAACGCCTTAATGATCATGGCCTAGTTTATCTATTAAAACTAATGTATATAAGTTGGTACTGACCGAGGTCTTGGAGGGCTGTATCCGATGTGTTTCTACACGACCTGAGAATGAAAATGAAGCACCCGGCAGAAATGGTTGGATGTCAAAATAATTTCGAGCGCGCCCGCATCATCGGCTGGTACGTACATGAGTACAGTTGCAATTCTCTGTTTCTGGTAGAAGTGTCACTAGAGTGAATTAGTGTTGTTCGCGTTTGATGTTGTTACTAGGCCTGGTAGGGTTTATAAGGGGCGTGGACAGCGCTAGATATTGAGTGATCATTGTGAAGGACGCGGAGATTCCGCGTATTCGTGTGAAACAGTGTTATCAGCACCTCACAGAGTTTTAATTGGGCCTTATTATGGGACTCCATTCGGCCGGTTAGCCGAATCATGCAATATCCAGATCTGTGGGGCATTCGGATGTAACAGTAACAGGAGAGTTAGGGCAGTCATACTCGACGTTAAAGTTTCCGTCGACCACGTTTGACCACCATAACGGAGGATCACCGTATTGTACAGACGTGCACATTAATGGTGTCCCGACATAAACAATCAACATTGCCCTACTCTAGTACTGTAAAGGAGGGAAGAGAGTGAAGGGGTAGTGTTGAAGGCCACTCCAGTACAAAACAAGACGGAAGGGAGTGAAGGGTTAGCGCCGAAGGCACAATGACCCACCTTCTCGCTTAACGCATTGGTGCATGTAGACAGTCCGCTACAAGACTTTGTTGTGATTGAAATGGGCACAGTGGCGGATGTATTGAAGTACGGCATTTACTGTGATAATTACAGTATCAAGAGGTACACGAGGTTTTTAACCGAAAAGTATTTTATACTAGATAGAAATATTTTGTAGCTGCGTTATATCGGGACGTAATTTGAAAATACCTTTTACTGGTTCGTAACTTTGTTCTGGATTTTACTGAAGTTATTTTATCATAATTTACCACCTCGGATATAGGATTACGATAAATTCTATAAACAGAAAATTAATATGCTAAAATAAGATATTGAAGTATAAGTGTGTGAGCATTTCTTTAAAAAAATAACTGAAGATACATTTTACTTCTTGAGCAATAGGAAAATACATCTAAAATAATAAATGCTATTATTGCAACATCTCAACGTAATTAATTATTATAAAATTAACACATTTTTAAAGAAATATCTTATAAAAAGTATGAATGTATCGCATCTTCCTCGAAAATATATAAATAAAATAAACGTACGGTAAAAGAATAAATATAATGCACTGTCTATAGATACATCATTTAAAGAAAAGAAAAATGTTAATTACCTCAAAAGTGTGAAATTGGTATTAAATAACTAAAGAGTGGTGTCAAATACTGACTTTACAACAAATGTAAGTGACGGATTCCTCCTCCCTCCCAAAATCAATAATCAGTCCATGCCCCGACCCTGTTTATCACTTGCTCTAGCCACTTGGGAATGGAATCTATTATATGTTGGAAAAAATCTGGTTCATTCCTTAGATTCACCCAAACTCGATGCCAGTGCATTAACATAGCCGCTCTTGTCCTCTCCTAACCTGGAACCCACATGTTTACCATTCGTGCCCAAACATGTTCTATTATATTTAAGTCAGCCGACTTGGGAGGCCAGTCAGTCAAGCACGTGAACGTCAGAATGCTGTTTGAATAAAGCTTCGGTTACATGTGCAGTGTGAACAGAGCAGTTATCTTGCAAAAACCTGATAACGGGAACTTCTTCTATGGGGTAAATAGCTCGAACACTAGGAAGAACGGCACCTTCTAAAATATCTACATATTCACAAGCAGTCATATGTGGAGTGACCTCTATCAACTCTCCTGGACCAGCACCACTTAACCACCCCAATACGTCACGCAACCCAACTGATTAGTTACCTGAAAAAAGGGCTTCCAACTGGACGCCAGTACTTCAGCTGTTTACCTGGTTCGGACCAAAATTCCTTTTCATCCAACCAAACTGTAATTTCCCATTCCTGTCGTGGAGTAACACTTTCTTGTAGTGCGAAGCCTACGCGAAGTTCTGTGTGGATAAGAAGAAGTCGCCCCTTGTTCGCAGCTCGGCGATTGTAAATCTGTCGCGTGGAGTCGGCGACTCGTGGTAGTCCGGCTTACTGGCAATTCCAATACGGCAATCGCATTATCGATAGTTGCAAACGGAGAATTGCCCATAGTTTGAACGATATCAGCATCCTGTTCCGGAGTAGTTCTTCTATGAGCCTTGTTATGTGTCCTATGATCTACCAATCCTTCTTCACCTCGTTCTTGCCATATTTCTACCCATCTCCAAACTGTCTTAAGACTGCATGATATTGCTTGAGCTATTGCTTGAGCTATTGCTTGGGGACCATGTGAGCCTCACATATGCCAATAATACGGCCTCGATTCACCTGTGATAAGATAGGAGCCATCTTACAATGTTACAGTATAACGAAATGTAGGCCAGAATACACACACTGTGTAATCAGCACTACCTGTTCACTCCCTTCCCCTCCTTTCCAGTACTGGATTGGGGCAGTGTTGATTGTTTATGTCGAGACACCATTAATGTGCGTGCGTGTACACCAAGCACATCGTAAATCCTTCACATCTGTGCCTGCCATCCGAGAACAAGACTCACTGGAAAATTCTGTGTCATTCCACACCCCTGCTCGGAGACTAGCAGCAGCTGGGCCAGGGAATTACCGTCCCATGCGTAGGCTGCCGTTAGCACCACAGCACCAACGGCTGCGTTTGGAGTGGTACTGTGACCGGAAAGCATGGACTGCTGACGGATGTGCCACATTGTGTTCAGCAATGAATCACGGTTCTACACTACCCCGTACGCCCATCATCTGTGAGTATGACGGTGACCTGGTGGAGAGGTCCCATTCTTTCAATGTTTTGGAGAGGCGCAGTGGTGTAACTTCTAGCGTCATGGCGCGGGGAGTTATCGGGTATGACTTCAGGTCATAGTTGGTAGTGATTGAAGGAACTCTAATGGCATAGCGGTACGTCAGGACATCCTGCGTTCTTATATGTTACCTCTCATGCAACAGTATCGTGGTGCCATTTTCAACAGGACAATGCTCGTTCTCACACGGCACGTATCTCCAGTAACTGTCTGCTTGATGTTGATGTACTCCTGAGGCCAGCAAGATCCCCAAAACTGTCCCCGATAGAGAATGTGCGGGAACAGTTCGGACGTGAACTCCTTCCCAGTGCCAGTATCCAGGATATCAAGGACCAGTTACAACATTTCTGGGCTAGCTTGCCTCAGGAGAGGATACAACGGCTATATGACACCATTCCCAACCGAATCAGTGCATGCCCTCAGGTCAGAGAGTGTGCAAGTTAATTCTGATAAGTGGGCTCATACTGCCAAGTTCTTTGTACTGTAAATTTGACTCGATTTTGTATCACTGAAATAACATCACATACCCTCTCAACATGTGACGTTTCATTATTTTCCTCCTCCCCTTTTGGATGCTTCGGTGTTTTAGTCAGGCAGTGTAATATATGGGTATTCACTTTTCGTACTAAACTGTTTATTAGCGGAAAAAATATATTTCTGACTTCGGATGTCCCCTCAGAATATTATCTGATCATGGCAGACAGTTTATTCTAAGATCTGGAATACCAAACTAAATGAACCAACACCTCCTAGATATATAAGGCCTCACAACTGTTCTGGGAATATACTGTGACGTCAAAATCGGGAGGCAAGCTTGAACCTTTTCAGTAATAACACAGCAATGAGTTTGGCCCTGTAACGCTAAAATTAGAAGAGTTTTAATTCGTTTAATGGTGCCAATTGTTAATACCGTTGAAACGCTATTTGTTAGTAAATAAATTATTCCATTGGAAAAATATTAAAATATTAAAAATTAAATATTAAATATTAAAAAATATTAAAATGTCTGTGTTTAACTATGTTCCGCGTTTCTCTGCATTGCCATCGCCTCCGTAGCGTGACGTCACTACGCTGTTGTTAGGCCTTATTATCTAGGAGGTGTTGAATGAACTGGGTATCAAAACTATATTTTCATCGGTACATTGCCCGCAAAGCAATATGGTTGAAAGAACGAATGCGTGAAATAGGACATATACTTAGGGCATATGCGCATGACAAACACAACTCGTGGTTTTCACAGTTGAGTAATGTCGAACGTTGGTGTAATATCACGTTGCACGAATCCACTGGTTTTACGCCCTATGAAATTCATCACGGCAGGAAACCTACTGATGAAATTGCGAGTATGTTAGTATTGGACTTGGGAGAGGAGAAAACTAAGGATTTTTATATCCAGCTGGCTAAGGAGAATTTAAAGAGAGCAGGAGATAAACGAATTCGCCAGCAGAAGAAAACTAAACTGGATGAATTTGAGCTTGGTGACAAGGTTTTACTCAGGGTACCCCTGCCGTCATCAGCAGAAGCCGGTCAATTTTCTAAGTTTTTTAATTATGATATGAGGGATATTTCACTATAGTGAAACGTATTGGGAAATGTGCTTATTCATTAAAAGACAAAGAAGGAAAGATCGTAGGCACATACAATATCAGAAATCTTAAGAAATACATCATGTGAGTTTGTTGATTAATTCTCATTACTATGTTAATTCACCATATTTTATGAAGCTGGCATTGTGAACAGGACTTCGGTGAAATTAGCGTGTGAGATTAAGCGAAACAGTGTAATAAAGTCCAGTGTTTGGAGAAGGTGTATACAATGAAATGTCTACGAGAATTACTATTGGACACTAAATGAACCTTTGGAAAGACCAAAGTGAAAAAGGAATGTAATCTCTATATGTAAATAATATTGTATAATCAAGGTGAAAATGATATTTGATCTGTGTTTTTTATATATGTGTTATAATGAACATCCAGATGGATGGTACTATCTATCCAATTTGTAAAGGGTGTTTTTATACATGTATTAATAGTGTGTACCCAATTTCAGGTGATAATGTAAATATTTCATGAATCGATCCATTCATTTAATCGATTATTTTATGAGGGAGGCGTTCTGTAAAATTATCGAGTGGGTGTTCGTCATTGGCTTGCAATAAGCCTTATGTTTTTCAAAGTTAACACCACCTCGTTTGATGTATTTACTATCCAGGGAATCATATTTTATGGAAGAGTTGGAACTGCAGTTATTTCTGCCATGTACACAAAAATTTCAGCAGTTGATAAATAATTTGAACAAGAAGAGGGAAGTAATATGGAGCGAGTTTTATTCTACAGAGAGAAGAAGATGCAATGATCTCGCGTGATTTTACCAGAGGATAGTACGAATTACATCACATAGTGACTAGATATTCAGTGCACGGCTTTCACATAAGGTTTTCAAGGACAAAAACTACCATCAGCCGCACGATACTGTGTTTTTGTAAGCTCTGTGAGAAGAAATGTGACAAATATTATGTGTTGATGTGCTAACAAAGACAGAAGTCATTAACTCACTTTTGAAAGACCGAGTGACCTGATACGTTACGTAGTGTATTTCTGTTTATTTATTACCTTAATGGCCATTGGCTGCTTAGTAAATTAATGCATTAGCACAAAGCTTATGCAAAATCATAGTTTAATTGCCTTTTCAGTCTTCGGCAACGACATCATGTCGTTGGTCTTTAGCGTCTTATAGAACTTCCATGATTTATTGACAAACTGTTTACTCCCTTTAATTATAATTCATCGTATTGTCTCGAACAAAAAGTGCTCAACTTTAGGCTTGTACCAGTGGATCTGACTCAATTGATTGATATTAATATACCTTGTTAGAGGTACTGCTCTTCCCGTAAGTCGCAGTTATTCATTTCTAACAGTCTGTACCGCTATTCAATTACTTTCTGTATGTCTGAGTTTATCATCTTCTTTACGTTCATCTGTAATTTTGTCTATTCTATTCTGAATAGGCTATATAAAGTGCAATTGTTAGGTTAATTTACATTATATATTTGAAGATGCGTCAAGGGAAACTAACGACATCATCAAACACACCCTTATCAGAACATGAAAACAACTTGACTTTCAAAGCAAAGTTGTAGGATTATAGGTTTATTATTTTATTTATTTAAGGTTCATATTTGTGGAGGACTAACAAAACTCTCGGTTTTGTCTAATGAAATGATACATAACGGCTGATATCCAGTATGTTGTATAAGAAACTATGACAAGCAACCTTTGGGAGTCCACCACGCAAACATTGTAATATAATATGTTAGTTTCAGTTCTAACCTAGAAATGATTCTGGAGGAGAGATGTGTTCATTACACCTGTCAGGGTCCAGCCCAACCGCCCCTGGAAGTACATTGCCTTTTATAGCCTAAAGTAATGATCCAGGCGCTATTACTATACCCATTCCTTCTGCCAAGGATCACGGGCATTGGCCGATGTATCGAAGATTAAGACGTCATTCCCACCAATGAAGAGACAGATTTCATTACCAACTACTGCAGAAGAAAATATGCTGAAGTTTGAAAGTGTCAGGGCATCGGGCGATAACCTTAAACTTTCTCAATACCTCCTTTAACCTCGGGGTTTACACAAGAAAAGAAAAGGTCATTTAATAGCCGTAACATATTTTTGCACATCCAGGCCAATTTCGGTCATGAGAACAGTAGCCCCTTCGGGGTCACACTCCCTTCGAAAGGTTTTATCTATGGCGCGGCGCATAGGCTACTGTCGCACGGCAAGAAAATAAAGTAATTTAGTAATTATAGCCTATCTTTGCACATCCAGGTCAATCTCTGCCATGGGAACAGGGGAAGTAGTTAGGGAGGTAGGGTTACGTGAATTATGGTGATCCACGAAATATCACTGTTATATTTGTCACAAGTGGAAGATAGTAATTGCTTTTACTCAAATAAAGTCTCAAATCCCAGGTTAATTAAGAAATAATACGAAATATTTTATTTTAGAGAATACATACTTTACCGCCTTACAACAACTATTTCTGCTACATTGCAGCGCTTCCGCAAGTGTTTTGTTTGTCCAACACTCTCGTCTGTGATGTCTTTGCTCTCTGAAGTTCTTTGGTGTCGTTTTATTGATTTTTCTCATTCGATGTAATTTGGTGGGTTGTCACTTCATGTGCATTAACTGGTTCATTAAACGATTTATTGGTCCAGGAATCATGCTATTTCCCTTTTAAAATATACATATATATGTATTGGTCCACGGATCATGCTATTTTTCAACAAAATACCCGCACTCCCATTCGCTAGAAAGAGAGCTCGTTGGTGCCAGCCCTGGACCTCAAGGAAAAAAAACGACGGCGCGAGCAGCGGAATGCAAGGCATATGGCCAAAGATAACAAAAATCGCAGACATAGCACTCCCATTCATCGGTGCCAACCCTGGACCTCAAGAAAGAAACAAAAGACGGCGCAAGCAGCGGAATGCAACACCATGGACTCCTATTTAGAGCCAGTAAATACGTATACATATTTCTTGCTAGTAACGACGGTATTTCTTAATCAACCTGGGATTTGAGATTTTATTTGAGTTAATCAATGATTACCTTTCGTTTGTGACAAATATTACAGTGATATTTCGTGGATCACCATCGTTCACGTAACCGGGACGGGAGGTAGACAGCCTTCTTTTCTTTAGCATGCCATTCCACTGATTCATAACTTTTCTGATAACTTTTGGTACGTAACATACTAGTTCGTCGTAGTACTCCAGCTATTCGATATCTGCTATGAGGCGCTGATAGGAATAGGCAGGGTGCAGACTTTACGGAAAACGTTAGAGCAGCGTTTAATGGCATCTCCGGCAGAGCCATTCCAACTCTGTAACTTTGAATTTTTAGAACTCCAGCTCAGTTATCTTCGTGAAAAGGAAAAAAAAAACTCTGTGCCATTTTTCATCTGATCGGGCATTTAATGTGGCAGCATTGCTTTTAAAGGCGACACTCCAGTCAGTTAATATTTTATTCTGACAGGAATACTGAAGCTATATCGAGTTCAGTTTAATATTTGTTTATATATGTTACCGCATCACGGGAAAATGGATAGGTGGATTAAAACGACACTTGGTATTTCATTTTAGAATAAGGTCGAGTATGATCTTTGCTATAAGTTCTTCAAAACAATTTCAGAAGAAGGGGTGTTTCAGATGGGGGCCTAAAGCATAAAACTCTATGTATCTCTTTTATGGTTTGTTTTACAAGTATATATCTTTTAGCGATTTTTGTTTTGTATATTTTTCCGAAGCAGTCAAAAATTAAGGGAACTATTGGTGACAGTCGTGTGAAATGTTAAGTTCAAGAGCCGGTTACTACGAGGGCAGATCAGAAAATAAGTTGCACTTCCCAGTTATGGCCATTTATTACACCACCTGTACAACAACAACACGACTATAACGACATACACTGTAACGTCACTTTTCCACATAGTTTCCAAGAGACTACAAACATTTCTGTGAACGCACAACCAACTTGTCGATACCCGATGCATAGAAATTTCCTCCAGCGTTCTGCAACCACTCGGAGACAGCAGCCTTCACCTCCTCATCGGTCTGGAAACGTCGACCACTGAGCTCCGTTTTGAGCTTACTGAACAGATGAAAGTCACATGGCACTAGGTCGGGACTGTAGGGTGGATTTTGCCAGACCTCCCACTTGAAACGCTGCAGCAGTTCTCTCGTTTGGCGGGCCTTGTGAGGTGTTCTGTTATCGTGCAAAAGAATCACACCGGCGTTCAATTTCCCCCGGCGCTTCTCTTTAATCGGTTTACGCAACCGGTGCAGCGTTTGAAAATACGACGCAGCGTTGATCGTCGTTCCTTTCGGCATGAATTCCACGTGCACCAAACCCTCCATGTCAAAGAACACTGTCGCCATAACTTTACTGGCTGAAGGTTGAACCTTGGCCTTCTTTCGTTGTGGTGATGAGGGGTGCACCTATTCCATTGATGTTCGCTTCGTTTCAGGGGTGAAGTGGTGGGCCCACGTTTCGTCGCCTGTGACGATTCGCCGCAGAAACCCGTTGCCGTCTGCGGCATAGCGTTGATAAAATGCCAGGGAGATTTGGAAACGTCCCTTGTGCTCATCGGTGTGAACCCCCTGTGGGTGGGGGCAGTAGCATAACACCCACGGTATTCCCTGCCTGTCGTAAGAAGCGACTAAAAGGGGCCCCAGGGGCTCTGAATTTTGGAGCGTGGGTTGGCGACCACGGGACCTTAGCTGAGTCCTGGCATTGTTTCCACTTACTTGTGCCAGGCTCCTCACTTTCATCTATCCTATCCGACCTCTCTTGGTCAACTCTTGTTCTTTTCCGACCCCGACGCTATTATTTCGAAGTGTCGGATCCCTTCCATTTTTCCCTCTGGTTAGTGTTATATAGAGGATGGTTGCCTAGTTGTACTTCCTCTTAAAACAATAATCGCCACCACCACCATCATCGGTGAGAAAACGTGGGACCCATCTTTGACACAGCTTACGATATCCAAGATCCTCGTGAACAATGACGAACACACTGCCAGACGACATGTTCAGCTGCGTCGCGATTTCTCTCAGTTTAATGCGCCGGTTCTGTCTAATGATCGCATTCACACTGTTGACCTTTGCACGGGTCCTGGACATTGCCGGCCTGCCTTCGCGATGGTTGTCCGTGATATCCGTGCGTCCGGCTTCGAATTGCTGACACCACTTTACGATACCTTGCCGGGAAATGGCCCGCTCCCCATACACAGCACTAATTTTACGATGGATGTCCGTACAATTCTTCCTTTTGGCCCATAGGAATCGGATTATCGCACCCACCTCATATTTGGAGTGAACGTCCAGTTGACGCGCCATTGGATTTGGCCGCTATTCAACAATACTAGACGAGACACTACAACGACCTGACTAACAGACGTGTGGGCAGTGTCTGTTCCTTTGTCCGCTGTGCCCACGTTTGCGACACACAGCGCGCTGCTGCGGCGCGTTAGTGCAACTAACCTTTTGATCCACCTACGTAGCTGTATAGACTGTAAATAGATCGTTCCGGCAACGTTTTAAAGGTTTTGTACTTCTGTCAGAAGATTCTTTAATGTTACGCCGATAATTGGCTTTCTGTTATACAGGAAGGTGGTGGTGGTGGTGGTGGTGATTACTGTTTTAAGAAGGAGTACAACTAGGCAACCATCCTCTATACAGCCAATAATCAGAGAGAAAAAATGCAAGGGATCTGACACTTCGACAAATGAAGGTATCGGCCAAAGAAAGACAAGGGCTATCGAAGGGCGTGAAAGTGAAATACTCCCTAGTCCTTGGAAACGTAATAGCGTCGGGGTCGGAAAAGAACAAGTGTTGACCAGGAAGGTCGGATAGGGTAGATGAAAGTGAGGAGCCTGGCACAAGTGGAAGTAATGACGTGACTCAGCTAAGGGCCCCGTGGTCGCCAACCCACTCTCCCAAGTTCAGAGCCCTGGAGCCTCTTTTAGTTGCCTCTTACGACAGGCAGAATATACCGTAGGTGTTATTCTACAGCCCCCACCCACAGGGGATATACAGGAAGGGAGAGATCAAATCAAGATGAGCAATAATGTAAAAGAATATGAAAGTGCAAAGAGCCACAGAGAGCAGAGAATCGAGTGCGTCACAACTATTGCATCTTGGAAATGAATAATTTATTTGACATTAAACAACAAATGCAATAGCCTTTGCCATAAAGGTACAGATACAGATATTATCCTTATAAACTAAATGAGGTTACTCCAATAATAAAACTACATCCACCTCAAAATATCTTACATGCCAATGGATACACTTCTGTATCAATATAAATATATACTCTGTAAAAACTATACAATTATACTCAAAAGTAAATTGACAGATATGCGAGTAAGAACAAATTAATTATAATTTTAGAGGACTCGTGCTGCTCCGCAGATAAATAGATCAGATAACTCGTCTTGATATGACTGTTGTAGTCATATTGTTTTGCCTGTCCTTTTCAGTGGTTTGATGAACGTTTAATAAGGAGCGTATTATGGCATTCCGCAGTTCGTAGTCAGAATTAATCGATTCTAACGTCATCATGCTTGTTTGTTTGGTAAATATCTATCCATATATTCGCTTTTTAAATTCTGCAGTTCTTGATATAAAACTTGGTATTGTATCATAGAAGGCAATGGTATTTTTAATCGCAGTTCTTCTATATCTAAGGTTGTGTTGTGAGCTCATAGGTTAGATTCCAAGGAGCGTTTTTTGCTAGGCAGAGAACTTTTCTAAGAGACATCGTCTTCACTCTTTCTAGTGTATTTAGGTTACCCTTAATTGGTGTATGTGACCGCGCGAGTTGGCCGTGCGGTTAGGAGCGCGCGGCTGTGAGCTTGCATCCGGGAGATAGTGGGTTCGAATATCACTGTAGGCAGCCCTGAAGATGGTTTTCCGTGGTTTCCCATTTTCAAACCAGGCAAATGCTGGGGCTGTACCTTAATTAAGGTCACGGCCGCTTCCTTCCAACTCCTAGGCCTTTCCTATCCCCTCGTCGCCATAAGACCTATCTGTGTCGGTGTGACGTAAAGCAACTTGCAAAAATTCGATAGGTGTTCCCAGATAATGTATAATATGTATGTCATGATGAGGTCTGTTTGTACGTAGACTTTTTTCTTTAGCAGCATGTAATATATTGAATATATATGGAAGCTGGGAAAGGTTAGAGTATCAAAGAGTATCTAGCAAGGAATAGTATTTTTCTGTGATCAGAGGAAGTGTATACTCTCTGGCTTGACAGGTAGTAATCAAACATGGCTACATGCAATGACATTACTAAGTATGAAAATCACATATATCAGAATATTAATGAAAGTGTTAGTCGCTTAGCAACCTGCTAAGTACAGAATGTATTGCGGATTAGGATAAGCCTTCGCCTGCAATTATTGGAGTGATAATTTTATGACTTGGTTTTATGATTACTCAAAGTTGGCTGAACTTAGAGACCGACCATTATTCCAGGAGTTTAAAGTTACATATTTTTACATATTTCGATGCATTGTAAATATTTTGATAAAGATTCTATATTTTAAATATTTTGAAGGATATAGCGCATTTGAAACGAAACATAATTCTTTCACTAATTTTGCATCGATAAATAGTTTTAAAAGCCTGTAAGTCTCTAACATCTAAAAATAATTTAATAATTTAAAGTTAAGTATTCTGTCAAAGAATCGCATCTATTAGCTATGTTTACTGTGGATCAATGGTAGAGTGTAGGCCTCCGGATCCCAAGATAGCGGGTTCAAACCCGGCAGAGGTAGTCGGATTATTGAAGTGCCAGGACATTCTGGCATAACAGGCAATGTCATGGCCGATAAACTGGCCAACGAGGCAGCTGATGGACAAGGCCTACGCTACCATATTGCACTCCCACACAATGATGTATGGGCACTATATCAGAAATTTATCCGAGAAAAGTGGAACGAACATTGGCGTCAATCTGCACAATTTAAAGGTAAACATCTCTACAATATTCAAAATAAAATTGCTCTTAAATCATGGTTCGTAAAAGGAAAATACACTCGACGTCATATCACTACTCTAGTCAGACTTCGCTTGAATCATGCCTGTACACCGGAGCATCTGTATCGTTTAAAGATTTTTTTTTTTTGCTAGGGGCTTTACGTCGCACCGACACAGTTAGGTCTTATGGCGACGATGGGATGGGAAAGGCCTAGGAGTTGGAAGGAAGCGGCCGTGGCCTTAATTAAGGTACAGCCCCAGCATTTGCCTGGTGTGAAAATGGGAAACCACGGAAAACCATTTTCAGGACTGCCGATAGTGGGATTCGAACCTACTATCTCCCGGATGCAAGCTCACAGCCGCGCGCCTCTACGCGCACGGCCAACTCGCCCGGTCGTTTAAAGATTAAGGATAACAACTTGTGTAATTGTGGTCACTATGTCGGCACTATAAATCATATTTTGTTTCAATGTGATAAATATCCCCGACAGCAACAACATCTCATTTCCACTTTACTATCACTCGGATTTCAACTTCCTCTCACTATTTCTTGTTTAGTATACCATCCGACAGTTCGCTTAGCTGAGTTACTGACTAACTTTTTTCACGCATGTAATATCCCGATTTAATCTGGACGATCCTGCCACCTTTATTTGTGATCTGGTCATGTTTGTCTATAGTAGTAAATCGCCGTGATAGATCACACTGGCGTGACGATGTAGAACCCTGTGTCGCTGTGCTAAATCCCTGCAACCTAACACATGTAAACTTGTTCTGTTGTTCATAACTGTAGTATTAGACGCCCCGAATATTCCTCATGTCTCTTTCCTACACAACCTCTCCCAATACACTAGTGTGTACTTCCGTTTCCCACTACCCTCAAATCTATCCCTTTTTGTAACAGAAACTTTGATTGGTGAAGTTTAAAGCAACCCAGTGACTGGACGTAGTGCGCTGCGCAGAGTCCAAGAACAAACAAAGAAGAAGAAGAAGAAGGAGGATTATTGAAGGGCGGGCAAAAGTCCATTCGACACTCCATTTCGTACGATGTCGGCATGTAAAAGATCTCTGGTGACACATTTGGTGTTTACCCGACAAAGTTCATTAAATCTCAGCCATAGACGCCCAAGAGAGTTTCGGTTTGCCATCTAGTGGGCCTAGAGTAAAACGGAACGTCGAAATTGACGAGCAGACAGCCAGATGGCGTCAAATTGAAATGTCTGCACACGGTAGCTGAGGCCATACGATTATTATTATTATTATTATTATTATTATTATTATTATTATTATTATTATTATTATTATTATTATTATTATTATTATTATTATTATTATTATTATTATTATTATTATTAGCTAGGTTGACGGTGCAAACCTTGGGTGTCTCGAGTTGTCTCTCTCAATATTCCCTTACATAAAATTTGTCACATTGTTCTCCTCTCAGATTTATTGAATCTTCTTTTGTGATCTCTTCGCCAGTCCTCGGTTTAATTCCATATGTCAAAAGCGCCTTTCCTTGTTCTTCCTTCCTTTCTTTCTTTATTTATTTCTTTCTTTCTTTCTTCTTCGGTTATTCCCCATGCTTCACGTCCATAAAGGACACACGAAAGTCTTAAGAAACATTTTCCTAATAAGCATATTTGTGTTTGATGCGATCAAATTTCTTCTCTATTACTAACGACCTTCCTTGCTTGAGCAAGTCTACAATTAAATATTTCTTTGCCGGACAATTTAAAATACGCGTCACTGACGTCTTGTCACTGACGTCTTGTGAAATTGCAAGGTCTTTTTCAACATACAAGAAGATTTTAACAGACAGACGGCATTCGATGACCGCAGAAAATTTGGAAAACTATTTAGTTATTAATTGCGCCTCCAAATGAATAACATCTGCACTTTTAACTTTTTCAGGTTTTGTTTCCTTTTCTGTGTACAAGAGTACATCAAATAAAGCTTAGATATTAAGTTACATATTTTTTATTTACTTCATATTTAACCACATATTTTGTCAATTTTAGCTACATATTTATCATTTTTATATTACATGTTATCCGGGCTCTAGTCATGATTCACCGGCAGGTAATTGCGGAGAGAATAAAACAACAATGAAGCAAATCGGTCCAGTAGAAGGGCCGGACGGATTTGCCAAAGCTGTTTTTAGTAAAGACTTTTAAATATATATAGATTGTAAAACAAGTCCGGCAACGGTGCAGTGATGCTGTTTTTCATCCACGCTCTCAATGAGTCAATCTCGGCTTTGAATCCTAGTAATATCTGACAGACGACTCTCATCCAGTTCAGTGTGTACTGGCCATTCAAATGATATCAGAACCAAAAAAGTGTTAAAGATGTCGTCGATGAATCCAATTATACATAGCGCATTTAAATAACTAGATATACATTATACTTAAGCAAATATGGTGGGAGACATTACCCCTTCTAAAGATATAGAAACCTATGAATTAACATTCGAAGTTACCTCTGCAATGCTTTCGGCAATGGAGTACCATGGACCTACCAACAATCGTTCATAATGAGACATCTCTCGCTGTTATTGGGCATCTCCAATCTCTGCAACTTCTCCTATATTTTTGCTCGGCCGGGTGGCTCTTCATCTTTAATTACAGCTCCCGCCGACTACAAGAAAGCATATAGGTCGACTCCGCACTGGCAGTTAGCCTCCCCAACTACAACCCTTTCCCATCACAATGATCACCACCACCACTACAACCACGACCTCCGCTCGCACCTGTCGTTTTGTATCTCTCACCACGCTCACGTCTTCCCATCCATCTCCGATCATGTCCTCCTTCCTCCTTACGACACCTCCACGCCCCAGTCACAACCAATGGCAGCTACTTCAAGCCACACCTGCCACACCGCAAGACACGACTGTCGACGTATCTCTACCATACTCACCAACGCCAGCTCCGTCACACCATGGAATGCATAGCTGTGTCATCCGAGGCGTCGACCCTACTCTATCTGTCTCAGCCATTATCCGAGAACTCCACACCGCAAGCGTTCCGGCACGCCGAGCTTTCCGCATCAAGAACCCTACTGGCCCGACATTTTTGGTACGCTTTCATTTACCTAAGGAAGCAGACGTCCGCCATCTCCTCACCAACGGCGTATATATCTTCAGACATCGACATAAATTTGAACCCTCTCGTTCCCCTCCTCGACCATTATTCAGACATCAACCCCACACCCACGACATCGCACCCGGCCAGCCCATGTTTTCTATCAACCTAACGCTTTTGTCCGCCCACCTCCTCCCTCAACTCGTTCCTTCCTTCCAACACCTCTGCAAGCAGCCCTTCTCCGACTATTCACTACTCCCTTAAGCCAGCTCGTCGCTACACTCCTCCCCAATCACCTCAACCCTGGCACTCTCGTATAACCCTCCAGATCTTCTGCGCATCATACCTCCATCACATCTTCCACGCAAATCTCCTCTCATTTTCAATACTGTAGCCAAGAGGCCTCATTTTCCACTCTCCTCAAATCATCACATCGCTCTATCCACCTTCCTCATCTCCACGCACCACACCTTTTCCCTCACAGCTACGGCCCGGTAGACGGCGTTAGCGTTCAGGGGCCCGCCCCGAAACACGTCTTCGTCGTCGTCATTATGACGACGTTTGAAAATGTTCAATGGGACTGACGGAATTCTCGACCTAATTTATTATATAGGGTTATAATTAAGATCATATGACATTTTTGTGTTTTCCTTAACTTACACCACGGTATGTCGAGATGACAAGATGACCTGGTAACATAGGTATGTATGGTGTTCCGACATTCTGGCAAATCATTACTGGGCTTGCTCTTCATATACGCTGCTGCTGCTGCTGCTGCTGCAAAAAGGAAACATGCAACATCCTCAAGGACAAGGTCATTTTATTCACAAGCGATGCGACAGGTAGCTCATCATTCCAGGAGTATATGATTACAAATTCAGACAAACGGAGACGGGCGTTTTCTATGGTTTCTCATTTTCACACCAGGCCACGGACGCTTTCTTCAAGTTCCTGGCCCTGTCCTATCCCATCGTCGCCTTGGGACCTGTCTACGTTGCTGCGTTGCAAAGAAAACTTCACAATGTAAATATAAGTTTTGCCCCAGTAGACACATCAATATAAATGGTAGCCTTCACAAGATGCTTGTCGGTACAGCATATCACTGCCAGTTTCTGTTTCACCCTTAGTGAAGTGAAAGTATACTAGGGAAAGTTGTCGATGGTAGGAAAGATCTTCTTTCGGCTAGGGCCTAATCACATAAACGGGGTTTTAAATAACGAGTACAGATCTCTTCACTTGGTTGTGAGGGTATTTAGGGGTTGTTGTAAGGATGTAAATGATAGGGCGTTTAGGTCTCTGGTAAGATCACAATTAGAGTATGGTTCCAGCGTATGGGGCCCTCACCAGAATACTAGATTTGAGAACTAAAAAGAAAACAAGAAAGCAGCTCGATTTGTTCTGGTGGGTGATTTCCAACAAAATAGTAGCGTTACGAAAATGTTGCAATGTTTGGGCTGTGAAGACTTGGGAGAAAGGAGATGAGATGCTCTACTAAGCGGTATGTTCCGAGCTGTAAGTGGAGAGATGGCGTAGAACAGGGTCAGCCAACTGCGTATACGTGTGATGTCAGGTAACACGTCACACATTCTGCTCGGGCAGCGAAACGAAGTACTTATCGTTAGTACTGTAACTGAGAAATGATGGCTAGAGGGGCGAGGGGAAACACAACGTCATTCATAGGGGGGCGATTATGGGCAGTTGCCTCCCACTTCATCGAGGAAAACATATTCCATTTTAACCACCTGATTTGTTGAAGTTTTTGCAGACTGAAGAACCTAACAGTTATTTAAAACACTGCCTGAAACTGCGAATTAAAAAAAAGCAATATATACAATCCCTATTGCTTTTTTCAGTTAATTCCTTTCTTTAATTTCCTTTAATTATTAAGAAAAATACGCAAGAAATGTCGTTCTTTGCGGCTCACCGATTCGTACAGCGCCACAGCAAGTGGTGGAGACTCGCGCAGTAGCGTGTAGCAAGTGCTGTGAGCAAGGGGTAGCGAGGGTATATTTTTGTCAAGGTCATGGACACAGGAATGATTCACCCGCTTGCAGCGCGCACTCAATAAATGTGTCTGTGTAGTTCTGTTTAGTGTCTGTTACTTTGTTAGCGTATAGCCACATATTAAATGACATTTTAATTGTATAATAACGCCGAAATTCTATTTAATTGGCTCCATGGCTAATTGGTTAGCGTGCTGGCCTTTAGTCACAGGGGTCCCGGGTTCGATTCCCGGCAGGGTCGGGAATTTTAACCATAATTGGTTAATTTCGCTGGCACGGGGGCTGGGTGTATGTGTCGTCTTCATCATCATTTCATCCTCATCATGACGCGCAGGTTGCCTACGGGATTCAAATCAAAAAACCTGCATCTGGCGAGCCGAACTTGTCCACGGACACTCCCGGCACTAAAAGCCATACGCCATTTCATTTCATTTTTTATTTAATTGTAATAAATGTGTAATATTATCCCTGTGGTGCAAGTTTTATTAGATAATATGTAGCCTACTATTATTGCCGCAATAAAGTTGGTAGGCTCAACCTTTAGGTCTCTATCGAAATTCGCTCAGAGAGTATAAAAACTTACACTTTGTAGATTATTTATCAGTTTTGATGGACCCGCCTTCTCCATACTCCTACTACCTTGTGTTGTCTATAATTATTTTACCCTCTCACTTCTAACTCCCAATCATGTAGTATATTTGGACTTCAAAGGCCCTAAGTAATAATTAATTCCTGGTCTCCTTTGATAGAGAAGGGTTAAAGTGCCATTGCGTTCAGGAACTCTGTTATTGGCATTTACTCAAAACCATGTTTCTGGCACTTTCACCCTTTTCCATCTTTGGTATTTAATTGTAACTTTGTGAAAGAACTTGCCTTTGTAATTACATGACATACTGTAGGTAAAATTGGCTAAAGAATCTTCATTTTACTTTGCAGTTCAGAAAAAAAAAGCAACGCATCAAGAACTCTCCGTTCACCATCTGTCTGGATATGTGGAGGTTGGCACTGTATCTGCTGTTAACTTTATGTGAGTACAGATATTGGCACCAATATTTCCTGAATTGATGGACTGGGAGAAAATGTCTATATTATAGTAAAATAATTACAAAGGAACTGTTTGATTTGAACCATGTTGTGAGTTATATTTTTCACTTAGCAGCATCAACTCAATGCGATTTTATTTTGGTGTAAGTAAATATCACACGAGATACATTCAATTCCTTGCAAAAACCCTTTATTGCCGCTAAGTCTATTCCTTAACAACACACAACACTACCGGTACACTATTAAGGGAAACATGCTGAAGCAATTTACTTTTAATTCTGTCAAGTACAGATATCAATAAGTTCTCACAATGGTTATTCCCTTTACCATCACGCAGTCGATTCTGAAAAGTACAGATATAAATAGTCCACACACTGATTATTCACTTTGCCATCAAAAGGCAAGACTGACTCCCTCACACTCAACTCGATTCTGACAAATACAGATATCAGCTCACTCTACATTCTGTTACTGCACTATCTCCCTCTGTCACTGTCTCACTGACTGACTGACTCACTCACTCTCTTTTTTTCATTTCCGGGGGGGGGGCGAAGTCCGCTGCCCCCGCGTGGCAATCGACACTAATCTACATTGCCTCCAAAATGCTATTAATTTCTAAGGAGAAAGAGATAGCAAAGAGGACTGGTAAAACGTACTACAGGAGTACCTGCCTGTTTGCTCGTCAGACGCGTTACAAGGCAAGGTTTGTGTTGGAAAGGTGGTGTTGAGGCGTGGTATTAAGGGTCATGGAAAAAACACATAGGCGGTAAAAAGAAAGAGCCTACATGAAAAACCTGACAAATTTTGATAGCATATGCAAGGATGTGGTTTCTGGATAGGTCCAGGTGATAGTGTTGTTGAGAATAGGTGTCATGCACAAGTCATTAGCCACATTATCGCCAGTCCAGTTAGCAGGGGATCAGTCCGTCTGGGCACTGCCATGACTAGCGCGGGCCTTGCCGATTGCGGAGCCATGCGTTGATAGCCACTAGGGCCTGCCACACCCCTCCAGCCCTTGGGATCCCTCATTCCCAGTCTTCGATCCCAGATGATAGGCCGGGTGGCCCGCCGCGCAGTTGGCGCACACCGGCGCCTCCTCAAGTGCCGCGCAGGCCGTATAGTGGTGATCATCCCCACAACGGTTGCACCTTACTAGGAGCCCACACCTATGCTGTTGGTGGCCGCACCTCAAGCAACAGAAACACAGCAAGAGTTGCCGAGGGGGACGTTTCGATCTCACCTGGCTGTCGCTACCCGTTGAGGTCCTTTCCTGATTGGCTCCTCGGTGAACTGCTGTCCTGGGAGCAATCTTGCGCTGCAGCCGGGCGGCCCTCTCCCGGGGAGTCGGCGTTGTCTTCTTCCTCCTGGTACGGGGGCAGCGTTTCTTCCCGTCGTTGGGGATCTATTCTCGGCAGGGGAAGAGGCCTCGTCCTGGTGGCCCTCCTCCCTGCCTGGTAATCCTGGGGCAGCGGGCAGTATTGGCGATTAGGTGGCCAAAGGGGGCAATCGCCCCCACACTTTGTTGAGAAAAATAAATTTTTATTCCATTTTAGCGGCTTGAAACTGGGATTTTTTAAACTGCATAAAACCGGTTATCTTTTCAGCTAATTCTTTCCTTTAATTTATTCAATTATTAAGGAAAATACCGGAAACACGCACAACATGCAAACTGTCGTTCGTCGTAGCTAACCGAATTATACAGCGCCACAGTAAATAGCGGAGACCCGCGGAGCAATTTGTAGGATGTTCTGCGAGGTCAGTAGATGAAAAGTGGGTCTCGGCCCGTAGATGGCCATGGCTGGTCCGTGGTCCAACAGCTCTGCACTCTGACCGGTCAACTGAGAGCAGGAGGGATGGCCATGGCTCTACCTTGGCTCTACGCCTCTGTATTCGTGAGACGGAGTGGGGCTGATCTCCACCTTCGGCTTAAGAAAAATACAGCCCGAGCATTTACCTGGTGTGAGAGTAGGAAACCACCTTCGGGGGCTGCCGACAGTGAGGTTCGAACCCACTACCTCGCGAATGCAGGTTCACAGCTGGTCGACCCTAACCGCACATCCAACTCACTCGGTTTTCTTGTAATTGTGTCGTGGATTGACAGCTTTGATATCATCGTAGCATTATTGAGTGTTGTTATTATGTTCATTGTTTATTTATTTCGACTTTCCCCAACTGGAGATACCCCATGAGGACATAGCATACAAAAGGGCAAGATGAATATTAAAATTAATTGAGAGTTGGTTAGCACATTTGACATACTGTATGTTGTTGTTTGGGAGATATGATTCTTCAGAATATGGATGGAATATTACAAGGCAGTCACTGCAATTTCTTTTATTAAATGATATTTTTTGTTATTTGCTTTACGTCTTATGGTGACGATGGGGCAGGAAGGGGCCAGGAGTGGGAAGGAAAGCGGCCGTGGCCTTAATTAAGGTACAGCCCCAGCATTTGCCTGGCATGAAAATGGGAAACCACGGACAACCATCTTCAGGGCTGCCGACAGTGGGGTTCGAACCCACGATCTCCCGAATACTGGAAATGATTTGCAGATCTGGACGATAAAAGAGAGGAATGGTTCCTCTAGCACCAACCATTAATCCTATGACTTTGATATCATCCAGCTGGTATTCTTGTTGGTAGATTGGGATGGTTGTTTCAGATGCTGTTTTCTTTTCCTCATGTACCTCATTGGGTTGTGTTTCGGATGTCTCGAATCTGATCGTCGCATCTATTATTAAGCCCTTTCGGTGGTCTTTGAAGCCTATCATGTCAATTCGATGGGTGAACCCGAGTCCGTTAACGTTTGAGCAATTCGTAGTACCTGCGTGTAAATTTTTCTTAGGTTAATTTTATAAGTGCGGGATAATATTAGGGCCTATATTACTTTCCTCGTTAACCCTAGCGCTTTCTTTTCGTATATCATAAATATAGTCATATCCCCTAAAGTAATGTAAGTGCTTGTAAGTAATGAGGGACTTAATGTCAGAGCCTGCAATGCAGGCGGGCCCGGGCCTTTAAGGAGCTTCGCAGATTCCTCACAAAAAATAAAAATAATATATTAATGTCACGCTGCATAGTAATGATCAAGGCGGTTCTGTAGAAGCAGTTGAAATTTAAAAAAAAATGTATGTTGAGGAATTGCCACTTGGTTGCACCTAACAGTGGTTTGTTGTAGTGATGGGACTATCGAATGAAAACTACCCTGAAACTACCGAATTATTCGATAGTCGTCAACTACCGTTACAACCGATTGTTTCCGTTTTCATTCGGTTTTTCATTCGGATCGCAAATTCCAATTGTTTCCACTAGTCAGCGCTGAAATCGGCCTCCTCTTTTGTTATGGAGTGATGTCAGACAAAATAAATAGATATCTGACTCAAAATTATATAATGATAAATGCAATTTTATTTTTATTATTATGCACCTAATCAGTAGATAATCATGTTATAGTTTTTATAAACACTTTCCATAGGCTTAACACTAACGATGAACCTCTAATGATTGAACATTAACCTGAAAGGAAAGGAATTATTTTTAAATTAATATAGGCCTATGCACTACAGTATTACTTGGTCCTAGGAAAATATGTTGCCTTTTCATTTAGTTTAGTTTGCTGTATTCACATTACTTTAATATGTGGTGTCATTACAATAAGATTTAAACCCAACCTTCGTCTGAAATTACCTAACATTTGTTATTTTATGAACTGACGATCTTACATTCATTAACTTGCGGTTAGGGACACAAAAATGCATTTTATTGAAAATGAAACGTGATGACGACAATTACTTTAATCGGGACATTTTATCTCATTTTATAGACCAGCGCACTTCAGTTTCCAATCACTTCACTCGAACATTGTGTAACATTTGTTACTAGTCTCAATATCTCCGCTTATATCACTACCGACAAAAGAAACAAACACGCTAAAAAATCAGTAGTATAATACAACAATCCACATTTCGTCAGTTACTAGCAAATGACTTATTAATAATAGTTACTAGTACTACCGCAGTACAAAAAGTATATTACTAGGTTAGTACCGACAAATACAGTAGAGACATTATGCGACACTTACGGATTTAGCCTTGTTAAAATGGGGGACAATTCAACGGTGGTGCTCCTAGTGACTTGACCTGAAAAGTCGCGTTAAATCAATGGAAATGCATATTCTAAAATGGATAAATAGATTACGTCTAGAAATAAAGTGTTATTGAGATATTAACTTCGAAGTTGCTAAAGCAATTCTGGATAAATGACTGAAGAATTATTTAAAAGGTTATTATTTAAAGACTGAAATTAGATATATAAACAAGATGTGAAATGGACTGCTGTGAAATGGCTTGATCTTCCATTTATGCATTACTTTTTTTGCTTTAGCATTCCTGCCTGAACTTTCACGGTTAGATTTGTCTTTTTTTCTAATTAAAAATATCATCACATTAAGACACTTGTCAATAAAAATATAGGCACATTCCTTACACACGATGCAATGAATTAACATTTAAAAGCAGGACAATTTTCCTCTTAATTCTTATATAAGCGTAATGTCCCTTCCTTCTTGTACACCTTATCCAAATCACTTCTGTGACATTTCAAAACCCACAGATCACACCTACAACAACACATCGGTATTGAAGGTTAACTGCTTCACTATACAATAAAATATGCGTATTATATTTTAAGCCAGTTAAAATATGGGTCGAGCAGGTCAGAAGATTATGAAGTACTATAAAAATCTCTTTGTCACTGGAAGAATGTATATACAAATACAATATTACTTACATTTTTTTGTCACGAGGTAAACGAAAGAAAGACCGCGCGTTTTTCTCTACTTCATAGTTACTGCAGCCAAACACAGCACATACCAATCCACTCATGCTGAGAGAAGATATGAGGGAATGACACACGCTACTATTTTATTATGTCAACTCACTGAAAACGCATAAATAACACCAAAAACTTCACACACAAATACACGTGCTCTTATGACAGAATCAGTAGTTCTCAGGTCCATCCGCTAGAGAGAGCTCTAATAGCTGCCCCTCCATATCTCGCTGAGTGTCGCGTATTGTCCCTACTGTATTTGGTACCGATTTCAAACCAAATGAAAACTATCGAATGTTTTCACAATCGGTAGTCTACCGATAGTTTAAGACTTTCCATATTCCCATCACTAGTTTGTTGCACCGAGTGTAACACAGCACAGCTCTAAACAATTCTTGCCATTACTAACTCTCGCAAAATCGCGATACGCTCCTCACAAAAGAGCTGCACCATATTATTGAAAAGTAATTAACAGCAAGGAAAATTTATCCCAAAATATCGTAATACAGTTATCGTATTATGCACACATTTTGCTGAACATTTATTGGACAGCAATGTTTAATACACCCTGCTACTCGCCGGTGGCACGAACACCCTACACTCAGGGTTTTCAACAGGTTCTTCTTACTATGAGATGGCAACGGATAAATTAAACGCCTCAGCTAGCTAGGGTGCCCGAATGGTGATTAAACACGTTTATTTACATTCCCGCATTGATTAACGACGGAAATGATAATAACATCAACAACGGATCTCGTTAAGAATCCTATTGGGCGATCGAAAATGTCAAATTGAAAATTTGGTTTTGTTATTATCCAATTTCAAATTCACTGTGTTCCATTAATATCCCGCATAAACGTATATAATTTGGTATTCGTTTTAAGATTGTGTTACTGAGCTCGATAACTGCAGTTGCGTAAGTACGGCTAGTATCCAGTATTCGGGAGATAGTGGGTTCGAACCCCAATGTCGGCAGCCATGAAGATGGTTTTCCATGGTTTCCGATTTTCACACCAGGCAAATGCTGGGTCTGTATCTTAAATAAGGACACGGCCGCTTCCTTCCAACTCCTAGCCCGTTCCTGTCCCACCGTCGCCATAAGACCTATCTGTGTCGGTGCGACGTAAAGCACATTGTAAATAAAATAAATAAGATTGTGTTGAGATGATCAAAGCACTAAGAGAGGTTGGACAACAGTGGATGTACAGGATACTAAATAGAACCTGGAAAGAGAATGTAATACCCAATGACTGGAAGCAAGGGGTCATCACCCCATTGTTGAAAAATGGGATAGAAAGAAATGTACCAACTACAGAAGTATAATTAACGCGGTTGTCACATGGTCTGAAAATCTACGAATCCATCCTTGAGAGCAGGATTAGAAAATATGTTGAGGAGAAACAACACTGATTTAGACCTCATAGATCAACTATAAATCTCATTTTTGCCACTAGAATGCTCTATGAGAAGTATTGGGAGAATGGTAAAACACTTATAACTGTTTTTCTGGACATCGAAAAAGCATATGACCCTGTAGCTTGCAAACATATATGGGAATGTTTGAGGCATAAGAAAGTGCCCGATGACATCATAGCGCGAGTACAACGATTATATGATGAAACCAAGTGTTGTGTCCAGGTCCAGGATGGAAGGTCAGGTTGGCTCGAAACGAAGAGTGGAGTCCAGCAAGGAAGTTGTCTTTCACCACTTCTCTTCATTATCATAATGCATGAAGTTTTAAAAACGGTTAAGAGAAAACATGCAACAATTAATGCCCTGGTTTTTGCTGTTCATGTAATGGTATGGGTTGAGACAGAATCGCAAGTACAAACTAGACTTTATCTCTGGCATGAAGCTTTTACAACTTTAGGTCTCAAAATCAGCAAAACGAAGACAGTTGGGTTGGTGATGAGTAGAAACTCTCCAATTGTTCATCTAAGATTTGGAGATGAGGAGATGGATATTGTAGACAACTTCCAGTATTTAGGAGTGTTCTGTCATCAGACAATACCATACATCAACAGATTAGCAACAGAATACAGAAAGCTTCCAAATTATATGACGCTGTACGTCAAATACTTTGGGATGAAACATTTCCGTTAGTTTCCAAGATCAGCTTGTACAAAATATATCTAGTACCTATATTGACGTATGGCCTGGAAGCAGCAACACTTACTGGACCAACAAAGAGTCGTCTTCAGGTAACAGAAATGAAGTTCCTGTGTTCTTGTCTACAAAAAACAAAAATGGATAAAATAAGGAATGTAGATATCCGGCAACAGTTTGGATTGGAAAGAAGCTTGCTGGATACTCTCTTTTTTTTGCTAGTTGTTTAACGTCGCGCCGACACAGATAGGTCTTACGGCGACGATGGGACAGGAAAGGGCTAGAAGTGGGAAGGAAGCGGCAGTGGCCTTAATTAAGGTACAGCCCCAGCATTTGACTGGTGTGAAAATGGGAAACCACGGAAAACCATTTTCAGGGCTGCCGACAGTGGGATTCGAACCTACTATCTCCCGAATACTGGATACTGGCCGCACTTAAGCGACTGCAGCTATCGAGCTCGGTGCTGGAGACTCTAGAAGTGAAGAGATTGTAATGGTATGATCACATGAAAAGAATGGACCCTCACAGGACTCCTCGAACATACTTTGACCACAATGTTCCTGGGAAGAGACCAAGAGGAAGACCTCGTGATGTTTGGGAAAAAACAGATATTGAATGACCTTGAAATTAGAGATGTGCAGTGGCGTCGCATATATGAGCAACATCTGTGGATGGATAGGACAAACTGGAGGAGGCTCGTACACAACCGCACCCGGCTTGCTGGAGCGAAGAAATGATGATGATGATGATGAAGAAATTGTTCATTGTCAACTCAGTTTCGAACAAACTCTAGGTTTATCAATTAGGCTTATCAATTGTGCGGTTTGATATTTTTGAACATCTTTTATTCAATTTTGTTCCTTTGTTGGTAGTCGAATAAATTATTATAACCGAGACTTCGGTATCAGTTACAGAGTACAGTTTTGCAGTTACTGAAAAATGAAACCAATTTAAAAAGTTAGAGCATCTAAGTGGCTCATGGTTGGCAGTTCAGCAGATCAGTCGTTAAACTAGGCAGGCAATGAAATAAAACCCATTAAACATTATTTGTTAATAATCTTAAGATAACGAATAGTCCCTTTGTTCATATAACTTGACAATACTGTATATTTCATCACTTTCACTTGCACATAGCAGCAGCTTATTGTACCGAATGTAAGACAGCTATCTATTTACATTAGTTATTCAAAGGTTTTACATTGTATTTGAGGGAGTCCGAATTGTATTTTGGCAGGCGGGCCCGTACCGCATTCGTTAACGCCCCTCTATGTAATCATTTATGGCAGATCTTTCATCTTCCACGTGAACTTTACACTCGTGAGTGATCCATTCAGCTGATGTGGCTGCCATTTGTTGCTACTGCGTGGAAAGAAAGTTGATCGTCATTTGTTTTAAATGTCAAGTAAAGAAACTCCCTCACTCGTACTTTTTCTCCGTTAACAGATTAGGGGAACATTCGCCCCCCCCCCCCCAAGTTCTGGATAAAATATAACTTTTTATTCCATTTTAGCTGGCTGAAACAAGGAATTACAGGGATTATTAAAAAAAGCAATTTGTTCAAGCCCTGTTGTCTTATCAGTTAATTATTTCCTTTATTTTCTTTAATTATCAACATTATTAGCGAAAATGCGCACAAAATGCCGTTTGTCCCGGCTAACCGATTTCTATAGCACTACAGCAAGTAGGAAGTCTGTCGAAATTCGCTCAGAGAGCATCAAAAACCTTTTCTTTTTTCAGTTTTGATTTATATGAAAAACCCATCCGCTATGTCCCACAAACCCGGGCACTATTTGTTGTCTGTATATTTTTTGCCCCGCACTTTTAATTCCCAATCGCCGCTACTCGTAGCGGGTTGTCCCGCTGTAGTGATGGCTTTATCTCTTCCTGGCTGACGGCGGAGGCGTCGGTCAATGCTGACATCCGACTGCGTTCCCTGCACTGTGGGGCGCGCATCGATGTTTGCACCTCGACAGACTAGCTGGTAGGCCGGGCCTGGGTAGCAGCCTCCGAACGCCAGGGAGCATCCTCCTCTACTACTGTGATGCTGTCCGCCATCTGAGGCACTTTTCTGGATTGCGTCCGGGTAATAGGCCCTTCCTGGTTTGCCTTGGTCTGCGTCCCTTTCACCGTAGTGGGCCTCGGGACCTCAGTCCTCGTCCATCTGGCAGAGCCGAACCGCTCGACCTGCGTCGCACAGTCGCGGCTCTGCGGGGCGTTCGTCCCTGGCATGCCGTCCCTCCCTGGTAGTCGGACGACCTGAAACAGAGTAGAGAGCTCGTTCTTTACGTCGCGCATCCACTCCTGGTGATGATGCCTGATGATGAGGCCTCCTAGTAGAAAGCTATCGACAGACATGGTCGTCGAGGTCTTCTCGCCTCCGTGGAGACGGCGCCGTATTCTGTTCAGGACTAGGCCCTGTTCAGAAGGTACAGGGCGCCCCGGCCTGTAGTAGAGGAGTAGCGCCTCGACTTCCGGCTCCGTGTAGCCCTCGAAGAAGAAAAACCGTTAGGGGGTGACACAAGTCCCTGTACGGCTCCGTCTCCACCTCGATCTCCGGCGCCTCCTGCTTCGGCTCCGACTCTGGTGCCGACAACTCCGGCTCCGTGTTGTGCTCTCGGTCGGTACAGGTGACCGTAAGGCTTCCTGGACGAGGCGCCCAAACTCGCAGATTGCCTCCATAGCAGTCATCTTCTTCAACTGGCTGCCGTCTCCGTTGTCCGCCAATGTTTCCGTAGGTGCCTGAAACACATTTGAAAAGTAGCGCTGGTAGACAAAGCTCTGTTTGTACACGTAGTATACGTAGTACATAATATGCCGTGCTTTGAGAGGTGTACTGGCAGAGACAAATGCTGCTCTTTCCTGTTTGTATTAACAAGTGCAGTTGCCTGAGTAGTACTGACAAGTACGAATAGCCTGGCGAGGAGAGTGACTCAGCGGGAAGCACGTGCGTCTTCTGTGACTGCAAAACTTGCCCTCCGACTGACTCTAGGCCTGTCAGTTCAATATATATACCGTTCGACAAACAGTCTAGAAATATCGACTCATGGAAATGTTCTTACGACACTCTAAATGGAACACATCGAAACATAAACGGAACAATCAATTGACCGGCCTCTCGATTGGAGTAGATCAATCTCAAATGTTCGATTACGGTACGCTTACAAACACGTATGGACAAGTCTATAACATTCTTAATGTTTCTACAGGTATCTGAATAATAAATCATTACTGTAAATTTACAGAAACCTTCATATGTATCAGAATGATAGTGGATTATACCCAATATACGAATATTGCAGAGTTTTCTACAGTTTTCGATTACACAGATTTTGAGGTTACACGTATTCACAGTACGTATTTGAGGCTATACAAACTTACAACACACTTAGCATTCAATAAAAGATAATTAAAATATCTTTAAAATAATTGAAGATTTTACAAGAGTTAGGTTATGAGTAGAATGGCGTACATACGGCATTCTGCATGTTAAATAACATAGAGGGCTATAAATGTTCCCTCTTTCAATTGTTGTTGTTTTCGAATGGGTCTACTATGGACCACGTTAAGCATCATTCATTTACGGTTCTTCCTCTTTCGATCGGCCCAGTACTTCTTCATCCTTTCGGAATGGGCTTCTTTACGTTCTCGTGACCAGTTGTTGCCGGTCCGTTTTTTTGCTACTTTGATCTTGGAATCCCTTAATTTTGTTGATGACCGGGCGAGTTGGCCGTGCGTGTAGAGGCGCGCGGCTGTGAGCTTGCATCCGGGAGATAGTAGGTTCGAATCCCACTATCGGCAGCCCTGAAAATGGTTTTCCGTGGTTTCCCATTTTTACACCAGGCAAATGCTGGGGCTGTGCCTTAATTAAGGCCACGGCCGCTTCCTTCCAACTCCTAGGCCTTTCCTATTCCATCGTCGCCATAAGACCTATCTGTGTCGGTGCGACGTAAAGCCCCTAGCAAAAAAAAAGTTGTTGATGATTTTTCTGTATTCCTGTCTGTTGTATACTGCCTGCTGTGATATATTATTTTCCTCCATATCCTCCTTGACCCCTTTAAGCCAGCTAGTTTGTGTCTTCCTGTTTTCCATGTATTCCAGAATTCGCTTGGCTGTTCTCTCTGGTGCCATTCTTTTAATGTGACCGTAGAAGCAGAGTCTTCTCTTCTTGAAGGATGTTGTGATTTTTTCGGTCCTTTTGTATAGTTCCTCATTTGGTCGCAGTCTAAATTCTTGACCCACTTTCCTGGGCCCTAGTATCTTCCTCAAGATCTTCCTTTCTGTCTTTTCAATGTTTTCTAGTAAGCCCTTCCTGTTCAGTGGAATACATTCGATCGCATATAGACTTTCTGGTTTGATGACAGTGTTGTAATGTCTGATTTTTGCAGTGAATGAAACTGATTTTTTATTGTAGACATTTCGACATAACTGGTATGCTGCTTCCATCTTTCTTGCCCTTTCCTGTAATGCTATTGATATTAAGGATTAATTAAATTATGTATTAATCTTTGTATAACAAGTAGTTGAAGATGACCCATATTTAAGACGAAACATGTACCACTAGTTTATATACTAGTGATGTATTTAACTGAAAAGATATTGTACAAGTACGTAAGCCTGTCTTCGACAGTTGAAATTACTGAGCTCGATAGCTGCAGTCGCTTATGTGTGGTCAGTACAAAAGTCATGGTCGTGAGAAGATATTTCTGTAACTGCATATTTTATCGTTGCCAGTTTTGCCTTTGTTTACTCTTTTCGTCTTCCTTGTGGAGTTTTAATGCGTTGAATTTAAAAACTTAACATCAAATTGATTTAACACACGAAATTCATTCAACCATTGATGATCGAGAATTGAAATGAATGACTTGATATATATCGTCCGAGTTGGGAAGTTTTCGCTTTCCGCTCACAGCGGGTGACCCGCCGAGTACTCTTTTCCTGAATAGTTGTGTGTGGTTGTGGTTCTTCGTTTTCGGAAGGTTGATGGGATAGATTTTGGGACGGAGGATCGTGTGGATTTCACGTGTGGCGTGCCTTTGCAGGCAAGATGTGTCACGTACTCCAGGACTCGGTGACTCATGGTTTTTTGGGCCTTTTTGCGATTGGGATGGGATGTTCTTAGCAGCATGTTGTTGGTTGTGTGTATCTCTGAGGCCTATGCTTTGTGTGTGTTTTGGTCTTAAACTGTGAACACGGCTGGGGATGATTTCGGGGGAAAGCAGGGCGTGTACCATTTTGGATAGACTGGTGTTCCTTTGACGTGTGAGTGATCAAAGATTGTTGGAGTGGTGGAAGGATGGAACTTTTAATTTGTTAGTTGAGTGGTATGCACCGAGCTGTCAGTGGAAAGATGGCATGGAATGACATTAGTAGATGAATAAGTTTGAGTGGTGTTTTTAAAAGTAGGAATTATCACAATATGAAGATAAAGTTGGAATTCAAAAGGACAAATTAGGGCAAATATTCGATTATAAGAGGGGGAGTTAGGAATTGGAATAATTTACCAACGGAAATATTCAATAAATTTCCAAATTCTTTGCAGTTATTTAAGAAAAGACTAAGAAAACAACAGACAGAGTATCTGCCACCTGGGCGACTACCCTAAATGCAGATAAGTGGTGGTGACTGATGACCGAAAATGCACGTGTTTGTTTAGAAAGTTTCATTCGTAACTACAGTAAATATTACAGAGTGTTATCTTCAGAAGAGGGTACTATGATGTTAGGAGTGTACACGGCTTATAACAGACAACTTCACTGCAAATTCAGTCCCACTTCAGGACTGACTTTGTAGCTACACTTAAAAATATACTAATGATGTAATATTTCTAATTTACATCAAACAATTATTTTACTTTATATATACCTAGAATCTACACATATTATGGGCTACTGTAGACACCTGATTATCTGCATGTGGATTATCCGTGGAAGTTTCAAAACTTAAAAGAATTACAAGTGCAGTAATATTCAGGTTAGTTTTCAAAACCTACTTTAAAAACCTATTCTACAGATAATTTTAACATGGCAACAAAATTATGTAATGATAATGTAAAGTATGTAAATACTAAAGTGCGTACTACACTCTACAAATAGTTATATTGAATAGCTGTAGTAATGTTCGTATAATGCCTCTCCCACTAATTTCCGGGATTACTTCTGTTTTCATATACAGTAAAACCCCGTTAATTCAAAGTCACTGGGACGCAGAAATCGGACTAAGAATTAAGTGATTTCGAATTAACCGCCAACTCGTAATTCAGAAATGCCAACTCTTCCCACGTCACAAAATATTTTAAGACCCGTCACTGCATGCAATCACCTTGATTCACAGTTTAAATCTGGAAAAAAGAAAAAACTTATTTCCAAAATGTATCCAACGAGGTGCATTTACAGTATTCCAATAATGCACTTGGATAACTCGCTGACAAACATAACCTCACGCAACGAAAGAATAACAAAAGCATGATTCGAAGACGAGGAGAAATATATGCTGGCTCCCCTGTGCAATTGCTTTATTAATTGGATTACTGGACTGTATGCATTTTTGACGTCCTGTTCTTGCATGGAAAGTACCCGATACCCTCATCGAACTATAATATGACGAGAGGAGAAAGTCGCTTGCTTCCGTCCGCATTACAACTCACTACAGTGATTCTACCCTTGTACGATTTCCTGTCATGGCACTTCTCTCGTAATTCAGAAATGCCAACCCTTGCCGCGTCACAAAGTACTCTAAGACTTATCTATGCATGCAATAACCTTGATTCACAGTTTAAACCTTTTAAATGCCATGGCAAAATCTATTTCCGAAATGTTTCCAACAAGGTGCATTTACATTATTCAAACAATGCATTTCGATAAATCACTGTCAAACATAACCTCACGCAACGAAAGGAAGAAAACATGCGATTCAAAGACGAGGACAAATTATGCTGGCTCCTCTGTGCGAATGCTTTATTTTTTGGAATACTGAACTGTATGCATTTTTAAGATGCTTGCATTTGAACGGAAAGTGCCCGACTCCGTTAAAACATCGTGGCTTATCGAACTTTCCTAGACGAAGGGAGGAAGTCTCTCGCTTCTGTGTGCATTGAAACACAGTATAATCACCTCTACCCCTGTACGATTTCCCGGTTGGCACTTCTCTCCTTTAAAACCGTAAGTCCGTTTGGGCTCGGAGTTTTTAAAAAATGCAGTTTGATCAGCATAGACAATATTGTTCGGTGCGTACGAATTGATTATGAGCCACGCTTTTTCGACAACTGTCGGCATGTGCAGTGTTCACGGATTCTGCTTCTCCACACACTGCTTGCTACGTGATATTGTGGCGTCCCTTAAAACGCTGAATACAAAAGAATTACTATTTCACTCGAACTTAGCAAATATGAAGCACACTGTAGACACAACGAAGTGAGTGAAAGTGAGGAAGCTACCCCTGCACATTCCGGAAGACGCGTTCTATCATGTCGCGGAGACAATTTGAATTTAAATTACTTTACAAAAATATTTTATTAAAATATAAAGACAGTTTTGAATTAAATGTCCGAATTTCGGTAATGGGAACGACAATGTCCTTCAAAATACGAATTGTCCATATTTCGAATTAAACAATTTAAATAATATGCAAAACCGTACTAATGTTTCCGAGAATGATTGCTGTTTCAAATTAGGCTGGATTTTGAATTAACCGATTTCGAATTATCGAGGTTATACTGTACTTGAGTAAAAATCCGATGCGTAATTGTAAGGATCACTTTGCTCTTCAGGATTGTTCCCCATTTTCAAATGTAGTAAACTGAAAACCAGACTGCTTCAGTGCTTCTGTTGCTCTGTAGCATATGAAAAAAGCTAGATGACGTCTGGTGATCAGTAGTACTACATGAAAGTCAGTGGCGATATAGGCGCTTCACCTGACTGTGTGTGGAACTGCATTTGTTACTATGGTGGTAGCTACCTGCTGTCATACCACTGGCATGCAACCTGCTCAATACAGATAAGTGTGCGGTCTGCCTAATGGGAATGCTAGAATTTTCTCTTTGCCATACATACATAAAGTTCACATAATTGGGTGATAGTTCTGCTTTACCTTATCCTGCCATTTCTATGCCGAAGCTAGCCCCAACCTCATGATCAGGCCCCTGAAACACCTCAATTAACGTAGCACTCTCAAAGTCCCGATGAAAATTGACACCTTAAGGTTCAAACTCACAGCTATATATAGGAGGCTGGGTGACTGTTCTAGAAAATGAAATAATTAAACTGTCTGATTGGTGGAATATGATATCATAAGGTAGACAGCTGATTGATTGATAAATAAGAATTAGCCAGAAGTGACAACTCAAAAACTCTCTCCACTGACAGCTCGAGACATACCACTTTGTCGAGCAGCTAGTCTATTTCCTCCAAGTCTTCCCAGCCCAAACTTTGCAGCATTTTTGTAATGCTACTCTTTTATCGGAAATCACCCGGAACAAATCGAGCTGCTTTCAT
Organism: Anabrus simplex; assembly: GCF_040414725.1. Classification (NCBI taxonomy): domain Eukaryota; kingdom Metazoa; phylum Arthropoda; class Insecta; order Orthoptera; family Tettigoniidae; genus Anabrus; species Anabrus simplex. Next base: position 60,173,978 of record NC_090277.1, read on the forward strand.
TTGAATTTTTCCAGTTCATGAATCAAGTAATCCTGGTGACGATCCCATACACTGGAACCATATTCTAGTTGGGGTCTTACCAGAGTCTTATATGTCCTCTCTTTTACATCCTTGCTAAAACTCCTAAATACCCTCTTAACCATGCACAGAGATCTGTACCCTTAATGTACGATCCTATTTATTTGATTACCCCAATGAAGATCTTTCCTTATATTAACACCTAAGATCTTACAGGGATCCCCAAAAGGAATTTTCACCCCCATCAACACAGTTTCACTTTTCCTATTAGTGGAACTCACAATCTGATTTTTAACACCGTTTATCATTGTACCATTGCCTACTGTCGATCTCACAACATTATCGAGATCATTTTGCAGTTGTTCACGTTTTTGTAATATGAACATGAACATGCAAATGACTAAGTTAAATAACAGTCCAATTCACAAGGTGGTACTTAGAAGTAACAGTGGTGACATCCAGTAAAGATACGTAAAAATTAGTTGACATGGTAGAGTTCAAGCGGTCGTTGGTAGATTACACCGCTGACAGTGGATGAGCGGGAATTCAAACACAGGGAGAGGCTTTACTGCTGTACTGCCACAAATGTCATGTTTGTTTTGTATTGACTTTAACTATTAATTCATTAGCTGAAGAGGGTCTCACAGACTGAAACAGACACTATCGTATGTATTTATATTTATAATTATTGAACGGTGGAAATATAAAACATTCCATTTAAACGAATCATTATCAGGAGAGTCTAGACAAAAAGATCTCTTCATTCACTTTTTTCAAACATGCAAGTATTGGAATGGGCTACAACGGGGAAGGTAGTTGCAGTGACCAGGGAGATTGTATCTTGTATACTGTCAATGTTAACTGTGTCTCGTTTAGGTACATTTATCTTACTAACTACGCATGATAAGGATATAAAATTGTAGTGGCTGATAGAGCATGAATGTCTCTTCCAAACGCCATTTTTGTAGCTAGATAGTTTGTGTAATGTGTTTTCTGGAAATAATTTTGTAAATTATAAAAAATCCATTCTTTAACTTAATTGATAATTACCAAACAATCTAACTCAAGTTCTTAAATAATGCATAAATGATCTTATGCTTATCCTTTGTAATATGTATAATTTTCATTGTCCTAAGATGGTTAGTTTCTGAGACATTGGTAATTATCAATTAATTAAATTAAAAAATATGGATTTTTAATAACTTAAAAATGATTTCTAAAAACCAAGTTATGCAAACTATCTAGCTATAAAAATGGTGTTTGGAAGAGACAATCATACTCTACCAGCCACTCAAATTTTACTTTCTTATTATGTACAGTTCTTGAGATAAATGTACCTAAATGAGACAAATTTAACATTGTCAGTATACAAGGTACAACCTCCCCGTAATGAAGTTAGAGTCCCAGTATTTGGATAGTGTGAAAGCAGAAAAGCATGGACTACAATTTGCAAGGCTGGTGATGGCCGGATTCGAACTCACCATCTCCGGAGTGCAAGCTCACAGTTATGTGCACCGAATCACACAGCCAACTTGCTCCGTCCAACTCTTAGTTCAGGAAAGGGAAGTGTTTAGCAGACTGAAGCAAATGCCATCACATCCATAACTGAAAAACATATATCTCATTGTTTCAGGTGGAATAATGTACTCTGGAGCAATCCTTGGAGGTCGTCGGGCACGTGATTACGAGTTTCCCTACGTGGTAAGCAGAAAGTACTGTACCTTTATCATTCATCATCATCATCATCATCATCATTTCTTCGCTCCAGCAAGCCGGATGCGGTAGTGTACGAGCCTCCTCCAGTTTGTCCTGTACATCCAGAGATGTTGTTCATATATGAGACGCCAGGTTACATCCCTGATTTTAAGGTCCTTGAAAATCTGCTTCTCCCAAACATCACGTGGTGTTCCTCTTGGTCTCTTTCCAGAAACACTATGGTCAAAGTATGCTTGAAGAGTCCTGTGGGCATCCATTTTTTTCATGTGACCATACCATTGCAATATCTTCACTTCTAGGCTGTCCAGCAAGCTTCGTTCTAATCCAAGCTGTTGTCGGATATCCACATTTTATTTTATCCATGTTTTCTCTTTGTAGACAAGAACTTCATTTCTGTTGCCTAAAGACGGATCTTTGTTGATCCAGTAAGTGCTGATGCTTCCAGACCATACGTAAATATGGGTACCAGATATATTATGTACAAGCTGATCTTGGAAATTAACGGAAATATTTCATCCCAAACATGCAGCGTGATAGAATGTGGGAGCTGTTTTGTATTCTGTCGCTAAGCTCTTGATGCATGGTATTGTCTGAAGACAGAACACTACCTAAGTATGGTAAGTTGTCTACAATATCCATCTCCTCATCTACAACTCTTAGCTGAACAACACACATCATTATTATCTCTAAATGTAATAAAATTATGGGGAGGGGGGCGATGTTTGCCTGCAAGTTCGTTCCTCTGTAACTCGGAAATGACTGGAGATATTTTAATGGAATTTGGTATACTTTTTAAAATTATTTTACGCCCACGTTGGAGCACATTAATCAATCCATATACATTTAAGTCTCAAGAGCTACAAATTTGACTTATGTTTCTTCTTCTGCTCCCAAAACGCCTTCATTCTTTCCGACGTGGGTGCCATTTCTTCGTCAGTTATGGTGTACTGTTTGTGTGTAAAAGTTTTTAGTTTAAGTCTCAAGTCTCTGTTTTTCAGGATTCTCTTCTCTTCTCTTCTCTTCTCTTCTCTTCTCTTCTCTTCTCTTCTCTTCTCTTCTCGGTCTTCAATTTGCTGCATTGTCAAGCCTAACTCATCTAAATCACCTTCGACTTCTTTGAACCAATTATTCTTGGTTTTACTTTTCCGAAAGTAGTTGGAAAGATGTTTCAGTACCCTGGTTTGTGAATGTCTTGATATGTGGCAGAAAAATGAAACCCTCCGTTTCCGCATTGTGTCTATTATTGACTCCGTTTCCTGGTATACAACTTCATTAGGCAATAATCGCCATTGTCCACCTACTTGGTGTTGTTTTTTTATGATTGTTCTAAGGAGTCTTCTTTCTGTTTTCTGTAATTTATCTGTTGTTGATTTGGTGTTCAAATTGAATAGTGTTTCACTAGCATAGGTTGTTTCAGGTTTAATAACGGATTTGTCAGTGTATGAATTTTGCATTTATCGAGAGAGATTTCTTCTTGTAGGTTGGCCAAGTGTTATGTTGTGCTTGTTTCAATTTAGTTGTTCTATTTTCTACTGATACTTTCTCGTTTAGGATGGCAGAAAATGTTTAGAATGTTCATTTTTCACTTTTATTACCAATGTGTAGAAGAAACTTTCTTGAAGTGGAATACATATAACTTTATGTTAAGTCACCTACTAATGAGTGAATTCCAGTAGAACTAAAATTTGCAAATTGGGTATTTTCTATTTTGTACAGTATTTCTAATAAAATATTGAACGATTTTAGTTCATTACAACCTGACACTTCCTCAATAATTCGAACATCAATGAAGATATTGCTATGAAATTTGAACAAGAACAGGTTTGGTAACATAGAAATGTGTCTAGCACCTAATTTGAACAAGTCAGTTTGATTGTCGACAGCCTGCCTTGTTCTCACCGTCATTATAATAATTTAAAAAAATTTCATCCGTACCCTGATGGGATATGGCAGGCCTCCTAGAGGGCGATACCTTCTCTCAGGCCAGGAAATGTGTTGCGGTGATTTGAGGTGCTGTGAAAGGTGGGATTGGAGGGGCTGCGGCCTATGAAAGGGACTGTCCTGGAGTCTGCCTTAGTGAGGAGAATGCGAAACCAAAGAAAACCAATATCAGAACAGCCAGTGGTGGGACCAGCCAACCCCCTCCCGATGCAGAGATGTTCAGCTGGTTACGTGACATCAGCGACAACGGACTTCTCTGTGGTTTTAGTTAGTGGTGAAATTTAAAGATTGGCAGAAAAAACCGTTCTAACTAGAATTTCCCCTCACACTTCATTCTAGTCCTTAGACTGGCTGCAGAGTTGAAACAGGCATGTTTAAAACATCGGGAGAGGATTAACTTGTCAGAAAGTTGTCTCTTCTTAAACAACTTATCGTTCTCAATGAGATTTTATTTTGGTGTAAATAAATACCACACGGGATACGTTCACTTCCTTGCATAAAACTACTTTATTGCCGCTACGTCCATTCCTTAAAACACGTCTAGGTTTGTTGAACTGATGTTAGGTTATGGCGAAGGCTGATGTAGCCATGTAGACAAGCTCCGTTCAACAGTGTGTTTCTTTTTAGAAATGTTTGTCATCACTGTCTTGTTGTATTACACAATTACACAATTATATCACAAACCATGTACACAATTAAATCTGAAATGGTTAAATATGTGTAATGTACATAAAAATACAGTCCAGGAATGATAAACAGTCCAGTGAAGTTGCACTAGAAAAAGAATCACTTTGAATAAGTTGGGGTGAGAAGTTGCCCCAAGGTCAGTGTCCAGCCAACTAAAAAACACGCAGGCCGAAGGTCACAGTGGCACTGACTACCTGCTAGCTAGACAAACAAAGTCAGGGAAGATGAAAAAATTCAATGCTACCAACTTCAAGCCACCCCAAAATTAAAATGTTCTGGGGTGTGGCTGCACCACACTTTTAAAAAAATGCCATTTATTCGGGGTGACGACCTAAGAAGATCTTTTGCCCCTACTTTGCACCATATGTTATGAACCTGCATGTATTTGGAAATTGCGGAAGTGTAAAGTGTTGCAGTTGAGGAAAGGAACATTAAGGACGGCACAAACACCCAGGCTCCAGGCCAGGGATATTAATAATTTACAATTAAAAACCCCTGACCCGGCCGGGAATCGAACCTGGGACGCGTTGTCCCCTACACCGTGAGGCCGGACTGCACCCCGCCGTACTCATACGAAGTTAAACTCTCGAGTCCATTTCTGCAGCCTTTCTTCCAAATTATTTTCGGTTTCACCCCAGGTCACCACGTCGCCTGCAAAGATGAAAGCTTGTAAGTCCTGCTGCTCCTTCCTTTTTAGTACGTTTATTATGGCAACCATCACGGTGATAAATAGGAAGAGTGACAAAGCAGTTCATTACATTAAATATTGCAACGAACAAGAGGCCCCTGCAGCGAATGAATGAAAGGCGGTCGGTTACATGTTCCCGGTCGCTAAGTCCACCAGTAGCCAAGGTGGGGTTGTTAAAGTCACTCTGCTCGGTGTTGGAGCATACAGCCAGCTCGTTACGTTTATTAAAGGAAGAAGAACATTATGCAAAATCTCCACGCCATGAAGACTGTCGTAGAAATTGAATGTATCACAATGTTAAGTTGGTTTCACTTAAAAATTTGACTATTACTTCGTATATATTGTACCAGGAAATGCCCATACTTTATGGTTAGCTTTAAGAGCATAAGATACACTGATCAGCGAGAACATTGTGACCACCTACCTTCTATCGACATAATCCCCAGTGATAGCAGCGTCACCTGACGAGGAATGACTGCTAGTCAGACACACGCACGGTGCATGCTGTCCGTGCTGTCCGTGTGTAGAATGGGGAAGGCGCGCGATATATCTGAGTTTGACTGAGGGCAGATTGTGATGGCCCGCAGGCTCGACACAAGCATTTCGGAAACTGCACGACTTGTCGGGTGCTCGAGGAGTACTATGGTGAGTGTCTTCAACAAGTGGCGAAACCAACGTGAAATCACGTCCAAACGTCGAGGGGTTGGGTGGCCACCTCTCGTTACAGATGTTGGTCGTCGTAGGGTGGGCAGACTGATAAAACAGGACAGACGGAGAACTGTGGCGGAACTAACATCAGACTTTAATTTTGGGCAGAGTATAAGTGTGTCTGAATACACAATGCACCGAACACTCCTGAGGATGAATCCCCGCAGCCGACGACCCATGCATGTGCCAACGTTAACACCAGGACATCGGCAGCTACGATTGAATGGGCACGAGACCATCGTCGTTGGACTTTGGCAGAGCGTTGCATGGTCTGATGAATCCCGATATCTTCTTTATCATCCCGGTGGGAGGTTGCGAATCCTTCGTCTTCCAGGGTAAAAGTTCCTAGACACCTGTACTGCGGGACGGAGACAAGCCGGCGACGGCTCAATTATGCTCTGGGGAATGTTCACGTGGGCATCCATGGGTCCAGTGGAGCTCGTACAAGGCACCATGACGGCCCAGAAGTATCGTACACTGGTTGCAGACCACGTACACCCCTTCATGACGATCATATTTCCCAACGGCAGTGGCATTTTTCAACAAGATAATGCACCATGTCACAATGCCAGGAGTGTGATGGAGTTGTTCGAGGAACACAGTGGCGAGTTGCAATTGATGTGCTGGGTCCCAACTCGCCAGATCTTAACCCGATCGAACACATCTGGGATGTGATTGAACGTGGTGTCAGAGCTCATCACCACCCTCCCCGAAATTTACGGGAATTAGGTGACTTGTGTGTGCAGATGTGGTACCACCTTCCTCCAGCGACCTACCAAGGCCTCATTGCTTTCATGCCAAGACGCGTCGCCGATGTTATCCGTGCCAAAGTTGGACATACCGGCTATTGGCTAGGTGGCCATAAGGTTTTGGCTGATCACTGTATGTATACAGGGCGTGTACGGTGCACTGTTTGGAGTGGGTACAGAGAGAGAGGGAGAGATAGAGAGAGAGAGAGAGAGAGAGAGAGAGAGATTTATCAGTTCAGTAATTCGTACTATTTTCAAAGTACTGAGTTTTAGGCCTATTCTTAAGTTCATTGTAATGTCAGCTTTTACAATTGCCGCTGCCTTCTTTGATGTCCGCCAGTGATGTCATCCCCAAAGAACCATGTTCCCGGGCTGCCCTCAACATGGATCCAAGTCCTGGGTCCCCCCAACCGAAGGAAGTTCTTGAAGTTCTACAGGTTCTAGAAGGTCTCGTCGTGGTGTACACTTTTACTCATAATTTATTGATCGTCTCTCGAAGAATAAGGCCCCATGGATACCAGAACAGATATATTCTTTGTAACGTGAACAATAAGTCCATTCACGTGAAAGAAATTGTCTTTCACTAATATTGTCGATCGAGATTGCTAAGGGGTGGACAAAAATTAATTGCGACCGAATGTTAATAATGTCGAACTCACAATCACTCTTCGTGCTGGAAAGTTTCAACTTTAATTATTTGTAGATACCTACAGAAATAAAGGTTTTATTCATGTACGTGAACACCACTGAATTTCATGTCAAAATATAAGTTTATGCTGTTGTTGTTTGAGTCATCGGTCCATAGACTGCTTTGATGCAGCTCTCCATGCCACCGCAACCTGTTGTAACATTTTAATTTCTACATAACTTCTACATCCTACATCTGATCCAATCACCTTGTCATATTCGTACCTTGGTCTACCCTGCCGTTCTTACCACCTAAACTTCCCTCGAAAGGCAACTGTACAAGTCTCGGCTGTCTTAAGATGTGTCCTATCATTCTATCTCTTCTTCTTGTCAAATTTAGCCAAATCAATCTCCTCTCACCAGTTTGATTCAGTATCTCTTCATTCGAAATTCGATCTAAGCATCTCACCTTCAGCATTCCTCTATAACTCCACATTTCAAAAGCTTCTATTCTCTTTCTTTCTGGCCTAGTTATAGTCCACGTTTCACTTCCATACAATGCCATGCACCAGACGAAAATCTTCAAAAACATCTTTTTAATTCCTTTGTCAATGTTCGAGGTGAGCAAATTTCTTTTCTTAAGGAAGGCCTTCTTTGCTTGTGCTAGTCTGCATTTTAAGTCCTACTTACTTCTGCTATCATTAGTTATGTTATTACCCAAGTAACAATACTCATCTACTTCCTTTAAGACTTCATTTCCTAATCTAATATTTCCTGCATCAACCTGACTTTGTTTGATTGCACTCCACTTCATTACTTTTGATTTGGACTTACGTACTGTATTTTCGTCTTGTGCTCCTGCCCCCAAACTCCGCCATACCGTTCAGCAGTTTCTCCAGATTCAGTCAGATAAAATAACAATGTCATCGGCAAATCCCTGGGTTTTTATTTCCTCTACTTGGATCTTCATTCCCTTTCCAAATTGCTCTTTGATCTCCTTTATTGCCTGTTCTATGTAAGCATTGAAAGGAGAAGGGACAAACTGCAGCCTTGTCTGGAGTGATGGCATACCCTCAGAATTATTGACTGCCTCGGGAGATTGTTGCCTCTTTTTGAAATTTCTCAATTCTTACCACTGCAGACTGATTTTTGTACAGATTGTAGATAATTCTCCTTTCTCAGTATCTGATCCCGATCACCTTCAGAATCTCAAAAAGCTTCGACCAATCAACTTAATTGAATGCTTTTTCTAGATGTACAAATGCCAAGCACGTGGGCTTGTCTTTCTTAATTCGGTCCCCTAAGATCAGATGTAAAGTCAGGATTGCTTCACGTATTCTTACATTTCTTCTGAAGCCAAATTGGTCTTCTCCCAACTCAGTTTCAGCTTGTATTTCCATTCTTCTGTAAATAATACATGTTAAAATGTTACAGGCGTGAGATACGAAACTAATGGTGCAGTAGTTTTAACACTTGTCAGCACCGGCTTTCTTGGGAACAGGTATAACAACATTCCGCCGAAAATCAGATGGCACTTCTCCTGTGTCATACATCTTACACACTAAATGGAATAATATCCTCGCCATGCTGGTTTCTCCCGAGGCAGTCAATAATTCTGAGGGCATGCCATCATTTTTCGGTGCCTTGTTCCTACTTAGGTCTCTCAAAGCTCTGTCAAGTTCTGACCTCAAAATTGGGTCTCTTATGTCATCAACATCAACAGGGTCTTCTTGTTCCAGAACCCTATCAACTACTTCTTTACCTTGATACAACTGTTGGATATGTTCCTGCCATCTTTCTGCCTTGTCTTCTTTGAAGTAGTTTTCCATCTGAACTTTTAATATTCATACACCTCGTTTTCCTTTCTCCAAAGGTTTCCTTGATTTTCCTTAAGTAGTGTCTATCTTTCCTATGACCATACAACCTTCAACATCCTTGCACTTCTCTTTCAGCCATTCTTCCTTTGCTGTCCTACACTTTCTGTCTACTTCAGTCTTTATTTGCCTGCATTCTTTTCTGCCCTATTCACTTTTTGCATTCTTGTACTTTCGTTGTTCGTCAGTCAGGTCTAGTATATTTTGAGTTATCCGTTGATTCTTCGTTAATCTTTCCTTTCTTCATAACTTTCCTTCAGCAGCCTTAAAGATTTCATTCTTCACGACGCTCTATTCTTCCTCTTCTGTGTTTCCTTAAGCTTTTTCATTTAGCCATTGTGCAACATGTTCTTTGAAACAATATATTATATTGTTTTCTTTCAGAATGTCTAGATCTCACCTCCTTGCATTCTTTTCTTCAATTTCTTCAACATCAGATGGCATTTAATGACTAACAAATCGTGGTCAGTGTTCACGTCTGCTCTTGGGAAAGTCTTACAATCCAACGCATGGTTTCTGAATCTCACCCTAATCATAATGAAGTCTATTTTTGATACTTTCCAGTGTCTCCAGGACTCGTCCACATATAGAACCATCATTTGTGGGGTTTGAACCATGTATTACCAGGACTAAATTATGATCGGTGCAGAATTCTTACGCACGTGTAATAGATTAATATAACTTGGAAACAATATTTTTAACCCATGGGTAAATAATACAAATATTGATCTATTATTATTATTATTATTATTATTATTATTATTATTATTATTATTATTATTATTATTATTATTATTATTAGTTACGTAGTTGTGTGCGAACCTTATTTGATAATCATGATCGTATTATTTGTGAGGTTATGTCAGGAAACATCTGCTGTATATATATTAATATCGTTTTATTTAATGTAAGAACACGTAATTAATAGTATATAATTTATTATTACCTTTATATATGATAGGTAATCCACTGAAATATTGTGCAACACACTGGAATATTCAGAATAACGTATCATTGGCACTATATAGTTACAGAAAAATCTTTACATTGCAACTAGGCTATTGGAGACTCTTGAATTTACGAGAAAATATGTTGTGTCATATTCTTCTAGAAGACTGGCCAGGCAGCATATATAAAGAGGCAGTCTTGATGGTTAAGTGGAGTTGTTTTGATGGGACTTGTGTTGAAGTCGTGTTAAGCGAGTATTTGAAGTCAGGTATGTGAATTGGTTTTGTTGGGTTGGTAGTTGACATGCATCTATTGCAGTCTTCCTCTGACTCTTCGTAGTAGTGTTTTGTCTTATGATGGCATGTCAGTAGTTTGTGTGTGTATAATTTGTGTACATAATTTGTAAATAAAATAGTGTACATAACTGACATCGTTTCGTGTGTGCGTCTTTGTGGATACATCATTGGCGACCGTGGCGACAGGGCTGAAGAATAATTTTCGAGTGAATACGAGTGTAAGTGCGAATTAGAACAAAATGTAAGTGATACTGGAAAATATGTCCGTACAACAACTCAAAGACGAACTCGCAAAGAGAAATCTTCCGATGAACGGTAAGAAGAAATCACTGAAGACGCGGTTACGATAAGATCTCATCGGAAAAGGAGAAGATCCCGAAAAGTTCTTTATCGAAGTGGACGAAACATCGGACTCGGCATCGGAAGAGGAGGTAAATATTACCAAAATGTGTTCCAGCTTAATGATCATGATGCAGGCACTCCATGACAAAATCTCAGACGTTGATTGACAAGTTAATTCCACCTTAACGGAACAGAATGACAAACTTTCAGACCAAATTTCGAAAGTAAATGTCAAACCTTCAGACAAAATTTCAGACGGAATTTCTCAGTCTAATTCAGTTATAACCGGACAAATATCACAAGTGTACAGGCAGGTTTACAAAATAGAACAGTGCCTAGAATAGAAAATTTCAACCGTAGATGTAAAATTTAATCCCGAATTAGCTACATCGCCAATCAATTAACACAGCAGATATAGGACATCAGATTAAAACTAGGATAGGTTGAGCAGATCGATAGTAGGGTAAGCCAGCTGGAAGGAGACATCTTGAACCTCAAGGAGGAGGTGTAAGCCCAGATTTCCGGCATAAGACAGCAGGTTGAGGGGAGAATTTCTACCGTCGAGGCAAATTTTGAAAGCCGTATGTCTGGCGTTGAGGGAAATTTTGGGAGCCGTATTTTTGCTATTGAAGAAAGGTTAGAAAACGGAATTTGACCATCAAAGGAGACGTGCAGAATATAAGAGAAAGCATCCTTTTCGTGGTAGAAGATAGATTAACTCGAACAGTACCTATCACCATGCCTCTAAACCCCTCAAACCTAACCGGCAATACAGGATCCCGAAAGTGGTTATAGAGAGCATTACGGAATTCCACGGGCGACTGGAAGAGAACCCGGCTAGCTTCGTCGAGGGATCGGTCAGTCTACTAGGAAGGACTAATCTACCGGAGGACATCTTCGTTCAACTCATCACCCGCTGTTAAAGGGGCAAGCCGATACTTAATGGAATAACTTGAAGGGTTTAAATTTAAAGTGGACGGACTTCAAGAGGGAATTCCTTGCTAGGTTTAATTCCGAAGGTGTGAAGAGCTCTGTGAAAAGGAAGATACCGGTACCGACCGAGGCACAACCCACCGACATGAGAGCTAGCGCGTTCATCCTACAGAAGTACCAGCTCTTCAAGCGGCTGTACCCGGAAGGAAGCGAGAACGAGATCCTACCAGACATCACAGAGCTACTCCACGATAAGATTCGACCTCTATTGAAAGTATCACAACCGAGATCCTTTGATGACCTGCGTAAAACCATCGCCCAGTTGGAAGAGGATCACAAGAGCAAAGCTACGGAAGAGACCAGCCCGGTTAGGAAATGCTACCAGTGTGGAAGAACGGGACACCTGAATGACAAGTGCCCAACCCGGACGTCGGAGAAACTGGGTCCGGCCCATTCTGCATTAAGGGGGGATGGGGCCGGTAACAGGAAGGTGCCTCCAGATGACAGACAAACAGCCCTGGGCAAGCCGGAGAGGGATTGGTCAGATTGTGGGCAGAACAGACCAATCTCGCCCAACAATCATCTTGAGGATAGGCAACGAGAACTTTTCAGCCATACTCGACAGCCAAGCAGGTCACTCGTTTGTAAATGAGACTGTTGTCAGATTACTACCACCCATGAAGTCTCATCATCTCGGAAGGGTAGTGAGAGCAGCGGACGGGATAACCTATTCCATCCTAACCTCTAAATGCACGACGAATTATAATAATTATAAAATATCAAAGCCATTTCTTATTAACAGTGCTGATGTAGTTATTATTATTATTATTATTATTATTATTATTATTATTATTATTATTATTATTATTATTATTATTATTATTATTATTATTATACAGTCGTATCACCACACACTTTTTAAAAAACATAACCGGTTTTCGGACACTAAGGTCCATCATCACTGTTAACATTTGAATTTAATTCCACATGAGTGTGTCGTCAAAATTAGTTAAAATGAGTTTAAAATGTAGCCCTGTTGACATCAACATAGGAAGGGCTGACTTTTCCTATTCTATCCTCTTTGGTTTTACCCTTAGGATTAGTCACACGTGAATTCCAATCTGGATGCTTGCAATTTAAGTCACCACTGATAATAGTTGGAACATGGAGAGGGTTGTTTAATAAAATATCAAGTTCCACACAATGTAGCGGGGCTTTGGGAGGGAGATAGGTCGCAAATATACGATAGTGATAATTTTCATGTCTAACCTCGATGCCGAGGGACTCAATAACACCGTGAGGAAGGGGGTCAATAACGTGGTGAGTAAGTTGGGATTTGATCAACACAGCCACGCCCCTGTGCTCACTGCTTATTCTACCCTTCTACCTTTACGATACATCGTAAAGTTCTTAATTTTGAAGGGCATATTAGGTTTTAGCCATGTTTCACCTAATAGCAGGATGTCGATATTGTGCTCAGAAATAAAAGCCTCAAGCTCATATTTCTGACCAACAATACTCTGACAATTCCAAGCACAGATTGTCAAGTCCATGTCAGAAAAGAATGCACTTTAAACTAAGGCTCAGTGAAATACAGCATAGCTACATTCAGCAAAACCATAATTTTGTCCATTGTTGTCTGGCATGTTTTAATTTTTTCCATGGTGTCTTTTAGTATGGGCATAAGCTTTGTGAAATTAATACTCCTGCAGAGGTCTAAGATGTCACGCATGCCCGACAGATCGGAGATGGTGATGCCTGAGTTTGAAGTGCAGGGTTCGAAGTAGATGCGGGGGAATGGGAGCCGCCCATAACCTTTGCGAATGAAATATTGGGGTCTACTGGCTTGGAGGACGCTAGAGCAATCTTCTGGGCTTTTTTGAGCTCATTAGACTGTTTCTGCTCCAGAATGGTTTGAAACAGACTGCATCCTCTCCAGGAAGCGGGATGCTCCCCTTTACAATTTGCGCACTTGGCGGCCGCCTCCGCAGCTAAGGGGCAGGCCGCCGCCACGTGGTTCTCCCCGCATATAACGCATCTCAGAGACATAGAGCAATAGTTAGCGGTGTGACCCCACCTTTGATACCAATAACATTGCGTGGGCCCCTCACGACCTCTATAGGCCTCAATTTTTACCTTAGCCCCGCAAAGATATCGCAGGGAGAAGATGGTCTCACTGAATTTAGTGTTCGGTAGTGTAACACTCATGACGCTGAGCGGAATCACCTTATTGGTATTTGCATCCTTCTTAGTAAATTGATGCAAATCCCTAGGTTTATATCCCAGCTCCACGAGTTCCTCACGAACCCAGTCGGTGCCTACTGACGCAACAATGTTGCGAAATATAACCTTTAGCATACGGTTGGCTGGAAGTTGGAGGGTATGAAATGAGGCATTAGCCTCCTCAAAATATTGTTTCATAAGGTTATAATCCTCAACATTTTCTGCATGAAACTTGAGGGCATCTCTAGTTTTAATTGCCCTGATCTCACCAGTGCATCTACTAGATAAATACTTATAGTGGCGCTGGTACTGGGACTTGTCAGCGACCACTATTGGAGGAACAGTCTTTCTTAGGTGGGGAAATCTCCATCGCCTCGCCCCCGCCACCAGCGGGTACCGAGGTGGTCTCATTCTGCTGGGGGGGGGGGGGCAGACTGAGAGGAGCTCGTAGAAACCTCCTGTACCATACTTATGGGTTCAACTCCAGTTATGTTCAGTGTTACCGTATGGGTCGGAGTGTAGGCTTCTCTGTTATTTTCCTCACTGCTGGTGAGAGAAGCTAAAACCTGAAAACGGTTCTCGGTCAACGTAGGGGAGGGTTTCCTAGCTTTCATATTTTTTAAATTTTACTTTTGAAACCTGCTTCCTTTTTCCCTTCACCTTGGTTTGCCATGCAGGAAGAGAGGCTAGGATTTCAGAGACATTTCCAGAGTTAACCAGAGTAGTAAACATCTTTGGATTAATAGTGGTGGTAGTGGTGGTGGTGATTTTTGTTTTAAGAGGAAGTACAACGAGGTAATCATCCTCCTTTGGATTAATATCTGGTAAGATAGTTACAGAACTATCGCTGTTAGAGCTTGCGGAAAGGTTTGCCAGGGAGCCGATACGGTCATTTTTAGTTAAATCATGCGAGGAAATACCTCCGCCTGGCGGGCGGAGAGCCATGCCAAGTACCAACTACAATAAGCACAATAAAACAGGCAAACACAGATACTAAAGCTACTTACCACCAGGCAATTTTAGGAAAATTACTCTGGTAGAACCAGCAGGCCGTTTACCTCAGCCAAGCATGCAATACTAATTATGTTAGTAAATACACACAGCTAATTCCCGCCACACACAACAATGCACAACCATAACAATGGACTGGGAGATAAGGAACCAGGATCTGCACGTCCGCGCTCTTCCAAGTCAATATAAGGCATATGAGTCGAAGTGGTGTTGTAATTCCACTTCATTTTATAATGCAAGCTGCGGTACGCTGCTCGCCTATTGGTGCGCCATGCTGGGGGGAGGGGCGGTTGCTGATTGGCTGTTCTTTGCCCAATGGTTGAAGCATTAAGGAGCCCGATGTATATTGATCTGTCTTGGCGGAGACAGGCAACTGATCACCCGTTGCTTTTCCTGTTCCGCCTCGGCCATCCCATCCTTCCGGATTTAAGGCTTTCAGGACTGGGAACCAGGCTTGTTTTCCCGTTCAGATTTCTCCTTACAGTTGAAGCTGTTGGTGTGCTTCATAATTTCAAAGGCTTGCTCTGTAGCCGGGCGTGATAAGATACAATAGTTGACAGTACTTTGGTATCGCTGTACTGTATGTCATGGCCTGCTAGCAGCAAGTGTTCAGCGACTGATGATCTATCTGTCTTTGGCATGACGCTTGTACAACATTAGGTCATAAAATCAGCAAAACCAAGACAGTTGGGTTGGTGATGAGTAGAAACTCTGTTCATCTAAGTATTGGAGATGAGGAGATGGATATTGTAGAAAATTTCCAGGACTTAAGTAGTGTTTTATCCTCAGAAATTACTATCCATCAAGAGATTTGCAACAGAATACAGAATGCTTCCAAATTCTATCACGCCATATTATCAAAATCACAAAGACGCACACAAAAGATACTATCAATTGTTTACACTGTTTTATTTACATTGTTTGCATATTACACACATATTGATGAGCCAACGTTTTGAACTGAATTGAAGAATAAGAAGAAGAAGGAGACTGCCACATTAGCATGTCAACCAACTACCAACACAACAAAATCACCACATGAGTTCACACTCTTACTAACAACTCTCGCTAACAACTCAACAACCCAAGACCGTCACTTTATATACCTTGCCTGGCCAGGCTTCTAGAAAAGTATGACACTGCATGTTTTCTCGTATCTTCTTGAGTTTCCAATAACCTATGTACAAATGGATAGAACATTCTATATAACTCGAGTGACAAAAGTGCGTGGTTCTGGAATATTACCCTGTGTTGCACAACATTACATCGGATTTATACATCATATTTACAGGTAATAATAAATTATATACTATTAATTAAGTGTTCTTATTTTAAATAAATATATTAATATACAAACAGCAGACGTATCGTGACATAATCTCACATGTTTTCTTACATAAGACAGATCATATAACACACAAATAATAAATGATATGACCACGGTTTATACCAAATTAAGTCCGTACATAACTACGTAAATAATAATAGACATAAATAGACATAGCCACACCTCACAAATCAAAATAATAATATTAATAACACCTACTAATTGAGCTCAATATTTCCACTATTTACCCATGGATTTATAGAATTGTTTCAAAGTTATACTAGTCCATTACACTTGCATCATTATGTCAAATACTTTGGGATGAAACATGTCCGTTAGTTTCCAAAATCAGCTTGTACAGAATGTATCTGGTACCTATACTGATCTATACTGGATCACCAGAAAGTCGTCATCAGGCAACAGAAATGAAGTTCCCCTATTCTTGTTTACAAAAAATGGATAAAAGAAGGAATGTGGATATACGAGAGCAGCTTGGTTTGGAAAGAAGCCTGCTGGAGACCCTAGAACTGAAGAGGTTGCAACGGCATGGTCACATAAAAAGGATGGATCCCGCAGGACTTCTCAACATACTTTGACCACAGTGTTCTTGAGAAGAGTCTAAGAGCAAGACCTCATGATGTTTGGGAGAAGCAAATTTTCAAGGACCTTAAAATTAGAGATGTAAACTGGTGCTACATGTATGAACAACATCCGTGAATGGGCAGGACGAACACACAACAGCACCCAGCTTTCTGGAGCGAAAAAATGATAATAATAATTATTATCGTTTAGGGCCATTAGAGACCGCATCAAGTAACTATGAGGCATTTCTGGAAGCCTTTTTTGCAGCCCAAAAACGTTGCATTCTTTCTCTGCCACCTATCTTCTCTCTTCTGTCTAGCCACTGTTCTGCTTTTGCTCATTGTGGAAGCCCTTAAAGTTGTTGATCACTGATCTGTATTTATGTCCGCCTGATTCAGTCCTATGCTCTTGAGATCATTCCATACTTCCTAGTGTTAGGTCTGTTGTCCAACACATTACAAATCTGCTTCGTTAGTAGGGTTGCATCCATCCTGAGCAGATATCAGTAGAACTTCAGTCGTCATTTCCTTATTGGCACCATCAGTCGTTCATTATCCCTGTATTGCTCTTCTCTTCCTCAGAGTAAATAATGCCCACCTGTTATCGGAGGACCCATTATTTTGCGAAGGATCATGTGCTCATACTTCTTTGCTTCTATCAGACCAACCTTTCCTGTCATTCTGAGGCATTCACTTACGTACAGACACTTGGGTTTGATCATTCAATCAATCAATCAATCAATACTGATCTGCATTTAGGGCAGTCGCCCAGGTGGCAGATTCCCTATTTGTTGTTTTCCTAGCCTTTTCCTAAATGATTTCAAAGAAATTGGAAATTTATTGAACATCTCTCTTGGTAAGTTATTCCAATCCCTAACTCCCCTTCCTATAAATGAATATTTGCCCCAGTTTGTCCTCTTGAATTCCAACTTTATCTTCATATTGTGATCTTTCCTACTTTTATAAACGCCATTCAAACTTATTCGTCTACTAATGTCATTCCACGCCATCTCTCCACTGACAGCCCGGAACATACCACTTAGTCGAGCAGCTCTTCTTCTTTCTCTCAATTCTTCCCAACCCAAACATTGCAACATTTTTGTAACGCTACTCTTTTGTCGGAAATCACCCAGAACAAATCGAGCTGCTTTTCTTTGGATTTTTTCCAGTTCTTGAATCAGGTAATCCTGGTGAGGGTCCCATACACTGGAACCATACTCTAGTTGGGGTCTTACCAGAGACTTATATGCCCTCTCCTTTACATCCTTACTACAACCCCTAAACACCCTCATAACCATGTGCAGAGATCTGTACCCTTTATTTACAATCCCATTTATGTGATTACCCCAATGAAGATCTTTCCTTATATTAACACCTAGATACTTACAACGATCCCCAAAATGAACATTCACCCCATCAACGCAGTAATTAAAACTGAGAGGACTTTTCCTATTTGTAAAACTCACAACCTGACTTTTAACCCCGTTTATCAACATACCATTGCCTGCTGTCCATCTCACAACATTTTCGAGGTCACGTTGCAGTTGCTCACAATCTTGTAACTTATTTATCACTCTATAGAGAATAACATCATCCGCAAAAAGCCTTACCTCCGATTCCACTCCTTTACTCATATCATTTATATATATATAAGAAAACATAAAGGTCCGATAATACTGCCTTGAGGAATTCCCCTCTTAATTATTACAGGGTCAGATAAAGCTTCACCTACTCTAATTCTCTGAGATCTATTTTCTAGAAATATAGCAACCCATTCAGTCACTCTTTTGTCTAGTCCAATTGCACTCATTTTTGCCAGTAGTCTCCCATGATCCACTCTATCAAATGCTTTAGACAGGTCAATCGCGATACAGTCCATTTGACCTCCAGAATCCAAGATATTGCTATATCTTGCTGGAATCCTACAAGTTGAGCTTCAGTGGGATAACCTTTCCTAAAACCGAATTGCCTTCTATCGAACCAGTTATTAATTTCACAAACATGTCTAATATAATCAGAAAGAATGCCTTCCCAAAGCTTACATACAATGCATGTCAAACTTACTGGCCTGTAATTTTCAGCTTTATGTCTATCACCCTTTCCTTTATACACAGGGACTACTATAGCAACTCTCCATTCATCTGGTATAGCTCCTCCGACCAAACAATAATCAAATAAGTACTTCAGATATGGTACTATATCCCAACCCATTGTCTTTAGTATATCCCCAGAAATCTGATCAATTCCAGTCGCTTTTCTAGTTTTTAAATTTTGTATCTTATTGTAAATGTCATTGTTATCATATGTAAATTTTATTACTTCTTTGGCCTTAGTCTCCTCCTCTATCTCGACATTATCCTTGTAACCAACAATCTTTACATACTGCTGACTGAATACTTCTGCCTTTTGAAGATCCTCACATACACACTCCCCTTGTTCATTAATTATTCCTGGAATGTCCTTCTTGGAACCTGTTTCTGCCTTAAAATACCTATACATACCCTTCCATTTTTCACCAAAATTCGTATGACTGCCAATTATGCTTGCCATCATATTATCCTTAGCTGCCTTCTTTGCTAGATTCAATTTTCTAGTAAGTTCCTTCAATTTCTCCCTACTTCCACAGCTATTTCTAACTCTATTTCTTTCCAGTCTGCACCTCCTTCTTAGTCTCTTTATTTCTCTATTATAATAAGGTGGGTCTTTACGATTCCTTACCACCCTTAATGGTACAAACCTGTTTTCGCATTCCTCAACAATTGCTTTAAACCCATCCCAGAGTCTGTTTACATTTTTATTTACCGTTTTCCACCGATCATAGTTACTTTTTAGAAACTGCCTCATGCCTGCTCTATCAGCCATATGGTACTGCCTAACAGTCCTACTTTTAAGACCTTCATTTCTATCACATTTATTTTTAACTACCACAAAAACAGCTTCATGATCACTAATACCATCTATTACTTCAGTTTCCCTATAGAGCTCATCTGGTTTTATCAGCATGACACCCAGGATATTTTTCCCTCTGGTTGGTTCCATCACTTTCTGAATCAGCTGTCCTTCCCATATTAACTTATTTGCCATTTGTTGGTCATGCTTCCTGTCGTTCGCATTTCCTTCCCAATTGACATCTGGCAAATTCAGATCTCCCGCTACAATCACATTTCTTTCCATGTCGTTTCCCACATATCTGACTATCCTATCAAATAATTCCAAATCCGCGTCAGTGCTACCCTTTCCCGATCTGTACACTCCAAATATATCAAGTTGCCTATTATCTTTAGAAATGAGCCTTACACCTAGAATTTCATGTGTCTCGTCTTTAACTTTTTCGTAGCTTACAAATTCTTCTTTCACCAGAATGAACACTCCGCCTCCCACCCTTCCTATCCTATCTCTACGATACACACTCCAGTGCCGTGAGAAAATTTCTGCATCCATTATATCATTTCTCAGCCATGATTCAAATGATTCAACTCCTATTACAATATCTGGTGAATATATATCTATTAAATTACTTAGTTCTATTCCTTTCCTTACAATACTTCTACAGTTCAACACTAACAATTTTATGTCATCCCTACTTGATTTCCAGTTCCCTGTTCCCTTATCACCGCTCCCTAGGCCATCCCGTTTCCCTTAATGTACCTCCCTATTACCCTTCCAAACGAATTTCCTAACTTATACGTACCACTGCGGTTTAAATGAAGGCCATCTGAGCGCAGATCCCTATCTCCTACCCACCCATTAGGATCTAGAAATTTCACTCCCAGTTTCCCACATACCCACTCCATAGTCTCATTTAAATCCCCAATCACCCTCCAGTCAGTATCCCTTCTACACAGTATTCCACTAATAACAATCTCCACTTTCTTAAACTTCACCCGTGCTGCATTTACCAGATCCCACACATCTCCAACTATGTTGGTACTTATATCAGCTTGCCTTACGTAGTTGGTACCAACGTGAAACACTACCACCTTCTACTTCCCCTCCTCCCTCTCTTCTACTTTCCTCAACATCTGCCTCAACCTAATTCCTGGATAACACTCTACCCTGGTACCCTTTCCTCCACACACTTTCCCCACGTGTCTAACGATGGAATCTCCCATGACCAGAGCCTCAACCCTACCCACCTCGTTTGATCCCCTCCCCTCCTGGTCGGCCCTATCTTTCCTGATAACTGCAGAAGCTACTTCCTCCTCCCTTTTCTCCTTCCCATGACCCTGTTCCACCTGTCTTTTCCTATCATCTACTCTACATTTTCCTTTCCTACCTTTTCCCTTCCTCCTACTTCCATACATCTCAGCAACAGTTCCCTGTCCCTCATCTTCCCTCTGTTGTTCTACCTGGAGTGACTCGTACAGATTTTGCACAGACACCTGTCCTGAATTCTGATCCTGAATAGAGCTCTTAGCCTGCAATCTCCTTCCCCTTAGAACATTAGACCACCTGTCTTCTACAACTCCTCCCTTTCCTTCCCCTCCCTCTTGTACACCTACTGTAACCTGTACGTTGTTTGAGGGAGTCCTATCTTCATTGTGTGCCGAGTTTAGCTTTCCTTGAGATTGCCTTTTTCTTGTATCGGACATGCGTCCTACGAAAAGCTGCGACCATCTTATTTTGCCTGCTGTTGTTAGGGACATCGGTGAACGGCCTTGATGTCGGAGGAGGTATATTCCCAACAGCAGAGGGGGCGGAACAACTGCATCTATGGCTTACAACCGTAGTTTTAACATTGGACAGATATCTCTGTCCTCCCACACATACTGGAAAGTAACAATTATGCATGATGGAGATGAAAATAATAATGATGATGATTCAGATAACTGGGGTGGTATATCGGTGAGTAAGAGATAGAAGACTGAATCATGGTTTGTGTGGGATGTAACTCTGGATAGCAGCATAATGTTTGCCTTTGATGAGCTGTGTTGTTGTTCAGTGATTTGATCATCCTCTGGAAGCTTGTTTCTTGATGTGAAGTTGCAAGTCCATATACGGTAGGAGTATTGTTTGGAACTGGCCTCTTGTTTCGTTGTGGAGCATACCAGTGTGGCTCTGATTGACATGAGATGAACTTATTCCGATTTTTCTTTGGTATATGCTACTCAGTATGTCTATGATGATCGCCATTACCACACTCAAGAAGTCCATCATGATCTTCAAGAACCATGCTTGCGGACCTCAAATAAATGTTTGACATGCCTCACTCGACTGCCTACATTTAACATCATACGAACACATTATCTATTGTATCCACATCCATTATTGTTGTGAAGGTACTCTTTGTCTTTGGGCAACCTGCAGCTGTTGCAGGAAGATTGTATAATAATAATTGAAGTGCACTTCTAGACTCCATTAGAATGCATATTCCACTGTCTTGGTCCATGGCTAAATGGTTAGTATGCTGCCTTTGGTGCAAGGGGTCCACAGTTGCGGATTTTAACTTGCGTTAGTTAATGTTAGTGCTGTTTTCAGCATTAAAAATCCGTCTTAGGCAGAGCACCATCTTCACAGATGCGCAGGATTCCTATCCTAATAAACAGGGGGAAAGAAAGTCCATCTAGTCAATACCAGTTAAATAAATTCTGATTATCTTTATTAGATGTTAGGTCTAGTTTCGACCCTGTCATCTGGGTCATCTTCAGCCTCAATGGTATAGATGTTGATTCCCACAGGGAACATGAAGTATATTTAAAATTCCCTATGGGAATCAACATCTGTATCATCTGATGGCCAGGCAGGCATAATTTTTGAAAATGAGACAAAGCCTGTCATAGTGCAATGACACTGCCGGTGGCTCCAAGTAGCCCACGCAGTGGCCTCCATGGTATGCACTAGCCATGTGTCTTGGTAGGTGTGCTATTTACCAACTGATGAGCCCAACTTAGCACACTGGGGCAAAACGCAAGCAACCAGGAATGAGTTAGCTGAGCAATTTATAGTGTCCAATAGCGGACCAACTACTGTATATTGGTACTGGAATTCTTCTTCTTGCTTCCGAATTTGGCCAACTGTGGACCGCGTGAAACTTAATGCTTTCAGGACAGTCTCCTTCTTTTCTCTTCCCAGAACTTCTTCATTCGTTCACTCCTTATTTTTCTCTGCTCTTCAGGTATTACAAATTTGGGCCTGTTCTTCCGCTGATCTTCATGGAATTTGTGGTCATCTACTCGAGTTATGAACTTCTTTCTGTTGAGGATCAAGTCTGGTGTTATTTTAATTTCTTCTGCGTCCTTCTTAACCTCCTACACCCATTTCGTTGTACTCCTCAATCCAATTATATATTTAAATATTCTTTTAGCCAGGTGGTTTTCATCCATTCTAACGAGATGTCCGTAAAATTTCAGTCTTCGTTTCCGCATTGTGTCCGTGATCTTTTCGGAATACTTGTAGAGATCCTCATTTCTCCTTTTCCTCCATGTCCCATCCGTCGTTTTTCTGAGGGCCAAGAATTTTCTTCAGAATTTTCCTTTCCTTCTTCTCGATTTCTTTCAGTTCTGCTTTTCTTTATTTAAGATGAGGCATTCTGAACCGTACAGCCCCTCTGGTTTTACAACAACGTTGTAGTGTTTAATTTTGGCTTTGTAGGATATTGCCCGTTTATTGTACCTGTTCTGTGTCAGTCTGTAGGCCAGTTCCAATTTTCTAGCTCATTCCTTGTTTGCCTCCTTTCTCCGGCGAATTTAATTTTTGAGATGGTGTCTGTCAGGGTTTGTTTTACTGATTTTCTCGTTTTCCTGTCGATTCCAAACTCTTCTAGTAATTATACTGTCAATTATTTTATTTAGCATTATTATCCTACACCTGTAGTTTTAGTTTTAATTTGCAAGATGACAGCTTTTACTTGCAGTGGTGAGATATACTGTACAGTAGATAAAATAAAACTTTCCTCTCCCCGCATGTGGTGTATTAAAATTTTCACTCAACATACTTTCATTTATTTTTTTCGTTTACTGGTATATGCCAGGATATGAAGTGATCATTCATTTCCTCTAGATAAATCTCCAAGTCGTCTACCTTGCAGGGTTTATTTAGTCGGAATTAACGTATTGACTTCCAAAAAGCAGCAGGTCTTACGTCGGGTTTTATAAGGTCATGGACATAGCACAGTCGGGTGTTTCTTACTGTCCGAGTCATCTTACTATTTAGTCGTTTGTAGTAGATAAAGTTTTCTTCTGTTGGATATATTAATATTTCCTACAATCTGTGCCCCATTGTTCTAATGTGATCATATAACCACGGAGTGAGTCTGTTTTAGACACGTGCTGTTCGCAAAAGGGTTGCTTAGCAAAAAGATCAGTATCACAACTTTGAGGAGGTTAGTGCCACTCTAATATTCTAGGGGAAAATATTTTTGTAAGTCTTTCTTGTAGCTTTCAGACAGTTAAAGATATGTACCAAGTTTCATCGTGCTTCCTGATAAATACATACTGGTATCTAAAAATTTTAAAAAAATCCCTTCGAGGAATGTAATGTTAGCTGATAGTGTTGGCGCCATAATTAACCAGCCATTAAAATATGCTTTTATTTCAGGTACATACGCACTACTGTTCTTGAATTGAGGAAAGCTTACTCTATTTAAATAAGTAAATACAAAAATATATTTTCCAGGTATACTTCCCCAAGATCATTTTAGACCACGACGTAGGCTTAGCTGGTTCACTAATCACTCCTAGGCATGTCTTAACTGTTGCTCATGCTTTCCGGTACTCGAATCTAACAACCATGGATCCAAAAATGGTGAAAGTGGTCGGCGGAGCAACTTATATCGGGACCATCTACAACGACGAGTGGTCATGGGGACATGACCTTCAGATTAGGAGAACACAGAGGATAGTTTTGCATGAGGACTTCAGACCATTCGATAGAAGCCTTCCCAATGATATAGCCGTTGTGACTGTGAGTATGATACACATCATTTGCAATGTAATATTCTAACAATTATTTTCCTCATATTTCAGTTTCATCTACACAACGTATTTCAAGATAAATAATAAATATTTCGGGAGGCACTACAGCATGATTAATAATAATAATGGCGTATGGCCTCCGGAGAGGCCTGGTGCGGGTCCTTTTTTATCGTAGACGGCCTATTAGGCGAGCTGCATGTCTGTGAAGATGAGGGCCCTACCTAGGATGATTTCTAATGCTGAATACGCCACACACACCCTACCCCCGAGCCATTGGAATTAACAAATTAATGTTAAAATCCCAGACCCAGCCGGGAATCGAACCCGGGATCCTCTGAACCGAAGGCCAGTACGCTGATCATTCAGCCAACGAGTCGGACATAGTATGAGTAAAGGAGGTCATATGAACATATGTGCAGTTTGCTCTGTGTTTGGATGATAGCATGAAAACAACATCCCAAAAATTATCAAAGACATGCAGATGAGTTAGTGACCCATTTATCGATGCACAAACTTCACAGGTTTCCCATATTAAGAGTATAAGAGTATGAAGTCTGGTCTTTGGAGGTAGGCCACCACTTTGAATCAATTCCAGAGGAATGTTATATGGCCCAGGATCCTTACCAGCATTCAGTTTACTGAGAACAGCATTGAATTCCTTGAATGTTGGTGGGAGAGCCATGTGTGGTTGTTGGGGATTTAGAGGAACATCGTCAAGAAAGTCTTCAGGAGCATTGGACCTCCGATTGAGAAGAGTGGATAAGTGTTCTTTCCATCGTTCTAGGATTTCCTGACTATCAGTAATAGCGGTAGCATTATCATCAGCTTTCAGTGTCCCGGAGGAGGAGGGAGTTGGGCCATATAACTATTTTATTCCTGCTTAGAAGTTATGCAGGTCTTAGGCATCCGACATGTTTTGCAGTTCCTGAGCTTTCTGCTGCCACCAGTTGTTCTTTATCTCTCTTATTTGCCCCCGATATTTACGCTTGAGAAATGTGCTTTCTTTGCAACTGAAAATGCTACTGGAATAGATTTGTTTAAAGTAGCTTGCATTCTGGAGATCGTAGGTTCAAAACGCATCATCGACAGCCCTGAAAATTGTTTTCCGTAGTTTCCCTATTTTTACACCAGGCAAATTCTAGGTCTGTTATTATGGCCACGGCTCTAGGGGGATGATTATGGTGGATTCGGGGACCCGACCTCCACCCGGCTAGTTGCCGATTTGGCAGGTGTATCCGCAGACCCCAACCGAGGGAGGGCCAGGAAGCGCCTAGGGGGATGATTATGGTGGATTCGGGGACACGACCCACACCCGGCTAGTTGCCGATTTGGCAGGTGTATCCGCAGAACCCCCAAACGAGGGGGGCCAGCGAGCCCCTAGGCCAGTGGGGGATGATAGTGATGATTTGGGGACCCGACCCCCACCCGGCTAGTTGCCGAGTTGGCAGGTGTATCCGCAGACCCCCAACCGAGGGGGGCCAGGGAGCCCCTAGGGGGGATGATGTGGTGGCTCGGGGACCCGAACTCCACCCGGCTAGTTGCCGATGTGGCAGGTGTATCCGCAGACCCCCAACCGAGGGGGGCCAGGGAGCCTCAAAGCCGGAGGGGATGAATGAATGTGGTGATTGGGGACCTGACCTCCCCCAGCTAGTTGCCGAATTGGCAGGTGTATCCGCAGACCCCCAACCGAGGGGTGGCCAGGGAGTCCCTTGGCGAGGGTGGACATGGGGGTCAAACGCACTGGGCGGACCTGTCAGCATGGCAGGCCGGCGCCTGAGTCGCAACAGGGGTAGTTTTTTGTGTGGTTAACGCCACAGACAAGTCGCGAACACAGGACGCACTGTCCACCGCGCCAAATTGCTCTCAATGTTGCTTTGGACTTGGTATCAGACTACCCGGTGGGCGAAGCGAAGACCCGTTTTGGAGCCGCAGACCACTGTTTCTTGACTTGACTAGGTATATTAGTGCCGTGGAGCCTTTGACGGAGCCTCCTGGCTGATGCCTTGGTACCGGTAGACTGTGAGCGGTGATTGGTCGCTTGGTCTTGGAGGAGAGCTGTGATCGGCTGGTCGACGAAGCGGGCAAGCGCTGGCTGCTGGGCCTCTGGGGACGGCCGTGGGAGCTGGGGAGCTTCGGGCTTGGCGGCCATCTTATTGGGAGCCTTGGCTGGGGCTGTAGGGAACAACCACCCTTCCGAAGAAACGCGAAGCCGAGATGGTGTGGCTCCGTCCAGGCAGAGTGCTAGGCCCGGAATGGGCTGGCTGGGCGGCTGGCTGGCTGGTTTGAAAATGGAGATAGAAGTATCTTTTATGCAACTCTTTGCTTGTCGCAACCAATGAAATTCGTCGGTGTGCGCGCTGAACGCCAGTCAACTGTTTGTCCTCCAACACATTATTCAAATATGGCTAAGCATTGTGATAGTACATATATCACACCCTCGCACTATATGTAGAAGTGAGAGATATTATTTTTGGTATTCGATTTATTTATTATTATCATTATTATTATTATTATTATTATTATTATTATTATTATTATTATTATTATTATTATTATTATTATTGTCAGTATTTCAGTTGTATATTTTGTCACTAATATTTGTAAGCTGGGAGGTCCCCATATATGTAGTATGAGTAATTTGTTTTGTACCACGGCTGGGAAAACATTGCTATGTTGAACTCTGGTAATTTGGATGAGTCATGTGTCTACCCCAGTGTTTGACGAGATGTACTTGTTGTTGTCATCGTCGGGAAGTTCTATGAGTCATGTATATAATATCCCAGTCTGATGAGATGAGCTTGTTGTTGTATTCGGAAAGTTATATGACTAATGTGAAACACTCCAAAGTTTATGTCTTGGGACCAAGAAGAAGTTCAGGGCATGTTCTTGATAAGAGGATCTACAATGATTGGCTGGCGAGGATCAATCTCGGCGTATCACGTGAGAGGAAGGGGAATGCTGATGTCTATAAAGATTGATCATACGGCGGGAAACGACACACACTGTACGAGAAGGAAGGAGGCGACATTGTACGGGAAGGAAGTAGTGCGGACACACAGTACGAGAAGAAAAGAGACCACACACTGTACTAGAAGGTAGGAGACACACTGTACGGGGAGGAAGTAGTGCTGGCGCATGATACTGGAGTACACGGCTGCACTATACTGGACTGGACTTCAAACGTTTGTGGAACGTAGTATTTTTATGTTTGTGAAAAGTGGCTGATCGACAAATTGTGGAGTGCTTACGCATTAACTATTTTAGCACTTGTGGCGGTCTGGCATTATATGTTGGTAAAAGCTATCTCAGACTTTCCATAATTTATGTTCAGGATCCTCCTCTGCGAACCATGTGACCTTGCCGCGGTGGGGAGGCTTGCGTGTCCCAATGATGCAGATAGCCGAGCCGCAGGTGCAACCATATCGGATGGGTATCTGTTGAGAGACCAGACTAACGAATGGTTCATCGAAAGGGGGGTAGCAGCCTTTCGGTAGTTGCAAGGGCGGCAGTCTAGATGATTGACTGATACGGCCTTGTAATAATACTCAACATGGCTTAGCTGTGTTGATACTGCTACACGGCTGAAAGCAACGGAAAACTACAGCCGTAACTACCTCCCGAGGACATGCAGCTCTCTCTGTATGAATGATGTACTGATGATGGCTTCCTCCCGGGTAAAATATTTCGGAGGTAAACTAGTCCCCCATTCGGATCTCCGGGTAGGGACTACACGAGAGGGGGCGATCATCAGGAAGATGGATACTGACATTCTGCGAGTCGGAGCGTGGAATGTGAGAAGTTTGAATCGTTGTGGTAGGTTAGAGAATCTGAAAAGGGAGATGGATAGGCTAAAGTTAGATGTAGTTGGTATGAATGAAGTACGTTGGCAGGAAGAACAAGATTTTTGGTCAGGCGACTACCGAATTATCAACACGAAATCAAACAGGGGAAATGCAGGAGTTGGTTTAATAATGAATAAGAAAATAGGCCAGCGGATAAGCTACTACGACCAGCATAGTGAAAGAATTATTGTCGCCAAGATAGACACCAAACCAATGCCCACCACAATAGTGCAGGTCTATATGCCTACTAGTTCAGCGGATGATGAAGAAATTGAAAGAATATATGAGGAGATAGAAGATTTAATACAATATGTCAAAGGTGACGAGAATCTAATTGTGATGGGAGACTGGAATGCAGTGGTAGGCCAAGGAAGAGAAGGTAGCACAGTAGGAGAATTTGGATTGGGACAAAGAAACGAAAGAGGAAGTCGGCTGGTTGAATTCTGCACTGATCATAATTTAGTCTTCGCCAATACTTGGTTCAAACACCACAAACGACGGCTGTATACGTGGACGAGACCTGGAAACACTGGAAGGTATCAAATAGACTTCATTATGATTAGGCAGAGATTCAGAAACCAGATGTTGGATTGCAAAACTTTCCCAGGAGCAGACGTGGACTCTGACCACAACTTGTTGGTCATGAAATGCCATCTGAAGTTGAAGAAATTGAAGAAAGGAAAGAATGCAAAAAGATGGAATCTAGACAAGCTGAAAGAAAAGAGTGTGAGGGATTGTTTCAAGGAACATGTTGCACAAGGACTAAATGAAAAGGCCGAAGGAAACACAGTAGAGGAAGAGTGGAGAGTCATGAAAAATGAAGTCAGTAGGGCTGCTGAAGAAATGTTAGGAAGGAAGAAAAGATCAACTAAGAATCAGTGGATAACTCAGGAGATACTAGACCTGATTGATGAACGACGAAAATACAAGAATGCTAGAAATGAAGAGGGCAGAAAAGAATACAGGCGATTAAAGAATGAAGTGGATAGAAAGTGCAAGGTACCGGTAGCTAAGGAAGAATGGCTGAAGGAGAAGTGCAAGGATGTCGAAGGCTGTATGGCCCTGGGAAAGGTAGATGCTGCGTACAGGAAAATCTAGGAGAAAGGAAATCTAGGTGCATGAATATTAAGAGTTCAGATGGAAAGCCACTTCTAGGGAAAGAAGACAAAGCAGAAAGATGGCACGAGCATATCCAACAGTTGTATCAAGGTAACGATGTATATAATTTGGTTCTGGAACATGAAGAGGCTGTACCGGGCGAGTTGGCCGTGCGCGTAGAGGCGCGCGGCTGTGAGCTTGCATCCGGGAGATAGTAGGTTCGAATCCCACTATCGGCAGCCCTGAAAATGGTTTTCCGTGGTTTCCCATTTTCACACCAGGCAAATGCTGGGGCTGTACCTTAATTAAGGCCACGGCCGCTTTCTTCCAACTCCTAGGCCTTTCCTATCCCATCGTCGCCATAAGACCTTTCTGTGTCGGTGCGACGTAAAGCCCATAGCAAAAAAAAAAAAATGAAGAGGCTGTTGATACTGATGAAATGGGAGAGCCAATTTTGAGGTCAGAGTTTGACAGAGCTGTGAGTGACACCAATAGGAACAAGGCACCTGGAATTGATGATATTCCCTCTGAATTACTGACTGCCTTAGGAGAAACTAGCATGGTAATGTTATTTCATTTAGTGTGCAAGATGTATGAGACAGGAGAAGTCCCATCCGATTTTCGGCAGAATGTTGTTATACCTATTCCCAAGAAAGCCGGTGCTGACAGGTGTGAAAACTACCGCACCATTAGTTTAGTATCTCATGCCTGCAAAATTTTAACACGTATTATTTACAGAAGAATGGAAAAACAAGTTGAAGCTGAGTTGGGGGAAGATCAATTTGGCTTCAGAATAAATGTAGGAACACGTGAAGCAATCCTGACTTTACGACTGATCTTAGAGGATCGAATCAAGAAGGACAAGCCCACGTACATGGCATTCGTAGATCTAGAAAAGGCATTCGATAATGTTGATTGGACCAGGCTATTTATGATTCTGAAGATGATAGGGATCAGATACCGAGAACGAAGAATTATCTACAACCTGTATAAAAATCAGTCTGCAGTGATAAGAATCGAGGGCTTTGAAAAAGAAGCAGCAATCCAGAAAGGAGTGAGGCAAGGCTGCAGTTTGTCCCCTCTCCTTTTCAATGTTTACATAGAACAGACAGTAAAGGAAATCAAAGAGAAATGTGGAAAGGGAATCACAGTCCAAGGAGAGGAAATCAAAACCTTGAGATTTGCCGATGATATTGTTACTTTATCTGAGACTGCAGAAGATCTCGAGAAGTTGCTGAATGGTATGGATGAAGTCTTAGGTAAGGAGTACAAGATGAAAATAAATAAGTCCAAAACAAAAGTAATGGAGTGCAGTCGAGCGAAGGCAGGTGATGTAGGAAATATTAGATTAGGAAACAAAGTCTTAAAGGAAGTAGATGAATATTGTTACTTGGGTAGTAAAATAACTAACGATGGCAGAAGTAAGGAGGACATAAAATGCAGACTAGCACAAGCAAGGAAGAGCTTTCTTAAGAAAAGAAATTTGCTCACTTCAAACATTGATATCGGAATTAGAAAGATGTTTTTGAAGACTTTTGTGTGGAGCGTGGCATTGTATGGAAGTGAAACATGGACGATAACTAGCTCAGAAAGAAAGAGAATAGAAGCTTTTGAAATGTGGTGTTACAGAAGAATGCTGAAGGTGAGATGGATAGATCGAATGGCGAATGAAGAGATACTGAATCGAATTGGTGAGAGGAGATCGATTTGGCTAAATTTGACGAGAAGAAGAGATAGAATGATAGGACACATCTTAAGACACCCAGGACTTGTTCAGTTGGTTTTTGAAGGAAGTTTAGGTGGCAAGAACGGTAGGGGTAGACCAAGGTATGAATATGACAAACAGATTAGAGCAGATGTAGGATGCAATAGTTACGTAGAAATGAAAAGGTTAGCACAGGATAGGGTGGTATGGAGCGCTGCATCAAACCAGTCTATGACTGATGACTCAAACACACATGTTCAGGATCGACAAGCGTGTGTTGCTCAAATGTATATATCTTTACAACAAGTGTTAAAGTCAGTGAACACAGTATTACGAGGTACAGTATCTGTGTGATATTATAAGTGCTAATTATCAGAATCGGCAAGTCGTGTTGATACTGAGACGGTGAAGGGTTCTTATCTACACATCAAATAGTTACAACATGAGCATGACTTGTCCACAAATAAGAGTATCGCTTTCGGTGGAAATTAAATCTCAGAATATTATCGACACCAAGGTACGTAGAATACAAGGTAGGGATCACGAGAGAGGTGCGCAGTGGCAAAACAGAGCTGTGACGTCACGCAGGACCCTCGCGTTGAATCTGCTCTGAGTGAGGTAGAGGTAGTTCGAGTAAGAATCGCTGTGCACGCAGAAGCTAGGTGCTAATAATACACGATAGTAACATATCTGTGGTGTATAAGAAACCGTGTGTGTTTATTTTACGAGATAAAACGTAAAAAGCAGTAATAATGTACACTTTTCAGTATGCTTTGTCATGCCATTGCAGGCTGCACAAATCATAGCAGGCACGCGAAGGAACGAAACATACACTTTCATGAATTCCCTAAAACCACTGACGTAAATAAATGGTGACAGAAGTAATCAAGACATCGAAAGCTATCTTTCTCAGCTTCGAGGGTTCGGAAGGCTTTATGACGATCCTCTTCCGACAGCTGTGAAATCACTGTTTCTAGCCTCAATGCTTCCAAGGCGATAAGAAATTCCAACTGTTCTCCGGAAGATTATGAAATATTACACCCAAATATGTACTGATGAACTCGATCAAAACTCGGATATCGTGTGCCAGTCTAAGGCCAGCGTTGAGCCCATAACATCCTATTTTTCATCGGAGGATGAGCAAGGGTTCGTTAAAGCCCTTGAAGATCTAGTAAAACAGCTCGAGGGGAGTCGTGAAACCAAGGAGCTGCTTGAAGACTTCACTGTCTATATAGCTTTTAGGATAAAGAAGAACCTCGATATAGAAAGTAATTACGGAGAGAAAACAGGTCAAACTACAAGGGGTGGAAATTATATTTCAAAGAGAGTCTTTTTTTTTTTTTTTTTGCAAGTTGCTTTACGTCGCACCAACACAGATAGGTCTTACGGCGACGATGGGACAGAAAAGGGCTAGAAGTGGGAAGGAAGCGCCCGTGGCCTTAATTAAGTTACAGCCCCAGCATTTGCTTGGTGTGAAAATGGGAAACCACAGAAAACCATCTTCAGGGCTGCCGACAGTGGGGTTCGAACCCAATTTCCCGAATACCGGATACTGGCCGCACTTAAGCGACTACAGCTATCGAGCTCGGTAGTTTCAATTTTACCACGGGAAAGAACTGAAAGAGGGTTCTAACATCATCACAAACCTTACGGATATCCTGAAAAAGAAATTCTCCGAAGAACATACGGAATGGCCATTCCACTGCTTTCACACTGTATTTGATCTCCTATTATTACTCTACTGTAATAGTGAAGTGGAATGCATTTTCTTAGGTGATGTTAAAATATCAATGAAGTTATCTCTAACTTGTGGCTAAAACAGAATAGCTTACAGCTGTGTATTAGCCTACCTCATAGAGAGGACAAGGCGCTGAGGGTTCACGTGACGTCATCGACGGCCAAGCTTGGTGGGGAGACCTGCGCGTGATCCCTACCTCTTACTCTAACTACCTTGATCGACACTAAAGCGAATGCCACCGTACGGGGAAGTGTAGCTTTGATTATAGCGTTGTTACAGAGAGTGTAATCTTCTCATAAATACGGTAGCTTCGACGAAAGGAAGAAGAAGCAATAGTAATGTGTAACCGAGTGTGTTGTACGGGCCATATAGATGTAGCTTGCATTCTGGAGATCGTAGGTCCAAAACGCATCATCGACAGCCCTGAAGATTGTTTTCCGTAGTTTCCCTATTTTTACACCAGGCAAATTCTAGGTCTGTTATTGTGGCCACGGCCCTTCTTCCCCAGTCCTCTCCCCGTACATGTCAAATTAATTGCTGCGATTTAACAGCGGGCGGCCCATAGAGACGCCGTCGGACTAATCTTTCTTCCCGGAATCGTCTAAACATGATAATATAAATTACATGTTTGATGGTACATAACCTCTGAATGTGATTCACTCCTCTCGTTTGAGGTTAAAGAGTGCTCTCGGCAGTGTTTAAACATGACCAGTTGAACATTGGTTTTAGACAGTGTCTAAGTGATAAATAACGTCTCTGCAATGCAGCAGTATCGAAGACTTCCACTATATATCTTCGACGTATCGTAGCACTGACAACCACCAGTAGTCAACCCAGAGGTTCGACTGTGGGACTAGACTGCTTTGGGCCGATTGCAGAAGCGGTATTTAGACAATGTCTACGGTTAAACAATGCCTAAGTATGGCTGCCGCATTGCAGAGACGTTAATTATCACTTAGACACTGTCTATAACCGATGTTCAACCGGTCATGTTTAAACACTGCCGAGAGCACTGTTTTACCTCAAATGAGAGGAGTAATCAGAGGTTATGTACCATGAAATATGTAATTTGTATTATCATGTTGAGACGATTCCGAGAAGAAAGGTTAGTCGGACGGCCTCTCTGTGGGCCGCCCGCTGCTAAATAGCAGCAATTCGTTTGACATGCACGGGGAGATAGATCTTAAAATAACATTTCGCTTTTCGAAAGACCTGTTTCTTGAGACTCATAAAGTGACAGTCCAGTAACTGTCGACTTGAATACAATTCTTGGCAACCGATATATTTCATTATATACATGGGGTAATTTCCATGGAATTATAGGTCACTTCGACTACATACATATCAGAATTAAGTGTTCCGATCGTCAGAGGGCTGTCACATACATCAACCGGGAGGGGTTCACTCATATTTACTGCAAACTAAACACACATAATAGTGAAAACTAAAAAAAGGTTGTATGGGTTTTTATATATATTATCGTATACGTTTTCGGCAACTATCATACAGGAAAAGGCAAGTGGTGGTGATTATTGTTTATTTTTGCTATTGCTATTTTGATTTTACGTCGCACCGACACAGATATGTCTTATGGCGACGATGGGATGGGAAAGGCCTAGGAATGGGAAGGAAGCGGCCGTGGCCTTAATTAAGGTACAGCCCCAGCATTTGCCTGGTGTGAAAATGATTATTGTTTAAATAGGACTGGGGAAGAAAAGCCTTGGCCATAATAACAGCCCTAGTATTTTCCTGGTGTAAAAATATGGAAACTACGGAAAACAGTTTTCACGGCTGCCGATGATGCGTTTCGAACCTACGATCTTCAGAATGTAAGCTACATCTATATGGCCCGTACAACACACTCGGTTACACATTACTATTGATTCATCTTCCCTTCGTCGAAGCTACCGTATTTATGAGTAGATTACACTCACTGTAACAACGCTATCATGAAAGCTACACTTCGCCGTACCGTGGCGTGTCGCTTTAGTGTCGATAATATTATGAGTAGGGGGCAGATTTCTATGACAAGTCATATTTTTTCCCTTAACATTATATCTTATAGTCTTGTATTTTCAACACGTTTCCAGGCACGATAATCAAAATGAAACAGGTTTTATTGGGCATATAAATGTATATTTAGGCTTTCTTAAGTTTTATGGCATATTTTGAACAAAATATCATTATAACGGCATATTTTGGTAATTTTCATTTGAATTTCGTTTTATAAAAATCAGAATAAACTCTAGAAATTATTTTTCAGGCTAAACTGGAATATACTACTGAAGAACCATTCTAAAGTAGTGTATGGAATGTTTCTAACAGGTAGGAGCTATTGTTCGCTAGCTGGGTCAATTCCTGGAAACCTGGCTATTGTTTATGTTACGATGTTTTGTGGATTTTCAGAGGTGAAAGAAGGTGCTAGGTGGAATAGGTCTCAACTACAGAATTAAAGTTAATTTAAAACTTTGACAAAGGTTATATTTTTAACAGACAACAAGGTTTAACAATTTTCATATAGACTTTCAAAACTCAACAAATAACAAGTCAGCAACAATCAGGTACAAAGAAATTACAATATTTCGGGGGTTATTATAAAAATCTGGGCTTCAAGCCCCAAGTATAATTCCTGAGCTCTCAGCTCACAACTACCATTGCTGAAGGGCATAAAACCCCTAAGTACAAGGAGCACTTGCTCCTAATTACAGTGTTAAGAAAAAGAGCAGACCCGCTCTCAATTTGACAAGCCTATCAAAGGCTACAACAAACTTCATTTTATATCTGCCCTTAAGGCACACCAAGAAACAGGGGTATTTGATACCCAACCTACAGGGCCTTTACATGAGGAAAATAAAACATCAGGTTAAGTTACTGGTCCATAATACAAAATAGAATGGAGGCGAAGCTTGCACTCCTAATACACTTTTGAAACCTACTTGGCACTAGGCCGCTTACGCAAGGGCTAATCCCATACTAAGGAGATGACACGATAAGAAAACTTTATTACATTACGAAGAGAAGAAAAACGGTTATGAAAACGCAGTCACCTCAAAACAATATGAGTGGGAGCTCGAGAGGGTTAAGCATTCTCTATCCCAATTTGTAGTTAAAGAGACAGAATTTTTACCAAATGTCTATTACATTTTAAAGATAGGTTACATGAGAAAAGTTTCGAACCTGCCCCAAGGGTTAAACTGCTGAGCTAGCAAGAAATAAAGTTATTAAACGGCCATTACCTTGTGGATGAACTGCTGCCCGAAGAAAGAGGCGCTTCCCGCCCCCTGCTACATAATCACACACTAAGCAAGATGTCGATGAAGTGGCCCCGAGACAAGAAAATCAGCAGTTTATATATCCTCGTGGAACATTCGAGACCTTTCAAGAATGAGTACACACACCCCCCTCAACTTTATTGGATAGCTTAAAGCAACATCTCCATATCGGAGAAGACATACGTTATTGGTCAAAAATTAATTAGAGAAATTCGGGATTGGCTAAATTCAAAACAAGCGGGTAGAAATGATTAATGTTGCCAACCCACAAACCACAGAACAAAATTTGAGTAAGGTCAAAACTTATGAACACAAAACTTCTTCAAGAAGGTTCATTCCTTTGCAACAGAGTGCGTAATCCTAGTTTTTTCTCTGTAGAGACATCTAGAAGAGAATGTCCACACTTCTTGATACTGAATAAACAAACACAAATCAAAATAGACACAGTTCAGAACACTACAAGATTACCAAATTTACAGTAGTGACCTCTTTTAAGAAATAGTAGAATTAGTTCAGTTTTCAAGGTTCCAAACTTCTCCTGTAGAGGAGTTTAAATTGGCGCAATATTTGAATGAGGGGCATGGAGGTGTACCGCCCGGTACAGTTTACACAGAAGCAGAGGCAATTCTGCAGTTATTTGTCATTGTTCTTATCTCTCTCCTTCGCTCTTCCACCTTCAACACACTGAATGACGTTGGTCATTAGGGAGCTTCAGTCATTCAGTTTATTTCAATATGCCTAAAACGAAAGTCTCAATTTGTGGGAAGTTGCGAAGTTTTGTACGCGAGTTTGGTGAAAACATATTCAGTACGGATGGAGTGATATTATTCTGTAAATTGTGTGAGATAAAAGTTACTGCCGAAAAACGCTTCTCTGTGCAACAACACTGTAATACTGTAAACCATAAAAATTGTGTAACTAGATATTCTGCACTCGAAAATAGGCAACGTCTGCTATTCGAAACCCCGACATCAAGTTCACAGTGTTCACAATTTTCATAAGATCTCTGCAAGATGATGGTTTCATCTAATATTCCTTTAAAAAAACTTAACAGCCGAAGCTTCAGACAGTTTCTTGAAAAATATACAAAGCATCCTGTTCCCAACGAATATACTCTCAGGAAGGACTATCTGACCCCTTGTTATGAAGAGATGTTGGATATAATAAGGCGTGGCGTGGGAGACAGTAAGATATGGGTTTCAATAGACGAGACCAAAGATGAGGATGGAAGATTTGTAGCAAATGTGATCGTTGGCACGCTGAAGGAAGACCGGCCTGGAGATACGTTCCTCCTGACATGTGAAGTGCTAGAGAAGACAAACCATTCCACCATTGTAGTTCTCTTCGACAATTCAATGAATCTGTTTTGGCGAAACGGGGCAAAGAGAGAGCACATTTTTCTATTTGTAACTGACGCTGCTCCGTATATGGTGAAGGCAGCCAAGGGACTTAAAATGCTATACCCGAAAATGATACATGTGACATGTCTTGCACATGCCTTGCATAGGGCAGCTGAAGAAGTTAGAAGTAGCTACCCTGAAGTTGATAAATTAATATCGAACTGTAATGTTTGTCAAAGCTCCACTTCGCGTTCAGAAATTTAAAGGAGAAGCACCTTCACTACCCCTACCTCCCCAGCCAGTTATAACGCGATGGGGGACTTGGCTTGATGCCGCAGTGTACTATTGCAGCAACTGAGATGTCGTGGAAAAGATCGTGAAGTCTTTTGATCCTGCAGAATCGTCCTCCATAAAAACCATTCAAGATTTATTTTCAAGCACTACCTACATTAAAAGCGGACCTGGCTTACATAAAGTCCAATTTTAATTCTTTATCTGGAGCAATCACGCAACTGGAAGTTTCAGGTGCAGAACTAAGCGATGCACTGGATGTTGTAAAGTGCATGGAACAGGAATTAAAGCATGCGAAAGGAACAATAGCATCTAGGGTGTGTAGAAAATTAGAAAATATACTGAAAAAATAGCGGACTTGTGTACCTGCGTGGAATAAGTGACATTCTTTGTGGAAACCCTTCATCTGGAGATTTCCAGGAATTTTCTCCAAGTGATTTAACTCTATTCAAGTACGCTCCCGTTACATCATGTGATGTCGAAAGAAGTTTTTCTTGCTACAAGGCGATACTCAGCGACAACAGGAGGGGGTTCTCATTCAACAATCTTAACATGCATAAATTGCAACAATTCTGATAGTGGAGACTAGATCAGGTATGAAAGTTTCATTCAAATAACATATGTTTTGCGTATAATTAAAACTGATTGAATATTGAACAGTGAAAGTAACTGTAGTGTTTGCCTTACACAGAGTCCGTCCTTGCCTAGGAGTATGCAGTGTAACCTTAACGAGTTCATGAAATATTCATCATTTTAGTTGATTTTGGGTTAAAGACTTCGAAGAATTAAAACTTTTTTATCTCTAAATTAATTGCAGCCTGTAGCAATCGCAATAAAAGTGTTTCTATGTAACGTAGATGCTATTTATTGTTATATTTTGAATTTCATAGGTCATATTTTAGGTCATAAATGTATACATATTTCATCCACTTTATGTCATAGAAATCCGCCCCCTAATTATGAGATTTAATTTCCACAGAAAGCGATACTCTTATCTGTGGGCAAGTCATGCTCAGCCATATTTGAGTAATGTGTAGGAAGACAAACAGCTGACTGGCGTTCGGCGCACGCACCAACGAATTTCATTGGCTGCGACAAGCAAAGAGTTGCATGAAAGATACTTCTGTCTCCATTTTCAAACCAAAATTGAAACTTTAAGCGTTGTCTAGTTAAACATCGACTGAACATTGTTTATGCAATGGAAGATCGTGCTCGATTTAGACGTTGTTTAGGTCAGGCTTAAAACTAGTCATCGTTTCTGCAATCGGCCCTTTGTGAGATGTCCAATTCTCACGTCTCTTTTATACTGGAGTCGCGGAGACTGCAGCTGTTTCATTCCTCTCAATAACTTTCTTAATCCAGGGTGAATTTTAATGAAACTTGGTAAAGTTGGAGGTATTAAAATGGGGTGTACGGTGATGTTACTCTCATTTTCGAACCATAATTAATATACGGGTTATTAAGGATAGCTGGTATGGAAGGTTCTATGAATGATTTAACTTAGCCTTGGCGAGCTGGAGCTGGATCCTACGTCACTCGCTACTTGTTCTCTGCAGCCAGCTACTCTCTTGGCGCGCGGCGCATATTTTAAAGTTTGATATACTTCAAAACCAATTCTAGACCAGCGTTTCTGGTACAGTATATAAATATGAATGTTATCAGTTCAAATATGTGAATATTGAGTTATGTACAGAATTTGAAGGTGCATCTAATGCCGTTAACAAAAGTGTGAAAATGTTAATATAATGGAAAGTTATGTCAAATAAAAATTTCTTCATTGCCATAACTGACATTTTCATGATGTTTGCAATTTGTTCACAGCTGGTAAAGAAACGTTTTGGCTCAATATGGATACGTTTGATTTTAAATTTGAACTGTAGAGCAATACAGTATATGTCTTTCTTGATGTAGATGTTGATTCCCATAGGGAATCAGAAATAATTGTTCCGAATGAGTAAATTTATAATACCAATATAAATGGTCCGTTATTGGACATTATAAATTTTCCAGCTAACTCATTCCTGGGTGCCAGCGTTTCGCCCCCGTGTGCTATAACAGTTGTATATACAGGAGGCTAATACGCTGTTTATTAGCAACAGATTGCATATAAATGATGTACAAGTCTGGTATAAATGTTATACACCGTTTATTAGTAAGAATGATTTTTTCTTGCAGAAACCCACTCCCTATAATCTTATATACGGCACCGTGTTTCAGAAATTATGTTCATCCTTCTCCCCATTACGTTACCACAAACAAAAGTAGTATAATTGGGTGGTTCTGCCGCCTCCTCCTCCGCCCGCGGCGCGGGAAATTTGAATTTTGGCGGGAAATTTGAATTTTGGCGGGAGATTTGAATTTGTAAACAAAGCCACGTGCTTTTTGACAGCTGTCATCGACAACAACGCATCGCTACCCTCACTGCTGCCATCTTGACGGGCCTAAACCTCACTAGTGCTAACTTAACCTAACTAGCATGAGGTAAACAAACCCACGTGTTTTTTGACAGACAACAACGCATCGCTAACCTCAGT
Source organism: Anabrus simplex (assembly GCF_040414725.1). Taxonomy (NCBI): domain Eukaryota; kingdom Metazoa; phylum Arthropoda; class Insecta; order Orthoptera; family Tettigoniidae; genus Anabrus; species Anabrus simplex. Next base: position 60,214,380 of record NC_090277.1, read on the forward strand.
ACTGCCATCTTGACGGGCCTAAACCTCAGTAGTTCCAACTTAACCTCACTAGCGCGAGGTAAACAAAGCCACGTGTTTTTTGACAGCCACGTGCTTTTTGACAGATTTGTAAACAAAGCCACGTGCTTTTTGACAGCTGTCATCGACAACAACGCATCGCTAACCTCAGTACTGCCATCTTGACGGGAATAAACCTCGGTGGTACCAACTTAACCTAACTAGCTCGAGATAAACAAAGCCACGTGCTTTTTGACAGCTGTCATCCGCCATCTTTAAACTACAGAGCGCTGTGCTGCCCTCTTTAGATGTAAAATTCGTCACCTGTCATCGGCAGTGCTGCCATCTTGGCGGGCCTAAACCTTAGTGCTACCAACTTAACCTCACTAGCTCGAGATAAACAAATCCACGTGCTTTTTGACAGCCACGTGCTTTTTTTACAGCTGTCATCCGCCATCTTTAATCCATAGAGCACAGTGCTGCCCTCTTTAGCAACTTACCTTTGAAATGTGGTGGCGGATAATTTGAAAAATGCTTTTTGACAGCAGCCATCTTTGAGCACCGTGCTGCCCTCTTTAGCTAGATACCTGTGGTGGCAGGCAATTCTACATGACAGCAGCCATCTTTAATCAAGAGAGCACCGTGCTGCCCTCTATGTGGTGGCGGCAAATTCTACATGCTCTTGTTTGGAAACAAACTCACGCGCTTTTTTTTGACAGCCGTCATCCGCCATCTTTAATCAACAGAGCACAGTGCTGCCATCTTTAGCTAGATACCTTTGAAATGTGGTGGCGGCAAATTCCACGTGCTCTTGTTTGGAAACAAAGCCATGTGCTTTTTTGACAGCTGTCATCCGCCATCTTTAATCAACAGAGCACCGTGCTGCTATCATGTGGGCAATTTCGTCAGCTGTCATCCGCCATCTTTAATCCACAGAACACCGTGTTGCCCTCTTTATGGCTACTACCTTAAGCACGTAGTAGCGGGCAATTTGAAAAGTTCTGTTAGCTATCATCCGCCATCTTTAATCAAGAGAGCACCGTGCTGCCATCTTGAGCTAGATACCTTTGAAATGTGGTGGCGGCAAATTGAAAAATTTCACGTGCTCTTGTTTGGAAACAAAACTCACGTGCTTTCTTGACAGCTACCATCCGCCATCTTTAATCAACAGAGCATAGTGCTGCCCTCTTTAGTTTGAAATGTGGTGGCGGCAAATTCCACGTGCTCTTGTTTGGAAACAAAGCCATGTGCTTTCTTTGACAGGTGTCATCTGCCATCTTTAATCAACAGAGCACCGTGTTGCTATCATGCGGGTAATTTCGTCAGCTGTCATACGCCATCTTTAATCTACAGAGAACAGTGCTGCACTCTATGTGGTGGTGGTAAATTCCACGTACTCTTGTTTGGAAACAAATTCTATGTGCTCTTCAGCTGTCATCCACCATCTTTAATCAAGAGAGCACCGTGCTGCCATATTTAGCTAGATACTTTTGAAATGTGGTGGCGGCAATTTGAAAAATTCTATGTGCTCTTGTTTAGTAAACAAAGCCACGTGCTTTTTCTGACAGCTGTCATCCACCATCTTTAATTAATAGAGCACTGTGCTGCTATCATGCGGGCAATTTCGTCAGCTGTCATCCGCCATCTTTAATCTACAGAGCACCATGCTGCTCTCTGTAGTAGCGGGCAATTTGAAAAGTTCTGTTAGCTGTCATCCGCCATCTTTAATCAAGAGAGCACCGTCCTGCCATCTTTAGCTAGATACCTTTGAAATGTGGTGGCGGCAAATTGAAAAATTCCACGTGCTCTTGTTTAGTAAACAAACTCACGCGCTTTTTTGTCAGCCGTCATCCGCCATCTTTAATCTATAGAGCTCAGTGCTACACTCTTTAGTTGAAATATGGTGGCGGATAATTTAAAAAGAAAAATTCTACATCAGCCATCTCTCGACGCTAATTGCACAAGATGGCGGCTATACATGACTCCTTAAAGGTGCTTATGCAAGATGGCCGCTATACATAGGTTCTTATGAGATGCCCTTGGGATGCTTGCGCAAGATGGCGGTTATACAAGGCTCCTTATGAGACGCCCTAGAGATGCTTGCGCAAGATGGCGGTTGCTCTTATGAGGCGGCTTAAGGGTCCTTGCACAAGATGGCTAGAGATGCCCTAAGGATGCTTGCGCAAGATGGCGGACGCAAGATGGCGGCTATACACGACTCCTTATGAGACGCCTTAAGGGTGCTTGCGCAAGATGGCTGCTGCTCTTATGAAGAAAGCTAGCTTAGAGGCTAACGTGTCGTGCTAGTTCGATTCATTAAATTTGGGGCTTAAATGCATAATGTTAAATATCTCGAAAACGGTGCATCGTAGAGCAAAACGGACAAAATTTTTCTACCCAATACCTCGGTTCGCAGTATGGGGAACAAGTAAAACATAGTCTAATGATGAGATCAACGGTTCGGTTCTAACTTAGGTCCTTTGGCATTAGCTCTGTTTCAGCTTGTAATGAAGCAAGTCTTCGTAACAAGATCAGGTCTAGCTATGGTAGAGAGTATAACGTACCGTGCAGGTTCGATTCATTACATTTGGGGCTTAAATGCAAAATGTTAAATATCTCGAAAACGGACAAAATTTTTCTACCTGATACCTAGGTTTGCAGTATCAGGAACAAGAAAAACATAGTCTAATGATGAGATCGACGGTTCGATTCCTACTTAGACCCTTTGGCATTAGCACCTATCTATTTCTACAAGATGGCGGCTATACATAGCTTCTTATGAGACAGCTTAAGAGCGCTTGCACAAGATGACTGCTGCTCTTATGAGACGCCCTAGGGGTGCTTGCGGGAGGTAGCAGCGACAAGACGATGACTATACACAGCTGCTTATGATACGGCCTAGAGGTGCTTACACAAGATGGTGGCTGCTCTGATGAAGAAAGCTAGCTTTGCATCGTGCAGGTATTTTTACAGCACTAAACCTCATACCTTTGAAATGTGGTGGCGGGTAATTTGAAAAATTCGACGTGCTTTTTCATAAGCTGTTAAGGCCTCCTCTTATGTCAAGGCATAGCTCTATCGAACAAGTTTAAACCTACATCGGAATAGCTAGAGTAAGCACGTGCTGCAGTGATGACGTCATTAAGCATGTTTAGACTTGCAAATCACAGAAGAAACGTAACAAGGCTGGGATCGAAAACTGCACTCTATGCCGTTAACTTTATCATGTGATCGGAACATTGATTGAAGTGTTTAGAACACTAAATAAGTAGAACCGAACACTGTACTCGATACAACATGTGTTTAGAACATGTCAGGGGATACCTTTGTTCTAAGAAGATTACTTTACCGCACATTCCTTGTAGGGCTAATAGGCTAAGGGGCTAATGGGCAAAAGGGCTAATGGGCAAAAGGGCTAAAGGGTTAAAGGGCTAATGGGCTAAAGGGCTAAAGGAGCAACAACCTCATCGATCGCTATCAGCAAGAACGCTTGTACTTTGTTAAATGTAGAAAATTAATCTTTATTTGTAAATGGTTTCATGTTCAGAACAAGGAATGGAACCTAGGGGTTACGTTTTACCTAATAAAATCCCCGAGGTGCGATGAGTTACGTTTTTCGAACTAGTGTTTGGAACACTGAACTTTTCAAGATGATAGCAGAGAGTTTAGCAATGTTCCGTTGTTGGATTTTATATTCCGCGCTATAACATGCATAAGGTGGCAGCCTTGAGGTTTACCGCCGTAAAGATGGCAGCAGTGAGGTTAGCGACGCTCTATTGTCCTTCAGAGTGAGGTTAGGGTTCGTCAAGAAGACAGCTGTCAAAAACGCACGTGGCTATATTTACCAAACAAGAGCACGTGGTCGTGACGTCACGGTCTCGTAGTATGCTGCCTCGGAATGCAATGTTCAATGTCTACACCTACGTAGTGAACGTTCTGCTATGTTCACTAGATTTTTTACACATAACTATTCTTTATGCTTTAAGTTCATGCACATAGGCTATGCTAAGATAGCAGCACAAACACATGCGAACTTTGTACATTCTAATGGAATAAGTTTAGTACTGCGTGCATCATTGATACATGATGTGCACACGCATTTAAACATGGCTATACTTAATGCTGCTGCTTTGTTTACAAGATTTTTATACATTGCTATTCTTTATGCTTTAAGTTCGTGCACACACAAGCGATAGTCGTACTCTCTAGCAGAAGAAGTTTAGTACGATAGTCGATACATACATTATCGATAGGTGATGTGTACATGCTTAGGAACATAGCTCTTCTTTGTGCTTTAAGTTCGTGCACATGGGTTAGGGATACACAAAAGCGTTTGCTACATGCTCTAGCGGAAGAAGTCTAGTACTATAGTCGATGCATGTAAAATAGATAGGTTATGCTAAGATAGCAACGCACTTACACGATTTTAGCACAATCTAGTGGAAAAAGTTTAGTTTGATAGTCGTTTCGTGCAAAATCATTAGGTAATGTGTACACGCTTTGAAACAAGGCTATTCTTTGTACTTTAATTTCATGCGTACAGGTTATGCTAAGATAGCAGCACAATCTAGCGCAAGAAGTTTAGTACGATATTTGATGCATGCAAAATCGATAGGTGACGTGTACACGCTTTAAAACATGGTTATTCTTCGTACTCTAAGTTCATGCGTATAGGTTAGGCTAAGATAGCAGCACAGTCTAGCGTAAGAAGTTTAGTACGAGAGTCGATGAATGCAAAATCGATAGGTGATGTGTACACGCTTTGAAACATAGCTATTCTTTGTACTTTAAGTTCATGTGTCTTAGTTATGCTAAGATAGCAGCACAATCTACCTGAAGAAGTTTTTGTACGAGATTCGATACATGCGAAATCGATAGTTGATGCGTACACGCTTTGAAACATGACTATTCTTCGTACTTTAAGTTCATGTGTATAAGTTATGCTAAGAAAGCAGCACAATCTAGCGGAAGAAGTTTAGTACGAGAGTCGATGAAAGCAAAATCGATAGGAAATGTGTACACACTTTGAAACATGGCTATTCTTTTTACTTTAAGGTCATGCGTATAGGTTATGCTAAGATAGCAGCACAATCTAGTGGAAGGAGTTTAGTACGAGAGTCAATGCATGCAAAATCGATAGGTAAAGTGTACACGCTTTGAAACAAGGCTATTCTTTGTACTTTTAAGTTCATGTATATAAGTTATGCTAAGATACCAGTACAATCTAGCGGAAGAAGTTCAGTACGAGATTCGATGAATGCAAAATCAATAAGTAATGTGTACACGCTTTGAAACATGGCTATTCTTTGTACTTTAAGTTCACGTGTATAAGTTATGCTAAGATAGCAGCACAACCTAGCGGAAGAAGTTTAGTACGATATTTGTTGCATGCAAAGTCGATAGGTAATGTGTACACGCTTTGAAACATGGCTATTCTTTGTATCTTAAGGTCATGCGTATAGGTTATGCTAAGATAGCAGCACAATCTAGCGGAAGAAGTTTAGTGTACGATATTTGTTGCATGCAAAGTCGATAGGTAATGTGTACACGCTTTGAAACATGGCTATTCATTGTACTTTAAGGTCACGCGTGTAGGTTATGCTAAGATAGCAGCACAATCTAGCGGAAGAAGTTTAGTACGAGAGTCGATGCATGCAAAAATCGATAGGTAATGTGTACACGCTTTGAAACATGGCTATTCATTGTACTTTAATTTTATGGGTATAGGTTATGCTAAGATAGCAGCACGATCTAGCGGATGAAGTTAAGTTCGATGTTCGATGCATGTAAAATCGATAGGTGATGTGTACACGCTTTGAAACATAGCTATTCATTGTACTTTAATTTTATGGGTATAGGTTATGCTAAGATAGCAGCACGATCTAGCGGATGAAGTTTAGTTCGATGGTCGATGCATGTAAAATCGATAGGTGATGTGTACACGCTTTGAAACATGGCAATTCATACTGCTGCTCTGTTCCCAAGACTTTTAAGCATAGCTAATCATAATGCTGCTCTTAACGACGTCGAGCTAAGGATTGATTACGTGACAGTGACGTCACAGCCACGTGCTCTTGTTTGGTAAACATAGCCACGTGCGTTTTTGACAGCTGTCTTCTTGACGAACCCTAACCTCACTCTGAAGGACAATAGAGCGTCGCTAACCTCACTGCTGCCATCTTTACGGCGGTAAACCTCAAGGCTGCCACCTTATGCATGTTATAGCGCGGAATATAAAATCCAACAACGGAACATTGCTAAACTCTCTGCTATCATCTTGAAAAGTTCAGTGTTCCAAACACTAGTTCGAAAAACGTAACTCATCGCACCTCGGGGATTTTATTAGGTAAAACGTAACCCCTAGGTTCCATTCCTTGTTCTGAACATGAAACCATTTACAAATAAAGATTAATTTTCTACATTTAACAAAGTACAAGCGTTCTTGCTGATAGCGATCGATGAGGTTGTTGCTCCTTTAGCCCTTTAGCCCATTAGCCCTTTAACCCTTTAGCCCTTTTGCCCATTAGCCCTTTTGCCCATTAGCCCCTTAGCCTATTAGCCCTACAAGGAATGTGCGGTAAAGTAATCTTCTTAGAACAAAGGTATCCCCTGACATGTTCTAAACACATGTTGTATCGAGTACAGTGTTCGGTTCTACTTATTTAGTGTTCTAAACACTTCAATCAATGTTCCGATCACATGATAAAGTTAACGGCATAGAGTGCAGTTTTCGATCCCAGCCTTGTTACGTTTCTTCTGTGATTTGCAAGTCTAAACATGCTTAATGACGTCATCACTGCAGCACGTGCTTACTCTAGCTATTCCGATGTAGGTTTAAACTTGTTCGATAGAGCTATGCCTTGACATAAGAGGAGGCCTTAACAGCTTATGAAAAAGCACGTCGAATTTTTCAAATTACCCGCCACCACATTTCAAAGGTATGAGGTTTAGTGCTGTAAAAATACCTGCACGATGCAAAGCTAGCTTTCTTCATCAGAGCAGCCACCATCTTGTGTAAGCACCTCTAGGCCGTATCATAAGCAGCTGTGTATAGTCATCGTCTTGTCGCTGCTACCTCCAGCAAGCACCCCTAGGGCGTCTCATAAGAGCAGCAGTCATCTTGTGCAAGCGCTCTTAAGCTGTCTCATAAGAAGCTATGTATAGCCGCCATCTTGTAGAAATAGATAGGTGCTAATGCCAAAGGGTCTAAGTAGGAATCGAACCGTCGATCTCATCATTAGACTATGTTTTTCTTGTTCCTGATACTGCAAACCTAGGTATCAGGTAGAAAAATTTTGTCCGTTTTCGAGATATTTAACATTTTGCATTTAAGCCCCAAATGTAATGAATCGAACCTGCACGGTACGTTATACTCTCTACCATAGCTAGACCTGATCATGTTACGAAGACTTGCTTCATTACAAGCTGAAACAGAGCTAATGCCAAAGGACCTAAGTTAGAACCGAACCGTTGATCTCATCATTAGACTATGTTTTACTTGTTCCCCATACTGCGAACCGAGGTATTGGGTAGAAAAATTTTGTCCGTTTTGCTCTACGATGCACCGTTTTCGAGATATTTAACATTATGCATTTAAGCCCCAAATTTAATGAATCGAACTAGCACGACACGTTAGCCTCTAAGCTAGCTTTCTTCATAAGAGCAGCAGCCATCTTGCGCAAGCACCCTTAAGGCGTCTCATAAGGAGTCGTGTATAGCCGCCATCTTGCGTCCGCCATCTTGCGCAAGCATCCTTAGGGCATCTCTAGCCATCTTGTGCAAGGACCCTTAAGCCGCCTCATAAGAGCAACCGCCATCTTGCGCAAGCATCTCTAGGGCGTCTCATAAGGAGCCTTGTATAACCGCCATCTTGCGCAAGCATCCCAAGGGCATCTCATAAGAACCTATGTATAGCGGCCATCTTGCATAAGCACCTTTAAGGAGTCATGTATAGCCGCCATCTTGTGCAATTAGCGTCGAGAGATGGCTGATGTAGAATTTTTCTTTTTAAATTATCCGCCACCATATTTCAACTAAAGAGTGTAGCACTGAGCTCTATAGATTAAAGATGGCGGATGACGGCTGACAAAAAAGCGCGTGAGTTTGTTTACTAAACAAGAGCACGTGGAATTTTTCAATTTGCCGCCACCACATTTCAAAGGTATCTAGCTAAAGATGGCAGGACGGTGCTCTCTTGATTAAAGATGGCGGATGACAGCTAACAGAACTTTTCAAATTGCCCGCTACTACAGAGAGCAGCATGGTGCTCTGTAGATTAAAGATGGCGGATGACAGCTGACGAAATTGCCCGCATGATAGCAGCACAGTGCTCTATTAATTAAAGATGGTGGATGACAGCTGTCAAAAAAAGCACGTGGCTTTGTTTACTAAACAAGAGCACATAGAATTTTTTCAAATTGCCGCCACCACATTTCAAAAGTATCTAGCTAAAGATGGCAGCACGGTGCTCTCTTGATTAAAGATGGTGGATGACAGCTGAAGAGCACATAGAATTTGTTTCCAAACAAGAGTACGTGGAATTTACCACCACCACATAGAGTGCAGCACTGTTCTCTGTAGATTAAAGATGGCGTATGACAGCTGACGAAATTACCCGCATGATAGCAACACGGTGCTCTGTTGATTAAAGATGGCAGATGACACCTGTCAAAGAAAGCACATGGCTTTGTTTCCAAACAAGAGCACGTGGAATTTGCCGCCACCACATTTCAAACTAAAGAGGGCAGCACTATGCTCTGTTGATTAAAGATGGCGGATGGTAGCTGTCAAAAAAGCACGTGAGTTTTGTTTCCAAACAAGAGCACGTGAAATTTTTCAATTTGCCGCCACCACATTTCAAAGGTATCTAGCTCAAGATGGCAGCACGGTGCTCTCTTGATTAAAGATGGCGGATGATAGCTAACAGAACTTTTCAAATTGCCCGCTACTACGTGCTTAAGGTAGTAGCCATAAAGAGGGCAGCACGGTGTTCTGTGGATTAAAGATGGCGGATGACAGCTGACGAAATTGCCCACATGATAGCAGCACGGTGCTCTGTTGATTAAAGATGGCGGATGACAGCTGTCAAAAAAGCACATGGCTTTGTTTCCAAACAAGAGCACGTGGAATTTGCCGCCACCACATTTCAAAGGTATCTAGCTAAAGATGGCAGCACTGTGCTCTGTTGATTAAAGATGGCGGATGACGGCTGTCAAAAAAAAGCGCGTGAGTTTGTTTCCAAACAAGAGCATGTAGAATTTGCCGCCACCACATAGAGGGCAGCACGGTGCTCTCTTGATTAAAGATGGCTGCTGTCATGTAGAATTGCCTGCCACCACAGGTATCTAGCTAAAGAGGGCAGCACGGTGCTCAAAGATGGCTGCTGTCAAAAAGCATTTTTCAAATTATCCGCCACCACATTTCAAAGGTAAGTTGCTAAAGAGGGCAGCACTGTGCTCTATGGATTAAAGATGGCGGATGACAGCTGTAAAAAAGCACGTGGCTGTCAAAAAGCACGTGGATTTGTTTATCTCGAGCTAGTGAGGTTAAGTTGGTAGCACTAAGGTTTAGGCCCGCCAAGATGACAGGTGACGAATTTTACATCTAAAGAGGGCAGCACAGCGCTCTGTAGTTTAAAGATGGCGGATGACAGCTGTCAAAAAGCACGTGGCTTTGTTTATCTCGAGCTAGTTAGGTTAAGTTGGTACCACCGAGGTTTATTCCCGTCAAGATGGCAGTACTGAGGTTAGCGATGCGTTGTTGTCGATGACAGCTGTCAAAAAGCACGTGGCTTTGTTTACCTCGCGCTAGTGAGGTTAAGTTGGAACTACTGAGGTTTAGGCCCGTCAAGATGGCAGTACTGAGGTTAGCGATGCGTTGTTGTCTGTCAAAAAACACGTGGGTTTGTTTACCTCATGCTAGTTAGGTTAAGTTAGCACTAGTGAGGTTTAGGCCCGTCAAGATGGCAGCAGTGAGGTTAGCAATGCGTTGTTGTCGATGACAGCTGTCAAGAAGCACGTGGCTTTGTTTACAAATTCAAATCTCCCGCCAAAATTCAAATTTCCCGCCAAAATTCAAATTTCCCGCCAGAATTCAAATTTCCCGCGCCGCGGGCGGAGGAGGAGGCGGCAGAACCACCCAATTATACTACTAACAAACAGACAGATAATGTTTGAACCGAGTCGTTTTCAAACTTTGTATTGTTTACCTAATCCGAGTTAAAAAATAAGTATGAATTTTTAAAAAATTGAAACGAGCAGAGAACATTATAATGAAAATTATAGGTTTACCACTTTTTACCAAAGCAGTTAACTTATTTTAGGTAGTAAATGAGACTAAAACTATAACCATTCTTGTTGCAGGTAACACGCGAGTTTTATATGTCAAGAGCGGTGCAACTCGCCCGCCTGCCGGCGTTCCGGGAAGACTATGATAAATACGAGAAACAAGATTTGACAGTAGCAGGCTATGGAAGGACGCAATATAACGTAACTGGCAATAAGTACCTCAATACGGTCGTGGTAAAAGGCTATCGCTTTAGGACTTGCGAGAGGTTAATGACACGCCAAGAGGCTTTCATCACTAAAGAGCAGAATTTGTGCGGCATTGACGACGTCCCAGTGCGGAACCGCTCTAAGAACACGTGCTGGGTAAGGAGAGGCAATTAATAGAGTTTGGGTTAATTCTGATAAACAGGTAATACAGTCGTATACTAAATGACATTGAACCAAGATCCATTGACATTGAATCCATTGTTGGATGCGCTTGTGAATGGTCGGCTGTTGAGAGTGCTCTTGCATTGTCAGTATCGTAGTTATAAAGTAGTTAAAACCTATTGAAATTGTTAAATTTTCTGTTTGTGTTTGATCCATTTAGTGCTAATTATATATTGGTGTTTAGTGTTCGTTGGTAGAAACTGGGAGTAGTGATATTTATTTGAATTTTTTATCAAGTAGGTCAGTTGATGTTCAGTAGATTACGTTTTCTAGGTTAAGTAGGCTAGCTAGGTACACTTTGTTTCGAATTTAGGAAGTAATTTAGGTAATAATATTAACTGTTAACATTTATATATCTGTAGGTTCGTTAGTATAATACTTACAAAGACAGATTATAATAAGGACTTCTAACTTCTGCAGCTTTTACATTCGAGCAGACAATGGACACGGTATTTCGTATAGATATCCGTTCAAACTATCACGAAGTTAATTAAATAACACGACACGCCTGTAAACTTCGATTTAGAAAAGAAGGGAAGTTAAGGAGTTTATATGGTATTTCACTATTGAATTACTCAACAGTCTTTGGGTTGTTGACAATGGTTTGCTGCATTCCGATGTGATCAAAGAGTAGATGGTAGCTGAGTAAACAATAAAGCTGATGACACACGGAGCGGTTTCTGCCGAGTCGGCCGCCGAGTCTGCCACCAAGTCGGCGCATGTTTCTATTGTATCATCTGAAATGAAACAGACACAGCGGTGCTCGCCGACAGACGGCAGATTTGCCGACTCGGCCTGTCATTTGCTGGCGGGGCAGCAAGCGTTTTCAAGACTTTGTGCGCGCTCTAGCGCCATAGATTGAATACACACATTCAGCTGAATTTGCGCGTCGTCATTGGTAATTGTCAACAAATACAGTAGATACAATACGCGACACTCTGCGAGATATCGAGGAACAGCGATTAGAGATCTATCTAGCGTTGTGACCTGACAGTTACTGATTCTGTCATAAGAGCACGTGTATTTGTTTGTGAAGTTTTGGCGTTATTTATACGTTTGCATTAAGTTGACATAAGTACATAGTAGCGTGTCTCATTCCTTTATATCCCCTCTCAATATGAGTGGAAGGATATGGGCTGTGTTTGGCTGCAATAACAATGAAGTGCAGAAGGATTCGCGGTCTTCCGTTTCCCTCGCGACAAGAAAATGTAAGTAAATGTAAGTAGACATTCTTCCAGTTACAAATATATTTTTATAGCACTTCCTAAACTTCTGACCTACGCGACCCACATTTTAACTGGCTTAAAACATAATAAGCTTATTTTATTGTATAGTGCAGCAGTTAACCTTCAATGCCGATGTGTTGTTGTAGGTGTGATCTGTGGGTTTGATTTAATTAAGGAAAATTCCAAGTTACCCCATTTGGAATGCCGTAATGCGTTGTCAAGCAATGAAGAAAATGTGGGCGATTTGAGAAATGTACATATTTTGTTGAAACAATATGATGATGCAAATTTTCTTTATCCTAATGTAATGGCATTATGACAAGTATAGGTTGTAGGAAAATTTTGAATGTTTTTGAGGCTAAATTTAGAGATTTCGTTACTGTTAGTAGGCTTCAAGTTAAAAGGAAAATTGTCCAGCTCTTAAATGTAAATTAATTGAATCATGTGTTTAAGGAATGTGCCTATATTTTTGTTGACAAGTGTTTTAATGTGATGATACAATGCTTTTAAATGAGAAAAAAGACAAATCCAGCCGTGAACGTTCAGGCAGGAATTCTAAAGCTAAAAAAAGTAATGCATAAGTGAAAGATCAAGTCATTTCACAGCAGTCCATTTCACATCTTGATTATATGTCTAATTTCAGTCTTTAAATAATAACCTGCTATATAATTCTTCATTCACTTATCCAGAATTGCTTTAGCAACTATAAAGTTAATATCTTAGTAACACTTTCTTTCTAGACATAATTTATTTATCTATTTCCGCATATACATTTCCATTGATATTTGAATTTAGCGCGAATTTTCAGGTCACGCCACTAAGAGCGCCACTTGCGACTTGTCTCCAATTTTAACAAGGCTAAATCCGGAAGTGTCGCGTATTGTCACTACTGTATTTGGTATCAATTCGTACATTATTATGTTACTCCTCGCTATGTCAATAGAGCCCATAACGTCTCCAACAAGAGCAACAACAACAACAACAACAACTCGCTATGTCAGTTTGGGTGTGGTAAGACAGACATATTTTCTCTGTATTGTGGTCTGAAAATTGTAGTTTGTCTTGCCTCATATAACGTCGCGTTCCCTCGTGTGTTTTGTAACAGTCGGCAAAAGCCGCCCTGCGTATCAGTCACAGGCAGTGGCAGACTCGGCGGCCGACTCGACCAAAACCGCTCCGTGTGTCATCAGACTAATACAAGAATCAGCTGATTACTGTATTCCGATCATTTGTAGTTCCAAGTCCCCAGCATACTTTGTGCTTTGCACCTTCGATTATCCATAGAGTAAAAGTTAATAATAACCTAATTCCTATTCCCCAATAATTGAAATTCAAGTCCCCGGCGTAGATTCGACAAACTTTTGTTAGAGTATCCCAGCCTATCTTAATGTGGCCAGGCGCGGGTAAACGGCGGGAGTAGATGGGACTCTCTTAAGGTACGCGACAGCTGTAAACGCTCAAAACGCGGTAAACGAAATGACTACTACCTTCATTTCTGGTGCAAAGGTGGCCTGGCGTATAGCTAACCACACTGTAGCATTCGGGGCAAGGGTGTAGCTCGGTTGATCATAAGGCACCCGAGGGGGAAAACGACGGGAGTAGCCCTGCCTATCTTAATGTGGCCAGGCGCGGGTAAACGGCGGGAGTAGATGGAACACTCTTAAGGTACGCGACAGCTGTAATCGATCAAAGCGCGGTAAACGAAATGACTACTACCTTCATTTCTGGTGCAAAGGTGAACACTGTAGCATTCGGGGCCATGGTGTAGTTCGGTTGACCTTAAGGGACCCGAGGGGGAAAACGGTGGGAGTAGCCCTGCCCTGGACGTTACCCCACCGCCGGTGCGGTTCGTCAGGGAGGGCACCGTCCAGCAAGGCAGGAAGCGGGTTTCTGCTTCCGAGTGGCGTCGGGATATGGCCAGAGCAGTCCGGCACCGGGAGAAGACGAGGCAGGAGGAGCAGGAGTTCGTTGGCGGAGCCATTGGTGGACCATCTAGAGGACCACCTACAACGGAACTGAAGGAGGAAGAAGCAGCCTCCACCGCCGCCGACAGCATCAGCGACCTTGCAGCGTCTGTTGCTGCCATAGACTTTGAGATGCTTACCAAGAAGATTCAGCGGTCTCATCAACTTGCCCGCCTGGAGGAACCTCAAATCCTCCAGACCGCACTATCACTATTAGTGCGGTTTAAGCATCCAAAGGGAGACGACATCTTGTACCCGAGGAGTAAGACTGTGGATCGGGTCTACTTAGAAAGTAACAGAATCCCCACCCACGATATTCTCGCCCTTTACCAGCTTGTGGGCGAAGTTGTCACACGTAGAGGCCTTGTACTCGACCTAGAAGAGGAGTACAAGGACCTGGTGGGGATGTATGGCCGAAAGGCGTTCGACCCGGCTAAGAAGCACCCGGAGTGCTACTACGTAGCCAGATCGTGGTAGTTACTCTGTGGTGCTGCTTGAAGACAGAATAACACCGATCCTCGGGTCACATTTCTACTTAACTGACCTTCAGGGAGAAGAAGAAGAAGATGACTGGAGGATCAGAAAGAAGAAGATGGCAGCACTAATCCCGGAGCCGTGAAGCTCTGTCCTGATCAAGGCACCGCCTGTAGGAAGAACCCACTTCAACCATGGCCGCCTCAAGAACTAAATTTGGGCTCTTAGAGAGCTTGTATAAATAACATATGCTTGTACTGGGACTGGCCCATTAAAACCAGACGTGAATTGATTCAATTTGTATTGTTTTCGGACCTATGGGCCTGTGTCCATGGGACTAGTATCCGAGACGAAGTGTAAAAGCGCGAGGCTACTTACTAGAGTACAAAAGCCAAAAGAGGAATGCTCAGGAGCTTGAAGAGGTACATTGGAACCAAAAGAGTAAAATCAGGAGGTTATCCAGTGAGAACCCCAGAAAGTGAAATAGGATACCAATGGAGGTGGATGGAAAAAGAGGTAATCTCAAGCATAACGACATAGTTACCGAAGGGGTCAGATACACGCAAGACATAGCCTCTACTGACCAAGACGACCTCTAGGCTTCTAGTGCCACCGCTGTTTAAAACAAATAGGGACGACGTCGAAACCGCGAGAGATTGATTACTTCTCCGGAAGTAAGAACTCGTAGGATGCTGGAGGGTTGGCCCAGCCCTCTCCCTACCAAGGCCACTGATGTGTCAGGATGCAGAGGTCGTCTCGCATCCACAAATATAGAGAGATCGCTTGCAACACAGCTCGATCCCAACGTGGGTGGAGACCTAACAACTGACCTTTGACATTGCTGGAACCCTTCGGCCATTCTACCACAACCACTATCCAAATAATTGTGGCGCGGGGGACCTCCGATCAACCCAAGAGGATCTTAACTGTGGGAGACTGGCGAGTACGCAAGTGGACGGAGGGTTAGCTGTGCCCGTCCACGGAAAGTGGACAACCTTGCTCCTCTCGAAAGAATCGAGCCTCGGATAGGCGCGGTCCCAAACAGTGGCGCGCCCACTCCCCGAGGAGGGGAACCTGGGGATGAGTCTCTCCCCCCAGAAAACCTTGTATGCAACTCGTGTCCGAAATGCGGGGTCGATCTCACGGCAAGACAACCAGCGCAACGCACGCAACATCTTAGACTTTGCAATCATGAACCACCTGATGAAGATTGCATATATCGATGCCACGTCGACCCATGCGATCGAACGTTCGAGAGCTACGCGGGACTACGCCAGCATAGGAAAAGAGCACACCTTGTGGTGTACCACCAACAAGATTGTGAACTCACTTAGAAACGGCCTAAAACATCTAAAGGCATGTATACCGCCGAAGAACTGGAGCGGATGGCGAGTCTTGAGGCTGAAATACCCATTGCTACCGCGCAAAAGATCATAAACGAGACTCTTGCCCGGGAGATAGGGAGAACTGTTGAAGGGGTAAAGAAAGTCCGTGGGCAAAAGCGGCACCAAGACATCATGGCGAAACAGTTGGAGGCCATCGTAGAGCATGTGAAGTCAGATTCCAATGCGCCCAAACAGGCACCAGCCGCGACCTCACCTCAGCCTGCTACGTAGCAGCCATCACGTCATATAAAAAACCCGGAAATAAGATCATTCCTGGAGTTTCTAATGGATAAGGTCACCCCTCCAATGAGGGAGATCATAGAAGTGGCCTTGACTGAAAATGGCGATGCCAGTATGCTTGACAGGAAGCTAAACCTATACATTGCTGGCATTAAGACAGGGGCACCCCGCCCCGAAAAGAAACCATCAAAAAGAACTGGATGGAAGCAGGGCAAAGGCAAAACCAAGAGGAAGACAGGAGAGAAGGGCTGAGTATTTTCGCAAGACTCAGAACCTCAGAACCTATACTGGAAATCTCCTGGCGCAGTGGCGTCCAAGATACTGGATGACCAAGAGGAGGCCACTGACGAAATGGTGCCATCCATGGAAGAATTTGAGAGCGAGTACCAAAGGATGTTTGCCTCTCCAAATGGAAAGGTCAGCCGTAGCGAAACGGAGAAAAGCGAGAATGAGAACATCCACAAACCTATTAGTTTTGATGAGATAAAGAACTTCCTCAACCAGCTCAAGGATAGTGCAGCCTGCACAGATGATATTGAGCGAGATGACTTGCGAAGAGTTCGCATCTCTGATCTGGCAGGACTCTATAATATCATCTGGGGATGGAAGCGCATTCCATCTATTATGCGCAAATGCAGGACTACCCTAATACATAAGGGAGGTGACCCGTCAAAAGTAGAAAATTGGCGCCCGATAACTATGTCCAGCATTGTCCTAAGACACCTAAATAAGATCATCAATAGTAGACTGGAGAGTGTGATCAAATTGCATGACTCCCAGCGAGGATTCACCAGACTGGATGGTGTCTAACACCACCGTCCTGGAGACAATTATAAGGGAACATCGTGGGACTGGGAGCCCCATGGTACTCGTCAGCGTAGATCTTGCTAAAGCATTTGACAAGGTCTGCATTGAATCTATATTGAATGCGCTGCATGTAGCAAGCATCGATAAGAGTACCATTGAATATATTCAAGCAATGTATGACGATGTCAAAACGAACCTCAAGTGCAAAGGAAAGAGATCTGGCATAATCCACATGCAAAGAGACGTAAGACAGGGTGACCCTACCAGTGGACTCCTCTTCAATCTAGTACTTAATGGACTCATCCGTCAAGTGGCCGCGAGAGAAGGGGTGAAACTAGGAACCAAGAATGTAACAGTCCTCGCATTCGCAGATGACTTAGTGCTCCTGGCCAAAGATATAGCCACGATGAAAGGACACCTAGCGGTCCTAGAGAAATTCCTCCAAGAGAATAAGATGGCATGCAATGTGAAAAAATTCAGAGCATATCAACCGCTACGAGTCACTGGTACTGAACGGTGCAATGTCGACACTAAATCCAGGTTAAAAATCAATGGTGAGGGCATACCATCCCTAGCTGTTGAATCTCAACTAAAATACCTTGGGCAACTGTATGACCATTGAGGAGCACAGGCTATAACAGCAGCCAACTTGGAGGAGAAACTAACAAGGCTCAGTAAAGCAGGCCTAAGACCGTGGCAAAAGATTAGGATTCTCCACCAATACCTGCTGCGCAAACTGCACCACAGACTACAGAATATGGATGCGACCGCTGGGAAGCTCAATAGCTGCGGTAGGCTGATCAGGAAGTTTGTAAAGGCTACCTTGCATCTTTGCATGTTATAATTCTCATATTTTGGTCCGTATTGAATTGTACAATAAATTAATGTTTATTTATTCCACCTATTCAATATATAAAAAGTGATTTTAATTACGAATTAAAACCTGTGAAGAAAATTATAGGGACATGTTTCGCCCCTTTATTTAAGGGCATCTTCAGCCTTAATCTCAAACCTGAAAGATAATACATCAGGATCCTCATTGTTCTTAATTGTGGTTGATTTTAAAAAAGAATACAAATGAATAAATGTGAGGATGATGTAGGAAATATGCTTCAAAAGGTGAGCGAGATGGTTGACAGTAGTAAAGATATTCTTAAAATAAAGCCTTAATAAAGTCTTACAAACAAATAGTCGTAATTTATAAACTTTCTTGAATGTCCTTGTCTAAAAATGTGGTAACAAGTTACATATTGGTAGTTCTATAAGCACACAAATTGCTACATTGAATCTTGTAAAGTGGCGCCCTGTATTGGTTGAGGGCGTTAGAGAAAAGTTTGGATCCTAAATAGTTCAAACGTCAGAATAATGATGAGGAAAATGTTGCTGATTACACCAAGTGGAGTTTAAGTACATTTTAAAGCTAGTAATGAGACGTTTCTCTCAAAATTATGCTGTAAGGGCGAGGGAAATGCTTGATAGTAAGTGGTCACAAATATAAGGTTTTATCAGAAAACAGTAAAATCTATTAAAAGGCGCCCTGTAAAGACTGAGGGCGTAAGAACTCAAATTAGAGCTTAGAATAGTAGCACAACACACGCAAAGTTCAGCACTGTCTCATAATGTATACAAGAAGAGGTGAAAAGTTAAATGAGCCAGCATGCATATATTATCAGGCGCGAAGTCACAACATAATTTAATGAATATGAAGTCCCAAAATTGTGTAGAAGTCGAAGATGAGTCGCTTGATTGAAGCGAATTGCTAGCTCCTGAAGATCAGCGCAACACACTCAATGCCCGGCATTGTGCTTTCAAATGCCGACGGAACTCGGTGAATAGCTTGATGAACCAGTCTGCAATTGTTTCGGTTGCGAAAATGTGTATATATATTGTCCCTGTACTAGGTCTGCCGGTGAACAAGAGACACCCCAGGGGTGCTCAGTTCGACAGGATTGCTGACTTATTAAATACAAGTGGCAAGATTTGACATGAGGTTCGGAAAATAAGGATGTTTAAGTATAGAAAATCATATCAAACTTTTATTCAAATAAAATAAAATATTTGCCATCCTGATATCTATGATGATGAAAAATGATCGCTACGTTACGTTCATTTACTACTGAATCTTGATGTGACATAAAAAATACTAACAAATGGGGTGGTACGCGTGACTTAGTTTTCCCTACAATTCTAACAGACTGTTGAACATAACAATATTTTTGTTTGTTTGGAAATTAGTAATTCAATAATTTGAAGTTTATTAATTTAAAAAATGAGCTTGTTGCCTCGAATTCCTCGAACAATCTGGAAAATGCATTAAATTTTAATGAAGTGTATAAGATAAATTATCCAAGATTACGAAGTTTACTTCTTTTAACAAAATATTAGTGAAATTATGTTCATCAAAATTTTATTAACATCTGAATGAAATTTGAAATTGCTTCTGTTTTCTGATAAAGTTAATTCGAGACGTGGAGTATATCTGTTCAACGTCTTTCCCACTTATCTCCTCGTGAGAACTAACAACTAAATTTATTATCGCTTGGTAATCATAAGAACTGATATTAGCATTATGACTCCTCGAAAAAATCATTAAATAGAGAAAAATACTTCATCAACGTGGAAATCCTGTCCACAATTATGAATAAACACCACTAAAGTGTCACAGATTATCACAACAAAAATGCACAGAAATGTCTTAGCACTAGAAATCTTACTAAATCTACAGCTAACTACTGGAAAATTCCAAAAGAAGAAATATTTACAGTATCTACACGTCACATTCAGGTACTAATCAATATCACCACTCTTCAATAAATACGTTTATAAACATTGTTGAAAAAGTAAAGTCTCCGCGTGGGTTCGAATTATGGAAATGAAAAGTGAGCTCGCCTGGTATTGAACTATAATATTATTAGGACATTAAATTGAGGATCTATTTTCCAGACTTAAGGTCCTCCAATAAGATTTACATATGCATCAAAAACTTCGAATTACTATCTTTCATGAGCTATATCAGGATAAGCTTATTCCAAAATATTAAGCTGAATTTTGGAGTACATCGATCGACATGGACTTATTCTTATCATCGGAAGACATTACTACAGTGACTACACCTCGTATAATCTCGAAGATTAATTCTCTCCCTTCTACCATGATCAACATCATGTATAAAAATATCCCCACATTAACACGTGAAAATTCAATATCACAAAGACTCATATGACATGAACCAATTCCACATAAATTCCACGTACAGTAACAACATCATAATGACGACCACTACTCATCATAACCACTTATCACACAATGTGTAGTCAGAAAAATGATAAGAACCTGTTATCGTCCCAAAACAAGTCTTATTCCCATTAAATTTGTCTCGACGGCTAAATAATCCATTAATAATATATCACAGCGCATGAACTCTAAATAAATCCATAATCTCGATTCGGAATTAGTATCCTGATGACATGCTATCATTACCACGAGGCATTTTATCATGAAAATGTGAAAAATATTGGGAAAATATTACCACGATAAAGTCATCTGACACAGATTAACTTACTCTTATAATGAAATTCGTACAGTAAGAAAGGATGGTTCTGATAACACATGGATAACTTCAACTGATCTGTCATTTCCGAACTCAACAACACGTGGTCAGGAATCAAACAAGTATACGAATTAAATTTCAAGTCCTATCTCACATATTAAGAAATAATCAATGAAATCATGAAAATGAAATCAACTACACACCATAAGACCAATCCAAAGAAAGAATAATAATAGAAATAAAGAGCTACAGAGAACAGATATAAATACGACGTTGTCGACTTAACTTATTTTGTTGTCTTCATGTTGAAATCCGGGGGTTCTCAGTCACGCATTCTAAGGCTGAGATCCTTGCATTTCTCTGTTGACGCCGGTCTACAGGCTTAGAAACTCAGGATGAAATGTGCGTAGTCTCTGGCACGAACTTCCATCTCCTGGCGATGACAATGTAGAGGTCCTCTTCCACGTTTACACTCTCTGATGATTGCTGAAACTTGTACCAAATGAATTAAGAACAATCCTGGCCACGTACATTTATGAGTTATCTGAGGTTTTCGACGTCTGTTGGTTACACTAATTAGAGTCGTAGGCTGGCACAATCTGAAGTAAGAGTTAAGCACAGGAAATGAGTCCAGTATCCCTGTCGATGACAGTCTACCCACTGACGTTCTGCGATGAAATAAGGCTGGTGAAGCGAACGAAGTGACTGACGTGAGTGAATTATAAGTACGTGAGAGCTTATATACGTATGACTCGCTTTAAGTACCGTTGCGCTGCACTCGTTGTAGGAAGTAGACTCAATTCAAGTACTGAATTTTTATTGGTTTCATTAAATAAATAACACCTTAATTTCTACCGAAATATCATTCACATTAAATAAAAATTCAGTTATTAATTATTACAATTCACACGTGATAGCATTAACACTGTCCAGTCAAATATCATTATTGTACCTTCTTAGTTATGCATATCACGCCATTGAATATATTATAAATATATCCTTTGCTATAAATTCAGTGTGACTGCAGACGAACGTATTCTAGCTATGTTCATCTCTCGTTCACTTTTATTTTTATTACTCGAGTCAGCCATGTTCCCCTTCAGGTTAGAAACAAGTCACCACCTGGCTCAAGGACACACGTGCCATGCCGACAAAGCTAGCCCAGTGACACACTGGTCCATATTCACTCAGCTCAAGGATAGTGCAGCCGGTACAGATGATATTGAGCGACCTGCATACGGTCACAATATATAAATAATACAATTTAATGTAATTGAAGGACGTAACTAGGATCTTTTAGATTCTTTAGAACAGTTGACGTAAAAAACAATTGTGAAGAGAAAAATGGTAAAAAGCGCAATATCGTAAATAAATGAAAAGCGTATGTGCACAGTGCGCTACTTCTTGAAGATAAGAATTCAGGTCGTAATTGAGGTAGCCCAAGCCAGCGCAAGGCATGAGTTTAAATTTGAATGTAAAGACCCAAAATGAGGGTGGCACTACAGTATATACAGTTCAATTCGGAAAGTAGGTTTTTTCCGAGAGGAGAGGTGAAAAGACAAGATAGAATAAGTTAATGAAAGAAGAGGATTAGTAGATAACAGAAGATAAAAGGGTTGGAAGGTAAAAGAGGATGGGAAAGGATAAGATAGGGAAGTAAAGGAGGGGTATTTTAGGGTGGGTTAGGAGGGTGGGTTATTGGAGATAGAAAACGTGGGCAGAAACTTTGTAAGGCATGGAAAATTGAATTTGGGTTTTGAAATTTAGAATTTTTCAGAAGAAGAATTAGGAAGTCAAATAGGATATTGGGTTTTTCAGAAATGTCATTTAAATTGAAATTAGGGCTGAAGTACTGGTCAAGGTGAATAAAACAATTTTCAGTAGTGCTTAGGAGGGGGCCTTTGTTAATGATTTTAAGTATTTTTATGTCTTTTCTAATATTGGTGAAATTATGCTTGGAGTCTTGTATGTGTTTTCCTATAGCAGAGATTCTGTTGTATTTAATGGCGTTGATATGTTCGAAGTATCTGATGTTAAAGTTACGGCCAGTTTGTCCGATGTATGAGGAGCTGCAGTTGTTACATTTGAATCTGTATACTCCTGAATTAGAAAAAGAATTAGATTTGTTTACTGATTTAGAGTTGTGTAATATATCAAAATTTCCATTATTGGTTCTAAAAGAAATGTTCATGTTGTGTTTTTAAGAACATTAGTTATTTTATAAGCATCTTGAGTGAAAGTAATAAAAACCTAATTTCCGAATTGAACTGTATATACTATAGTGCCACCTGCATTTTGGGTCTTTACATTCAAATTTAAACTCATGCCTTGCGCTGCCTTGGACTACCTCAATTACGACCTAAATTCTTATCTTCAAGAAGTAGCGCACTGTGCATATACGCTTTCCATTTGTTTCCGGTATTGTGCTTTTTACCATTTTTCTTTTCATAATTTTTTTACGTCAACTGCTCTAAAGAATCTACAAGATCCTAGTTACGTACTTCAATTATATTAAATTGTATTATTTATACATATACACATTTTCGCAACCGAAACAATTACAGACTGGTTCATCAAGCTATTCACCGAGTTCCATCGGCATTTGAAAGCACAGTGCCGGACATTGAGTGTGTTATGCTGATCTTCAGGAGCTAGCAATTCGCTTCAATCAAGCGACTCATCTTCGACTTCTACACAATTTTGGGACTTCATATTCATTAAATTATGTTGTGACTTCGAGCCTGATAATATATGCATGCTGGCTCAGTTAACTTTTCACCTCTTCTTGTAAACATTATGAGACAGTGCTGAACTTTGCGTGTGTTGTGCTACTATACAGAAGATCGCGCCTTACTTCTTATAAGTGACTGACTTTCTACTTTTTCTAGATTTTACGATTTAAAATTGCACAGTGCCAATCCCCATTAACATATTTTACCTCTTCACCTGTTTTTGTGAAAGACTCACTCGACTCACATTGGGGTCGAAACCGGTACCGCTTCCACTTAAAATTAAATAGAAATATAATACTACATTTCTTATTTATTTGTATTGAATAGGTTGAACTACATTATTTCATATTTCAATTTAATTGTGGTACAGTTCAATACAGAACATCATGAAATGTTTATCTTTAGACTTGTAGATCATGTCGAAAGAATTGATACCTTCTAAATCAACCCAGGGTGGCTTGCGTGATTTCAAACGTGTTGTTGGTGGATCTTGCAGGGCATCATACAACGGAGAGTTCTTATGAGAGGTGATCTTCTTGAGCACGTTTACCTTAGCTGATTTTCTCCTTAGATCTTGCGAAGCGATA
Source organism: Anabrus simplex (assembly GCF_040414725.1). Lineage (NCBI taxonomy): Eukaryota > Metazoa > Arthropoda > Insecta > Orthoptera > Tettigoniidae > Anabrus > Anabrus simplex. The sequence goes on from NC_090277.1 coordinate 60,238,057, forward strand.
TTAGCTAGGACTGGTAGCCACTGTGTGGGAGTAGATCTAACAGTACCAGTGATAACCCTCATGGTCTCCTTGAGTTGTACATCAATCTTAGTGGTATGGGCGCTGTTTTCCCATACAGGGGCACAATATTCACCAGCAGAATACACAATAGCGAGTGCAGCAGAACGTAGAGTATTAGCGTCTGCACCCCAGCTGCTTCCGGCAATCTTGCGGAGTAGATTCACTCTTGAGCCAAGTTTCCTCGATAACTTGATGCACTGTTGGTTGAATGCCGAGGACCGATACAGAGTGATTCCAAGATATATTGGATTGTAGTTATGGGGTACTTCGATTCCGTCAAAAGTCACATGTAGCTTCCTTTGGGCTTCTTTATTATTTAGATGGAATGCAGTAACCTCAGTCTTGTTTGGGTCGGGTTGAAGTCTCCATTTATGGAAGTAATCACTCAGTTTCGCCAGATAACTAGTTAGAACATTCTCACAGTTCATGAAATCTTTACTCTGGATAATGAATGCTAGGTCGTCTGCATACTGGATTTTCATGGAATCTGTGTGAGGCAGGTTACGGATATACAGGTTAAACAAAATGGGGGCCAGAACTGATCCCTGAGGTAGGCCATTGTTTAGAATCCTCCACCTGCTACCTTGCCCATTCAGGAACACCTTAAAGCGCCTGTCAGAAAGCATGTTGTTCATCTTGTACGATTCCAGCAAGATAATTAGTGCAGCTGGACGAGGCAAAAGAGTGACTGAATGGATGGCTATATTTATAGAAAGTAAAACTCAGAAAATTAGAGTAGGTGAAGTATTATCTGACCCTGTAATAATTAAGAAGTGAATTCCTCAAGGCGGTATTATTGTACCTTTATGTTTTCTGATATATATAATACGAGTAAAGAAGTGGAATCTCCAGATGCTGTTATTCTGTACAGAGTAATACAGTAAATAAGTTAAAAGATGGTGACCAACTGCAAAATGACCTCGATTATGTTGTGAGATGGACAGTAGGAAATGGTATGATGATAAACGCGCTTAAAAGTCAGGTTGTGAGTTTCACAGATAAGAAAAGTCCTCTTAGAATTACTGCGTTGAGGGGGCGAAAGTTCCTTTTGGGGATCATTGTAAGTACCTAGGTGTTAATATAAGAAATGATCTTCATTGGGGTAATCACATAAATATGATTGTAAATAAAGGGTAGAAATTTCTCCACATGGTTGTGAGGATACTTAGGGATTGTAGTAGGGATGTAAAGGATAGGGTATACAAATCTCTGGTAAGACTCCAAATAGAGTTTGGCTCCAGTGTATGGCACCCTCACCAGGATTACTTGATTCAAGAACTGGAAAATATCCAAAGAAAAGCAACTCGATTTGTTCTGGGTGATTTCCGACAAAAAGTAGCGTTAAAAACTATTGCAAAATTTGGTCTGGGAAGACTTGGGATAAAGGAGACGAGCTGCTCGACTAAGTGGTATGTTCCGAGCTGTCAGTGGAGAGATGGCGTGTAATGACGCCAGTAGACGAATAAGCTTGAGTGATGTCTTTAAAAGTACGAAGGATCGCAATATAAAGCTGTAATTCAAGAGGACACATTGGGGCAAATATACGTTTATAGGAAGGGGAGTTAGGGATTGGAAAAACTTACCAGTGGGGATATTCAGTAAATTTCCAATTTCTTTGCAGTCATTTAAGAAAAGATTAGGAGTACAACAGATAGGGAATCTGCCACCTGGCGACTGCCCTAAATGCAGATTAGTGGTGAATGATTGCTTGATAAGGCCGTAGAAGAAGAAGAAGAAGGAACTATGAACTATGACTGAATATGTAGCAAAGCTATTGAAGTGAACTCGCAGTTGCGATCAGAGGTAACTTGTTAGGAAGAATCAGCACGCGGACGAAACTATCTTTTACATCTGTCTGTTTTCAGGTTGGGAGTGAAAGATGGGAAGATTTAGATTATCTTATTCATAAATTGAAAGTAACGGACCTGATTGCACTTAATATAATATTTCAACAATGGCAGAATGTTATTCGTGATGAGGAGCGTGGTGCCGCGGCGTGAAAATTTGGTGTGACTAAGCTGGAAGGTGGCATTTTCCCACACCTTTTTTTCACAGATAAAACTCAGTTTGCAATGTGAATACTCTGGAGTTTGTAGTTTGTAGATGTTACACAATTGGAGTCACTGGCTTCGATTTCATTATTTATTCAGTACTGTTTTAGCCACACTGTATTGGAAGGAGTGTTGCTACTATTCATATATTACTCTAGAATTCAAAATATAAAAACTGTGAAAGGAAAAGAAGGTGGTGAAATTCGGACTTGCATGTTGGATTTCTCACTGTCTTCAATCTTCTTCAGTTATTACGAAAAAGAATTCCTTTAATTCAGTAATTTTAATACAACTTTCATAGGACTGAATCCATTAACTACCAGTACTGCAGCTCGTAGATCACAATTCCTGTAGTCCCTGAATTAACGTCATACAAACGAGGTTCACTTGATACAGTTAAATTTGCCGCACGATAATGTTCTCGGATAATTTCAGAGATCCTTTTTTCAAATATTGTTTTCTTGGACATTTCATATTACTTTCGCTACAGAAGGTGCAACCCAGAACTGACTGTCACGCTCCTCTCTCTATACGCTGAGTTGACGCGAAAAGATCAAACACACTTCGATTATTCGATATGCCTGATTGGCAGGGGCGTGGTGAGTAGAAGGCTTCTGTTCACCCCTGCATACTCACTGTCACATTGTTTACATGAGGCGTGATCACAGCTAGCCTTGTTTTATGCCTGGTGTAAATTGTGGTGCCACGCCAATGTAAATACTGCTTTAAGAATTAATTAGATGGATAAAGCTGTATATTTGAACTGGCTTTTGTAGTGGGGTCACGTGAGGTGAATGGATAAGGAGATGATAGGTAAGAAAACACTAAACTTGACCAAGGAGGTTAAGAGGAGTAGAAGGAGAACAAGACAATGATGGTTAGACTCAGTCTGTAATGATGTTTGAGGAAGTAAACAAGGCCACAAAGCTAGTTGCAAATAGAGGATTGTGGAGATACGTAGTTAATTCACTGAGGGTTGCAGACAGAATACTGTAAGGCAAAACAGACTATAATGAAGATGTAGGTAAGTAATTGAAACCACATTTGCATAGAGCTAGTTGCAAAACAAGAAAGCATATATTCTTCTTCTTCTTCGTTACGGCCTACGTAGGACCACAGGCAGCCTTGACATGGTTTGGGTTTTCTCTTCTCCTCACAGAACCTCTTCATCCTCTCTCTCCTTCTCTCCTGTTCTTCAGCTAATATTTACAGAATCCTCTTCTCTTTTCTTCCCCACTGGTGCTTCTATGTCCTATTCCTGTACCTTTTTTGTCATTGAGCTCTGGCATATTGGTTGGGGTATATTTATTTCACCAGTTATATTTCCCTTCCACCGTGATCTCCATCTCAGTCCAGTCCTCCCGCATTTCGACAACCCAATTAGTTCTCGTCTTTCTTCTCGTCGTACCCGTTGTCTCCCACACTCTTCTAGGCATTCTCTCCATGTCTATCCTGATCACATGTCCTGCAAGTCTTGCTTTTTTAGTCTTATTTCTTCGGAGATCGCCCTCATGTTTCGTTAGAGTTCGTCTCTTAATCTTCGTTCACATCTTTCACCTCCTCTTTTTGGTCCCATTGTCTTTCTCAGAATTCTTCTTTCTCAAGTGGCTCTGCCCCACGCCTTCCTAGTGTCATCGTATCGGCCGCGTACAGTACCACGTTCCTCACTGTTGCCTTGTAGTGCCTGAGTTTTCTGTTTTTCTTTTTCTTT